>NC_063152.1:2060000-2750000 GCF_020921035.1 Rhodamnia argentea | reverse complement strand
CCCACTCAAAGTATACCTTGAGTGACTTGGAAGATGAGGATCATCTCACTCTGGAGGAATTCACCACTAAGATTCGAAAGGAAAGAGAAGCTTCCATGAAAGCAAAACATGAGAAAACGAAGATGGGAGAAGAAGAGATATACTACAAGGGGATGGTAGAAGAGTACCGAGCCTTCCTTAATGACAACAAGGAAGACGGTACTGGACATGAAGTGGAACTCACTGGGCTAAAAGAAGCACAATTAGAGGGGGAGTCTATGGAAACGCAGACAAAAGAAGAGGAAATGATGAGCAAAAATACTGATTCTGAACTATTGAAGGATGTATGTCTTGTACTTTCAAAATGAGTTGAAACTACAAACTCACAAGACCCTATTTTAGGAGGTGGATGAAGTGAAAGGAAAGATGGTCAATGAATTTATGAAGTTAAGGAAAACATGTCTAAAGAAGGCAGGTCGTGCCTTCCGGAAGGTAGAACACATCGGTAAAAGGATGGATGATTTTAGAGAGACCATTAATCTCAAGCTGGAAGAATTCTCCAAACTTGTGTTAATGAAGCTCCCTCAAGATTTCACACTGATGGCACCTACTCCGGATCAGATGAGGCAAGAATCTGAACTACTCGCAAATCTAGTAAAATCCCTTTCCACTCAAAAAGCTGCTTTTTATCTAGAAAGGAAATTAGACTTGCTAAAATTGTCTCGAAAGCTGTTTACAACACTAGAATGAGAGGAGATAGTGAAAATGTTGGGGAATAAATAATAAGGAACAATGGATTTACTTTTGAGAAGAAAGTACTTGAATACGCTTCCAAGCCAACTGAGAAAGAACTAAAGATAGCCTTGCTGAAAAGCAAGGAGATCCAACACATCATTAACTCGAGTATAGAGGACTTATGTGTTCAAGATCTCATCAAATTCTCTACAGAAAATGAGCAATATATGGCACGAGTAGAGTACACAAGAATGATTGTGGAAGAACGGAAATGAGATCCAACCTACATCCTAACTAGGATTCAAGCTACGGAAAAATTATCTGCTCAAATGAAAAAGAGATAGATGAAGAGATTAAACACAAGGAAAGTGCCAGGACTTAGGGGGAGTGGTGTAGCTACTGGGATTCAGAAAAACAAAATGAAGTCTCGGATACTAACAAACTATGGGACATCTTATTCAAACAAGGAGAATGTAAGGACAATATGAGAAAATTCAGAATGGAGTTGTGCATTGAAATGCCTCGGATCAAAGACACGCTAAATCCGATGGGAAAGAGCCTTAGAGATGATATGAACAAGAAATTCCATCTTACATTGTTGACACCTAAATTTGATTTTTAGAAAATCATTCATTTAAAGCGTAAAAATGAGAACTAGTTATAGTTCTCACCAAAAATAAATTTCTCATACATTTTATATCTATTTTTTGTCAATCGTGCATTAGTATTCAGGCCATAGGTGAGCCAATTGAGCTTAATTGAACATAGCGGCTGGACCAAGCTTAGCTTGAAATTTTCGACTAAGGCAATGGGATGTGCCGAATTCAGTCAGGCTAATTGGACCTATTTTCAAACTTGTTTTAGTCCATTCAAGCTTAATTTAATAATTAACGCTTTTAATAAAATGTCCATTTTCTGAAAGAAGCCTTAATTGAGCTTGGATTAGGCCCAGAATTGCACAATCAAGCCAGCAAGAAGCATTGAAATTCGGCCATATCATAAGGCCCCAATTTGGCTGAAATTATACGGTGTTTCAATTGATTTAGACTCTCCAAAATTCAAAATAATTAAGAATTTTATTAATTTGGGTGTCCAATCTTAGTTAGAGTTTTAGTGGATGTGGGCTCTTATGATCCGATGGCTTGCATTTAATCCTATGCTAGCTACTAGGATTACTAATCCTACGGCTGAGATTTGTAGACTAAGCTACATATATATAACTCTTAGCTTAGGGTTCAAGGAGACCACACAATTTGTCATATACGGCCACAAATAGTAGTTTCGTCAAAGAGGGAGGCCACATACACATCAGAATATACGGTTATTAGAGAGAAGAGGATAGACAGCCACGTTGGGGTGGATTCTCTCTCGGTCTTGCGGACTCTCCTTCCTGGAGCTGATAGTCGCGTCACCAGAGGGTGGTCTCGATCTCAGATTTTCATGGATGCTCAAAGGGTCAAGAGTTAAAGAAAAATATATACGGCTGCATAATGAGAAAAGAGAAGACCCCGCTGGACAAGAGTCCATCATCATCAGATTTTGAGAAGTTCCCAGGAGACCTAAGCAAAGCTGTCGCCACCTCCTCTGTGACCATGAGCCACACAGCCACGATATATTCACCTATTTGTTGTTCTGATCATCGACACCTCGTGTCTAACGAAGCTGCTGTTCAGTCCAAGAAGAATCCTCAATGTTGCAATCGCAGTTTTCACGAGCTCGCATGACACAATTGAGTCTCTCCATTGTTACTCTCCCTACTTGGTTTTCTGTGTTCTTGCAGGTTTGCATGATGCTATGCCAACAATGAATCATTACGTGTTAGCTTGTAAAAAAAAACCATTGAAATTTGTTTTTAATGCTTGTTTGGTTTTTGTCTTGGAATAAAGCAGTATACTTTATGGGTTTCATGGTCTTATTCGGTGCAAGTAGAATAGGATTAGCAGATTGTGAGTCCGTACTCCAGTTCTACACCGACGAACAATTTGTCGAGCAATTTGCAATTAGTTCATGATACTTGCAGCTTAACCGAGAAGATCATCCCCATCATTCTTCACATTCAAGTTGGGAAACTTATCTCAAGCGTATTCAAATTAGGTAAGTTATCTTGTCTAAATTTGATTTGTTGATATTATTTCGATTTTGAATCAATGGTAGCTCGCATATTTTTTCTATAAAAAACCCTAAATCTAAATTAAGAAAGTTGCTTTCCTAATAGGCAATGTCTACGTTGAATTGGACAACCTCACTTGTCGCCATTAGGGTATGACCTTCCAACTTAGTAAAGACGGGAAGTGAACGAATTTGATCTTTTGCCATTTAGATCCGATTCGCTATCTTCATGAGCCGATTTTAGATTTTGGGTGTTATAATTTTCGAAAAGATAAAGATGGATGTCCGTGATTTCTTGCTCTTGATTGTTATCTCTTTGTAGATAGGGATTTTCTTTGATCTCGTGATATCTTAATTGAATCCCATGAATATTAAAATTACTTAAAAGATTTAGTAAGATATGATTTTCTTAGAAAGCCCTATCTAATGAATTTTTTTAGGAAGATAAGGCTTCTTAGAAGCCATATCTCATTTGATAATGTGGGATAAAATTGAATATGAAAATCCTTCATGCATATCTTGTCTTGGCCGAAAATTCAAAGGAAAAGGAGTACAAAATCAGTTTATGTTATCTTGTCTGATTCCATGCATATCTTGAATATCTCACGTCATCCTCATGCATATATTCAAATTTTATGTCTGCATATCTTGCATATTCACCTCATGTTTTCGAGTATCATATATTGCATTCCATCTTTTTGAAAAGAAAAAAAAAACATCAGTTTTATGTCATGTATATCTTTTATCTCATGCATCTTTTGTAGCACAAAATATAAAAAAAGATAAGATAAAAAATATGCTCATTCGTGATCTTGTATTATCTCATGTCATTCATATTTTCGAGTACCATTTAGTCCTCATCCATTTTTTCGAGAATCATAGCATTTGAATGTCTCATAATTTGCATGTTTATGTCGCATTGTCATTTTGTAAGTCATTAGTATCATGTTTAGGATATTCATGTTAGGTTAGTCTAATTGCATGATTAAATTTCTTGGATAGGAGTCACATGTTATCTAGGTTAGACATGAATTTTTGTGTGTTACATAATCCTTGCATGTTTAGTTTAATTAATTGAGCTTGCTAGTTTAATTAACCATTTGCATGATTGATTGCTATTTCACATATGATTTTCGCATGTTTAGAATAAATTTGTCTTGCTTTTTGCTTTAATGTTATGTCATTTTTGCATGCTTTAATTAATTAGCTAATTTTGCATATAGGGTAAGATCAACTTAATTTCGCATGCCTTGCATTTTATCTTTTATCCTTGACTCCTCTCATTACATTTTGGCACGCTCATGCATCATAATCATTCATGGATTGCATCTATGAAAGTGAAAACATTAAGACCACCTCATTAGAGATTAAAGTAAACTCAATCAAGCTTGAGTTGCCGATTTAGGATGTCTCATGGAATTAAGGTACCGAAAGGGCATTAGCTAAGATTAGTTAATGTAACCAAGTCTCCGAATCCTTAAACTCTAGTTTGCAAGAATAAAAATAGTCCTTCTACTATTTTTATTTAGGTTTCTAACTAACCTACCGAGAAATGGTTAGTGGCAGCTCTAAAGTAAAGATTACTTGAATTAACCATAAGTTGCGATTTGGTAGGGCGTAGGAGAGTCCGTATTAGATTAGTCATTAACCCGATAATCCGTTAGCCTAAAACTTATTTTTAGGTTGTGACGACTTGGGGACTCCACTAGGGATTTTCTTTAATTTTTCTAAAAAATTCAAGACTTAACTGGTTCACTTGAATCTTTTGAAAAATTAAAAAATTTAGTGGATTTAGTCCTAGAAAATTCCATGGATGTCTCGCTTTTGGCGATCTTGGTTGAATCTGACATTTAAGGTGTTAAATATTTTTGCAGATTTCGAATGATAAGGGGTTGAGTGGTTGCCAACATTTTCTTGAAGGTTGAAGGAGATTGTGTATGGTTTATATTGAAGTGCTGAGTGCTTAAATTGTTCTACATGTCTTTACTATTTTTGCATTTACACTTAGCACACACAATCCACCATTGAACCCATATGGCTGGGCTTAGGATGGCACTTGATTAGGGATGCTTCAGCCATCGCCAACCGGCTTGAGTCACCCTTCTCAACTCTTGAATTTTTTCAAATTGATGCCAAGAGTTAACACCTCCATCATTTGCCATGTGATGTGGGCCATTACTTGGCCGAGCCAGATATCTACGGGGATCTTGATTTAATCGTAAACCATGGTGATTCAGTCCGGATATCCCTAGACCTCCACCTTTATCAAGCCATGCTAGATAGAAATCGAACCTCATGAAACATTTCATGTGCATGTCTATGTGGTTGGCATATTTGGTTCTTCTAAAAAGCGATTTTTCCTAAACACTTTCTCTCTTTCGTTTACTTATTTTTGAGTCTGTCCATAACAATTTAGTGAGACAAGTGTCTCGGGCTAGTTAGAGTCATTATCTTGCAAGTTTTAGTCACTATTTTTGTTAGAATTGTGTTATGAACATTAATGTTTCAAGGTGACCTTTTTGCATAGACTTATTTTTTCGAGCATCTTCCGGTCATTTTTCAATTTTAACCTCAAATTGAAAAATGCTCAATGCATCTTAAGCTAGCATGTGTAAAACTTTGAGATTGATTTGCGATGCATTCCATTTATTGACATTTTTCAATTGAGAACGATGCTAGCTGGAATTTCGACGGTTTTCTAACGCCAATCTCATTTTGCTGATTTTCACTATTAAATGAGCTCCTTTGTTAAATCACGAAAAATTAAAGTTGTAGCATGGTCTTTGAATAAAGGGCTGCAAATATTTGTGTAAGGGCTAGTGTTACTACCTAGAGGAGGTGAATAGGTGTTTATACGGTACTTTTGAAATTCAATGCGAAATTATAATCAAACAAGCTCCCGGCTTAACCCTCAGATGCTGAACGCGTGTAACATCACAAAATGTGCTAAGTGTACAGTTCAACTATCACAAGATATATAATCAAGTTTAATTAAGGGATAGAGAAACTGCACAAAGGGTTTATAGTGGTTCGACTTTATTCAAGCCTATGTTCACTTCTTCATGCTAGCAATCAATCGGCTAGATTTCACTAGTTAATTGTTCATAGGTTACAACTCAGTCATTTCCCTTGAGACGAAGGGCTCTATACCTAACGCTCAACACTCGTGTGTACATCTCTAATAATTACAGTAAATAGATCAAGGAGAATATAAAGAATTGAAGCTCCCTCGATCTTAGAATTTAGAATTCTATTCTCTCTTATGTCAACTCTTGTTCTCTTGAGCCTTAAGATGTCTTTTATACTCCTCCACCTCCAACTATCCATTGTAAGGCCTCTCAAGGATCGATCTCCAAAACTACCCATTTGGACAAGATCGTATCCAAAAGAAGATCTCTTAGCCATTGAAAGTTACCAAAGGAAAGTATTCCCGGTTGGATCAAATCATCCATACAATTATGAACCCGGGTTTCCATAGATGGAATTCTCCAATAGAAAAGTTACGCTCGTCTCCTTTGATCTGCGTCCTTGATTGATCTTAATCACATAGAATCTTCAAGAGCGACCGAGCTTGATTATTAGCCGTTGTGATGATGTGATATGCTAATTAAATCATCATTGAATGTCTCTTGAAGTTATGGTTACTGCACGCAAAATACTTCTCTCGGAGCTTGAGCATCATTCTAACGTCTAAGCTCCCCTGCTTAACATCTAAGCTCTATACGGCGTCCGAGTCCCTTAGAGTAACATCTAAACCACCTTTTTTTCAGATTCAATCTCGTGCATCACACAATTTTGGACAATCCGTAAAATAAGTATTTCACCACATTATCCCAAACCAAGAGTGCATGGATTGTTTTGTCAACTTCAAAATTACTCGGGAGTTTTTCTAAACAATCTCCCCCTTTTTAATAATGACAAAATCATCCATAGAAATATCAATTGTTAAGTAAAAGAGATGAGTGACACACAATTTTGTTACTCAAATATGGTCTTGGTAAATGATAATTCATGACATCATATCTTGTACTTTAGCAAGAGAAAGTTACGAAATAGAGATGAATTCAAAGTTTGAATTCATTGATATTACGATTGCTCTCATAACTTGTAGAACTTGTATCAGAATGATTTTTGAATTATGTACACACACGGTTATAGAGCATTTATACTATTGAAACATGGGGAAAAGTACACTAGAAGTGCCATAACTTGTGTATGGCGTTCACTTGAGTGCCATAACTTTCAAAACGTTCATTTAAGTGCCATAACTTTCAAAAATCGTTCACTTGAGTACTATAATAACTTTTCCGGTGTGCCACGTCGGCTTTCCGGCGTGCTACAGTAAATTTTTCAGCTGCCACGTCAACATGGCATTCAAGTGAACGAGTTTTAAAAGTTATGGCACTTAAGTAAACGTTTTGAAAGTTATGACACTCAAGTGAACGTCATATAAAAGTTATAGCACTTCTAGTGTACTTTTCCCCTGAAACATGTGAACAAAGGATTCTTCGTGATTAGAGAACATGATATCATGAACTCGTATTAGTTCAATAATTTGGAGCAGTATGATATTTCGGAGCATAATACTTGTAGTTTAGACATTTCTGCACTATGATGCTCGGAACTGTTTATTCTGTGTTGATCTAAGAACTTGTTCCTGAAGCTTAGAACCTATTCATCTTAATCAATCTATTCAACATGCTCAAATTGTATCTCGCTTTGTTCCACCTGTTCGGATTGTGAAATTTGTTCCTATATTCATATGAAATCTTTTTCTCAAAGATGTAGAAACCTATCATAGCTTAACTCGGGAACTTGTGGATCATTATAATCAAGAAGAACTTGACATTGTCACTTATATCTTCTCCTATCCTGCTGATCATTATTACATAAGAGGAGAATAATTGATATTACATATCTTATACTATCTTCTCCCCCTTTTTGTCATCAGCACAAAAGGGCTATGGCGAATTACAAATATATATGCGGTAATGGCTCACATGAATTTAACCATAACATTGATCAAATAGATAGGTTTAAAGTCAACAACACAATATCCAGTCTTGGACCAAATAGAACATAATCAAAACATTAAAAATTTAAAAACTTCGAAAGAAAAGGATTTTTTGAATGTTGTGGGTTTGGATTAGGAGTGGTTGTGGACGGGGCTGGATTGGAAGTCATTGGAGTTTGGTCTTCGGGGAGTTGGACAAGGATAAATTTTGTGAGTTGATTGATTTTCCGATCAAGATCCCTTTTCATGTTCGGGATCTTCATGTCCGGGAAGCCCAACCGAGATTTTGTGAGGCCCGTAATATCCTGCTTCCACCGTTTAGCCTCACAATCCATTTTCACCTTTAATCCTTGAACATCAAGATGTAGAGAAGTCCAAATATCAGTCATTTTTTCATCCATCTCTCTATGTTTGTGCAACAATTCCTTGAGAAGCTACGAGTCAGTAGCACCACCAAATCATCTATGTGAGTGCTAATATTTGTTGAATCCCTCCGAGTCTTAGCACATTTCTTAGACGATGATGCTGTTGTATCCTGTGGTGGTGCATTTAAGGTAGTTTTGCTTGGGGATTTGCTATGTCGGCAGCATCAATTTCCATTGATATATCCTCCCCCTCATATGTAGATTCCCTAAGTACAACACCTTCACTTTGAATGAATTTAGAGATATTGACATGTTCAATTTGCTCTTCCTCGATCCGTATCAACAGGTTTACCATATCTTCATCATTCTGTACTTCTTTTCCAATCTCCGGAACCTCAGAAGGTTTAGTACTCTCCTTGTCCTTCTGTTGGACATCCTCATTTACTCTAACAGGTATAACCTGTTATCTTTCCGCTGATCTTTCCTCTTCTTTCTCTTTCTCTTCCTTTTCCTTGTCTTCTTTTTCCTTTTCTTTCTGCTCCATCTATATTGCAGTTTCATCCTCAAAAGTTGACTTCATAATGGCTTGAAGCATCTCTTCAATCTCACTATTACTTACCTAGGAGCTATCAAAAGTTTTCTCTTTCTCTATCCTTTCAAGCAACTTCTTGGCAAGTCTTCTTTTCTTCAGTCCGGATTTAGTGGACTTATGAGTCGATGCCATCATCTTCTTCTTTCGAGTGGATTCCGAGGACAACTATACTGGCAAAACTTTTGCAGATTTTGTTGCAGCCACACTCTGAGTGACCTCTACTGCTAGGAGATCTATCGGGATAGCTTTCTTCTTTTTGTCTCCCCACTACCCCTTTTTAAGCTTGTACCCCATCTTGCTAAACATTGTTTCACCGATCCTGCCTTGAGGAACTTCCAAAGATTTGAGCTGTTGTGAAATCACTATTCTCAGATATTCAAAGATGCTGGTGATCAATGATCCAAAAGGTAATTATCCCTTGTTCTTCCTTACTATTCTTCACATGTGGAGAAAGATAAGATGTGGAAGAGAGAAGGGTTTGCCATTTAGGATAGCTCGGATGAGTTTAGTTTCAAATCGAGAAACATCAGTCTTTGATGATCTATTGGGCCTAAGGCGCTTTATGACTACCTTATCCAAAATGATGGTTCTTAATGAGAAGTGGCGATGCTCAACATAAGGCTTGTTTGCTCTGGACAAATTTGGATTTCCGGATAGTTCTCTGTAAACCATATCATTAGAGACAGGAATTGGAATGAAGATAGATAAATCTGTGTTGAGTACTTCTACAAGATCCGCAACACACGAAATGATGTTTTGTTCAAGGAAGGAAAACTGGATGGCATCTCTGGAAATCATTGAAAAGTTTGAGTAAAAATAGGCAATCATTTCAGGATAGCCGAGTGCATTTAGACAGCAAAGTGCTTGCAAATGAAGTTTGGTAATACGATAAATGATTTGTAAACTATTCTTCTCAAAGAATTTAAAGTTGACTAGCCTATTTGCCATGGAATTCTGGCAATCATAGAGTTGTAGTACTTATGATGTTCCTTATATCTTAACATCTTATCCGCCTTTCCTTCCTCAGCCAAAAATTTTATCACTATAGGTTGGAAGTGAGCATAGATCGTCTCATCATCATCTTCTCTCGGATGATTACTAACCAATATAGTTTTTTATTCCTTTTCCGCAACAACACTTTCCGATCTAATCTTTACTGGAGTAACTTCCATCTGTTTCGTTCTTGAAGTTTCACCAACCTTCTCTTTACCTTTCCTAGAAGATTTAACTTTCCGGAGTTCATTCCCTACTTTTGTTGCCTGTCTAATCTCTTCCCGAGTTAGCATCTCACTAAATTTCTATAATTGCCCCTCATCAAAAAAATCCATTTCTACGCACAAACTCCAAAATGTCATGATCGTGTCTATCTTGCATTCTCATTCCCTTAATCACATTAGAAAGACCCCGTGCCAACTTAATTCTCTTATCAACATGAAGATTAGCATTCTATTCAAGAGTTCAAATTACCATATTTATGATGCAATGCTAGAGCTTCTTCTTCTTTTTCTCCACCACTTGTGGAGGTTCGGTAATGGCGACGTCAGCAATGACTCTATGTGCTTGCTCGGTTCTCTGATCAACACTATGTTCCCCTAGGGAGTGCGTAAGATCGTAATGAGTTGAAGCATCAATCGGGGTTCTAAGGCCTCGAGACTCCAGTCGGCCATACCGACGAATACTGATCGAGGGTGCCTTTATTGCTAAGGGATTCTTGGGTGCCATTGAGATATTTGGAGTTTGTAGAGAGGATTAGGGTGTTTTAGGGTTTGAGAGTGAAATCGCATAAGTGATTTCAAGAAGATGAATTTAAGAGCATTATGAGTGAGAAGAGTGAGAAATCATCTTTTGTGGGAGTATTTAAAAGGAAATGAAGGTTCGGTGCAGAAATTTTGTCATTGCTAAAATAGAAAACCGCTTTTGAAAAGTAAGGGATTTTGAGATATAAATTCCATAAATAAAATATTTTGGAAAGATATGATAAATTAATTTTGGAAACACGATAATCAATCAATTCAATCAAGATAATCACAGCAATCACAATATTTTGCATAATACTTAAAAAGATTAAGATTGTACGTAGCTTATGTGTTGCTAAAAGTAACTACTTACGCGCTAAAAATTTGAACAATCAAACCTTATGTCATATTTGCTCGGATGATGAATTCTTCAGATAATACTTTGAGCCCGGAGGTTCTTCTCAATTATCGAACATCTTCAAATGATGCTTAACATCTTCTTGCTTTCTTCGGATATTGCATTTTGCTCAAAAGTAATGTTTACCTATCTAGAGAACAGCTCAAACAGGCATAGCAGTAATACTCAATTCTTGTTTGATATATTCAAAAGTATTTTTCTAAAGTGGTTTCATGAATAAGTCAGCTAATTGATGCTTTGAATCAACAAATTGAACATTAACATCACCATTATGCACACGATCGTAAATAAAATGATGCTTAATTTTAATATGCTTAGCTCCCGAATGCAAAATTGGATTCTTTGTGAGGTTGATGGCACTGGTGTTGTCACACTTGATTTCCACATTAGCAGCTTCAACACCATAGTCCTTTATTGTTACTTCATCCATAGGATTTGAGCACAAGAACTTCCTAATGCTACATACTCAGCTTATACGGTTGATAGTGCCACAATGTTTTGTTTCTTTGAGAACCAAGACACCCGCATTAATCCCAGAAGTTGGCATGTACCTAAAGTACTTTTCCTGTCTAACGTACAACCCGCAAGGTCAACATTTGAATAGCCATGTAATGTAAAGTTTGACATTTTAGGGTACCACAATCCTAGATTAGGATTAGTTTTAATGTATTTTATGATCCTTTTAATCACGAAAAAATGTGATTCTTTAGGATCCGATTGAAATTTAGCACAAATATTGTCACATCCTAAACCCTACGAGCATGCCAACATCCCACCGGGCTACGCTTAAGTACGGTTTCCCAGGATCCAATGGCCAACAAAAGAATGGAACTAAACATGAATGATAAGCACATGCGAAAGCGGAAATCAAACTCCACCCAAAACAAATAACAATACGATGACTTGGGACGGTAAAAGAAAACTTATATACATATTCACATATTTATTACAACTTAACAACCTAAGACTTGAGAGGCCATTATAAAAGCCTAAGACCACCTACAACAAAAAGGATCAAGTGGTTGAAACCTAACTCCCATCTCGGAATGGTACTCTAAAAAAAAGCCAAAAGGGCAATTGCCATATGCCCCATCCTCGCTATCCTCCGAAGACATCTCTAGCTCCTCCTCCTCATCGCTCTTGGATGGCAGCTTCACATCCGATGGCTCCACAATCTCTATGTCCTCCTCTAGCTCCAAAATCTCCGGATTGGACTTTGAATCTTCGGGGCCAACGTTAGGGCTCGTCACCACACCGTCGGGAGGGGCAGCTCGAGTGGGGTCCCATTCCCCAACTCCATCATAAGGAATGTCGAAACCCTTCGGTAGTCCTACCAGCATATCTCCATGGCGGTATGTCCATGCCAGATAGGTATGGGACTTCCAAAAATTCTCTCCTACATCTACGCAGATGGTAGTGGTATGCCTATAGTAAACCTTATCTTCCCCTACGGGATTCTCTGTGACTATCGTTTCCATGTCTCGGGGTATCCCGAACCTCTGTAGCGGCTCCTTCATGGTCGAGGTGGAGGGTCCGAAAAGGAGTAACCCACAACGGGGTGAGAATAAATCTCAGCAAAAAAGTCCCTAATCCAAGGTTGTGGCGCTAGTGCCTCTGGATACATCCCAGGTGAGCAGTTTTAAACAAACTCCATCTTAGCCAATAGAACACACCACATCATTTCAAGAAATAAACGCAATTCACTCTTTCAATTCACCATGCCTTTAATAAGGCTATGTTAATCAAAAGCCCGAATTTAACGCATCAGGCTATAACAAAAGGATAGACCCGCGTAATAATGCCTCAAGCCATTATATAGTCCAAACCTGCGTAATAACGTCTCATGTCAATATAACCCGCGTAATAACGTCTCATGTCAATATAACCCGCATTTAACGTCTCATGTTAGCATCCCGTGTTTAATGCCTCATGATGAATATAAAACCCCGCGGGATAATACTTCAGGGTATAACATGATCTTACATACACAAACCCCGTGTAATAACGCTTCATGGTATAATATGATCTCACGTACTCAACCACCCCGTGTAATAACGCTTCAGGGTATAACTTCCATAATTATATTTGATTCTCCTCAGAAATAACTATATATCAATAATATTCGCTCAAATACTCGATCGAAACCACATGATCATGTCAAACCTCCCGATCAACAAATCTAAACCATACGATCTTGCTAAACTTCATGATTAGTAGATCGGGACCACACGATCTCACTATACTTTCCCGATTATCAAATCGAAACCACACGATCTTCCTAAATTCCCCAATCGCTCAATCGAGACCACCTAATCTTTCTAATCATCCTAATCACTCGATTGAGACCACACGATCTGATTATACCGAAGCAACATCCGATCGGGACCACACAATTCACTCATGATGTAGCAATAAACAATCGGGACCACCCGATTAAATCACGTTAAAGCTATCAGTCAATTGGGACTACACGATTTAATTACACTGAAGCAACAAATAATCTGCACCACACGATTAAATTAAACTAAAGCAACCACTAATTGGCACCGCACGATTGAATTATATTAAAGCAACAAATAATCGAGACCACACGATCGAAGTATCATAAAGTAACCTTAAATCCGAGCCACATGATTAAAGTATCATAAAGCAATAATTAATCTTGGCCATACGATTTAATCATGATAAAGCGACAACTAATCTTGGCCACACGATTTGATCATGATAAATTCATCGAACCAAGATCGTATGATCAACCACCCTTCATCATTTTCGACCCCAACCATTCAAGAACACAACCAATGAATTTTTTACTCAAAACCACTCAAATCTTCATCCTTTAGCATCCTCACAACCTAATCTAGGTTTAGAAACTTGCTTACCTTGAAAATCTAGCAAAGTCTACGGTTGAAAAGTTGAGAAATCCACGGTTTGAATGGCAGCACCGGCGGCATCCCTCTCGGCCGGTGCGGATCCACGGTGGTCCGGCGGCTTCGTGTGGCTAACGGTGGCGGCCGAGCGTTCGGGGTGGCTGGCAATTCACGTGGGGCTAGTGGTGGTTCGGTGGTGGCTGAATGATGGTGGTGGTGGCGGCAAGGATGGTTCAGCCAAAGAGTATAGAGAGAGTAGTGAGAGAAAGCTTAGGCAATTATGGAGAAAAAGATGAAGATAATAATTCTAATAGGTTAGGATAATTTTGGGGAGATATTTTGGGCTGAATTATTCGCTTTGAAATGATTAGAAAGGTACTTGTGGGGCCCACCAATAATTCACTTCAATTTTGCTCTTGAAACTCAAGAAGGGTATTTTGGTAATTTGCTGCCCAAGTTGACTTGGTCAAAAATTTCGGCCATGAAGGGTAAATGACTGAAATGCCCTTCAACCAAAATGGCTAGATGGGTATTTTCTAAGGGTAAATGGGTTCTTTCTTATTTCTAATCCAAATTTCGCTTTTCTGAACAATTTGGGGCGAACCGCGAAATACCCATACTCCAGGTGGGACGACGTCCAAAATATTGTTATTGGAATCCGTGAAAGTCTAACATCCAATTTCGAAGTCCGTTTCGCGGTTAATCTCGATCAATTGAAATTTCAGCGTATCTCAAACTAACAGACGACTTTTAGGAGTTACGTGTATCAACCCATGATTAATATCACATTTAAGAGTTACTCGAACCGTGGCGACTTTGGTTGTCATGTAATTGCGATGGTTAATCACTAGTCCTAACGGACGCGATCGTTAGAAAATGATTTAGGTACGTTCAAAACCCATTCATGGTTAAACAGAATCACTCGTGATCCAATCGTAGGGTATCAACAAATCGTCCCCTAACCATTATAAGATCGGTCTATAATGGTCCAAAATATTCCCCCAACAATCCTCATGGCTAAAGAATCAATCTAGGATCAAGTTCTTAGATCTACGTTGTCATGCCCGCGTACCCTAGTGTTCGCCACATCCATCTACTGCCGTCGGTTCCAAGATCCGAACGGTAACAACTCGGATGAAATGCACATGCGGAAGTAAATAAATAACCCAAACAAAATAAGAGATGCGCTGGGATACCCCACACTTATAAAACATACACACCAAAAGTCTTACGGAAAGATCAGAGTCAAGTACAACAAACATCCACTTTGGTCTCGTCAAAAGTCTATAGCAAAAGACAACTAAGATCCCGGATCCTAACACCACTACACTAAACTATTGGTCTCATCTTCATCCTCGTCTTGGTTCGCTTCAGGGTCGTAATCAGAAGAACTATTGGATCACACCTCGGTGGCATCCTCCTCCTCCTCCTCCTTCGAGTCAGAAACCTCAATCACTTCTATATCCTCCTCAAATTTATGAGTACTCTCCGAGATGTTCCTCGATCTAACCATACTAATTTCTAGCTCTACGTCGTCTCGGATAGGGTAACACCAATTGGGCACTACTCTTCTAGGGACCTCTGTTGGCTTCAACGGATATGTTGTAATGTCCCTAACTCGATGATGCCACGTCTCATTACAATAAGGTGCTAAATGTCCCTTTCCTTCATCTACCCAGACGGTAGTACACTTTCTAATGTATACAAACCCTCTACCATCGGGGAACTCATTAAAAGTGGAGGTCATCTCCTTGGGGTCTCCTAGGCGAACCGGTAGCATCTTCAAGGTCCAGGGTCCAAAAAAAAAAGGGATCCCATGACGTGGTGAGAATGAATTTCAGTAAATCAACCCTAACCCTAGACTAAGCCACTAGTACCTCCGGACTACTTTTCAAATCAAAGATGTCTGAAGACGTCAATAAAACCAAGATAAACAGGATATAGGCACAAGCAAAGGCATTGGCAAATCAAGCAATCACAACCATCGGGCATTCAATATTTCAAACCAAGCTTTACGTACTAGTATAATAATCTCATTCTCGATATCAAGGCTCACGTAAATACGCCTTAGGCTCACCATTCAATCTCAATTCCATGGCCAAGCTCACGTATTATCACGCCTCAGGCTATAACAATTTACGGGACCCGCGTTTCAACGCATCGGGTTCCTAATGCCATCTCAATAGCCCGTGTTGACACGCATCAAACTTACCTTGCAAGACCAAGACTCGGGGTATAATTTCCCCCCACATGGCATAAGTCCCGGGGTAAACTCGTCCCCGCATGGCCAAGTCCCGGGTTTCACATATCTCGTTTCCTTTCTTCCCGCATGTCACAAGTCCCGGGGTAAACTCGTCCCCGCATGGCCAAGTCCCAGGGTTTCACATATCTCGTTTCCTTTCTCCCCGCATGGCACAAGTCCCAAGGTAAACTCATCCCCGCATGGCCAAGTCCTAGGGTTTCACATATCTCATTTCCATCCACTAGCCAATTCATGTTATGTCTCTCATTATCAAGGGCTCACGAGCTGTTCTTATCTTTCCACAGACTTCATGATCGAGTATAACTCGACTTAGAGAACATTTAATCTATCACACGAGAATACACAAGGCCATATTACACTAGGTCCGGCACAAATTGCACCATTAATCAAGTCAAAAAGCATAATTCCCACCAATTCAAGCATAATTTATTCTCGTGTCATACAGATGATTAAAAATCGTATAATCATTCAATGCAATCGATCATGCATAATTTACCTCACAATTCACCCAATTGGATCACAAATTGGTCCCCTTAGTACCCTAATGTCTTAATAAAGGGTTAAGGGCAATTTAGCTATTCCAATGAGCTAGTTACTACCTCCAATTCGAGCTTCCGAATCCAAGATTAATTATGTCCAAAATAGGGCAGATTGTCAATTAAGTTCCGTCGCGCCGTTTAGTCACAATTCTAGTTCTAATCACCAAACCACTTCACGTACTCTTCATTAACACAATAATATATGTCGTAGCATATCTAAACGACAAGTTCAAGCCAAGGTGACACCCATTCAGCCCAGAACAGAACCGGACAGCACCTCCCCAAAACAGGGCCAAATTGGTTCTGCTCTAATCCCCATTAATCATTCCATAATTCACTCTAAGCTTCAATTTAATGCGAAACCAACTTGCCAAAACCTTGTTCTATATGTCTAATATGTTCACCGAAAATTTGAAGCCAATTGAACACCTTGAAGACCTCCAATTAAACCAATCCTTTCAAGTGTGCAAAATAGTCAAATTCTGCTCTTTAAAACCCATCTCAAAATAGCTATGAACACCCATCAATTCGCAACTACAATTATCATTCCAACTCAGCCAAGTTAAGTACTATATGTCTAGAACATTCCACAAAAATTTTGAAGCAAAATGAGCTCGTGAAACCGTTGTAAGAGAGCTCCCTCTAAAACCGGGTCAGATTCAATCCCGACTAGACCTTTGTCCATTCAATCAGACCTACGGGAAAAACTACCGGGCCAAATTGAGATCATAATATGTTCTTCAAAAGTTGAGATAACAAGCTTGCTGATGGAGGTGATCTCACCTTAAACCGATGTCGAAAGAAGAAGTTACGGCCGAAATAGTAAAGGGCGTCGGGGCTTATCTAGCTGAGCGACTTTCTATGGAAGTGCAGAAAATGAAAGAGCAGCAAGGTAGCAACGTGAAGAGCAAGAGTGGCTAGTTAACTGAAGTCAAAGAGTGTGTGAGAAGCTTGGTCTCCATTATTGGCTTGATCCAAACAAAATAATAGAACACATGGGTCAAATGAAGTCCAAATATCTTAGTTGACTCTTATCCATAAATCTTTTTCTAGAAGCTTTGACTTCCATTAACCCTTTCTCATCCAATTTTTGACAACCAAAGGGAAAGAAAAACCAAAATGCCCCTTGGATCACTTATGGCAAAAATTAATGCTTGAGGGGTAAAATTGTCATTTTATACTTGTCGTCCAAAAATTCCGATTTTTCCCCAATCAAACTACTATCGATGAGGCGATGTTCGATTCAAGACCAAAATTGGAATTCTTCATTTCCATTTTCCTTATTTCGAGAATCCATTTCCCGATTCATTTTCCTTCGAACGTAACTTCAGTTCATCTCATATTGGCGGGAGGCTTTTGTAGCGACATTATGCGTATTGACTCACCGATTTTCATCACTCTTAGGCTTACTCAAGTTATGGTCATTTTGGTTGTCATGTAATTGCGAAGGTTTATTACCAGTCCCTTAGGTCACGAACGTCGGGATCCAATTTAGGAAAATGTCGCAAATTATACATTGGTTAAGTAGAATCACCCACGCTCTGATCGTACAACGCTAGCAATGGATTTCATAATTGGTCTTAGATCGACCTTTACCGGCTCTAAATATTCCCTCAGCAATCCTTCTAGTCAAAATGCCAATTCTCATTCGAGTTTCTTAGGTCCACGTACATTGTCGTGTTTAAGCTTTTCCCTTTTGGTCGGTATACTTGGGATTGATTAGATCCAAGAAAAATAAAACTGAATTACATCGGTAGATAATCTTCATTCAATAGTCTCGAAATGGTATGAAATTCAGAATGTCACACACGTACTTGATTTTCCTAGCTAGCTATTCCCCAATGGTTAGTCTTCTCAAGAGGGATCAATTCTGAGTGAGATTTAACTCAAATACATCAATGAGACATATCATTCATTCGAAGCTTCGAAAATGGGTTGAAATACGGGATGTCACACATACACACATTAAAGATAATGTCGGGTCTAGAAGCAGTAAGATATAATAAAGAACCAATCATGCTCTTGTACAGCTTCTAATCAACATGTTAGCCCTGTTCATTCTTATCTAGCTTGGATGGACATGACATTAGCAATTTAGTTTTCTTACAGTTTTCCTTACCAAATTTCCTGGGATAAGTACACCATGAGTGCTATAACTTGTGTACGACGTTCACTTGAGTGCCATAACTTTTCAAACGTTCACTTAAGTACCATAACTTTCAAAAATCATTCACTTGAGTACCACATCGGAGCAAAATCGTTTACTTGAGTGCTACAATAACTTTTCCGACGTACCATGTTAGCTTTCCGGCGAGCCACGTTAGCTTTTCGGTTGTTACATCAACTTTTCCGACGTCCACATCAACATGGCACTCAAGTGAATGATTTTAAAAGTTATAGCACTTAACCGAACGTTTTGAAAGTTATGGCTCTCAAGTGAATGCCGTACAAAAGTGATGGCACTTCTAGTGTACTTTTCCCAAATTTCCTCATTATCACCTTTGCATACTTCTCTTGATGTATGAATGTGCCTTGCTCTATTTGATTCATTTGTAGTCCAAGGAAGAAGGTAAGTTCTCCCATCATACTCATTTCAAATTCACTCTACATGATCTAAGAGAAACTCTTGCAAAGTTTTTCATTAGATGAACCAAATATAATCTTATCAACATATATCTAGATAAGAAAATTTTCCTTACCTTCCCTTTTGATAAATAAAGTTGTATCTACCTTACTTTTTTCAAAACCTTTTTCGGAAAGAAAATTACTTAACCTTTCATACCACACTCTGGGTGCTTGCTTGAGTCCATAACGAGCTTTATTCAGTTATATACATGATATAAGCTCTTTGGATCTTCAAAGCCTAAGGGTTGTTTGACATATACTTCCTATTTGATATGTCCATTCAAGAATGCGCTCTTGACATCCATTTGATATAACTTGAAGTCATTGTAGCAAACATAGGCAAGCAATAGCTTGATAGATTCAAATCTTGCTACTGGAGCACACGTTTCATCATAGCCAATCTCCTCTTCTTGAGAGTAACCCTTTGCAACGAGTCTTACCTTGTTCCTAATTACTTTCCCTTTGTCATCCACTTTATTTCTAAAGACCTATTTAGTTCCAATAACTGGATGATTCTTAGGTCTAGATAGTAGTTCCAAACTTCACCGAGTCCGAGCTGATGTAGCTTTTGCTGTATTGCTTCTATCCACCTTTTATCCGCAACGGCTTCACAATTCCTTGGGGTTCCTCTTCAAAAACTAGTGCAAATGCATTTATAGCATTCTTCAGCTTGGATCTTGTTCTGACCCCTTCATCTATGTCTCCAATGACCGGATCTATGGGATGACCGGATTTGTATTTCTAGTTCCTTTTTGACTTATCACACTCAATCTCTGGAGATTCTTCAAGATTTTCTTCTTCAGAAGTTCTAATAGGTTGGATATCTTCTATGTTTTGAGAAGATTCATATTGTTTTGCAGTCTCAAATGATGGGTTCTGCTCAAATAATATTGTGCTTCCAGTGTCCGCCTTCTGAGCAATATATTTATCTTCAAATCTCACATTCATTGATTCTTCAACTGTCTGTGAATTCTTGTTAAAGACTCTGTATCCTTTGCTTGAAGTGGAATAACCAAGAAACACACCTTTGTCTAATCTTTTCGATCACTTGAGTTCGGGAAAAGTACACTAGAAGTGCCATAACTTGTGTACGGCGTTCACTTGAGTGCCATAACTTTCAAAAATTGTTCACTTGAGTGCTATAGTAACTTTTCCGGCGTGCCACGTCGCCTTTTCGGCTTGCTACGGTAACTTTCCGGCGTGCCGCTTTAGCTTTTCGGCATGCTACAACAACTTTTCCGGTGTGCCACGTCGCCTTTCCGGCTGTCACGTCAACATGGCACTCAAGTAAACGATTTTTGAAAGTTACGGCACTTAAGTGAATGTTTTAAAAGTTAGGGCACTCAAGTGAACGCCGTACAAAAGTTATGGCACTTCTAGTGTACTTTTCCCCTTGAGTTCTTAAGAACGTAACATTTGCATCCAAATACATGAAAGTATGATATGTTTGGCTTCTTTCCTTTATAAAATTCATAGGGGGTTTTCTCAAGTAATGCTCTCATAAAGACATGATTTATAATGTAGCATGTAGTAGAAACAGCTTCAACCTATAAATAGGAAGAAGTTTCGCTTTCAATTAAAAGAATTCGTGCCATTTCTTGCAAAGATCGATTTTTCCTTTCAACAACTCCATTTTGCTCGAAGCGTAAGGAGAAGAGAAATTGTGTTGAAAACCATTTTGATCATAAAATTCTGCAAAGTATTGGTTTTCAAATTCCCCTCCATGATCATGATACTGGAAATTGAATATCCTTTTTCAATTTGAAATTTTTTCGAAAAAATTTCAAAATGTGAGAATGGATCACTCTTATATGCAAGAAAGAAAACCCAAGTATATCTAGTGTAATCATCCACAATGACTAGACAATACTTTTTAACTCTTATACTCCAAGTTTGAGTAGGTATGAAGACATTCATATGTAAGAGCTATAGAGCATGGTTAGTAGAAACTTCATTTACAGATTTGTAAGAGTTTCTTATTTCCCGAGTGTGCATGCTTCGCAATGCTTTGTCTATTCAAACTTGGCATCTATAAGTCCTATCACTAGCTTCTTTGAAGAGAGCTTTGTGATTTGTTTGAGGCTTATGTGTCCCAACTTCTTGTGCCAAAGTTTTGGATCATCTTTGACAAATAGTAGACATTTCATACCTCGGACGATGTATCCGGAAGATACATGTTGCTATGTCTTCATCTAGTGAATGAGCACTTGTTATCTCGGCTTACATCGGACCATTTATCTTCTGCGAAAGATACCTTATATCCAATATCACGTGGTTGGCTTATACTTATGAGATTGAAATTCAAATCCTTGGCCAATGAAACATCATCGATAAGAAGGTTCCCAATCTTCACGAATCCTTAGCCTGTAATTGTTCCTCTGTTGTTGCCGCCAAAGGAAACACTTCCTCCATCAAACTTATCAAGATTGATGAATATCTTAGAATCTCCAATCATATGTCTAGAACAACCACTATCAAGGTACCACTTATTTTTTCTTTTCATTGGTACCTACAATCATCAAGGAAGCTCAAGTTTTCTTTGGTACCCAAATATATTTGAGTCCTTTTGGGTTAGAGAAATTTATGAATCTAAGAATATCTCGAGTCGATCTCCCGATCTTAGGACAGCAACTTCTAGAGTACTTCGTGTCACCATAGCTTGAGCATGTAGAAAAGCTTTGTCCTTTAGATCTTATGAACTATTTACTAAAGTGACTCTTGTATAAAAATTCAGGAGGTCCTTTTCTAAGTCTTTACTTGACTTCAAGGAAACAATATTTCAAATTACTTTCCTTTTGAAAATCAAGTCCCGATTTGTTATGGTAAGGAACTTGTATAAAAAGTATATGTTGCAACATTTTTAGCCGGATGAAAATTTTTTGTTGATATCCGAAATTTACTTTTTCAAAAAGACATTTTCCTTTTCAAAAATATCTTTTTCCTTTTTCAAAGAGATGTTTTCTTGCTCTAGGGATTCATTTCTAAACTTCAACTGCATATTGTGTCTAGAAATAAAACTAGATTTCTCTTTGATTTGAGAAAATTCGTTTTCAAGAAAACTTATTTTATCCTTTTGCGAGATGCCTCTTTGTTTTAAGCTAGCTACTTCCTTTTTCGATTCAGAAAGTCTTTTAAGAGTAGCTTTATAATATGAACATAGCTCATCTATGTAGTCAGATACCTCAGAAGGAATTTTCAGATTTGTTACTTCGGACTCATCATCCGAGTTGGCCATGAGATAGATGTTGGCATATTCTTCATCACTTTCACATTCAGTATGGCTCCAAGTCTCTGCCTTTAAGGTTTTTTTGAATTTATCATCCTTCCTTTTCTTCTTTAATAGAGGGTAGTTCGGTTTGATGTGTCCTCTCATTTTGCATTCATAGCTAGTGACATCTTTGTTTTCACCTCTCGCCTCCGGATGATCTTTTTGATCATATTGTTTGAAATCTCTTTTGTCTAAGAAATTTCTCCCTTTCTTAGACATTCTTCTGAATCTCTTAACCATTAGTGCTAGTTCCTCATCATCTTCGTCTTGAGAGTCTAAAACATCATAACTAGTATTAGATTTCAAAGCAATTGATTTCTTACCTTTTGACGTTGCTTCCTCGTTGATTCTTTCATCCTCATAGGACCGAAGAGTTCCAATGAGTTCATCTATGGATAGAGGTGATATCCTCTGTGTTTCCCGAATGGAAGTTTCGACATTGTCCCATTTCTCTATGAGTGCTTTTAGTAGTTTGTTTACTCGCATCAATCCAAAAACTTGTTGCCCATTATAGGTGAGGCCATTCACTATCTCAATGAATCTATCAAACATTTCTTTCACTGTTTCACCCATCTTCATTTTGAATGCTTCTTACTAGCCGAGAAGACTATTGACTTTTATCTTCTTGACTCTATCTATCCCTTCATAAGTGATGTAGAGCTTGTCCCAAATCGCTTTTAACAAGGAACAATCTGCAATACGTTTATATTCAATGGGAGATAATGCACTATAGAATGAGTAAATAGCTTTTGCATCCAGGGAATCTCTCTTAGCTATCTCGGTAGAAGTTAATGTGGCGGTTGGAGTAGTGTTGGTATCATCCCCTGCATTTGATCCGCTTGATGTGCTTGCAATTGGATTTACTCCTCTTTGTACAACATCCCACATTTTGGGATCTTGGCATCTAATATATGCCTAAAATTTATTCTACCAATCACTGTACCCTTTTTCTTCGAAGTATGGTGATATGTTGTTGCTTCTACCTTCGATCCATGTAGGAGAGAAAATGTTAGCTATAAAGATCGTTAGCTCTAAAGTAATAACACTTCAATAAAATATGAGCACCACGCTATGATTCCAAATGTTGGGGCTAGCATTATCACCAAGAGAGCGGTAAATAGGTGTACGAACACATGTAAGATCACAAAATGGTCTGAGTGTACAGTTCAACTATGACAAGATATATAATCAAGTGTACACCTCTAAGAATTACAATGAATAGATCAAGGAGAAAATAAAGAATTGAAGCTCTCTCGATCTTGGAATTTAGAATCCTATTCCCTCTTATGCCAACTCTTGTTCTTTTCATCCTTGAGATGTCTTTTATATTACTCCACCTCCAACTATCCATTGCAAGGCCTCCAGAGGTTTGTTCTCCAAAACTACCCATTTGGACGAGACTACATCCAAAAGAAGATCTCTTAGCCATTGAGGGTTGCCGAAGGAAAGCATTCCCCGTTAGATCAAAACGCCCGTACAATTATGATCCTAGGTTTCCATACATGGAATTCTCCAATAGGAAATTTTTTAGTGGATCATTCACCCCTCAAACAAAAACCCAACGGAGCAGTTTTCTAGACAAAATTTTTCCAAAGATGCATTGGATTGGATTGATCAGTCCACATCCGGCCTTATCTCAAAACACGAAAGTTGTTCATCACTCTCTTGGATACAAGCCCGTAAAGTTTGGTTTTATTCTGATCAACCTGTGATTTTCTTTCCAGAATCTAACGAAATTGGAATCTCCCTGGGTTGTGATTATAAGTCATTTCCGGTCATGAATGTCAGTCCGGTCTATAACCATGGATCGACTTGACATTTTCACTTGTTATGCTAATTTGGTGATTGCCTTTGCAAGGTAATTTAACACGGATGCCCCGCATTCGCGTCGCGTCCCTCAATTCCTTCGTGGTTCCAAATTGAGTGCCTTTGAAAAGGTCGAGTATCAACCATGATGTCAATGCCAAGCACACCACGCCCGTGAACATCCTGGATGGCCCGAAGCCAAGTAGTGAAGCAAGAGCTCTAGATAGCCCCGTGTCATCACCTCGAAATTGACGCCGGATTGATAAAAGCATTTCTACTACATTTAACTATGTTTTCATTGCAAAACCTCTAGTGGAGACGAACACCAATCCAAATTATTGAATCTTTAATTTCATGCATATCCCTTTCATGGGATATTTCCCGCTTTCTAGATGTCCATGGTGCATTTTCAATTTCTAGGATTTAGCTTTAGAGTCAATTTTCTCCCTTTAGGGAACATTTGTATTCCTTTTAAATAAGATGTAATTTTTTTATTCATGATCAATAAAATTATAAAAGTTTTTCATCATTTTGGAATCTTGATGAAGAATACCAAACTAACTCGATGACAATAACCAACGATCGAAAAATATGTCATCCATGATAAGCAATGAGGGTTGGGCTTCCTCAAGAATTCTTGTCCCAAGATTTTCAAAAAGAAAAAAACTTTTCAAGAAGAATCTTCTTAAAAAGAGATGCATGTGGTTTGACATCGATTGTCCTATTGATCCATTTATTATGTGTTTCAGAGTTAATTCAAGGGCAAGAGGCATGATTCTTAGCTCTAATCATGCATTAGTCCGATCAATCCTTGGACGGCCCCGTATATGGTGATTGAGCAATTGAAGCAAGCCAAAAGTCTCGGACAAGCCCCCGTTTATCGTTCATTTGAAGTGGATCCATGCATCGTTATCGATTATTTCCTAGCCAAATCGATTAAATATGCAATGATCCCTAACAACCCTTGCATTGAATCTCCACATTAATAGTTGTCAATCCATGTATCAATCGGTGCTTCCTTAAGCTGTCCTTTGATTAGCCCCATGCTAACCTTTCGATAGATCTTTAGCCGATCCCTTGATTGACTCATCGGTCGTGTTAGCCGACAAGAATGTCAAACTAATCCAATACAATCTGGACCACTAGAGGATCATTCACACAGCTTCCATTCGTAGATGATTGAAGACTAGAGTCCCACTAAGCATGGATAAGGGGAATCCGTAGTCGTGGTTGATATATCCCTCGCTATAGAATATCCACCACGGTGATGACTTAGGGTAAGTCTATGCATTGTCCAACTCGTACACCCGTCCATCGCTTAGTCGAAGCAAATCCATACTTCACCTTCGACCGATCCTCTAATCATGCCATGTCGGTCAAAGGCCGCCCGATCTCAAAGAGAGTATCACTTGCCTTGCCTAATCATTTCCAGAAATGACCTTTTACTTTCCTTCTTGCAGGCATCAAACTTGGAGACATATCTATGATTGTTCCCACTGAAGCAAATTGACAATTAGGAGGTTCTCAAATTTTTGCTCGTATAACCATTTTAAGACTCCCTTCATGCATATTTTTCCTTTGCATGATCAAGTGTGCAAATGAGTCATCCGCTAAAGATCAAAACCAAATTTCCAACACTGGATATGTTTGGGGCAATCCTACATTTTAGCAAAGCTATGATCATCCGATATGCCCATCCCGATTGAAAATGGATCGTACGACTACCATGATGGTTATCACCATTGAACGGAAGCGACCAAAGCATCTCAAGTCTCACCCAACTTGATCATGCATGTTTTCCTTGTTATGGGGTAACCCCGCACACTCTCGTATATGGAATGGAAGCGGTGTTACCAATTGAAATAGAGATTCCTTCCTTGCATATTATACCCCAAGTCAAGTTGGCTCAAGCTTATTAGGTTTAACAAAGGATGGATCAATTGAACCTGAATGATGAAAAGCGGTTTAAGGCCGTATATCCACTCGGATCTAGCTCGATCGTCAAACACGAAAGTTGTTTATAAGTCTCTTGGCTATAAGCTGGTAAATTTTCACACTATTTTCACTATCAGATGATTTTTCATGAATAATATCCCGAAACTCGACGAGGCTGGAACCCGCAAGCCGGGGTTACGAGTCAAGTACTCATGAGTCTAGTATAGCCATGGATCGACTAGACGTCTCTCACGTGTTATACTCATCATATGACCCTCCCTTGCAGGTAATTTATCACGGGTTCCCCACGAGTTACCCGCTCTTTGGCTAAGAAAATGGCGGACAAAGTTGAAATCAACAATGCAATCCAGGAAGCTCTGCGGGAGCAATTCGAGGTTATGAACTAGAGGTTTGAGGGTATGATGAGCTAAATGATGGAACGTATGATGGCCACTACACTTACTTCTACTAAGCACCCGACCAGTCCAACACCTCAGAACGTTGCCTCTCCGACCCCTCCCGTATGCAATCCCGAGAAGGCTTCCGAGCATGTCCCTAGTTATACCATGCCGCTAGAGGATGTTGTCATTATCGGCGCTAGCTCGAGCGCCCCATCACCAGCTCCCGCCTACCAAGCCAGCCATGTGGTTATCGAGCCGATCGATGAAACTGCTAAACTATTGGCCCAAATGGAACAGCGGATCCGTGAGGTGGAAGACACACACAATATACCCCGGATCGACCTGTCTGTCTTTTTGAAGGTCGTAGTACCAAAGAAATTCAAGATACCCAATTTTGAGAAATATGATAGGACTTCCAACCCGGTCCAAGACGTCCCGATGTACCCAGCAAGAATGAACAAGCATGCGACCAATGGCCCCCTAATGGTTCAAACTTTACAGGCTAGTCTGAAAGAGGCTACCATGAGATGGTATACTAATCATATGGACGATCGGGAGAAGGCAGCTAATGCTTTCGTCAAGCATTTCAGCTTTAATCCGGACGTGATCACCACTAGAAAAGATCTTGAGCAGCTTGAGATGAAGAAAGGAGAAACGATCAAGCGTTATGCCACCAAGTGGAGGAACGTGACATCTCGGCTAAAACCGATCCCTCTCAAAAGGGAACTTATGAAATTGTTCGTTTCCAGCCTGCCTCAAGTCATGAGAACTCAAATTTTGGAATTCGCTGCAACATCATTTAGCCATCTCATCGCAATGGCTGAAGAAGTCGAGAACGGCATGAAGAAAGACTAGTATGGTGATATCGCCGCAGCAACTAAGAGGTTTGTAGTAAGGAAGGATAAGGAGCCGGCCCCACAGGTCAGCATGACTTACAGCTAAAGACCCATGACCCGGATGTCAATCGTATAGATTCCTAATCAGCAACAAGCTAACTACAATGCGCAACGACAAAGAGGAAATCTACAACCCCCTCAACAGCTCACCCCTCTACTAGGAATCCCATCGTAGGTACTTGCGGTTCTACGTAAGAAAGGCTTACCGACTTCCAAGCCTTTGCAACCCGGTAACACAAGCTCGCCGAGATATGATCCATCGAAGAAGTGTGATTACCACTGCGGAGAGCCCGGGCATAACACCGATGGTTATTTCATGTTGAAGCATCGTATTCAAGATCTACTCGATTCTAAGGCATTCTCCTTCCAAGACAACAAACAACCGAATGTCTAGAATAATCCTTTGCCAGATCATTCAAACAAAGTTAATGATGTATATGGGCTGTGGATCGGACAGGTTGGCGCCTTTAAGATCCAAGTAGCAGATGTTTTTGACGCTCTAATCGGGGCAGGTTATTACCGAGTCGGTGAACCGACGTCACTCGATCAGCTGAAAGAAAATGTATCCGACCTCATAAAGAACGGGTTTATAGTATGGGCAAATCAAACCGGGACAATGGCCACTAAATCCCAGATTGTCATTGGCCGGGATCGGGAGTTCGCGGTTTTGACCCAACCTGGGTCCTTTCGAGAGTCCGAGGTAGCAGATGCCGACGTGACCGACTCAATCAAGAACGACCCGTAGCCGGCAGACATGCCCGCCTTGGAAGATGCAACAGACGATGAACTCGGAATTGTCATTATTGACACATGATTTTTGATCAAGCGTTTCTTAGTTTTATTTTGTAAAATTCATACAAAATCCATAAAAAAAATTGAAAAATTGAAAATTCAAGTTTGGAAGCCTTGGCCAAACATAAGGGACCATTTTTAACAAAAAAATAATTTTTTATATTTTTTGAATCTTTTAACATTTTCGAAAAATAGGAAAATACAA
Organism: Rhodamnia argentea; assembly: GCF_020921035.1. Lineage (NCBI taxonomy): Eukaryota > Viridiplantae > Streptophyta > Magnoliopsida > Myrtales > Myrtaceae > Rhodamnia > Rhodamnia argentea. The sequence continues at coordinate 2,721,452 of NC_063152.1, read as the reverse complement.
GAAAATTCACGAAAAATACTTCTCGAGGTAAAAAAAAATGTAGAGAAATGTTCCTTATTTTTCTTTTAATTCCCTTTTCGTTTTGACCTCAAGAAAAATCAAAAATTGAATTCAATTTTAGGTGTTCCTTCACAACACCGAGAGTTGAATTTGCCTAAAAAATCTGATTTGAGTCTCTATATTTGCAAATTTTGCATATTTTGAGTCAAGACATTCAATTTCAGTCCTCTGCACCTTCAATTTGACCAATTACACCCTCAATTGCACGAATTGCGCGGATTTGGTAAAATACCCAATTATTCTTTGCAATTTAGTCCATGGATTTTCCAATCTTTGAAATTACTTTTAATCTAGGGACTTTCATGACAAAATCGGACTATCTCCTAAAGTTTTCATATGTTCTAAATCGATTGGTAGGGGTAATTTGATCTAATTTGATCATTTGTGTGCTCAATTGAACTTTTCCCCGATTTGTAATTTTAGAAAAATTTGGGATTTTTATAGAAATTGGTTAAAAATTTTGGGCAAAATCACATTTCTAGATAGAATTTGAGCCCATAAATTCAATTTTGAGGTTTAATTGCGAAAATTCCCTGCATATTTGGATTAATTTCAAAAATTATAAGTCCGAACCGGTTCGGACCGGTCGAATCGGTCTAGAGCAGTGTCATCCTCTTCCCCGAACTCGAGCCATTTTGCAAGTTTGAAGGACGAATTTTGACGATCAAATTGAGGGACCAATCGACTATAATTGAACGAGATCAAGGAGGGGTTTTGTCCGTCAGGTCCGGATGCATCGATTGCCACCGATCTCACGGCCAATGATTACCGGGGCACGGCAGAACAACGACTCAAAGCCACGGTGGTTCGAAAAGTCAACCTTCATAGAATGACCAAATTCGTGCACAATTTGCGATTGCCGGAGTGCCAAACAGAGTTGGACGAAATCCTGTTCCGTTCCCGACGCCGTTCAGCTCGCCATGCACGTGTGGATACGTGCGAAGTGAGTCGGCGAAGCTCGGCTCGTGTGCGCCAAGTTTTGAAAAGTTGATATAAAATCCAAGAAGCTTCGCAAACAAAGGAGAGGTTCATTTGTGCTCGCGAGAAGTAACAGAATAGAGAGAGAGTGAGCTAGAGAGAGAGAAAAGCTTTCGTCATTCGCTATTGACGAGAACTTGAGCGAGTACCGTGAGCTGCTCGGTCGGCCAATCCAGGTCAAATCAGAGTGTTGGATCATCACCGGAAGCTCACCCGAGCCGAGAGGAAGCGATCGCACCAGCTCAATCAACCCGCAACCTCCGAAATCGCTAAGTCGAGCTTTGAATCTCCTTACCGTGCATCGATGGCGACTTGCTCGGATGATCATTATTTCCAGAATTAGTGTGTGCGTTTTGATCCTTGGACATCACCGATCATGATCGCATCTTATTATCGCAACGATTTTACTCGAATACCTCGAGTCGAACTTCCTACCCGCCTCGGTCCGGTAGAACTTCGACTAGGCGTTTCTAGCCATTGTGAGCTCAATCGGAGCTCGAGGTAAGTATCCCGAACCTCATTTGAATGTTTCTTGAGCTTTAATTGAACTATTATGCTTTGGTTCATGTGATTGAGATGCTATGGCCGTACTAGGCAATTTGATCGTCATTCGTGCTTCCCCCGATGAAATGACTTGATTCTAAGATATGTTAATCTAGACGTAGAGACGAGTCGATCGGAGGTAGTTTCGCGCGATTTGGCCGAGATTTCACGGTCGAATCTCGCGGGGAAGTCTCGGCCGTCCGTGTAGTGGTCGTCGAGAGGTTGAATACGAAGTCCACATGGCAGGTCAAGAGGTCAACGTCCGAGGTGGCGAGGAGTTATTGGTCCAGCTTGGAGCCGAGTCGGCTCGTCCGTTGAGCGAGCTAGCCGAGTCGGATTAGATCCGATGGTCGAGGAAAATAGGCTAGTTTGATTTTAGGCCATCGGATTAGATTTTTTGTATTTTTTTAATACGTTTAATATATAGAAAATAAAAAAAAATACAAAATGGTGTCGTTTAGATTAATAGACACACGACGCCATTTAGGAAGAAAGGCCGATGCGTCGTCGTTTTAGGTTTAATAGGAATGAACGGCCCAAATTGAGTCTAGGTTTAATCGTGGCCGTTCGTCCGTGTGCGATGCGGCGTCGTTTTGTGTATAGGGCTGGTGCGAACCAATGTGGTGAGGCGCACACAAACGTTAGTGAGCGAACGGTTGAGATCATTTCCAGGTTTAATCATGGCCGTCCGTTTAATTTCGTATTTTCGGATATTAGGAAAATAGTTTTAAAAAATAAAAAAAAATATCCCAAAAATAGGATCCGACGTCGTTTAGCGGAGAGCTAGTCCGAGTCGGGTCAGGATCGGGTTGACCGGGTGTTGACCGGGTGTTGACCGGGTTGACCCGGTCCAAAAAATTAATAAAAAATTCGTAAAAATCTTCTAAAAATCCAAAAAAAATCAATAAAATTCATAAAAAATCCAAAAAATTCCCAGATTTTCCCAAAAAATTTCTAAAAAATATTTAGGTCGATTCAGATCTGTTATAGTCTGGATCGAAAAATCTTGAAGTTCCGAGGGTTGATTTATATCAATCCGAAAAATTATTGATTTTTGGTAAATAAATAAATATTCCAAAAAAATTATAAAAATTCATAAAATTTCCAAAAAATCACAAAAAATGGGAATGGCCACATTGAACTGGCCCGACCCTATTTTGTGGTTTTTGGGTCCCGAACCCTCAAAATGACCATTTTACCCTCTGGACCTTTTGCTCCCAAAAATTTTCCAAACCATCCTGGAGCTCGAGTGTATCTTTCTCTAGGCCGATAGGGCCGCATTAGATATACCATGTCTGATCGATTATTTGATTTGATCTGTGATTATCCATGATTGTGCACTTACTTTTCTAATTTGTGATCGATAGGATAGTAAATTCCCGTCCGCATGATAACCCTAGATTGTTAGAGCTTACCTCGTCTTGAATTTCATCTGCATGAATTCTTAGGTTAGAAAATCACTCAACTTCAAGAACCGAAAGGGCGTCGATTTGAATCTCGGCGTAACCAAGTCCCCGGACCCACTTCTCCGGTTTTCGCGGAATCGAATAGTTTCTCCCGACCACTCGATAGGGTACCCGATCATACCCTCCAAAAAATTTATCGGTAGCGACTCCATATGCATGTACACTATACACATGTCACTCGACCACACTAAGGTCGACCTCGATATCCCAACACATGCCAACCGGGTCGGAAGCGTGGCTCGTCATCCGTCGAACCAAATTCGCAGGTTGCGACAGACCGGCAACTCTACTAGGGAATAATCGATGGCTGTAAAATCATTAAGAGGACTTAAGCCGATGAAAAAGTTGTGTGTTTTTATAACCTTATTTTCTGTAGATGCTCTGGAAGGCGAGGTATGTACACTAACGAAAAGTGTTAAATGTTGATGCGGATGAGAGTTATAAGGGGTGGCGTCTATGCTAACCCGTTTTGTGCAGATATCGTGTTTCGAGTTTTGTGTGTTTACTTATGCACATATTGAAGTGGTGTTTGATATAAATCGCTGTGTATGCTTTGCATATTTTGATGATCACGACACATCACACACAAGTGCCTAAACCCGAGCCGCGAATCACCTTTTTAGGTCACCTTAGATAGGGATTGGTATGCAAAGCTCCTGTGTTCGATTGCACCGGGGTTGACCATATTTGCATATTCTAGATCATGGGGAATGGAGATATCAAGATCATCCCGGTGCCACGCAAAGAGCTCTCTCAATGGTGGGACCATCTCAACCCGATCAATAAAGCGTACGTTGAAGGACGTCTAGGCCGATTATTGGATTTGATTAGAGTGGAGTATCAACCGGCCCTTATTCAAGCTTTGGCCAGGACATGGGATGCGCACACAATGACTTTCAACTTCCAAGGCCTCGAGATGACTCCTACACTTGAAGAGTATTCTGCTATCATCGGGGCCAAATTTGATGATCATATAGCTCAACCTCCTCTAGATATGGACCTTACCCTTTCTCTATCGAGTTTCCTTCGCCTCAAGACCTCCGAGATAGAAAAGGTTTACAAATCCAACTCTGGCGAGTTCACTTTCTCATTCCTCTTTGACAATTACTCTTCTCTATCTATCGACACTAGTCATAAATCGGGAAAGGTGTTCATTTTAGCTTTCTTTGTCTTCGTCCTATTTCCTACTTCTAGGACTACTTTCGAACCTTCCATAGTTCACATAGCTCGACAAGCGTGTTGCCGATGGAATTACTTTTATATGATCCTAGCTGAAACCTTCCTTTCTCTAAACCATTTTAAAACATCCAAGAAAGCCACTTTCCAAGCATCCAACGGATTACTTTATATGTGGTTCGTTTCTCACATAAAGACTTTCCAACTCCAAGTAGGATGCTATGAGATCAATGAGCATGTACATCCTCTCAAATCCTTACTCAAGTGCTAATCCCTCGTACCTAAGCATTCTTTCAAAAAATGGGTCGAACTTTTGAGAGATTTGAAGCCCGAGCATATCCGGTGGCATCCGACTTGGCCCAAGATCCTAGAGGCTCGCATTCCTGGCATTGATGATAGCCCTATTCCCTTATTGGGATATACCGGTGCGGTGGCTTACTACCCTATTCGCATGGTGAGACAGTTTGGCATTTTACAACAAGTGGCATCGGATGTTTGTCCTGGGATTTTCTCATTTGATATGTCACATGAAAAGCTCACTAAGGAGACGAAGAAGCTTTATCGATCCCGAATCAAGCTTATCCTTCATGCCTTGAAGAATTCCCCATTGTAACAAGTCGAATGGCCTGACTATTTGGATGATGAAATGAACATCAACAGGGCTTCCAAGGAGTACATTCGGAAGTTCAAAGAGTACCGCAGATCATTGGTAGAGCCATACGTACCCGAGTGCGTATCTCCCCGAATTGAAGAAGTGGAATCATATGTACCCGAGTACATTATACCATACGTCCCGGGAGTGGAACCATATGTCCTTGAAGATCCGGAGCTCTGGATGTCAGAAGAAGGAGAGAATCCTTATTTGTGAGATTCGGACAAATCGGAGGAACAAGGAGAATTCAAGCGTCCTCGACTAGGATAGATCCATTCCCCCATTTAGTTTTGCATATTGTCATCCTTTTGAACACTTTTGAACAATTTGGATTGTAATAAATGCATCTTATTTCCTTTATACGCGCTTCATGCATACGCATTATCATATAGGAAACGCAGCTTACCATGGATTAATCCTTTCGATTTTGAATGCTCTCATTGCTAATTAATGTCATGAATAAAAACAGGTGACTCATAAACACGAGGACTCGTAGCAAGACATGCCTAATAAGAATGGAGCAGGAAGAACTCGCGCCTTGCGTGGGTAATCTGGAGAATCAAATGAACATGATAGCCATAATGGTGGTGAAAATGAAGGCAATGCTGATTGTCGGTCAAGGGAAATATCCCATCGACCCAAATTCTCAAGCTCCTCCGAGCACATCGGATGGTATAGGTACTAACTCGGCGCCCGCGGTGAACCCCTCTCCGAATTTGGAGTGGCCACCTAGGGACCCTCCGGTTGTAATTGATCTCGAAAAGAAAGAAAAACAAGCCCTCAAGATGGAAGAAAAAATCAAGAGACTCGCCAAGATTGAGGAATGCTTGGCTAGCCAAGGATACGAGCTTTCACGCTTTGATAAAGTGAAACCATTTGAGAAGATTGAGGTTCCTTCTTACTACAAGGAGCCCGATTTCATGAGGAAATATAACGGGACCGAATGTCCTAAAGCACATCTGAAGTATTACTTGCGCCGCATGTCTCAATTCTCAAACAATATCCCACTGTTGGTTAATACCTTTCAAGAGAGTCTATTTGGGGCAGCCTTAGCACAATTTATTGAGCTGGAACTCGAAAGGCTCGCTGATTGGGACAAGTTAGGCGATAAGTTCCTCGGGCGGTACAAATTTCACACTCTGACGACCCTTACTAGAGAAGACCTTTTGAGGACCGCTAAAGGAAAGAATGAGGCCGTCCGTGCCTACGCTCAAAGGTGGAGAGCTCTAGCCGTTCAAGTGAAACCATCCGTCCCCGAAGAAGAGTTGGTGGGTATCTTCCTCAAGGCATTACCCTTTGAGTACTTTGATAAGTTGAACACCTCTGGGTGTCGGACGTTCACGCACCTAATTGAGGTAGCAGAGCGTCATAAATGGGCATTGCGGGAAAAGAAGATACCCGACTCATCTTTCGACGCCATATACCTCGTAAGAAGAGATAGAGAGCAAACTGGAGATGTAGCGTTTGTCCCTAACCCACCTAAACCGAAAAAGTTTTCACTTTCTACCCCTACCCAAAGATCTTCTTCTTGGACTGTTCCTAAACTACCGGAGCCAAGAAAGAGAAACCCGCCTGTTTTTACCCCACTCCCTCGACCTTTGTCTAAACTACTACCCATGCTGCTTGAGAACCGATTGGTTGCAAAGGAGCCTCCTAGAGCGAATCCTCCTAGGTTCGCTGGGTTTGACGAGACCCGGACGTGCATATATCATATGGGAGAAAGGGGGCATAATGTTGACAATTGTCTTCCTCTTAAATACAAGGTGCAAGCCTTGATTGACGGTAAGGTCCTGGAATTTGATAGGACTGAACGAAACGTGCAGCGAGAACCCTTTACGTAACATCGCGAGGTGAACGCGATATTTGAGAGTGATCATGAAGAAACTCTGGAGTTCATAATAGACGAGAGTAAAATGCAAGACATCCTGACCCCGGCTTCGCAATACCCTAAAGGAGCGACTATTTCCAAGGATGAAAAGAAGACATGTCTAGAACGGCTAATCAATTTAGGTGTTATTGGGAGAATGGAATATGCTATTTTTAAGGGAACCTATGTAATCATCGATATGTTGGCAGAGGAGTTTGTGATGAGAGCTACGAGAGGGAAGACTTGGACAGTTCCTTCAGGATACTTAATGAATGTTCAAGATGGCAAAGAAACCCAAGAGCTAGATGATTATGAAATCCGCCTTGAAAAAGCTCGCCGAGGTGATAGAAGGTTTATGTAAAAAGCTCTTGAAAGAGGCGAAATAGTTGATAATCTCGGAGAAGATAGCGGCGGCTACAACTTTAAAGTCTTGTATTCGGTACCACCAAGCTTTTTCATTGATTTAAGGGATACAGTTCCCGATGGTTGGGGTGGCATGGACGACCCCAAAAGCGAAGAATTCGTGGGAACTGTTGATGAAGATAAGAATCAAATGTTCCCTCGGAATGAACGGAAGAATCGGGAAGTCGGTATGCAATTCTCTAATCTGGAGACCCACATATGTCATCCGACAACTATGGTGGCGGAGTTATCTCGGTTGGCGGTCAAGAATAATACCACAACAGTGGAAGAAAGTATGCAAATCCCGGAGATACGAAAGATTGTTGAGACACGTAACCGACGGATCATGTTATTGCAAGAGCAAGGTGATGATCTTTGAAAAAAGATGGACGAACTAAAAGAGTTAATCGTGCCAATCACCCGAATCAGAAATGTTCCACCCCAATGCGTAAATCCAAGGGTGACTTTCCGTCCGAAATACGATGGTGTTGGGTGTCCTTTGGCACATATATCGTATTACCTCCGCCAAATGGCTGGTCATCATGAAGATGATGAGGTACTAACCAAAGTTTTAAGCATAGTTTGACTGGTCCCGCATTGGCTTGGCTCCAATCAATTGATCTTGATTGGGTCCCAAGTTGGGAAGAATTATCAGAGCACTTCCTGCGACACTTTGAAGCTAGAATTAGAAGATACTTTACCAAAGCCAACTTGTTGAATATCAAAAGGAGAAGACAAGAGTTTTAAACTCTTCACCGAAAGGTAGAAAAAGCATGCTACATGGTGCAACCACCACTATCGGAAAGGGAAATGTTGGAATTTATGCTCAAGTCATTGCCGGCAGAGTATTTTGACCGTATGTACGCATATACATATTCCTCCTTCCAACATATGGTGGATGTTGGTATGAGGATCGAGGACATAATCATGAGAGTCAAATGGGAAAGACAAAGGCACTTTGATGAAGGAAACATCGCTAATGCAATACCCTGTCATGGACATAATCCTCAAAGCATCCATGACGATGAAATGATCGGAATGGTGGACGCTCCAATCCGTTTCATGATTGATCTCGAATAAGGTGGATACCGGGACGCTCCCAATTTAGAAAAGCCATCAACACTGGATTTCTCTTATAAGGAAATAACGAAAACCTCAAAAGGTCAAGATGGCAAAATTAGACCGGTGAAGATTAAACTTCCACCCATAGAAGAATATGACCCTAAGGCGGTACACTAGGATTACGGGACCCGTGAAATTGATGCCGTGATGACATCCGAAAGATCTCATGCTTCAAGGGAGATGGAGCCTAAGAAGAAAGCGCCGACCTCGGAAGAAGTCGAAAAGCTTCAATCTATTGTGAGAACCAATGAGTACGAAGTCGTCGACCAACTTCGGAAAATGCCCATACAAATCTCCTTGCTTGACCTTTTTAAGAATTCAGAAAAGCATAAGAATGCTCTGCTAAAGGTACTGAATGAAGTGCACGTTCCTAAGACTATCAACGAAGTCCAATTGAGAGACTTCGCGAGGGCCATCCTATTGAAGGATGAAATTTTCTTCTCAGATGAAGATTTCCCAAGAGAAGAGCGCGTCCACAACAAGGCTCTCTATATCGTCGTAAGGTGCCATGGAGAGGAGATACCTCATGTTTTAATTGATAATGGCTCAGCTTTTAATCTGTATCCTCTAAGCACTCTGAAGAGCTTGGGGATAAACAAAGACTTCATCAAGACGTCTACAACGACTATTCACTCATTTGATGGAATTTTCAAGAATGTGGTGGGCGAGATCGAATCGCATGTCTCTATTGGGCCGGTAACTTTCTTCATACCATTTCAAGTATTGGATATCCCTAGTGCTTTCACTATGCTGTTGGGAAGGCCATGGATCCATGTGTCCGGAGTAATACCTTCTTCTCTACATTAGAAGGTTAAATTTGTGGTCCAAGGCCGTTTGATCACTATTCATGGAGAAACAGGACATCGCGCTTCTTGGAAAGGAATGGTTCCTTACATCGAGCCCTTAAAGGAGGATGAGCTTAGTTATCATACCTTTGACGTTATATCCATTATGCATGTACCATCCGATGCAAAGATAGCTACTCCGGAGTTGTCAAAGCCTACAACTATGGCTGGAAGGGTACTCCTCATAAATGGTTTCATTCCCGGAGCCGGATTGGGGAAATATGGCCAAGGAATTCGTAATCCTTTAAGTCTTAACTCAAATGATCACAAGGTCGGTCTAGGATACAAGGGAGCAATAGGACATGATACGGGTTGAGGTCGAGGTCGAAACAAATGTTATGGAGACCAAGGACGTCGTGGACACCGAGATAATCACTTCATTGGCACTAAGGCCTGGAAGGCTAGAGGGAAAATGTTTGAAAATCCCTTATCTCAAGTATTCTCCGAAGGAGGAAAATGGCTTGAGAATGAAGATATTTCTGATGTTGCGGAACCAGATTTATTCAACCCATTTCTCGACAATCGGGTGAATGTGATCATTGAATGGCTCGACAACGACTTTCCCACCCCCGAGTAAAAGGCTCTTTCTGAATTTTATCTTTCACTGCATTTCCATTACTACATTTGTTTCCTACAACCAAAGCTTTTTGATGTTTCTTCTTTTAAAAAGTACCCTTGGATCTCGTTTCGTGATTCAAGAAGTGTAGTATTGTATTGCCATTAGTTGCATCTATCAATAAAAATCATCTCTAGTTTTATTAAGGACATATGGAGCAACGGATTGGTCTAATGATGACAATTGCCCCGATCATGAAACTTGAGGCCTAATCCGCCATATGATCCTTGATTTTCAAAATGGTTATTGAGAACCAGGATGTCCGGAAGATCAAGGACTAGTTCTCTTTTCTTTCTCAAAAACAAATTCGAAAATGTTTTTATTAAAATAGGTCATGCATTCCGTAATATCATCATTTTGGTATACTAACCCTCATTGATGCATTTCGGGCATATCATCCCTCCCATGCATAACAAGTTAATAAGTGAGTCGGATCAGCTTGATGATTACTCATATAAGATTGATGAAGACGAAACAGATGTGAGTGATATCAAGAGGGAATGGGATTGTTTTGAAGAGTTTAAGCCTCCTATTTTTGAAGAACCTATTGTTGTCAATCTGGAAGACTTAGTTTGTGTCAAAGAAGTCAAAATAGGGGGACATCTATCTGCAACCGATGTTTTGAGAATAACGGCATTACTTAAAGAATATAAGGATATCTTCGCCTGGTTATATGCTGGCATGCCCGGATTAGACCGAGCTATAGTGGAACATGCTTTGCCCATAAATCCCGCTTGTAAACCAGTTAATCAGCCATGCAAAAGAATGAACCATGAATTATCCGATAAGATCAAAGAAGAAGTAATGAAGCTTCTCAAAGTCGAGTTCATCGAAGCCGTTCCATATGCTGATTGGGTCGCCAACATTGTGCCGCTTAAGAAGAAGGATGGGAGAATCCGAATATGCATGGACTATCGAGATTTAAATAAAGCCAGTTCAAAAGATTGTTGATGGCTAGTAATTTCACCTAATGCAAACTCGACTCAACAATCAACCAACCAAATCAATTCAACCCATCGCAAAGCATCATAGCATTTGCATGCACAGGACACCACACGTAGTCCATTTATTATCATATCCAACCCGTAGGTCCAGCACACTAGTCGGTTGGTGCTCTCCTGGCGGGACCAGGCATCGTCCCTTACTTTTGGCGACGACTTCTGATAATCCATGTGACTCCGCTCGACCAACCGGAAGACAATGATTGTCAACACGACACGGAGCTAACAGGAATCCTTAAAAGGCTTCGGCCCATCACAAACTGCGACCGGCAAACGTACACCCGGAAGACAATAATCGACGTGCATCCAAAGAACTGAAGACAATGATTGCCGGGACCGAGTGACCGGAAGACAATGATCGTCAGAATTATCCCATTATGTGACTACTTAGGCACTTCGACAACCAGCCAGTTCATTTCTTGAAATTAGATCGAATGCTCATACTCGCATGTTCAAATACTTGACCCAAGGCCGTTTTCATGCAAAAACATGCAATTTTATCTCATACGTGGTCACATGAATGCACAATTTTATCGACCCACAAACTAATCAATTTTGGGCGATCAACCTCTAATCGAACCCCCACGGAAATCAACAGCCAAACCGGCATTCATAGCCAACAATTTATAAATCCATTAATCAATTGCAGCCGATCGATTATTAATTTCAATTTCAATACCAATTGCGCACTCGTATCTGACCTATCGCTCGCTTGCGATCAATCAATTCAATCACTCAAATCAATCAATTCAATCAGTCAAATCAATCAATTCTACTCACCAATTAGCTACGAGCAACCTAACTAATTGATCGACTTAACTAATTACGGTCATTTAGCCTAAATCATATTTCTATCTAATCCGATCGTAATTAAACTACATAAACACCCTAGTTAGCTAATTAATCTAATCCGAACGTAATTAGCAGCCTAACCAAGAGTTAGGGGCTAACTCACAATTTAACTAGCTCGGGCGGTCTCAACTTGAGCGGCGGCGACACGAACTCGGCCCGGCCCGACGAAGACAATTAAAGGCGACACGCAGCCCAAAACAACCTTCGGGCTTCCGCTTCATCAAAGGCGGTCCGCAAGACTTGGCGACACCTCCGGATAGTGGTACGGAGCTTGGCGGTAGCGGCCGGTGGCCGGAGCTGCGGCGGCCGGCGGTGGAATGTAGCGGCCAAAACAGGGGACCGGGTTTTAGGGGCTGTTTTGGGGCGGCTTCGAGTGTTTCAGGTGGCTCACGGGCTGGGGAAGGTTGTCCTGGGTTGGGGGGTTCTCAAGGTGGCCGAAGGTGGCGCTGGTGGTAGCGGTGGACGGCCGGAGGCGGTCGAACAACAGCGGTGCGGAACCGACGCAAAAACAAGGGACATCGGGTTTGAAAATAAGGAAGGCTACCGGGGCGGATTCGGGGCTCTACGGGTGTCGGTCGGCTTCCAGCGACTTCGTGGAACAACTAGAGGTGGAGGACGACCACCTGGGGTGGTCGGCGGCCAGTGGGTGGTGTACAATCGCGGCGGAGGACGGCCGAACAGTGGTTCGGCGTAAAACAGGGCAGACAGAGCTTCGGATCTGTTTCGAGGCTGCAGGCCGGCTCCGCGGCGGCACATAGCGGTGGGTCGACGTCCGGGGGTCGAGGGGAAGTTGATACGGTGGCTGGTGGTGGTCGGAATGGGTGCGGGGCGGCTGGGCAGCTCACAAAGCCCACTAAACCCAAAACAGAGCGGTTCGGCGCCGGGGCTATTTCGGGCTTTCCGGCTGCTCTGCGACGGCCGGAGGGAGGTGGAGTGGTGGCTAGTGTCGAGCAGAGGTGGTGGTGGTGTTCGCACAAAAATCACCAAGGAAGAAGATGGGTGGCTGTTCGGTGAGAAGAAAATGGGCGTAAGGGGAGGGGGTGAGCAAACGGAGAGAGAGAGAGAGAGAGAGAGAGAGAGAGAGAGAGAGAGAGAGAGAGAGAGAGAGAGAGAGATGGCTGAGTTAACCGGTGGGTGGCAGATTTGACAGAGGTGGAGCCCACCACTCCACTCACCATTAAAACATTTTGTCTCACATGCATTATTGGTGGGGCAAAATGGTAATTCGATAAATCGGGACTAATCGAATTTTTTACTTAATCGATTGGGAATGAAATTTGGATTTTCACGGGCTAGGTTCGGTCCGAAAAAATTTTTGGTGCAAGGATTAAAAATCCTAAGTTGCGGTGACTGAGATTTCGAGACCTAATCGAAATCGAACGACATTTCGGGACTCGTCCAAATTCGTCACTTTCGTCCTTGTGATTTGAAATTTGCACCGACCAAAATTCAATTTTCTTCTTTTTTATTGAATTCGGGCAAATTACAAAATCCAAATTTCCTGGGCGTCACGGATGTCCTTAAGAACATCGATGGGGCGGAAACTTTTTTCCTCGGGCTGATGGAAACAAATGAAGCTCTGACATTATTCTGCAGGCATGCTTTTAGAGAGGATTCTCCCAGTGAGAAATTCCAGAAACCGTCGAAAAGCATTGTTACCGCTACCCGCGGGCTTCCTTTAGCGCTCGAGCTAGTAGGTTCATCTCTTTACCTTGTAGACTCGGAGGAAGTGTGGAAGGAAACATTGGCCACATTGAAAGTAGCTCCTCATAAGAGAGTCCAAGCTGCCTTAGAGAAGAGCTATACCAACCTAGATGAGAATGAACGACAAATATTTCTTGATATTGCATGCTTCTTCATCGAAAAGGACAATAGAATCCCCTATCACATGTGGGCTGACTGTAATTACTCTCCTTCTAAATCGATTCTAGCTCTTAACGCCAGGGCTTTGGTAGATATCGGAGAGGATAATGAGCTACGCATGCATGATATACTGAAGAATTTTGGCAGGGAAATGGTCAAGAAGGAATGCAGAAATGAACCTTGCAAGTGCAATAGGGTGTTCGACCATGAAGAAGCACTGTGTGTGCTAAAAAGAAGCAAAGTAACTTATGCAATCGCTGCAACACATCTTTCTTTCTATGGATGCCAATTGATACAGTTATCGGTCCCTCTCACTCAATAATTCGTGGAGTGTGATGCTAAAACAACGGCTCGATTCTTTTAAGTTAGTTTCGTTTTGCTTAATTGACGGGGTGCTGCAGAAGTTGTAGCACTCGGGCTTGAGTTTGGTGACGGATCCGAAGGGCATACCATTTTTACGTGCGATAAATTTGATGGTTTAAAGAAGTTGAGGTTCCTCAAGCTAGATCGTGCTGATATTCATGGAAACTTTGGGGATCGGCTTTCGAGCTTAAGGTGGCTTGACCGGCAAGGGTGCCCTAAGGTTTTTGACATTCGAAGGCTAAATCTGAATTTGCAAAAGTTGGTGATTCTTGACTTGTCATGGAGTCGGGTGGACAAAGACCGGAGAGGTTGGAAGTCGCTTAAGGGGGTATGGAATCAATTTACTATCTTTCTTTCTTTTTTGACGAAGTAATTCCCGGGAACTAAACACTTACTATCCTTCCATTTATGTTGCGGGCAAAGCAACCGAAAGTTTTAAAACTAGCTGGTTGTGTCCAATTGATTGCCACTTCAGAATTTCCTGCTTCAATGATGCTGGAAAGACTTATTCTAGAAGGCTGCTCTTGTTGCGCGTCGAAATCCCTTGACAGGGCTTTCTTGGTTATGGGTTCTGGGCCCAAAATGAGTATAGCCCAAAAGGGGTTGTTAACGCGAGAATCTTTTATCGAACTTAATCCGTTTCGTTTTCCGAAAAGGAGTTCTGGGTCAATTTTGGACAGAGAGTGTCAAATGCGGTAGATGTCTTTATTAACATAAGAGGCGTGTTACGGACTCTCAATAACTTCGACAACCCAACATGTGCAATAGTCGAGGCGTGTAGCAAGCTTCGACACAACTCTGGAATTAAATCTACGGGGTCGGGCAGAAATGTAGGACATAATGCTGGAATTTAATCAACAAGATCGGATAGGGGATTGTAGGACACAATACCGGAATTGAATCGATGGTACTGGATAGGATGGACGAAGGGTACAACACCGGAATTGAATCGACGGTGCTGAACCTAGTGAGCGGACGTCGGAACCTAATCGACGACACCTGACTCTAGATGTGAAACTCGCCGGAATTGAATCAACGACGGGAATCTGGAAAGCTACGGCTAGACTAGGCTAAAGGCTAAGAGCTAGTTGAAAAGATAAGTGTTTTGTGTTTGTTGTGTGTTTGTTGTGTGTGTGTGTCTTGCTACTACGGGGTATTTATAGGCAGACTCTTTGGTAACCGTCGAGCGGTTTCTTCCTTTGGCCCCACGCTTTATCCTTTTCCATAAGCCACGTGGATGATTCTTTTGATGGTTTCCTGGTCTTCACGCCTTTTCTTTTTACCTCGTGGGGATTACCGCCAATCTTTTGGTAACCGCTCCGATCGCGGCTCTTTTCCGCGCACTTTTCTTGTTCTGGAAGGAAATAGTACCAGAATTTACCCCGATACGTGGCACCTTTTGATTGGTATGTACCTTGCCTTAGTGTTCTTTCCCGTAGCTTATTGTTGCCCCCTCTCGTGCTTGTCACGAGCCTTCTTAGATTATTTTTAGGTATCAACATATACCCCCTTTAAAAGATGTAAATCGAAGATTTACCTCTTTTAAAATATTTTCTCTAATTTGGTGGTCTCTAGTTGTAAAAATGATGATTACGTTTTTCCCTTGATCCCTTTTCCCGAAATGCAATCCTTTCGACTTCGTACAGTGCATCAGCTCTTTTTGTCTTACTTTTAAGGATCTTGAAAAAGTTTTCAATCGTCATCTTTCTGCGTCCAAGGTTTTTCTAAGCGCTGAACCCCTTTTCGAGCATTCCAAGCTTTTATGGCGATCGAAACCCCTGAGTTCCTCCCTCACCAGTTCATCGCATGCTTCGATGAGATCATCAAGAGTAATGATGCTGATCACTATTTCCTCAAGTTATTGAACACTCAACGAGAGTATGCCGGTCTCGTTCTTGGGCCCGGTCTCCACGATCATCATCACGTTCCAATGCTTCTTCAATCCTGCTTCCTAATGCGAGCGGATGAACAACTTCCTATTCAAGCCTCTCCACTGAAGGATATTTGGTCCATGCCGGCTCAAAGAGTTAGGAGTTTTCCGTTATTCAATGACAAGGCTTACACTTAGTTTCAAAGGCTCCAAGATGATTCTCCGACGGTTACTTTACGGGAAACGGCATAGATAAGGACAGCGATTGAGGTTAGCATGCTGTCCCACGATTTGAATAAGGGCCTACTAGGGTCCGTTATAAGCTTCTGGTCTTCCTCTACCAATTGCTTTTTCTTTTCATGGGGTCCCATGTCCGTAACCCTTCTAGATACTTTCGCCATCGCTGGCCTCTCCCCTTTTGGGACCTCTGTCAAAAATCTGAGGAAAACGAAGGACCGCCCCATCTCTGAAGATACTCTTGCCTACGGGAAGTTCATCGATGCTTATTGTAGAACATTTGGAGCTGTCACTCATGAGGAGCGAACGGCTTTCCTTCCCTTTTAGTTGTCGAAGTATCTATTCTTTAGTCCAACCCTTAAAGTGTCCAAGGATTACTTTGGCCTTGCCTCACTTCTAGCAAAAGGGGATCTTGTCGTTCTCGGTCCTCTTGCTTTGGCGTCTCTATACAGAAGTATTTCCTATGCCGCTCGATGAATGTCGAATTCTGAGGAAGACAGCGTGTTGTCAGGTCCGCTCTGGATTCTTCAAGCCTGGGTAGCATTTTATTTTCCTTTCATGTTCGAGAGCATTTCTTCCTTCGATCCTAACAGGGTCCCTTTAAAACTTGGTACATGACTACTCCAAACTACCCTATCAAAGGCTCCTGGTGATGTTCAGCCTTTCTGCTTCTTCCTTCGATGCCTTCTATCTCGTGAGGCCGATCGAGTAGATTTCTTCCCTTATCGCTCGGGTGAATTCGACTTCTGCTTCAATTCTCGAACCTTGAAACAGTTCAATCATCGTGACTTTTGGACCTTTGTCTTATTCCTTCGAGATCTCCCAATCCGACTTTGTCTTAAAGAGAGGTTCTATCCTGGTTTTGAACCATATTTTCCTCATCACTGTGCTAGGCGGTTCGGCCTTCAACAGGCGGTGCCTATGCCTATACCTTACCTTATGGATTTCCCATCGATGGACAAGAAGGTTTATAACATCAAGGTTGATGGACCGTTTGCTCTTTGTGCCGAGATCACAAACGTGATGTATCGGCGGTTTTCGGGGGGACATCCCATCAGCACTATGTTCTAGTCCCGACGTAACTTCCGAGTTTACGACCTACTAGACGTCATTCGCCTTCGAGAGCCCTTTTGAAGATGCTATCTTGTCCATACTCAAGAATAGCCGGATACAGCCCTTCGGTCATACCTTGAAGAAAACCGGGAAAAATAGTGCTACCGTAACCTCTCCACTCGGTGGTCGCAAACGTCCGATGATTGTTTTCGGTAAGTTTCTTTCTTCCTAATTTTACTCAACATTACCGGCCCGGATTCACTTTGTTTTTCCTTTGTAGTTAGGCGAAGACTCGGATGACAAAGCTGATGAAGAAACGCTTACCTCTCTCAAACGGCGGAAGAT
Organism: Rhodamnia argentea; assembly: GCF_020921035.1. Taxonomy (NCBI): domain Eukaryota; kingdom Viridiplantae; phylum Streptophyta; class Magnoliopsida; order Myrtales; family Myrtaceae; genus Rhodamnia; species Rhodamnia argentea. The sequence goes on along the minus strand of NC_063152.1, from coordinate 2,704,141 downwards.
GTGGGCAAAAAAGAGTAAATCTCCGATGGAGTCTCCGAAGGTTCCCCATTATGTCGAAGCTCCTCCGACCGCTTGACCTGAAAATCCCTTGAGGAGTCTTGATCCGTCTGTTAAGAGGTCCGACAACATTGCCATTGCTAGAAGTTCGTCCGACCTTACTGTTTCGATCGCGGCTCCCTCGCCTATGGAGATCCAAGGGGAGTTTTCCTCGCTAGCCCTTACCATTATCCCGGCTTCGACGGTCAAAGATCCTTTGATGGCCGCAGATCCTTCGATGATCGAAGATCCTTCATCCGCGGATATTATTTGGGATCTTCTTGCTGATTCTCCCCTTTTATCGCTTATCGAAGATGTTCAGACCTATCTTGCTGAATCTTCTCGATCTTCAGATCACCCGAGTATGCCTCAATCGAGCAACTCCTCCGACTCAGAGACTTTCAGCAAGTTGGGGATTATGCTGTCTTGCTCCCTAGACCTTGTTCATTCAGGGGTGGCTTCCTTTGTTGATAATCCATCGAATATTCAAAGTATCAGGTCCGTGATGGAATGGTCGGTCAAAGAGGAAGTCGGCGAGAAGCTTCCCGCGGGTTTAGTTCGTCGGCCGAAAGTATTCTCGGAACACTTTCCTACACCTTTTATGCATTTTTGACAAGATCGGGACAAGATGCTTGCTCTGTCGAACTTTCCCGATCAACTTTTTGCTCCAAGCTCCGAGACCCAAGAAGCGGGACAACTTGTGATTCAAGGGAAGTAGTCCCTTCAATCTACCATTAGTGAGCTTGTTGCCCTGGATGAGAAGGAGGCTATTCGGGAGCAACAAAGGTCGGCGATAGAGAAGGAAATAGAGGAAACTCGATGCCGACGATCGATCGTATTCTCTCGTCGATCTTCCATAGAAGACCAATCGAAGGTGTCCGTAGCCTCTTTGGAGGAGAAGAAACGAGCCGATTGCGCTCGGGTAGTGCGAGCGAAAATAGAACGGCGTCGTACTAGGAGCATGTATATGGATAAAAATAGGAAATTTGAGCGCTTATTTTATGATTTGCTTGAGGGGATCAAGACAACCTTGTATCCCGATAATCCTTAATGAAATTTCGCCCTTTTTTCTCCTTGTTTCTCGTATCATACTCTGCCACGACCTATGTAATTGCCCACGTTTGAGTAATCGCCATCATCAACCCGAGTCGGTTACTTCAAAATCCCTTATAAATGATGATTGCCTCCAAACACCAATCCACACGAACCTTGTCACAAAGTTCATATGAGTACTCACGCAGCTACCTTCTTGTCGCTTTTCAACGCTCTTTTCCACAATGAAGTCAAAAAAGAACTCTCCTTATCCTTCATGGATCATCAGTCCGAAAATGGTCACACTATTTTGGGTCCACATCTCACAAGTTTACCGCTTCCTTCCTCACTAATTGATTGCTTTCCCCGCTGCTCCGAGGAAATCTTACCTTTTGAGTAATTTGTCATTTGTGTTTCTACTTGGTTGTCGAATAATCATAGATTTTCTTCATATCCATCCTTCGACCACCAATTTTACAATTAGTACAAATGACTGGAAGGGGAGGCAACTGCCGTCTGGGCACGAGCCAGGATAAACGTCCCGCTAACATTTTGTGGTATATCCATTGATCCTTCCGAGTATGGTCTCGTCGGCAGCTTGTGTTGCTTCCGGTCACCATCATCGAATTGTTTCTTTTTACCTACTGGTCCAATAACCCCTACCCTTCTTGATGTTTGGTCCCCGATTGGCCTTTCTCCGTTTATCGATAGTGACACTCGCCCTCCGAGTGACCAATTTTTACCCGATATGTCTTGCTGCCTCAACCCGCTATATGGCAAATTCATGGATTACCATGCTAAATCTTTAGGACCCATTCTTCTAGGGGAACATATAGCCTTCCTTCCGTGTTGGCTCTGCAAATATGTCTTTTGTCTCCCCACATGTCGAATTTCTTCAGAATTTCTCGGTATGGCATGTGAACTCGCATGTGGTGTTGATATTGGATTAGGCCGGATGTTCCCGGCTGCGTTGTATCGAGGGTTAACGGATGCTCAATCTTCACTAATGGATAATCATGCTGCTCCCTTTTCCGACCCTTTATGGATTCTGCGTTGTTGGCTGCGAGCGTGTTTCCCTCGTATGTTTCTCGATAAGGCGCTTACTTCGACAAATGAGTCATTGGTGATTAAAGGAAGTGGCGTACCCATGGCATTTAATCAGATCCTTCGTTGTGCTCCCGATAACCTTAACCCTTTCGATGACTTCCTTATTGAGCCGTTGTCTCTCACCGGTTTCCACTTCTTCATGTTACCTGTCGACGATGGTGTCTATAGCTCCTCCAGTGCAAGTCGCGATTCTCATCTATTCCGGATGAGCGTGTTAATCCCAACTGACTTAGCCATGACTTTGTCTAGCGGCGGCGAATTCTCATCGGGATTCGAAATCGATAATCCTCATTATTGTGCCCGCCAATTTGGGCTTACTCGGGGTGTTCCAATGCCGGTAGTGTATTCCATGAATTTCTCTTTTTTTGGTTGTAAAGAGGATATAACCGACATGGTGGGCCATATTGAAGTTTCGTATGCTTGTTTTCGACGCTTTGTGTTCATCGGCTTCTCCGGCCACTTTGTAGCTCCTCATTTTTCGACAAATGGTGGCTCTCCTACCGCTCCTCTTTGTTTCTAGCCAACGACGGGGACATTCGTCCGAAAGTTTACCGAACTCCATTGGGTTTGCTGCACCCTCTAAGAAAACCCTCTCTTTTTATTATACCAAGCATTGTACTTGAGCAGCCAATTGATGAAGGTAAGCCTTTCGTTGATATTCTCGTGGAGTGTAGGTATATGAGCAACCTGTCGATTGAGGTAGGCACTTCTTTTCATTTTTGCTTGGTGTAAGTACTGATTTGACTTCTCCCGCATATGACTCACTAGCTTCTGACGGCCATACGGATGACCTACCAAACAAATCGTGGGTTGTTCATATAAACATGGCGGCATCTCGGCTGGCCCATCGAATGCTATTCACTACGATTATCAATTTCTTTGCGCCAAGTGGTTGCGCCTGCATGATTTACCGAGGGAAGGATATGCCGCTATATGTAATAGAGCATCCATTAAGGATGAGATCAAAGCTCTCCTTACTTTCTTGGCCCATTTACCTTATCCAATCTAATGTCGTGCTCTTGAATTCGCCATTAATGAACTGTTCCTCACATTTGGCTCAACCTTAAGGTCCTTGAGAACAAGGCAGCGTGAACCGGCAATCATCGATAAATTAGAAGCAAACTTTCTCCTTGCCGACAATGAGTTGGCTTATCAACGTAGTATTCTTGATACCCTCGAAAGTGTTAATTGTACCACCCCGCAAGCCTTATCTACCCAATTGAAGGTGGTCAAACAACAAGAGGTGATTTGCGAATCACCGCACCTCAATATGATACAGGCCGAGTATCAAAAGGAAGCAATTGTTGACGCCAATTGTAACAGTGAAATGCAACTTCATAGCTTTGTCTTGAGCCTTGAGCAGCACGTGTTGTAATTCGCTATTACTAGTCCTATACTACTACCACATGTCTTTATCATCTTAATCCATCATCGAACTTTTTTGGTCTTAGTATCAAATCCCCAAAGTTCATCATGACATGATTTTCTCGAGACCACCTTTTCTCCTTACGGCATTTAATGATAAACCTCATCTCCGATTTTCCTTCCGAATTCGAATCGCCACGACGGTTTGATGTGGACAATAACCAACGGGAAATCCACTACTCGCGTCATTATGGTTACTTATACACTTCACCAACCGCGATATACCTCTTCGTCTTGATAACCGCTCACTAACTTTATCGCCTCTATCATCGGAAGGTCGTAGGCGGATACTTAGCATCGTGGGATGAATTGTTCCTTGGCCTTTATCTATAAATAGCATCATTTGTCTAGAGCAGGTCTTTATCCAAACCCTTGGCCATACATCCTTGGAGCAAACTTCTCAAAGCCGTCATGAAGCGTGCATCTTCCCCTTCAGCCTCATCTCCTCCTATGCCCTTTAGCCGTGAGTTTTCGGCTATTTGGAAAGAGATCATTTCCCTTCCGAGTTACACCTATACTACGCTAGTGATGAAACCTCGAGCTCTCAAAAAACTGAATGCCCTACTTAGTCGCTCCATACCCCAAAATCTTCCCTCCGACCATTCGTTTCAGTCGGACTACGAAGAGTTCATCACGCTCTTTGACAATGGGTTGGAGAAGTTTCGTCGAAATCTAGCGACCATGTCCCAAGACGATCTCACCGAACATGAAGTCCGGTGCAAGATCGAAGAGATCGAGAATGGAGAGGTGGTGTACAAGGAGCTCTGCAACGTCCGGGGAGTCCTCCATGCTTCTTATGCTAGTGTCCTCCAACTTCGGAACATTGTTTCCGAATACCTAACTACCAGCCAGCGATACCTACGAAGGCTTCTGAAGGATTCCGAGCAGCGGGAACATGAACTGGCCGAGGCTTGCGAGACTCGGTCCTTGGCTACCATCGAGGCCCCTTCGGAGGCTCTGAAGACCATGCTGGATTCTACCAATGGTCTTATGCGGGCTCAAGCGGAACACCTTCAGCGGCTAGAGTATGAGAAGGATGAACTGGAGGCGGCAACGGAGGGGCCGGCCGAAGCCCATCACCGTGCGAGGGAAGAGAATACCAAGCTAGAGAACCGATCGCGGGGCTTTGTCATCCATTTCAAGGAGCATTTCCAGTGAAGGTCTGCTGAGGCGGGAGAGAGAGAGAGAGAGAAAAAAAAATGTACGAGGGTTATGGATGAATAAATTAACTTTTCTTACTCTTAGCCCCCCGATTCTTCTCGTATCTCCCAAATCGATGGGTAGAACTTTTTCAAATATTTCCCATTAATTGATCGTTGCAATTCTCTTTCCTCGATTTCCATCATTCGATATGCGTTTCCGGGGAGAACATCTACTATCAAGTATGGTCCTTCCCATTTTGATGACCACTTGCCGAACTTCTCGCTATCGAGGCCCGTAGGCAAAATAGTTTTCCAAACTAAATCTCCCACGTCGAAACACTTAGCTCTCACATGTTTGTTGTAAGCTTTGGCAACCCTCTATTTCTGAGCCATTAGCTTTTCCAATGTTGTGGTTCGATTTTCTCCTAGCTCATCAATGTTGGCGTACATCATCTCATCGTATTGTTCTTTAGCCATACCATCTTGGAGCTTCACTCTCAATGATTGCACGGTGACCTCAAGGGGTAGCATAGCTTCTTGTCCATATGTTAACATGTAAGGAGTAACTCCAGTGCTTAATCTTTTAGACGTTCGATAAGCCCATAGCACTGTCGAAAGCAGTGAGTCCCACTCCTTTGGATTGTCCTCCAAATGCCTTTTAATTAATCCAACGATTATTTTATTAGAAGCTTCAGCTTGGCCATTAGCTTGGCCATAATAAAGCATTGAATGGATCATCTTGATGCCCCTAGACTTAGCAAAGTCCAATATTTCTCGCCCCGTGAACACCGTCCCTTGGTCAATAGTGATGGACTCTGAGATACCAAATCGATGAATAATCCGTTCTTCGATAAACTCCCCGACTGTTTTTTATGTCACGTTTTTGTACGACGCCGCTTCGACCTATTTCGTGAAGTAATCTGTGGCCACTAAAATGAAACTATGCTTCTTTGACGAGAAAGGATAAATTTTTCCTATTATATCCATCGTACATCCCTAAAAAGGCCACGGCTTGACAATTGAGTTCATTAATGCGACCGGCGCGTGCCAGACCGGTCCATGTTTCTGGCATGACCGACATCCTTTGGCATAGTCAATGTAGTCTTGAGTGATTGTCGGCCAAAAATATCCATGCCGCCTTAGTAACCACTTTGTTTTTAATCCAACTTAATGTGCCCCGCAGATCCCTTCATGGACTTCCGTCATGACTAGCATTGCTTCCTCTTGTCCCAAGCACTTAAGAAGCAATCCGTCGATCGTTGTTCGATACAACTCGTCGTCGATCAACAAATATTTCAGGGCTTTCCTCTTGAAATCCCTACTTGCCGAGCCTGGGTTCTTCAAGTAGTTTACCAAAGGGGTTCTCCAATCTTGTTGGCCGTTGGTTTATCTTGAACTTTCAGATTTTTCATTTTCAATCATCATCACCCGGGCATCTATCGACGGTAAAGTCCTTATTTGGGTAATGATATGATCCGTTAGCTCCTTCGATATACGATATCTCGATGCCATTTGAGCCAATTCGTTGGCTTCCGAATTTTCACTTCTCTTGACATGGATTAGTTCGTGCTCGACGAATTTCGACAACAATTCTTTCGCCAGATGGTAATGTCTAATGATGTTTTCATTCAAACATTGATACTCACCATTTAATTGTTTAATCACCAGCTAGGAATCGCCCTTCACTTCAATTGACCTGACTCCTATGTCAATTAAAACATTCAATCCCACGATTAAGGCTTCGTACTCGGCTTGGTTATTCGAGCATTCGAAGTCAAGCCTAAATATGAGCTTTGTTTTACGTCGAAAGGATAATATAACCATGATTCCCGCACCTACCGAACCGAACGCTACCGATCCATCAAAATACAATATCCAAGATGTAATGCCAAGATAATTTTCATCATCCTTGATTTTCAAACCCGATGGATATTCGGTAATGAAATCAGATATCGCCCGCCCTTTTACTACTTTGAGCGGCACATAAATCAAATCGATTTCTATCAGAGTAAATGTCCATTTTGTAATCCGGCCTCTAATGATTGGCCTGGACAACATGTACTTAATCACGTATGTTTTGCAAATTATATGCACCGTGGTCGGCAACATATAACGCCGTAATTTTGTACAGGCATAGTACAGTGATAAGCATAGTTCGATGGACATGTATCTTGTCTCGGTATCATTAAGCATCCCGCTTAAGTAGTATACGGCCTGTTTTTTACCTTCATCATTTTCTTGAGCCAGCATACTCCCTATTGTTATATCAGCAACCGACGAGTACAACTTCAATGGCCATCCAACTTTCGGTGGCATCAAAACTGGTGGTTTAATGAGGTACTCTTTTAACTTGTCGAAAGCCACTTGATGTTTTTCCTCCCAAGCAAACTCTTGTTCATTCTTCAATGTGAGTAATGGGGAAAAAACTTTGATTTTTCCTAACAAGTTAGCTGTAAAACGTTGCAAGAAATTTAATTTCCTAATTAGCATTTGCAGCTATTTTTTACTAACAAGGGACGACAAATCTAAAATAGCCTTGGCTTTGTTCATATCTATTTCTATATCTCTTCGATGGACCAAAAAACCTAGGAAATTGCCAGCTCTTATCCCGAAAGCACATTTCAAAGGATTCATCTTCAACTTAAATTTGCGCATTCTCTCAAAAGCTTGTTCTAGGTGGTCCGGATGACTTACCTGGTCTGTCTTGACGATGACGTCATCAATGTAGACCTCCATGAATTCCCCAATCATGTCGTGGAAAATGTAATTCATTGCTCTTTAATATGTAACACCGGCGTTCTTTAATCCGAAAGGCATGACGACCCATTCGAATGTGCCAATGGCCCCGGGGCATCCGAAGGCTATCTTGTGAACGTCTTTTGCTGCTATAAATATCTTATTATACCCGGAATGTCCGTCCATGAGGGACATCATTTCATTGTTGGAAGCCGAGTCGATCAACATATCAACCATGGGCATTTGGTACTCATCTTTTGGGGTGGCCGCATTGAAGTCGCGGAAATCGACGCATACTCAGAGTTTACCATTCTTCTTCTTAACATGCACGATATTTGACAGCCATTCGACATACTTTGCTGCTCTTATGAATCCGGCAAAAAGAAGGCGCTCAATTTCCCCCTTAATTTTAAGGATCACTTCTGGAGCGAACCTCCTAGCAACCTGTTGGTGTGGTCGAAATCCCCTTTTAATTGGTAATCGATGCTCAACCACGCTTCTCAAAAGGCCGGGCATCTCATGGTAATCCCAGGCAAAACAATCCTTATATTTCCTCAACAGGTTTACCATTTGAACTTTGTATTGCTGATCGAGCAATCGGCTGATATAAGTAGGTTGCGGGCAAGCCTCATCTCCGAGATTAATTTCTTCCAACGGGTCTTGAGCTTGAATTACTTTGTCGTCTTCTTTAATTGGGGATTCTTCGAAATCTAGAATACCATCGGCAAGCTTATTAGCTTGATCATTCTGCTTGGCCCTATAGGCCGCATACATCTTAACGAGGTTTTATACAAATGATTGAGTTTCCATCGAAAACTCGGTCGATTGGTTCCACCGGTTCCTTCCTTGGAACCCACTTGGTGTTTCCCTTGTCGAAACGGCAGAATGCAATATCCCTTAAGTCCGCTTTAGGCGGTTTAGATACATGAAGGCAATCATCCGGCATAACTTTGTCCCGACCGGATATACGGGTCTAAGTAACATAACTATGAGGATTCGCCTTTACATATTCCACTTTGTTCCCATTCCAGAATGCCAACATTTGGTGTAGTGTTGATGGGACACATTGGTTTCCATGTATCCAATCTCATCCCAAAAGTAAGTTATAAGACCCGTCGGCATCCACGACACAAAAGGTTGTCCTTGATGTTTTGGATCCGACGGTCAAATTTACGACATATACTCCATTTACTTTAGTAATCTTGCCGTGAGATCGAGATAGCTGTATATTCGATAGAATTATCTCGTCATCGTTCCTTCCTATTTTTTTGAAGAAGCGGTATGGAAGGAGATTTAGCGTTGATCCCCCATCTACCAAAGACTTTCATTACGGCCGTTCGTTGATCTTGGCATTTATGTTGAGCGACCTTAAATGATTTGAGACGTCTTCCATTGGTTTTCCGAATTCCATGGTTTCTTCATCGTTGAAGCAAAATTGAGCCCCTTCCTTCTCTTGTGTCGTTTCTTCGTTGTCGTCATCACCTGAGGACGACTCAAGTCAAAACTCGTGTGGCAATTTAACTTGCACCATATAAGAGCTCAGAGGTGATACTGACTTGCTAACAGGGGTTCTAAATCGGGATTTAGATGCAAATGGTTCCGTGGCTTGGCGCCTTTGTCATCTTTTTCTTGAGTTGGCTGTATCTCTTCCGGTCGTCGTCGCCAAACCAAATTTCTTGTCCTCCGGGGCTTGGTGTGGTTCGGAGTCGTTGGTACCGATTCACGGCTGATTGGGATCTCTTGTTGCCATAGTATGCGAACCCTATTATTTCTTTGAACCCTTCTCTTTTGAGGTCGGGTCATGATTTTCTCCTTCTCTCGATCCTCCGTTACCTCGTACCACGATCCCTTTATAGGGTTGCTTGGTATCTTAAGAGTTCGTCAACGATGTGTTTCATGGGGGTCTCGTCGGAAATCTCTATCGAACTCTTCTCCCCACCCGTAAGGGACTCCTTTTTGAGGACATGTGGGTGGTGGACCATAGCTTACATAATAATAGAACTTGCCACTTGGCTCACCTAAAGTACCAATTGTAGGGTCCCCCTCATCATATCTCTGCTTGAATGACCTATAAGCTCTTTGATGATTGAGACCTTTCCGAGGCCTGGTAATTTCAATCCGAAGAGGTGTCTTATCTTTCCGATCGGTTCGATCACTCCTTTGATAACCTCTTTTGGGTGTACTCGTGTTTCCCAATTTTCATTTACAGTGAGCTGATAAACTTGGTGACTTATGCCCTTCATTTGATCGCTTTAAAGAAACCATTCCAGCCATTATCGGAAAATGATCAGTATCCACATCCATCGTGGATTTTCCTTTGTCCTCGGCGAATTTGATCTTCCTTTGTCGAATTGCTTCTTGAATGTTCTTTTTGAGAATTAAACAATCCGAGGTGTTATGGTTCCACGAATGGTGCCATTTGCAGCACTTCTTCCCTAGTAACTCCTCCTTAGATGGTATCTTCCGTCCTTCCGCTAGCCTGATTTGTCCATTAGCCAACAACATGTCGAAAATTTCTTCTACCCGGTTCGCATCGAATGAATAGTATACTGCCTCCTTTGCTTTAGCCATTATAGTCGATTTTTCTTTCATCCTTGCGGGCTTCAGTGCTTGGCAAGTGTATGGCTTGTCGATAGTTAATTGGGCGACTACTACTTCGACAGGATCCATTAACTCCTCGTCGAAATCGGGCGGTTCGACAAAACTTATGTCTCCCCTCCGAGTATGCCTCTTGTCTTTTTCTTTGAGCAGACTCTCATGCTTCACCGCCATGGTGGATAGCTCAAACAGATCCGCGCATCGATGCCCGACCATCCTATCTCGTATTTCGAATTTTAACCCGTTGAAGGCAAACTCTGCGAACGTTTTTTCAAGTAAAGGAACTAAGCATTTGTTCCTAGCCCGTTTGAACCTTGCAATAAACCGGTCGACGGTCTCATTTGTCATTTGCTTCATTGTTGACAAATCAGTTACTAACAAATTCGGCACCGCTCTTTGGAACTACCCATGAAACAAACGTTCCATTTGCTCTCATGTCATCACCGAATTGGGTGGTAGCGAGGTATACCATGTAAAGGCTGTCCTTGACAAGGATAATGGAAAGAGCTTTAACTTCCAATGATCCGCATGTGTAGCATCTCCACATAGTGTTAGCAAATGATTAATATGTTCATATGTAGATTGATCGTTTTCACCAGTGAACATTGTAAACTCGGGTATTTTAAATCCTCTCGGATACGGGATCATATCCATCCAATCGGGATATGGCTTTCGATAGACATTAACTTTGTATCCTACCATTGGGTCAATATATCCGGGCACCTAGTCAACCACCGGCTGATGGTACTGTGGTTGATATGGCATTTGATATCCAGGTTGTGGTGCATGAAACATGGGTTGTGCGACAAGCTAAAACATAGGCTCGGGACCTGGTGATTGTGGAGCTTGATTCATCTGCTGATATCCCGGCCGTACAACTTGATGTCCAAATTGGCCCGGGCCTCCGACTTGGGGAAATTGGTTCCGCCCCCGGCCTCGCCATTGTCTCCTAAAGGGTATTGGTACGGCCCCCTAATTTTCGATGATCATGGGTACCGGTTGTTCGTTGACAGGGACGGGGTTATATTGGGCAGCGACCTCTTGACGAGCAACATTTACGTCTTGTCGAACCGGATGTTCCGGAAACATACCCGTGTCCATAAGCATATCTTATCGAATAGGATGTCTAGGGAACATACCTGTGTCCGCATTACCGGAGGTCCAGGTTCATTGGCTAGTAGCGCTCCCCTCGTTGCGTGAATCCGTGTAGGTACTAAAGGCTGAGTATTTTATCCAACGGGGCCTACGTTTAGCGGTGTTGTTACGGGTAACTCGCCACTTGCTGCTGGTATGAAGCCATTCCCTTCTTAAACATGAGGTGGGTTGACCGTAATCCCGTGCTATCCCGCAGCACACTCGTGATATGTGTTGATGATTAATGGCCCGACAACCTCGGTTATTCGCTGGACCATGTGATTAGCAAACTCGTTCTCGACTTCCTCGATGGTGCGTCTTATCGAAGTTACCATGACGGGTATCATTTCCGGATTTCTCCTTGGCTTCTCGACGTTCTGTCGAGAGACTTCGGCGTCCTCTATTTGGACCTAATGGGCCGTAGATGACTCCACCCGTTGCATCTTTTCTAGGGGTTCGTCTCCAACATCGTCTAGGTTGTTACGTCCTCTTATACTTGGCATAGCACCTCTCTCGAACCGACACCAAAGGTCCCACTGGGCATGCCAAAAAAGATTGTTGCTCGTCGAAATCCTTTGACAGGACTTTCTTGGTTATGGGTTTTGGGCCCCAAAATGAGTATAGCCCAAAAGGGGTTGTTAACGCGAGAATCTTTTATCGAATTTAATCCGTTCGTTTTTCGAAAAGGAGTTCCGGGTCAATTTTGGACGGAGAGTGTCAAATGCAGTAGATGTCTTTATTAACACAAGAGGCGTGTTACGGACTCTCAATAACTTCGACAACCCAACACATGCAATAGTCAAGGCGTGTAACAAGTTTCGACACAACTCTGGAATTAAATTGGTAGGGTCGGGCAGAAATGTAGGACACAATGCTAGAATTTAATCAACAAGACTGGACGGGGGATTGTAGGACACAATATCAGAATTGAATCGACGATACTGGACATGATGGAAGAAGGGTACAACACCGGAATTGAATCGACGGTATTGAACCTAGTGAGCAGACGTCGGAACCTAATCGATGACACCCGACTCTAGATATGAAACTCGCCGGAATTGAATCGACGACGGGAATCCGGAAAGCTACGGCTAGACTAGGCTAAAGGCTAAGAGCTAGTTGAAAATATAAGTGTTTTGTGTTTGTTGTGTGTGTGTGTGTCTTGCTACTACGGGGTATTTATAGGCAGACTCTTTGGTAACCGTCAAGCGGTTTCTTCCTTTGGTCCCACGCTTTATCCTTTTCCATAAGCCACGTGGATGATTCTTTTGATGGTTTCCTGGTCTTCGCGCTTTTTCTTTTTACCTCGTGGGGATTACCGCTAATCTTTCGGTAGCTGCTCCGATCATGGCTCTTCTCCGCACACTTTTCTTGTTCTGGAAGGAAATTGCGCCAAAATTTACCCCGACACGTGGCACCTTTTGATTGGCACATACCTTGCCTCAGTGTGCTTTCCCGTAGCTGATTGTTGCCCCCTCTCATGCTTATCACGAGCCTTCTTAGATTATTTTTAGGTATCAACAGCTCTAAATTAGCGGCTATCCATCCATCATTTGGTAATATGACGAAGTTGGTATATTTGAACTTGAAGGGATGCAATTGCCTCGGTGAATTGCCAGATTTGGGTCTCACGGCAGCTTGGAAGAGCTGGTGATCGATGGAACTTCCATTACTCGGATTGATTTCCAAGAACGTTCCATGGGGAAGCTCCAAATTCTCGGTGCTCTCGATTGTAAAAGACCGACTCGAAATATCAGATTCGATCTCACAAAGCTCACTCTAGACGTCTATGCACCGGTTCATAAATCATTTCGTGTGTGCAAATCTCGCGATCTCAATTCTCATATTCATTAATTCCACGTACAAGACACTTTCGTTGTCATCCTATTGTTGCTTAAGCTTGTATACGTTATGATGGTGATGGAATTTTTTTTTTTATGGTCACAATTTTCATTATAAATAGAATAATACTCGAGAGGTACATAGAATGATTTCAAACCTCGTAAATCCTAAATAATTGCAAAACAAAACAAATACTATAAAACATATAACAAAGCAAATTCCGCAGTTAAAAACACACTTTCATCCCCTTAAAAATATATCCGTCACCGTAAATAGTCGGTGGCCAATCACCGATTCAAGTGATGAGCATATGTGGAGATCTCCCATGCTAATTGCAATGGCTTGCGTTAAGTGTACATGTATTTGATCCGTGTTCTTTCCACTGATAGTGCTGGATTCACTAGTGCACTATATTGTTCTTTTTCTCATAAATAGTTTCGTCATTTAGAAGAGAGAAAAAGAAAGAAGAAAAAAAGACGTCAACTGAAATAGGAAGAGGGAAAAAAAAATGTCCAACAGAAAGAAGCAACCAAACGAGAAGATTATCAAGCGCCACTGCCACCGACCAGTCAACAGTCGATTGGCTCACCAAAAACCAAGCCGAGTCTGCTCTATAAATGCGAGGATGGTCTGTCCAAAGTACGTGCACTTACGTAGCGATCGAGCTCCTTCGTAAGATTCTCCAAAATCTGTTACCAGTCATTCCTCATCTATGTCTAGACGACCACCTCCCGAAGTTTTCCTGAGTTTCAGAGGGCCGGACACACGCAGGCACTTTGTGAAATTCCTGCTACATATGTTGACTAGAGCTGGCATCGACGTCTTTATAGACGACAAAGACCTGCCGAAAGGCAAAATTATCAACAATGAGCTGATCGCTGCGATCAGCGGGTCCAGGATATCAATAGCCGTCATCTCTGAGGACTACGCGTCCAGCAAGAGCTGCCTTATGGAATTGAAGCACATGTTCGAGTGCAAGGATAGCGGGAGTGACCTCAGCATCATCCCCATCTTCTACTACGTCGACCCGTCGGATGTACGCCACTGCAAGGGCACTTTCAAGAGGTCCTTGCGTGGGCACAATTCCGGCGTCAATGCCACGGTCATTCGTTCATGGAAGTCTGCTCTAGGTCGAATCGGAAAAAAGAAAGGATACCATCTCCATGAAAATAATGAAGGGTAATTTCCATGGCACGCTTTTGTCTGAAATTACTTTTCTCATGTATCTTGCCTACTTTTGCGTTGAGATTAACTTAGCCTGAATCCTATCCAAGTATATCACGCACTCTATGCTTTCTTTCGCTGTGAATCCTCCTCTTCCCTGTCCTTTTTATTCCATTTACATTTGGCAGGGATCATTTCAATCTCATGAAGGAAATAGTCCGTGAAGTTCAGCAGAGGCTGAACAAGGAGGACGTAAAAGTGCCAGAACAACTCGTCGGAGTCGATCCTCATGTGCGACACATAATGGAGAAGCTGGACATTGACTACCACGATGGGCAAGCAATCAAAATGGGGGACACAAGTAAAAAGGTGTTAGGAATATATGGCATCGCCGGGGTCGGTAAGACTGTCCTGGCGAAATATGTTTATAGTCATCTTTGTTATCTGTATGTTGTTCGTAGCTTTGCTGGGAAGATCCAAGCCGAGATTGAACATCACGACACCCTATATGTGCAAAACAAACTAATTTCCGACCTCAGTGATGGAAATGCCCAACCGTTTAAGAGTTCTGAGAATGCTCTGAAGTTTATCAAGAAAAATTTTAAAAAATCGAAGATCCTCCTTCTCCTTGACGATGTGAAAGATCATGAACAGCTCAGCGAATTAGTCGGAAAGCTCGATTGGCTTGGTCCGGGGAGCAGGGTCATCGTGACATCCCAAAGAAATGATGTCCTTAAGAACGTAGATGGTGCGGAAACTTTTGTCCTCAGACTGATGGGAAAAGATGAAGCTCTGACGTTGTTCTGTAGGCATGCTTTTGGAGCGGACTCTCCCAGAAGAAAATTCAAGACACTGTCAAGAAAAATTGTTACTGCTACTGGCAGGCTTCCTTTAGCGCTCCAGGTGGTAGGATCATCTCTTTGCCTTGAAGACTCAGTGGAAGTGTGGAAGGAAACGTTGGCTGCGTTGAAAGCAGCTCCTCATAAGAGCGTCCAAGCTGCCTTGGAGAAGAGCTATACCAACCTAGATGAGAATGAACAGCAGATATTTCTTGATATAGCGTGCTTCTTTGTCGGAAAGGACAATAGAATCCCCTATTACATGTGGGCTGACTGTAAATACTCTCCTTCTAAATCGATTCTAGCTCTCAATGCGGGGTCTTTGGTAGAAATTGGAGAGGATAACAAACTACGCATGCATGAAATACTGAAGAATTTTGGCCGGGAAATGGTCAAGAAAGAAAGCAGAAAGGAGCCTTGCAAGCGCAGCAGGCTGTACGACCACGAAGAAGCACTGCATGTGCTGAAAAAAAGGAAGGTAGCTTCTGCGATCGCTAGGGGATATCTTTTCTTCTATAGATGCCAGCTGATACTGTTATTGGTCCCTTTCGTTCCATTTTTGTAAGTTAATTTTGTTTTGCTTGATTGACAGGGTACTGGGGAAGTTGAAGCCCTCGGGCTCGAATTTGGTGATGGATCCGAAAAGCATCCCAGTTTTGATTGTGATCAATTTGACGGTTTTGAGAACTTGAGGTTCCTCAAGCTGGATCAGGCTGATATTCAGGGAAACTTTGAGGATCGTCTTTCCAGCTTACGGTGGCTTGATTGGCAAGGGTGCACTAAGAGTATTAACGTTGAAAGGCTAAATCTGAAGTTGCAAAAGTTGGTGATTCTTGATTTGTCGGGGAGCCAGGTCCACAAAGACTGGAGCGGTTGGAAGCTGCTTGAGAAGGTGTGGAATGAATTTACTAGCTTCATACATTTGTTCTTTCGATGAAGTGAATTTCTTAGGGACTAAATATTTACTATCGTATCCTATTTTGTCTTGCAGGCTAGGAAATTGAAAGTTTTGAAACTAACTGGTTGTGTCCAATTGACTGCCACTCCAGAATTTCCTGCTTCAATGGAGCTGGAAAGACTAATTCTGGAAGATTGCTCTAATTTGTCATCTATCCATCCATCATTTGGTAATCTGGAGAAGTTGGTTTCTTTGAATATGAAGCAGTGCAGTCGCCTCTACAAGTTGCCAGATTTAGGTCCCATGAAACGCTTGAAAGAGCTGGTGATCGATGGAACCGCCATCACTCGAATTGATTTCCAACAAGATTCCATGGGGGAGCTCCAAATTCTCGGTGCTCGTGACTGTAAAAACCTGACTGAAATATCCGATTCGATCACGCGCTTGAAGTCTCTCACAAAGCTCACTCTAGACGGCAGTAATATCGCTACCCTCCGGGGGTCCATTGGATCGCTGGAACAACCGAAAACACTGTCTCTGAAGAACTGCAAGAAGCTAACCGACCTTCCGGATGGAATAGGGAAGCTCAGGTCACTACAAGTCCTGGATTTATCGGACACCACGATCAATAAGTTACCAACGTCAGTCAAGGATTTGAAAGCTATGAAAGTGCTTCGGATGGGGCGTACTTACATAAGGGAGTTCCCTAAAGCTATACTGAATCTGGAGAGGCTGGAAGAGATAGATTTCTCCTTGTGCCGGTGTTTAGAAGGCAAGATCCCCGATGAGATTCGTGGATTGAAATCCTTGGTAGTCCTGAACCTGTCCCTCACTCAGGTTCGCGGCCTACCTGAATGTCTATGCCTCCTTTCTCGTCTCCAGAAGCTCGACATCTCCAAATGCGGCGATCTTCCGAGCCTGCCCAAGTTGCCCCCTAGTTTGAATATTGTTCGGTCGCACACGGATCCGCCGTTGCTTGCTCAGAAGATGATCTAATCTAGATTGAGACAGATTCCTAGGAGAATCGGTTGATTTTCTTGTTTTGTCATTTGTATTTGGCTCAATTGCTGGATATTCAAATTGGGAGAGAGGTCTAATAAGAGGGTCTTAGTCTTATGATCTGGTTTTGTCATTTGTATTTGGCTCAATCGCAGCATGAGAACAGTTCAAAGTCTTTGTACGATTTCCCGTGTTCATGAGGCATTGCAGAAGCATTCACCTGCGTTGCAATATTCCCATTCTAACGCAGCGCAAAAAGAAAGTGATACACCTTGGATCACCCTAATTATATTGATCGTCTTTTATTTCGAGGATAAACTCATTACGAAAAAGAAAACTATCTAGATTCTAAAATCATAAAAATCGAATAAATAAGTGAAGATTACATCAACTTATACGATTTTAAATCTACCAAATGACATATGAAAATCAAATCCTGATAATTCTCCCTCTTTTGACCGGAAATTAGGCAATTTAACAGCCACGGTCGAGTATTTTCCCCAGTAAAGGGTTGTTGATGTGGGGAAAATCAATATTTGATTTTCATATTTTATTGGATAGTTATATTACTTGGTAAACTAATTTTGTAAACCGGACTAGTAGCGTAGACATAGGATTTCTCATTCCAAAATATCAAGCCCATAAGAGATAATAACATTTATTTCGTTTGTTTCGTGAAAAATAAATAATTTAAAAAGTATTTTTTTTAACCGATTGCTTATATCGGTTGAAATACTTAAGTTAACGAAAAATATTTTATTATCGATTACAATTTATCTCTATTATCGCTAGCTATAAATATATTCTGCGTTTGTTCAATCTTATATGCGATACAAATGATCATTTTTTAGAAAAATGCTTTTTAAATTATTTATTTTTCATGAAATAAATGGAGCTCAGATCTGTCTAAGCCCGGCAATAAGTGGTTTAGGCGGGTTCGAGTTCGGTTTGTGACGCCCGGGAAATTCAAAGTTGTAAATTTGCCCGAATTCAATAAGAAAGAAGAGAATTGAATTTTAGTCGGTGCAAATTTTTGGATTGCAAGGACGTAAGCGACAAATTTGGACGAGTCCCGAAATGTCGTTCGGTCTCGATTGGGTTTCGAAACCGTGGTCGCCGCGACTTAGGATTTTTAATCCTCGCGCCTAAATTTTTCCGGACCGAACCTAGTCCGTGAAATTCTAAATTTTATTCCCAATCGGTTGAGCTAAATGTCCAACCAGTCCTATATTATCTGATATTCGAATTATCCTTCATATATTTATACACAAAGAGTCAAAAACATTTAATGGTGATAGGACATCAGTCCCATCACCACTCACCCACCCATCAGCCCTCTCTCACGTCACTCTCTCTTTCCTCACCCTCTCTCTCTCTCTCTCTCTTTTCCCTTTTTCCTCTCCTTCTGCCTTGATCAGAGCCTACCACGTGGTCCCCCTCCCTCTCTCTTCTTCTTCTTCTTTCTTCTTCTTCTTCTTCTCTTCTCTGGTTTGCGACACCGCCCCCTCCACCCGAAGCCAAGCCACCATCGCACCGCTTCGTCACCGTCGCGCCACCCTTCGCCTGGCCGCCGCTCGACTCGTGGCCGAGCTACCCCACGGACGAGCCATCTTCCGACTTCGACGCCCAGCTCCGCGAAGCCCGAGCTTCCTTCGCCGCGAACCGCCGAGCCACTCCGTCAGCCTCGCGACCCACCTACGTCCCGGAGCCGAGCCCGAGCCGAACCCCCATGACCCGAGATCTCAGCCCGTGCCGCCCGAGCTCAGCCCCGACGTCCTCTCTCTCTCTCTCTTCCGCCCGAGCTCCAGCCGCCGTGAGCCAGCCGCCACCCGAGCCGCCGTCGTTGCCCCGCAGCCGCAACCTCCAACTCAGCCAGCCGGAATCGCAGCCCCGGCGTCGACCCGTGAGCGTGCAGTCCAGATTTTCCGTTCGGGTGAACAGTACCGGGGGTGAACAGTGTCGGTGAACAGTACTTGGTGAGTAGTATCAATGAACAGTGTTCGGTGAACAGTGTTCGGTGAACAGTGCTCGTGAACAGTACCGGCGCGAATAGTGCCGCGCCTGCCGTGAACAGTAATTCCGGCGGTGAATAGTATTTTTCAATACCGGTCTCAAAGTTCGTGCCGAGGAATTTTCAAGAGTCGTCGATAATCGCCGTGGGCCGGGCCGAGTTCGCGTCGCCGTCGCTCGAGTTGAGACTGCCCGAGTTAGTTAAAATTGTGAGTTAGCCCCTAACTCTTGGTTAGGACGCTAATTGCGTTCGGATTAGATTAATTAGATTATTAGGTATTTAGGTAGCTCGATTAGGGCCGGTATAGGTTAGAAACTTGGTTTAGGTTCAATGGCTCTAATTGGTTAAGTTAGTCTAATTAGTTAGGATTTTATGCCTAATTAGATTTGATTGATTGATTGATCCGATTGTTTGAATTGTTTGATCGCGAGCGAGCGATGGGTTAGAGACGAGTGCGCAATTGGAATTGAAATTGGGATTAATAATTGATTGGCTGCAATTGATTAATTGAATTATTGAATTATTGGCCGTGAGTGCCGGTTTGGGTGTTGATTACCGTGGGGGTCCGATTGGAGGTTAATCGCCCCAAATTGCTTGGTCTGTGAGTCAATTTAAATTTTGCATTCATGTGACCACGTATGAGCTAAAATTGCATGTTTTTGCACGAAAACGGCCTTGGGGCCAAGTATTTGAACATGCGAGTGTGAGCATTCGACCTAAATCCAAGAAAAGAACCGATCGGTTGTCGAAGTACACGAGTGGTCACATAATGAGATAATTCCGACGATCATTGTCTTCTGGTCGTTCGGTCCTGGCAATCATTGTCTTCGGTTCTTTGGATGCGCGTCGATCATTGTCTTACGGTTGTACGTTTGCTGGTCGCAGCTTGTGAAGGGCCGAAGCCTTTTTAGGATTCCTGTTAGCTCCGTGTCGTGTCGACAATCATTGTCTTACGGTTGGTCGAGCGGAGTCACATGGACTATCAGACACCGTCACTGGAAGTAAGGGACGATGCCTGGTCCTGTCAAGAGAGCACCAACCGACTAGTGTGCTGGACCTACGGGTCGGATCCGATAATAAATTGACTACGTGTGGTGTTCTGTGCATGCAAGTGCTGTGATGCTTTGCGGTGGTGAATTGATTTGGTTGATTGACTGTTGAGTCGAGTCCGCATTGCATTACGTGTGGCTTGGAGGGTAAGTTGCATGTGATTGAAATATCCGTTGCGTGCCGATGTGATTGCTTTTGAGGGTGTTCGAGCGAATCAACGTCCTAACCGGGCTTAGGCGTTGGCTCACCGAGATTAATTTCTCACCCCGTCGTGGTTAACAATTTTCAAGCGGTGATGGACCCCGCGGACGTTGAAGTTGGAGGATTATGGTAGGATTTTTGGAAGTAGACGAAGAATTAACCTTATCCGACCTTGTATCTTTTTGAGGTCTTAGTGAGCCACCCCGAAGAATGGGGTTGTGTATATTTACCGTAGCTCAAGAGGGTTAAGATTCATCTGCTTTGATTGTTTAATGAAATTGTCTTTTCTTGAATTGACTGTGTTGATTTTCCCGCTATACTATCCTCGCCGATATTGTTGTCCGGGAGATTTGCACGTTCCACATGCGCCGTAAATTCATAGGTCGATAGCCTACTTGGGACGCTATCATTCATGACTTGAGGCGAGTAAGGTAGGGATGTTGCAAGCTCGAGAGTCGGGGCGTGACACGGTTCGTGTGGCTCGGGATCAATATAGGTTCATATATTAGATTTTTTTCCGTACGAGCCATGCATGACCCTATTCAAAACGGATTGACCTTTCTTTTTTTTCTTTTTTTTTCATTTGGAAGATGAGTAATCCTTTGTTATGCAAATATTTCACGTAGTAAACATATTCACCAAACCCTTAAATATTAGTGAGATTCATGTGTGAGTAGTGTTAGAGAAGTCTCACATCGGAAAATTGATGTAGAGTTGAGCAATTTATGTTTGGTCCATAACTCATTAACTTTAGATTTTGAGTTGATGAGCTCGGACTTGGGCTTCCTCTTAGCGATCTCTTCGGGTGAAGGTATCCGACTTTTGTTGCGCTCTCTTAACAAATGGTATTAGGGCCGATGTTTGATTGATGGGACCTTAATTTGGTCGGTGTTTCGCGAATGTCTCAAGGACACCTTCACGGTTCAATCTCGAGAAAGAGACCATAGATTAAGGGAGACCAAACCTAACACTGGAGATCACATGTGAGGAGGAGATTGTCAATATTCACGCGTGAGACTAACTATGTTGACGGGCTTGGACTTCGACTTCCTCTTAGCAATCTCCTAGGGTGAAGGTATCCGACTTCCGTTGCGCTCTCCTAACAAATGGTATTAGAGCAATTTAACGAGCAGAATAGACAATGACAGGCGTGAATTATTAGAGGTGGCAATTTGGGGTTTAGTTATTTTGTACGTTGGATTAGATTGGTTTAATGATATAGTTGGTTACGACAAGGTTAGACGGACCATTTGTGATTGATTGATCATTTTCGTCTAAGTAAAATGGTTTGGTGCGAAATTGCTTCGCGATTTGGCCCCTTTATAAACCCCTCAACTCTCTCTCTCTCTTTCCTCATTTTTCACAAGAAACCCACTCAAGAAACTCTCTTTCTCTCCTCTCTCTTGTTCGGCCGTGACCTCTCCCTCTTCCTCATCTCTCAATCTCTTGATTTAGCTCAAGCCTTGAGTAAGCATAGCCCCGACCAGCTCACTCCCTCACCTAGCTCTCGCCCGCTCATCTTGCCCATCCCGCTCTCTAGGTGGCCACGTGATACAAGGAAGGGAAAAAGGCAACTTGGGCGCTTTTGTATGCGATCCCTATGTAAGGCTCTGTTACCACTCCGCAAAAAGTGAGAAGCCTTAGTATACGTTCCTTATTGTTTACATTTTGCATATCATGCATCATCTTTTTGCATAAAAAATTTGGGATTAAAACCCCACCAAAAATCATTCATCATCTGCATTGTCAAATTTAGGTTTCAATTTTTCTTTGAACAAAACCTTTGCGAGCCTTCACTTGAAAAGGGACGGCTATTGACACTTAAATTTTGGCTCCTTTTTTTTCTAGATATTAATTTTGCTTAAAAAAATTCGGGGACTAACCTTAGTGCTTACAAAAAATAAGAGAATGATGTTTCATGCATTTTAATGTAGTTTGCATTTAATGCGGACCGATGGCGGGTGGACTTATTGAGTGAATGTTTTTTTTTAAATTATGCTGCAATTCCTCCATGGTGACCAAAGTCAAATGTGATGTGCACACAGGTTCCAAATATATCCGTACACGCTCGGCTATTTAAGGGAACCATTACAAAGAAATAGCATCTTCTACAAAGCCATCTGCCCGAGACCTTCGCTCGATACTCCAAAAGCAGGTACAAGATCGGATACATTTGGCGAGATATATTGGATGACGATCTTGTGATGCCTATCTGTCACAATGAGTATGTCTTCCAAGGATGTGAGAAAGTTGCCCTCCCTTCATCTGAGAAGAAATCAGAGACGAGTACCCGCATTACTGGCACACAGAATCACCCACGTCGCTACAACAATACTCTCTCCCCAGCTCAGACACATCAACGTTGACCATCAGATCAGTGCATTTTGAGGATGATGACGAGCATTTTGGAAACCGTGGGCTGTTAAATGTGTGCAGAACAGATCTCGTAGTGAGATAAGAAAGAAGAAAGGAAATCAATAGTGGAAAACTTGAACAGGATTGAAGCTGAATGATAATCTTGGGCACGTCAAAGGCATATGGGTAGGAATATTCAATCAATAATTTCGAACACCAATCAGCGTCATGTAGAAAGGCAAGAACACGGATATGATTAGGTGGAATTGCTGGAATATCGGTGTGAGATCAATGCTCATTGAACGAGCTGGCTGATGGTGAATGAACGTGGACACGTTCAAGGCAGAAAGGCAAATTACAAGATTGCAAAAAAAGAGCAATAATCCATTGAGTATCATCAATCATATCCCACGAATTCAGAACTTCCAGAGAGATATGAGAGACTTTTGCTGTAAAAGGCGGACAACTTTCATTCGCAGAAGGGGGCAATTGATAATTTTAGAGCATGTATAGTGAGAGTAAACGGGAAGGAAAAAAAGAGAATAGAGAAGAAAGAGAGAAAGGGTTGTTCACAGTGAGGATTTTCAGAACACGCTTTGAGAGATACATGAGCGAGAACGAGAAATCTCGGTCGAACTCTTATAGCCAATACCCCGAACAGTACTATTGCATCCTTCCCTCGACACGCTTTGCGGCGACTCACTGCGACTCCTCAACCCATGCCCTATTCTGCCTCGGTGACGAAATTTTTGTTGTTAGACTCAACAACAGTAGCCGGCATTTAATTGGCAACGAGCAACTTAGTGGAGAAACATCTCATAAAACATTTTGATGATTCCCAAACTATCCTTTGGTATTATATTTACCTTTGGTGTGTAGATGTTTGTTCCTTATGGCTAAGGATCACGAGATGACGATCGAGTAAAGATCGTGTGCGATCTGAAGCATTTGCATGAAAACATCCGCTGAGGACATCAAAAGATCTAGTCACCGACTGTTTGATATAGGAGCATGAAAGATCAGGTCAGCGATGGTGTTTAAAGTCTATACAAGCCGATGTTTGTGAAAGAAAGGCTAAAGTAACCATTGCTTGACGGGAAAGCTCAATGGGAAGATGTTCTGTCTTCTTGGGACTAGTTATCTGTTGTGTCAGAGTCAGCAGAAATCTGTCGGCGTGGAATAGTAGCTCAGCGCCTATTTTGGAAAGTCTGGACTGTCTTGAAAAAGCAATTGTATGGGCAGCTCTACTTCGAAGATAAGATGTCCAATCAACCTCTAATGGCTCTTTTCTTCTCCCAAGGGACTCCAACGGTACTGTTGCTAAAGTTTATAAAAGGAGAAGACCATGAAGGCCAAAAGAGTAAGACGAGCATATACGAAAATCCAAGAGTTGGCCTGCCTATTTGTTCTTGTTGATGAGCTTACACTGTTAAAAGATCTTGTGATCTATTGTTGCCTTGTAATCGTGCAATAGTCAAGTGTACAATGCTGAGTAATATGGCTGAATAAAGATAGTGTGATCTATCGTGTGTAAAGATCATCACATACCATTTGTAACTTGTGAGGCGATTTGCGAGTGCATTGTAGCCCGAGTTATTACTGTTAGTTGTATGGAGTAGACGTAGGCTTGGTATATAAGCCAAACCACTTTATATCTGGTGTGCTAATCTTTTCTATCTCATATCTCTACTTACATACACCCATAGATTGTTTAACGAAACATTTGCTCACCCGATCTTTTTCATATCACCTTTGGTTTCCGCAAAATCTGAAAAAGTTTCGAAACAACCTATTCACCCCCCTCTAGGTTACATTGTTAGCCCCAACAATTGGTATCAAAGCTCTATTACTTGTTATTTGAAGTGTATTTCTTTAGAGTATAAAGATCCTTATTATGGCTAACTTTTATGGCCTTTTGATCAATGAATCCGCAGCACCTAACAAGCCTTCGTACTTTGATGGAAGCAACTACAACTAC
Organism: Rhodamnia argentea; assembly: GCF_020921035.1. Taxonomy (NCBI): domain Eukaryota; kingdom Viridiplantae; phylum Streptophyta; class Magnoliopsida; order Myrtales; family Myrtaceae; genus Rhodamnia; species Rhodamnia argentea. The sequence continues at coordinate 2,679,594 of NC_063152.1, read as the reverse complement.
TGGAAAAACATGATGTTCGCCTATCTTGATACGTGTGATCAAGACGTGTAGAGTGTGATTCAAAACGGCGTAGAAGTTCCTCTTGCTCCTGCTCCTATCGCCACAAATGCTGCTGGACAACAAGCTGCTGAAAATATTGATCCAATTGTCGCTATAGCTGCTCATCTTGAAGCAACTCGAAAAAGAACCGCTCTCAACTCTAAAGCAAGACATCTTCTTTACTGTGCTTTATCTCCATTCGAATTTAACCATATATCTTCTTGTGTTTCAGCTAAAGAAATATGGGATTGCCTCCAAGTGATATATGAAGGCACCGATCATGTGAAAGAAACCAAGATGAACATCTTACTCGGAAGATATGGAATGTTTATGATGAATTCAAACGAAATAGTAAGAGAAATGTACACAAAATTCACTGAGATAGTGAATGGCTTGGCGATTAGGGGAAAGATCTTCACAGATGCTAAAAAAGTGAACAAGCTACTTAAAGCACTTCTAGATGCATGGATCACCGTGAAGACCTTAGTTTGAGAAACCATGAGAATTCAATCCATCACCATGGATGAACTCATAGGCACATTGATGTCCTATGAAGCTGAAGGCGTAAACAAGTAAAACATTTCCAAAGCTAAGAAAGTAATTATGTTCAATGCTAACGATGAAACCGTAGGAGGTGAGACATCTGCTGAAAAGGATGATGACAACGATATGGTCATCTTTATAAGGAAGTTGAAAAACTTCTTGAAGAAAGGTGAAAACTTCAAGGAAAAAGAAGAAAGCAAAGGTAAGGGTGTTGTTTGCTATGAGTGCGGGAAACCAGGGCACATAAAACCTGATTGTCCACTCCAAAAGAAAAGGAGAGGAATGTTCGAAAAGAAAGAGAGAGCACTCAAGGCCAAAACATGGAGTGACACGGAAAGCAAATCCAACGATGATGACGATGCAAATCTCTGTCTCATGGCGAATTCTAGAAAAGACGAGGAGGATGAGGTAAACAATTCTGAACTATCTTATGAAGAGATGCAAGATTTTTTTAAAGAAATGTTTGTTAAACACAAAAAGGTTTCAAAAAGAATTTCTGATTGAAAAGGAAAGTTTCAAAACTCACTGCACAATCTTTCTCAAAAAGATGAGCTCGAGAAACCGCAAAAAGATCTGGTCACAACTCAGAGTGAACCCGACTCTTTGTAGGAGGAAAGAAAATCTCTAAAGGAAGATATTTAAAAAATCAACACAAATTTTTTCTTTAGTTCAAAACCCCGCAACACATTCTATCTATTTAAGTTCCTCATTACAACAAGTTTGGAATTAGACGTGGAAGGAAACATGAAGAGGAGAATGCCTTCCAAATGTCAAAACGCGATTGAAAAAAAAATACCTTCTTTTTAGTCTTACAAAGATCACCTTGCATAGCAATTCATTAGATCTACCAGCAAGCAATATAGTTGCTCAATTTGTAATGAATTTGGACATCACAAGCAAGAATGTCCATTGGAACAAGTAAAGCCCAAAAAGATCTACTGGAGGTTTAACACTAGACCTAAGACTAGCACAAAAGACCCAAGCTTATGTGGTTACCAAAGAACACTTGATTGTAGGTGTTACTCAAGTAGAACAAGTGGTACTTGGACAGCGGATGTTCATGCCACATGACTAGTGAAAGAAACATGTTCATAAATCTCAAACAGGTGGATGGTGAAAACGTCACCTTCGGAAGGAAGGGAAAGAAAAGATCATTGGCTTAGGAAATGTAAAGCTGGGAAACTTGGTCATTAAAGATGTTTCACTAGTCGAGGGAATTGGATACAATCTTCTCAGCATAAGCCAACTATGCGACAAAAGATATAAGATCAGTTTTGAAGAAAACATGTGCACTGGAACTAGTCAAAACCTAACCCAATCTTTTACAGGTTCATGTCAATCGAAACGGATCACAAAGGAGAATTCCAAAATCAAAGTTTTGCAGATCTTTATGAAGAAAATGGAATTGAGCATAGCTTCTCCACTCTCTACACTCCTCAACGTAATGGAGTTGCAGAAAGAAGAAATCGATCTCTACAAGAGATGGCCAGAACCACGATGATTGAAAGTGGAGTTCCTACCTATTTCTACTTTTGGGTTGAAGCTGTTGCAACAACATCATACATCATGAATAGAGCTCTTCTTAGACAAATGGTGGAAAAGGCGCCCTATGAGATCTTTAAAGGGAGAAAGCCCATCCTATCATATTTCAACATCTTTGGATGAAAATGATATATCCTCAAGAATGTGAATGACGATGTTGGAAAGTTCGATGCGAAATCAAGTGAAGGTATATTTCTTGGCTACTCTACAAGCAGCAAAGCTTACCATGTGTTCAATAAAGATTCGCAGGTTGTTGAGCAAACAATCAATGTCAAATTCAAAGATGAGCTGAAAGGCATTCAAAGAGATGAACAGGAGGTGGATTTCCAAACATCCACTTCAACAAATGTTCAATAGCTACATCAACAACCGGCTACCAATCCTTCAAGTTCAAACTAAATGCCTAAGGATTAGAAGTTCAAGACTGATCATCCAAAAGATCGTGTCATTAGGAGATAGACGAAGGTATCAAGATGAGGTCCTCAATGAAAGACATGATGAACTCCCTAGCCTTGAACTCTCAAATTGAGCTAAAAATAATTGATGAAGCTATCGTTGACGAGAACTGGATCGAAACCATGCAAGATGAGCTGCGACAATTCTTAATCAACGATGTCCGGGATTTAGTCCATCGGCCCAAAGATCAGCAGATCATTGGCACCAAATGAGTGTTTCGCAACAAGATGAACGACAAAGGTAACGTGGTAAGAAATAAAGCCATGTTAGTAACTAAAGGTTACTCATAGGAAGAAGGCATAGATTAAGATGAAATGTATGCTCCTATTGCCGGATAAGAAGCTATTCGACTCTTACTTGCTTATGCATGTCATTATGATTTTACCTTATACCAAATGGACGTCAAAAGTGCATTTCTTAATGGCTACAAAAAAGAAAGGGTGTTTGTTGAGTAACCACCAGGTTTTGAAGATCCTTCACTATCAGATGATGTCTATCAATTGAAGAAGCCTCTCTACGGTCTCAAACAAGCCCTTGGAGCTTGGTGCGAAAGATTAAGTTCTTTCCTTCTTGAACACAACTTCGAAAAAAAACATAAGGTAAAGTTGATACTAACTTGTTTATCAAGAAGAAAGGTAAAAATATCTTGTTAGTTCAGATTTATGTTGATGACATAATCTTTGGCTCTACTAATGAAAATATTTGCAAGGAGTTTGCCAAAGCTATGACAAATGAATTCGAAATGAGTATGGTGGGGGAGATGAACTTCCTCCTTGGACTTCAAATAAAGCAAATTCACTGAAACACGTATAGTTGCATCTATCAAGCTGGACAAAGATGAAAAGGGAATCATATTGCACTCAAGAGCAAAGCATATTGAGCCTCCCGACAAGCAAGCATTTGAGTTCATCAAAGGAGAGTTAGGAATTTCAAATTCTCCTGAATGACAAAGATCCGGTAACTCAACGCTTGATAAGATTACAAAAGATCGGGTAACCAAATGTCTAGTCATTTCAAAAGATCGAGTACGCCTAATCTCTAGAAAAATTACTACTGTTGTTCTTCGATAGACACAAATTGTGACCGTACTAACTGAAAAACTTTAGCGATCACTTCATGTGTTACCGTTTGATATTTTCTGAATATTTATTTATTCTATCAAACTCATCCCTCACGGAAACACAAGCACACTTGCACTACCGGATTGACCTAATCTTTTGCGCTGCTGATGTTTATTTCTGTTTAGCTATGCTTTGTGTACCCATGCTGCAAATGAATGAAGCTTGATGTTATTCATATCCTATTCCGCTTTGTATGTGTGTGCTTTTTTGCTAATGACAAAAAGGGGAAGATGTTTAGGATGCAGATGTTTAACAAGATCACTCTCGGAATGAAAAGATGTGCAAATCATAAGGGAATCACAGAAATAGGGGGAGCCTGAGAAATAAGGGGAGTTTGAGCAAGAGAACAAAAAATTCTCTCTACGGATGTTTATTTCAAAAACATATTAAACTGTGACGAAAGATCTTGATCAAAACATTCTTCAAAATCAAAAGATCTGCTTAGTTAACTCTTCTCTAGATTCATTTCCAAATCTTTTTCAGAGAATTCTTATATTTACGATTATGCTTTATCAATGAAATATCAGCTATGCAGATTTTTACATTATTGTGCTTCTATAAACTCTGTCTCACTTTACATCCGCAAGATAGTTTTGTCATTATAAAAAAGGGGGAGATTGTTGGAGAAACATCTCATAAAACATTTCGATGATTCCCAAACTATCCTTTGGTATTATTTTCACGTTTGGTGTGCAGATGTTTGTTGCTTATAGCTAAGGCTCACGAGATGACCATTAGGTAAAGATCGTGTGCGATCTGAAGCACTTTCATGAAAACATCCGCCGAGGACCACAAAAGATATGGTCACCGATTGTTTGATATCGGAGCTTGAAAGATCAGGTCAACGATGATGTTTAAAGTCCATACGAGATGATGTTTGTGAAAGAAAGGATAAAGTAGCCATTGCTTGATGGGAAAGCCCAACGGGAAGATTTTTTGTCTTCTCGAGAATAGTTATCTGTTGTGGCAGAGTCGGTAGAAAGCTGTCAACGTGGAATAGTAGCTCAACGTCAATTTTTGGAAAGTTTGGATTGTCTTAAAAAAGCAGCTACATGGGCAGCTCTACTTCAAAGATAAGATGTCCAATCAACCTCCAATGGCTCTTTTCTTCTCCCAAGGGACTCCAATGGTAATGCTGCCAAAGTTTATAAAAGGAGAAGACCATGAAGGCCAAAAGAGTAAGACGAGCATATATGAAAATCCAAGAATTGGCCTGGCTATTTGTTCTTGTTGATGAGCTTACACTGTTGAAAGATCTTGTGATCTATTGTTGCCTTGTAATCGTGCAATAGTCAAGTGTACAATCCTGAGTAGTGTGGCTGGATCGAGAGAGTGTGATTTGTCGTGTGTAAAGATCAGGACATACCATTTGTAATTTGTGAGGTGGTTTACTAGTGCATTCCAACCCGAGTTATGGTTTTTAGTTGTGTGGAGTGGATGTAGGCTTTGTATATAACCCGAACTACTATATATCCGGTGTGCTAATCTTTTCGATTTCATATCTCTACTTACACACACCTAGATATTGTTTAGCAAAATATTTGCTTACTCGATCTTTTTCATATCACCTTTGGTTTTTCGCAAAATCTGAAAAAGTTTCAAAACAATCTATTTACCCCCCTCTAGATTGTATTGTTAGCCCCAACACAACCACCACCACGTTGGTTCCAGAGTTCTGCTGAACTTGCACCGAGTTTACTTATTCAGCAGCAATTTCCTTTGTAGGTTATCTCGGCTTCTTCCCCCAGCCTGTGGTCTGCATCTTTGCTGCTGTCCCCATATCAATTGAGGCCCTGATCATTTGTCTCAGCGACCTCGCAATGCTGATACCTGCCCGAAGACGATTCGGCTGACCTCCCTTGATTAAACGCTTGCATTTTTACACTCCTTGCTGCCTTCTTGTTGTCGCATGCACTAGGCAATCTTGCTGTCTTGCTAGCCTATTCAGTCTGCGACATCTCTTTGCTGCCATTGAACTCCTTCACTGATTTGCTCCGTATCGGGACAACATTGAGAAAGTAGTGAACCCCTCCATGACCTTGGTATCCTCTGTTTTGTAGGATCGGGAAGTCCATCTCACCGTTGACATTGCTCAAGATACCCTTGGTTGACACGATACCAAGTCGAGCATCAATTACGATCTAACGAGCATACTTCTCCATTACGAGCATCATCGCTGAACTAATTGCTTCACAAGGTTGTCAGTCACCTGTTGAGTTCGGCTAGCAAAGCAATATCTAAAGTAGGTGATTATTCAGTCTAATTTTGAAATTCCATATTTTGCTTCCTGATTTGGACTAATTTGATCAGAGGTGACTATGGGCATTATTCGATTAGGAGTTATCGCATAGAATTCATGTTTAATTATTAATTTGAACTGTAAGATGACAGGTCATTTTTCTAATTATATTTGAGTTTGTCGTGGTCAAATGTTTTGTCAAGATCATGATACCTGTTAATTTATGATGCCAGATGACTGGATTATTTTTTCAGATATCAGAATCTTTTGCATGAAATCTAGAAATATCTTACTATGGATTGAATTGTATTCTTATCCTTTACTAAGCAACCTTTTTTAAAAGGCATAAAACAGAAGGCTGCATTTTTTAATAGAAATCTGATAAGGTCGCATGTTAAATTTGGTTAATTGTAGTTAGACTAATTTTTGCATGCCACGTGAGATATCAGAATAGCTGCATTTAATTTTAAATGTGCATCTCACGCATTGCATTTTGGCATAGTCGTCACTTAAAAAAAACAAAACAAAATTAATTAAGATTTCGTTCTTGCATACACAGCTTAGTTTGCACGTTAGGACCAAACAAAACAAACAAATTGTTTTGCTTGATTTTCTTTCTTGCAATTTATCTATCACTTCTATGGACACTTTAACATTAGGAGAGAGGTTATAAAATGAATCGAAACTGTCCGCCAAACATTTTTTTTTAATAGTACCGAAAGGGCGTTAGGATAATCTAGCGTAACCAAGTTTCCGAACTTGTAGTCTCCGGTTCATAGGAATAAAGTATTTCTCCCAATGCTTTATTTATGTGTCGAATGAACCTGCCGTAAATAGATTAGTGGCGACTCCAAATAAAAATCTTTTTGCTTGAAATGATTGAACCATAAGTCGTTAATTGGTATGGACTTGGGAGAGTCCGAGCTAGGTCTTATGACTTAGCAATTCATTAACCTAAAAATTCTAATTTTAGATCGTGACAAAGTATATGTCTAACCTTACCATTAGATGGTTTGATTATCGTTTGTTTTAGTGTGGATTGATTACTTGGAAAATGGGTATGTCCACTGAGATTATGCTTGCATGGAGGGAAAAATGCCTTTGCACGAACGATCGATCGCTTGAGTTGGTACCTTTGGGTCCTTGGAGGTATAGATACAAGAGTTGATCATCTTGTTTGTTGTCAAAACGAAGTGAATTGAACTTTGAACCCATGGGTGGGTATTTGGTCATGAGCATTGAGGGGCTGTTTGTGAATTTTTGTAGTTCAAATGTCGACTCTAATGGAAATCTGACTAGCCGTAATCTTTATATGTGTGCTTTATTGTGATTGTCGTTGTGTACTTTGGCGTTTACTGATTGTTTGGGTTCCGCTTGAATGAATGGTGAATTAGATAGTTTAATTGTTTGGCTAGACGTTTGCCGAGCTTTTAGCTTACCCCTCGTGGTTTAACTATTTTTCAATTTAATAGTGGGAATGAAGCCACAATCGAATACTTTGGATGATGGTGATTATGGATTGGGAGGAGAAGCCTTTAGTTAGTTCCCAATTATTGTCTTTTGATAAGAAATGTTGTAACTAACTGGCCATAAATATATATGAAATAATATAGTCTTGTTTATGCGTGTATGTTTGTTTATATCGGATACATGTCGTGCCCGGCCATGTACTTTAGGTGTCATGCCTATGTTTTGTCATTGCACTTGTATGTCCGTGGCCGATTTATATTGTATCGTCTTCCGCATGCGCTAGTTATTATATGTAATAACAGATTAAAGAAGAGAGTGTGAAAGAAGGTAGTGCCCTGCGACGCTATAGGTGGGCCGCCCCCAATTTGTTCGATGTTCGGCAAATATTTCAAGGAAGAAATCTAGTGATCAATGCTATTTTCGAGCAGTGGGCATTATGGTATAACAGCACGGGTTCGATAACAACCTTTATGGTTCAGTTTGGAGAAAGAGACCAGGGATGAAGGTAGGCATTGGAGGTTCAATTTGAGAAAAGTTGATGCAGAAAGATATATGGCTTGAGGGGAAGCAAATCTAATACTAGAGCTCACACATGAGAGAGAGATTGTTGAGATTCACGTGTGAGAAATGTTAGAGAAATCCCATATCAAAAAATAGATGTGGGGTTGAGCAATTAGTATATCCCAGTTGGCCATAACCTATTATCTTAAGTTTTTAAGTGAATGTAAGTCCAACTGAATATGGTGATGGGCTCGAACTTGGGCTCCCTCAAACTTTTGAGTAAATGTGGTTCCAACCGAATATGTTGAAGCATTCGGACTTAGCCTTCCTCTTAGCGATTTCCCAGGTGAAGGTATCACACTCCTAACAGGTACAATTTCTACATATTGAGGGACAATCTATAATAGTTTCCAAGTACTTCAACCAATAAAGATTTTCACTCAGTTATCTTTTATTCAGAAAAGAAGACGATTGATCGTTCATGGCTCCATGAATGATGCCATTTGCAATATCTCTCGTTCAGCTATTCTTCTTTTCTCAAATAAATAAGTGAAAATTACATTTACTTATACGGTTTTAAACGTTCTTGCAGATGCTCACTCTTTTTATTTTCCTTGTTTAAAAGTGTTGTGAAATAATACGGTAATTAACGGAATCTGTAATTGAAGTCTAGTGTGAGAGAAATAAATTACTAGAAAAAATCAACGGAAAATCATTGAGACCACGAGAAAATTATATGCTCCACCAAGAGAGCCAACAACAAATTGAAGCAAGATTTAGTTTAATGAGTCCACATTTACTTTCCTTGTTTTAAAAGTAGCAATTATACATGTCGTTTATGTTATATTCAAAGAGAAAAACTTCTCAACTCCTTGGGAATGGGGAGTCAACATTCTACATACTCACAAATTGAGGTGATAAAAAGACATACGCTCAAGTATTTGTGCTTAGTAATAAAAAAAAAATTTGAATATTCATGGCTAAGCACATTATCTCCCATATTGCAAGGAGCTCTTATAGCCATAACTTTAGAAAATACAAAATTAGCGGAGATCTTGAATAGGATCCACATTTAAATAAATGTATAAATTAATTACGTTTTTTCATTGCATTTGACTTTTTAAGATTTACTGCAATAAAAGTCATTATTGATATATTTTTTAAGTGCCAACAAAGTAGACGATAAAGAGAAGGAATCCTAATTAAGAACATCATTTCACATAATTTTAGGAAATAGAAAGTTCACGGAGATCTTAAACTGGTTCCGGATATAAATATTTACGGACATCATTTCTAATCTTTCGTCGCAGTTGGCTATTCAGTGTTCTCTGCTAAAGTCATTGTCATTACATTTTTAAGTACCAATCATACAGATGCTAAAGAGTAGGAACCTATGATTAAGTACATGATTTTTTGAATTGCAAGGACCTCTTATAGCCATAGTTGGAGGAAATAGAAAGTTAACGGAGATCTTGAACTAAATCCAATATACATAAAAATTATGTTCTTTCATTGCATTTGACTTTTTAGGGTTGACCATCATAAAAGTCTTTGTTATTATATTTTTAATTGCCACCAGACTGTAAAGATTAGGAATCCATGATTAAGCACATATTTTCCCATAAGGAGCTCTTATAGCCATAATTTTAAGAAACAGAAAGTTCACGAAGATCTTGAACTAGCTTCAACTTTAATTATATACAGACATCAATTCTCATCTTTCATTGCATTTGACTTTTAGTGTTCATAGCTATAAAAGTCGTTGTTTTTATATTTTTAAGTGCCAACAGAGAGGACACAAAAAAGTAGAAATTCATGGTTAAGCACATGATTTCCCGAATTGCAAGGAGCTCTTATAGCCATAGTTTTAAGAAATAGAAAAGTAATGGAGATTTTCAACTAGATCCACATTTAAATATGTACATAAATCAATTATGTTATTTCGTTGCATTTTACTATTTAGGGTTTACTGCTATAAAGTCATTGTTATTATATTTTTAATTACCAATGAAGCAGACAAGAAAAAATAGGAATCCATGATTAAGCATGAAATTTCCAAATTGCAAGGAGCTCTCGTAGTCATAAATTTAGAAATTTGAAAGTTCACGGAGACCTTTTTTTATTTATTTATGAGCACGGAGATCTTGAACTAGTTCAATTTTGAATATTCTAATCGTTTGTTCCTAAGGACACCCAAAGATGAGGTTACGCTTTATATCTCTCCAAAGATAAAGACCAGATCTAAGTTCTGCAGGCACAGGTCAACAATGGCGACTATGGGTGGGTTTGGTTCAGCATTTTCAAGGGGCTTTCGGCCCCCAAAGCTCATTGGGAGAACGCTGAAGCATTTGCTTCAGCTTTAAGCTAGCATTTGACCAAATGCTGGCCTTGAAAAAGCTAAAAGCCCAATGCTGGTAGGGACTAATATTGGGCTTTCAGCATTTGGCCAAATACTAAGAGATTTTTTTCTTCCAAAACTAATCTCATCAATTCCCTAAATTTTCGATTTTGCCCCCCTTTTTACTGTTTATCTTCTTTGCCAATCTAACAATGAGTAATTTTTTAATTAAAAATTAAAAAATTACATTCAAAGTCCCTTTGGAATGTTGTTTTTACCAAACACCATTCAACCCAAGGTTCATTTTCTAATGAGATTTTACCAAACGCAATTAGTATTTTCCTAAACCCCTTCAAGTTGAAGGCATTTGTATTTCCCCAAAGCTCATTTCAACTCATGAACCAAACCCACCCTATATTGAGGGTTGTCTTTTAACTCTTAGGCTCCATTCATTTTGCATGGTGTTTCCTGAAAAAGTCATTTTTGAAGCAAATGGTAATATTTTTCAGTGTTTGGCTCAAACCCGAAAATGACCTCGAAAATATTTTCAGTGGTTCGGTATGGAAATGGGTGATTCTCATCTGTGCACTTCTTTTTAAATAAAATTAATTTTTATTTTTATTGTTTATATTTCTTAAATTATAATTTTTTATTTTTTATTTTTCTGCTCTTCTTCGGTCAATCACTAGCCATGACGACGGTCGGTGATTAGCAATCGGCCTAAGAAGAAGGGGAGCTCATGGCCTCGCTCACCTATGGCCGACAATCGGCCTAAGAAGAAAGGGAAAGAAAACAATTCAAAAAAATAAATATAAAAAAAAAATGAAAAAAAAAATTAAAAAAATCAAATTTCTAAAAAATAAAAATAAATAATAATTGAAAAGAAAAGAAATGTCAAGAAAAATATTTTCCTCTTGTCAAAAAGGGAAAATCATTTTTCTTTTAAAGATATTTTCCCAATGAGAGAAATATTTTGCTTCACTTGTTTATTTTTTGAGAACTGAACACCAAAAAATCCTAAAAATATTTTTCTGGAAGTTTTTTTCCGCAAAACAAAAAGAGCCTTAGGCTTCGTTGATTTAGCAGAGAATGAATGATTTAGAAAATATTTTCTTAAAAATGATCTATTGTATTACTTAAAAATGACTTAACGAAAGATATTTTTAAATTTTATTAATATTATCAAGTAGACACTTACTTAACCGTTTAAAAAAGGCAGTATTTATATATATACACACATATATTCCATTTAGCAATTGAGGATGTTCTTTTTTCCCTTTATTGGATTTCATAAAAGTGGTCATTTGGGTGTGTGTATTTGTAGGTTGCAGGTGTCGCCGGTTCATTAGGAAAGGCATCCTCAAGACTTCCCTTATACTTGTTCTTCTCTCTACTCATTATACTCTTCCTTATTTCTTTTTCGTGTTTTCTAATGTTCAAATGATATTTGGTCCTTCATGCTCGTGTGGCCAAATTAAGGTTGTTCCTTAACGAGAAATTCAAGGGAAATCGTTCAGCGCAAATCTTGTTGCCCAGAGGCCGCTAAATGAGAACAATCCGATCAATGTATAAAAAGATTTGAGAACTTTGTCGAGAAAGGGTATGAATCAACAATTTTGTCAATTATATTTTCATCGGTTCTAGTTACATACTATATTAATTAACATCTTAGATATCCTTATCCATTTATTATTGTAAAAGGAGTCAGGAAAAGAAGTATGCAAAAATTCCAATAGACTCCTAATAATTTGCAGGGAAAATTTCAAGTAAGGACTTGAAGTGCCATCGTTTTCTTAATTAAGAGCTTGAAGTGATCTCGTCTTAAATAAGGTCATGGCGTTCATTGTTTCAAAAGAGGGCCTGGTTAAGGGTATTTTCATTATTTCTCTTTATTGATTTTTTTTCCTTTTTTCTTTCTTTTCTTCCTTTTTTCCCCTTTTTTTTTTTTTTTTTTTTGTTCTGTTTGCTTTTTTTTCCCTGGCTTCTTGCCGTTAACCAGGCCGGCCACTTGCGAGAGCCGTCCTCACCAGCCAGATCTGGCGAGGACCTTGCCTAGCCAGAGCCGTGGTCACCTCGCACAGGCGCAGACTGCCCTTGCCTAGGTGAGGTGAGGGCTATGCGAACGAATAGTCTCTAGCGCCGACATCGCTGTCCATGCCGCTCGTGATTCTGTTTTCCAGGTAAAAACCTTCAGCAATCGTTTCATCATCGCCATAGATTAACGCACCTAATTAAACGAAGTTTTGGTTCTGTTACTTGCTGGATACAAACCATTTTAAGCATCCTCAAGCTCGTACTTTTGGAAATTGGATGGAAATGCAGATTCTTGCTCAACATGCTCGTCCCTACAGTCATAAAATATTTGGAGCTTTCAATGATATATTCCCAGGAGAGGCCCTTACCCGGGCGAGGTGAGGGCAGCCTCGGGCGAGGCCAGCGAGGGTCACAATCGGCTTAACTAGCCCTCGCCGATGGCCGGCCCGATCATCGACGAGAAGCTCGGGTAAAAGAAAAGCTAAACAGAAAAAAAAAATTGGAAAAAAGGGGAAAAAGGAAATAAAAGAAATAAAAAAAGCAACAAAAAAATTACAAAAAAGGAAATTTCGAAAATACCCTTATTCGGGCTCTTTTTTAAAACAATAAAGGCACTTCGGGCTTTTATTTGAAAAAATAATGGCACTTCGGATCCCTATTTAGAATTTTCCTGGTTTGAATTATGTTCTATTCTTGATGTGAGTATTTCCATTTCAAGGGTTTTACTTTACTTCTCCGAGGTTAATAATCTGAATCTACTCCTGTGTTTTTCTCACGTTTCAATAAGCAAAGTGCAATAAAAAATCGATCGATAGCCAATTAAAATATCAAGTTTGACTTCAAATCAAAAGCTAATAGATTCTTATATGCTTCGAAGCCTCTACAGATAATTGAAGACAAGTAAGGAAATTACAAGGAGCTTTTTACCTTTTCGCAAGTAAGAACTAAGAATTCAAAGTCTCGAATACGATATTTTCATGTTCAATGAGATATCATTATAGGAAGATTTATTATACTTGTTTTGCAGATGACGAACTCGACAAAGCAGATCTAAAAGCAGTTCACTAGTGCTAACCGAACTATATTATCCTTTTAGTGTTTTTGTCTCATAAAATTTTCTAAGTATATGAATAATCAGATCATTTTAGCGAAGATTCTGCATTATTTGTTTGATCAAGCAAACGGAAAACTTTAATTTGGTGAATATCTTTTATTCTTCAATGTTTCAGATTTATTTGTTATACAGCAGCACTAGATTCACTCACTTAGGCTCCCTTTGCTTAGTGAAAGATTTTTTGAGTTGGAAAAATGTAATTTTATTAGTCTATGTTTGGATCAATTAAGATAATGGGAAAAATTATCTAAACAGTCATTAACCTATTGTACGCATGTCAATTCCATAAAATTTTCAATTTTGCCCATTAAGTCCTAAACCTTTACACAAAATCACACCGTAGTTATTCCAATCCAATTTTCACCATAAATCTCAAATGTAACGATATGCCACGTAGGACAACCGGCGATGACAGGACCATGACTCAAGTAGTTTTTGACAAAAATTGGCTAAAATGACTACATTGAAATTTCGCGTAAAGGTTGAAGACTAAATTAGCAAAATTGATAAGTTTAGCACTAAATTAGCATCTACACAATAGGATTAGGAATGATTTGGTAATTTTCCCTAAAAAAATGAGTCAACGAAAAATCTTTGTAATTAACAAAACATCTCTGTTTAAGTTCAGAAAAATGATTTTCTCTCTTAAAAATTAGAAATAAATTTTCAAAATAGAAATAGAAATCAAGGTTTGGAAAGACTTGGGCTTGGGCATGGGAACCGTACTACCCATGCTTGGGTTGTCAACGGCTAGGCCTGAGGTCGTGATGCTTGTGCTCGGATTTGCTGTGGCCATGCCCTGGTACCTAGTTCTCATGCTTGAGTCCATGGAAACCAGAACTGGTTCATCGACGGTTCAGCCTAGGTCCACAAAGGTTGGGCCTTGGTCCCTCGAGGCGGGCCCAAGACTACTGCTCATGCTCACATCACCGACGACCATGCCTCAGTAATTGACTCTTATGCCCAACACCTTGAGGTCGAGCTTCGGTTGACAAAAGCCAAGCATAGGTCCTAGGCATCCATGCCCTGGGTGTTGATGCCCGTTCTTGAGTCCTTGTGGCTGAACCCAAGTACTTGACTCCCGCTCCAAAGTCATTGGCACTTGGGCTCCACAGAGAGGGGCCCAAGTCTCTCGGGGACAAGTCCATCGAGGCTAGGCTCACGTAAACAGAGGCTGAGGCAGGGTCCCTAGCAGCCATGCTCAGATACCTGTCAGCTTCTGATTCCGGTCCATTAAAGTTAGGCACAAGAGCTCGATGCCCATATTCAAGTACCCAGCATCCATGCCCTGTTGTCCGGTTCTCGTGCCCAAGTCATCGACACCAGGGCCTTGGTCCACAAAGGTCGGTTCTAGGACCTTGGAGTCGATGCTCGAGTCCCCAGCAATCAAACTCGAGTACTTGGCTCCCACGCTCAAGTCAGGTTTTGAATCTCTCAGGCTGGGTTGGGGACCATGATGCCCTTGCCCAATTCAGTGGCGGCCATGTCTAGGTACCTAGCTTCTATGCCCAAGTCATTGGTACTCAGCCCCATTTCCTCGGTAGCTAGACCCGAGTCCATAAAGGTTGGACCTAGGTCCCTTGAGGCCGAGCTCACCTAGTGCGTGTGCTTAGGTCCCTGGCAGCCATGCCAGGATACTCGAAGCCATGGGCCCGGCTTGGGCTCTTAGCTCTCAGTGCTTGTGTTTCCAGGGCTAGACCCAAGAAACCTTGGCTCTTGCAATTGAGAGCCCAACGGTTTGGTATCCCTCATATTCAGATTTTAGGCAAACACTTAAAAGATTTTGTTATTTTTTCAGAAAATGACTTACTGCAAAACTTTTTGCAAATGCCAATTTTTCGCGAAACAAATGAAGCCTTAGTAAAAGTATCAATCAAAAACTTCAGCAATTCCATAAAATAAAATAAAAAGAAGAAGAAGAAGAGGAAGTTTCGCTGCATTGATAATAGTTCTAGCTCCATCACTGCAGATAAGAAAATCTTGTCGTCCCTGCACCAAAACAGTAATTCCAAAACAAACTGACATTATAGTGTTTAGGTCTGGTTTGATTATAGTCTTCATGTTTGTTTGTTTGTATTGAACTTAGCCCACTAATTCAATCACCGTTTTGATTTTTTGAAGCTAGGCTTCAGAATGTCTTTGCTAGGTCCAGCCCATTTACGTCTCTTCTCTCTGTGAGTGATTTAGCCTGTTAATCGTGGGTACTTAAAAGTCAAATGCGCAATTTTAGATAGTAAAAAATCTAGTTGTACAACAACTCCGATTAAAGTTTGGGCTCGAATTGGAAAGACAAAACTTATGATCCTCAAGAGTCATACAAAAGGTATGGCACTTGTAGTGTCATTTTCCCTACACAGGCTGAATCGCATAAATTTTTGGTGGTTTTGTCATTTTCAGTTGATTTCTTGGGCAATTTGTTCTTCTTGCATTATACTCTCTCTCTTTTTTTAATTCTCGCATTATACTTGAATTGCAAGATTTGTTTACCTTTGTGTTATTCCACAACCTTGCTATATATATACATATATATATGTATGTACGTATGTGTGTAACTATTTTCAATTTCAGTGCATTGCATGCTCCAAGATCAACATTTGAGTTACATTCAACGAGACTTAGCTCTAGGGTAATTATCTTTTCAAGATGGAAATTTGTGACTATGACTAAATGATGCGGATGTTATTAGTAGTGCGTTCCTGGAACGATTGGATCGACATAAATCTAATCGGAAGGCGAAACAAGATTGCGGCTAGAACCGGCGGATCGGGTCAATGACGTCGAATTGAGCTCAAATTCGGCAGGTTGAAGTGAAACGGCGTCCCGATCAATACTCACGGCCTTTGGCCGTGACTAACGATGAATTTTGGCGGTTCAAGAATGTCTAGATGGGTTTTCCTAATGTTTTTAGTATTTTTCGGGCTTAATTTTATTTCGGTGGCACTTTTGTAATTTTTCCTTTTTTTGATATTTTGATTCCTAATTGGACTAGGGTTAGGATAACACCCTATAAAAGGTGTTTATCACGTTTTTGAAGGGGGATCATCAATAATATTCAGGAATTTTCGAGATTTCTCTCCTTTAGTAAGGATTTTCTTACGTTATTCGCCGAACGCTGCGTCGGGTGGTATCAAAGCCTATGGCGACCGGCGGTGGTCTTCGTGACGATGCTCGGGAGACCGGAGCCCCAATCCTTGGGGACAACGCGCTACAACGTTTGGAGCAGCGTTTAATGGAGTGCATAGATCAACGATTTGATCAAGGCCTTCATCGTTTCGAAAAGCGATTTGATGAGATAACAGATCGATTCGAGGGTCTCGGCGTTGATGTGAATCGGAATCGGCGACATGGCGTAAGGCCGGGTGCAGATTTTGCTCGCGGTGACCCCGTTGATAGGGTTGTTCCTGTTCATGAGCGGGATAATCCTCTTTATTTAGAGAGTTCGAAAGAAGAGGAGACCGAAGTTTCGGATGAAGAGCGTGGTGATTATGCAAACCGGAACAATTATGGAGGAATTCGAAGGGGACGTTACAACGATCATGAAAGAAGAGACGGCAGGCGACGCTATGACGATCTTGAAGGTAACAACTTTAAACTAAAAGTCGATATCCCTTATTTTAATGGAGGTCCGGGAATAGAGGAATTTCCGGATTGGGTTGCTGATATAGATAAATTCTTCGATTATATGGAAACCCCTAGTAAGAAAAAGGTGCGATTAGTAGCCTGTAGATTGAATGGGGGTGCGTCCGCATAGTGGGAGAGATTGCGGAATAGGAGAGAGAGAGAGAAGGAAAAGAGCGAGTTCGAACTTGGCAGAGGATGAGAAGGTTGCTGAAACAGGAGTTCCTTCCTTCCGATTATGAGCATATCATGTTCCAACAATATCAACATTGCCGAGAAGGTAATCGGTCCGTACATGAGTACACGGCAGAATTTATGAGGTTGGCGGAGCGGAATAATCTGTCGGAGATAGAGGGGCAATAGGTGACCAGATATCTCAATGGGTTGAAGCCCTTCATCCAAGATAAAATTGGAGTACGGTTTTTGCGGAATCATGCCTGAAGCGAAAAACATGGTGATGAAGGCAGAGATGATGCAGCAAGAACGGGGTAAGAGGAGCTACGAGAACTATAGAGGTAGCAATTCGAACAGTTCCTTAGAAAAGAGCAGCTTCAACAATCGTTATAACACGGAGCGGAGTCGGGATGATAAGGTAGTGGAGAAGCGCCCTATGAACGAGGTGAGGGATAAGGGAACGCAAGCACGTAAATCTGCGACCCCAAATCCTTACGCTAAACCAGCGGGGATAAAGTGCTACAGGTGTAATCAACCCGGGCACAAATCTAATGAATGCCCTCAGAGAAAGACAGTTAATGTGGCCGCGAGGGAAGAGGAGGAAGATGAATATTGTTGTGAACCGGATGGGGACGAGTATGATTTTGAAGAAGAGGAAGAGGAGGAGGTGAATTGTGTTGTGCGTAGGATGATGTTAGCTCCAAAATAGGAGGATGATTCGCGGCGCCATCGGTTATTCCGAACCGGATGTACCATTCTGGGAAAAATCTTTGCTGTGGTAATTAATAGTGGGAGCATGGAGAACATTATCGAGAAAGAGGCAATGAAGAAGCTAGGAATACCAGTAGAGAAGCATCCTAACCCATACACATTAGGATGGATTAAATCTGGAGCGGACAGCATTCGGGTGATTGAGCGATGTAAAATTCCATTCTCCATTGGTAAATATCATGATGAATTGTATTGTGATGTGGTAGACATGGATGTATGTCATGTGTTATTTGGGAGGCCGTGGCAATTTGATGTAGATGCTCAGCATTCGGGGAAGAGCAATCAGTATAGTCTCGTAAAGGATGGTATGAAGTATACATTGCTGCCCCCGAAGAACAAAAGCAAACAGGTTACCGAAAGTAATTTCCTTACCCTTACAAGGAAATTTGACTCAGAAATTAAGGAGACCGGGGAAATTCATGTTTTGATAGTAAAGCGAGCAATTGAGTCGGAGGCTGAACAACAAGTAGAGGAGCAACCTGAATCGCTTAGACCTTTATTGAAGGAATTTAGCAAGTTGATGCCCGAAGAGATTCCAGACGAGTTGCCTCCTATGCGTGATATTCAGCACCATATAGACTTAATTCCCGGTGCTAGGCTGCCTAATCTATCGCACTACGGGATGAGTTTAAAGGAGAGCGAGATTCTAAAGGAGAAGGTGGAGGAGTTGCTGCGAAAGGGGCATATTCAGAATTGTATGAGCCCATGTGCCGTTCCTACTCCGTTAACTTCTAAGAAAGATGGGAGTTGGAGGATGTGTCTAGATAGCAGAGCCATCAACAAGATAACTGTGGGCTACAAGTTTCCTATTCAAAGATTGGATGACATGCTGGATAGGTTGCATGGCGCTAAGTGGTTTTCGAAGCTGGATTTGAAGAACGGATATCATCATATTCGTATCCGGCCTGGCAATAAGTGGAAGACAGCTTTCAAGATAAAAGAGGAGCTGTACGAGTGCTTGGTGATACCATTCGGCCTTTCTAATGCTCCAAGCACTTTCATGAGACTTATGAATCGGGTTCTGAAATCCTTTATTGGCAAATTTGTCGTAGTTTATTTTGATGATATCCCGATTTATAGTAAACCTGAGGAGGAGCATTTGATGCATTTGAGGGAGGTGTTGACAGCTTTGCAGATTAATAAGCTGTATGTAAATCTTAAGAAGTGCAGTTTTCTAACTAATAAGTTGTTATTCCTGGGATTTATTATCACCGCTGAGGGAATAGAGGTGGATGAGGCGAAAGTAAGAGCAATAAGAGAGTGGCTAGCTCCTAAAACGATTTCTGAAGTTAGGAGTTTCCATGGATTAGCTACCTTTTATAGGCGTTTTATTAAAAATTTCAGTACTATTGCGGCCCCAATTACAGAGTGTATGAAGAAAGGAAAATTTGTATGGGGGGAGGAAGCCGAGACTAGTTTTGCTGTTCTGAAGGAAAAGTTATGTACCGCGCCTGTTCTGGGTTTACCCGATTTTGATAAACTGTTTGAAGTGGACTGTGATGCTAGTGGAGTGGGCATAGGAGCTGTTTTATCTCAAGAGCGCAAATCGGTTTGCTACTTCAAGGAGAAGCTTAGCGACGCGAGATAGAAGTAGAGTACTTATGACAAAGAATTTTATTCTGTCGTAAGGGCTTTGAAGACCCGAGAGCATTATCCGATTGGAAAAGAATTCGTGCTATATTCCGATCATGAAACTTTGAAGTATCCGAATAGTCAGAAGAGGATTAGCAAAGACATGCACGCGCGTTGGTGTCAATTTTTGCAAAAATTTCCTTTCAAATTACAACACAAGTCGGGTGTGCAGAATGTAGTAACTGATGCGTTGAGCGGGAGAGCTGGCTTGTTGGTTACGTTAAGCCAAGACATTCCGGGATTTGAGCGGCCGAAAGACAGTTATGCGGGCGATGATGACTTTGGGCAGATTTGGAGGTCATGTGTTGTTGGTCAACCTATGCAAGAATTCTATGCCATGGATAGTTATCCGATGCGAGGTAATCAGCTTTGCCTTCCTCGGACCTCATTATGAGAGAAGGTAATTCGTGATTTATATGAAGGAGGTTTAGCTGCACATCCGGGACGCGACAAAACTATTGCTGCCGTTAGGGAGCGATTTTACTGGCCCTAGTTGCGTAGAGACGTCGGCAGGTACATGCAAAAATGTTATGTTTGTCGGATTGCTAAGGGGCAATCTAAGAATACAGGTCTATACATGTCTTTACCTGTTCCTGGCAATATATGGGAAGATCTGTCTATGGATTTTGTACTTGGTTTGCTACGAACCTAAAGAGGCGTAGATTCTGTTTTTGTTGTGGTAAACAGATTTTCCAAGATGGCACACTTCATTCCTTGTAGGAAAATGTCCGATACAGATAAGCGTGGCCGATTATTTTTCAAAGAAGTAGCTCGCTTGCATGGAGTGCCTAAATCTATTACTTCCGATAGGGACAGTAAGTTTAGGGGGCACTTTTGGAGGACTTTGTGGAAGCTCTTTGACTCTTCTTTGAATTTTAGTAGCATAGCACACCCGCGGTCTGATGATCGGACAGAGGTGGTTAATAGAACTCTGGGCAACTTGGTTCGAAACATCCGTGAAGACAAGCCGAAGCAGTGGGATACTACTTTATCGCAGGCAGAGTTGGCTTATAATAATGCGATCCATAGTTCTATTGGCGGGTCGCCTTTTTCCGTTGTTTATACAAAGGCGTCTCAGCATACTCTAGATTTGATACGATTGTCTAAGCAAACAGACAAGAGTGTTGCAGCGGATCATATGACTAAACAGATTGTAGAGGTGCATCATGAAGTCGGACAGAAGCTGGAGGAGGCTAATAAGAAGTATAAGGCAGCCGCAGATAAGCACAAGCGAAAGCAGGTGTTTGAGGTAGGTGATCGGGTCATGGTGTTTCTTCGTAAGGAGCGGTTACTAGCTGGATCTTACAAAGAACCGCAGCAGAAGAAGTACGGGCCTTATACTGTCGGCAGGAGAATCAATGATAATGTTTATATTATAGACCTTCCACATAGCATGGGCATATCCAACACCTTTAATGTTGCTGATTTGTCGTCATTCCATGAGTCAACCGAGCCGATGTATCCGGATTATGATTTTAACTCGAGGACGAGTTTTTCTCAAGTGGAGGAGAATGATGCGGATGTTATTAGCAGTGCACTCCTGGAACGATTGGATCGACATAAATCTAATCGGAAGGCGAAACGGTGTTACGACTAGAACCAGCGGATCAGGTCGACAACGTCGGATTGAGCTCAAATTCGGCAGGCTAAAGCGAAACGGCGTACTGATCAATACTCACGGCCAAAGGCCGTGACTAACGATGAATTTTGGCAGTTCGAGAATGTCTAGATGGGTTTTTCTAATTTTTTTAGCATTTTTCAGGCTTAATTTTATTTCAGTGGCACTTTTATAATTTTCCCTTTTTTTGATATTTTGATTCCTAATTGGACTAGGGTTAGGATAACACCCTATAAAAGGTGTTTATCACGTTTTTGAAGGGGGGTCATCAATAATATTCAGGAATTTTCGAGATTTCTCTCCTTTAGCAAGGATTTTCTTGCGTTATTCACTGAACGCTACGTCACTAAACCAATGTATCCAATAAAAGACATCATCCGGGACACACATGCACAAGTACATCGACAATATCTTCTTTAGGACGATAACAAAAATCTTCATGAACTATATTTAGTATAGACTATTTCTACATACTATTTTCAAAATCCGTACATTTTTCACCGTGAGATTTCAAAGTTTTACGCGCTAAAGTTTCAAAATATCCCATTTTGGATCGTCGCTCTCAATAAGATTTACAAAATGCAATATGTACGCAAGTATTTTGTGAACTATTATGCAAGAACTTAGTTTTCTTAAACTAAGATGCAATTTAATGATCCGGTTCATGCCACGTGAGCCAAATTTGAAAATGTACCACATAGAGTGGTGACTCTTACTAATGAATGGTTTCCCGTGATGTTGTCCGCTCACAAACTCTCGAATTAAAGGACTGACATGGCTTGAATGGCCGAGCTATACTTCCTCTAATTGATGTACCCTCTGCTTCATTTTTGAGACTCTTAACATTCTGGATCTTGTCAAGAATTGTACTTGCTGGGATCCTCTCGAGTGGGAGATCCTTACCTGCTCTCATGAGATTGAGTATGGGCCAAGTCCGTCCACTAGCTAAGGGTTATAGCCCTCTCAAACAAATTAAACTATGCCCAATCTTCAAGAGTAATGGTCCTGGCCTGGGAAATTAACATAACCAACTCCAAGAAAAACATATACGTCTCCGTTGTTTTCATAATTTATCATTAAAAGAAGTGACTTTCCTTTGCATGCAGTGTCCTCTTTTCTAATATCTTGCTATGTTAGTGGTGCGATTCCAATTTACTCACTCATGTACCTCCATGCGAGTTTTGCTCCTAACGATGCTTCTCTGACCAAAAACAATAGTGACGGCATTGATAGGTCCACGCATGTCTATCCTTTGGAGGTGGCTCCTATTATTATTTTATCTTAAGAAGGAGAAATTTAAGTAAGTAAAATAAAGCTTATAAAATACCCCACTCTTTTGTGTTCGCTTCGTGGAACATAAAAATATAATGACAGCGAGTTTTGTAGTCGTGACTACTAAAAAGTCAAATTCAACAAAAGATGGGAGCTGTGATTATAGATAAATATGTGCAGATTTAATTGAAGATCTGAGATAACTTTCTATCCCTCAAATTATGGCTGAAGGTGCTCCGTAGGATTCGGAAAATCATGTGCATAACCATGGATTCCTATTATTTAGCGTCTGCTCAATGGGCACTGAAAAATAAATAATAATGACTTTTATAGCAGTGAACAGTAAAAAGTCAAGTGCAACGAAAGATCATTGATGCATGCATATATTAAAATTTGGATCCAGTTTGAAATCTTTGTTGAGTTTCTATTTCCAAAAATTATGGCTACAAGAGCTCCTTGCAATCTGGGAAATCATGTGCTTTAAGGATGGCACGTCAAAATCTCAGTTGACTTTTATTTCCACATATTATGGCTTCAAGAGCTCCTTACAACATGGAAAATCATGTGCTTAACTATGATTTTTAGTTTTTTATTTACTAAGCACGAGTACTTGAGCTTATATTCTTTTATCACCCCAATTTGTCATTATAAGGGTATCGACTTCCTACTCCCAAGGAATGAGGTAATTTTCCTCATTGAATCTAACAGAGAGGATCGTCTGGAATTGATACTTTAAAGACAACGAAAGGGAACATGTGGACTCATTAAATTGATTCCCACATTTTTTAGACTGTTCACAAGTCCTCATGAGTGAAAAGTTCTTGAATTAATTAGATAGTTGTCTTTTTTAATGCATTACATATTCCAAGATTGACATTGGGAGTATTATTAAACAAATCTTGCTCACCCAAAAAAAAAAAAAAAAAGAGCATATTCAAGTAATCTTTCTTTCGGGATTTCCTCATGACGGAATCAATGTATCTAAGACATGACGTGGACCAGCACATGCAAATTCACAGGTTTTTTTTTCTTCTTTTAGGTTAACGACGAGATCATCATTATGGAACTGATTTCGACAGCTTGTCCACACTCCTCAATGCATGAATACTCCAATATCAACATTTAAGGTACATTGAACGATACCAGCTTTGGGGTACCTGATCTTTTCAAGATGGAAATGTGTGATTATGACGAAATGAATGTATCCTATACACGACGTCATGTACATAAGTAATATGTTCTTTAGGATACTAACAAAAATCTTCATGAACTATACTTTAGTATACACTATTTCTATATTCTATTTTCAAAACCCTAGCATTTTTCACCGTGGGATTTCAAAGTTTTACATGCAATAATGACCCAATTCATTCCACATTGGCCAAATGCCCAAAATGATTATTTGAAGTAACCACATAAAATAGTGATCATATTAAGGGTAGGTCTTACTAAAAAATGGTATCAAATGATCTCATGCACTCACAAACTCTCAAATTAAATGACTAACATGATGCGTATGGCTGAGCTATAGTTCCCCTTTGACGTGCGGGTCCAGGTCCATTCTTGAGCCTCCGCCATTCTAGATATCTGTCAAGAACTATACTTTCTTTGACCCTCTAGAGTGGGTGATCACTACCCGCCCTCGTGAGACTAAGTATACGCCAAGTCCATCCACCATCTAGGGGTTGTAGCCCTCTCCAACAAATTAAAGTATGCTCAATGTTCAAGAGTAATGGTCCTGCTTCTGGGAAATTAACATAACCAACTCCAAGAAAAACGTATATATCTTCGTTGTTCTTCACTTGTTCTATCTTGATAAAACGAAGCCAACTTTCATAAGTTATGACAACAAAATAGGTTTATAATGATTTTCTTTTGCAAGAAGTGTCCTCTTTTCTAGTATTTTATTATGTTACTGGTTCGTTGTCAATTTACTCACTCACGTACGTCCTACTCACGCACGTCCTATCGATGTTTCTTTGACCCAAAATAATAATAACGGCATTGACAGCTCCACGCATGCCTATCCATAGAGATGGCTTCTTTGTTCTTTTTTACATATAAAATATTTAAGTAAGTAAACCAGAGCTTATGAAATACTCCACTCCACTCGTTAGTGTTGTTCCATGGCACTTCAAAGTAAAATAAACTTTTGTAGTCGTGACCACTAAAAAATCAAAGACAATAAAAGATCAGAACTGTGATTAGATATAAATATGTGTAGATTCAATTGAAGATCTTAAATACTTTTCTATCTCTAAAATAGTGGCTAAAAGAGCTCCTTTCAATTTAGGAAATTATGTGCTTAATCATGGATTCCTCCTCTTTAGATTCTTCATTGGCACTTAAAAATATAATAACAATGACTTTATAGCTGTAAACTCTAAAAGTCCAATGCAATGAAGGAGCAGAACTGATGTATTTATATACTTAAATGGGATCTAGTTCAATATCTTTATTAACTTCTAAAATTATGTCTGTAAGATCTCCTTGCAATTTGGAAAATCATGTGCTTAACCATGGATCCCTACTCGAGCATCCTTGTAATTTGAAAAATCATGTGCTTACCTATGAATCCCTACTCTTAGTGTCAGCTATGTTGGCATTTAACATTAAAATAACAATGACTTTTATAACGGTAAACTCTAAAAGTCCAATGCAATGAAGGAGCAGAATTGAGGTATTTATATACTTAAATGGGGATTATATCTATAAGATCTCCTTGCAATTTGGAAAATCATGTGGTTAACCTTGGATTCCTACTCTTTAATGTCTGTTCTATTGGCACCTAAAATATAACAATAATGACTTTTACAGTGGTGAACACTAAAATGTCAACTGCAACGGAAGAGTAGAATTGATGTATGCATTTATTAAATGGGGATCCAATTCAATATCTCCGTTGAATTTCTATTTCCTAAAATTATGCCTATAAGAGCTCCTTGCAATATGGGGAATCATGGGTTCAGCCATGGATTCCTTTTGAAAAAAAAAAATCATGAATTCCTACTCTTTAATGTCGGCTCTGTTGGCACTTAAAAATACAATAATAATGTATTTTATAGCAGTGAACACTACAAAATCAAATGTAACGAAAGAGAAGAATTGAAGTGTATATTTAAATGGGGATCCAATTCATGATTTCTTAACTTCCTATTTCCTAAATTTATGTCTATAAGAGCTCCTTGGCAATATGGAAATCCTGTACTTAATCATGGATTCCTACTCTTCTATGCCTGCTCTATTGGCACTTAAAAATATGATAACAATGACTGTTATAGCGATATACCCCAAAAAGTCAGATGCAACGAAATAACATAATTAATTTATGTACATATTTGAATGTGGATTCAGTCACTACAAAAAAACAAGGATTTAGTCACGGATTTTGCCACGAAAAATTGACCAAAATTCGTCGCTAAATCGATTTGCGACGAAAATTAGCGACGAAAAAATATTCGTCGCCAATTCGGCGTCGCAAAATTTAGCAACGAAAAAATAAAGTTCGTCACCGATTAGCGACGAATTTTGCGACGAATATTTATCCGTGGCTAATTAGCGACGAATAAGTTTTGTCGCAAATTAGCCACGAATTTTGCGACTAATTACTTTCCGTGGCAAATTAGCGACGAAACTTATTCGTCGCTAATTAGCCACAAAAAAAAATGTCGTCACTAAATTTAGCGACGAATTTTGTGTTCATCGCTAAATTTAGCGACGAAAAAATAATTTTTCGTCGCGAAATTTTGCGACGCCAGATTAGCCACGAATTTTTTTTCGTGGCAAAATTCATCGCAAAACCCAATTAGCAACGAATTTTGCCGAATTTTTCGTGGCAAATTTGCAACGAATTTTTATTCGTCGCAAATTTGCTACGAATTTTTATTCGTCGCAAAATTCGTCGCAAATTTGCTACGAATTTCTATCTACAGAAGGGGCTCGGAAACCGTGTTTAGCTCACCAGCCTTCTCAGGGGAGATTGATGTTGGGCTAGGAATCGGATGTAGGCACGCTGAAACCAAACTCACCACAGTTGACAAAAACCTTTCGAAGAAGAAGAAGAAGGAAATGCTATTATTGAACTTTATGGACGATTAAAAATATTTGCAGGACCTTCTTACATTGCTTTTTAATACAGGAAAGAAAACAGAACAAATATGAAGAAAGGAAGAAAGAAAGAACACAGGTTACAAACTTGACTCTTTGAGTCCAGTTTCTACTCTGCAAATCTTTCCTCTCATTTTCCCACGATCATCTTCTCTCTCTCTCCCTCCCTCCGACCCTGGATCTAAAGAGCTGGCTATATGCCCACTACTTTTTCTTCGGTTTTCCTTAAGCAAAGTTACAGACACAGTCGAGGCCTCTTCCAATGGCTCTTCCTTCTTCTTTCGCATGTCCTGTGTTTTATACTCGTACTGTTAGGTTAAGAGGAGACCTTGGTAACGTCCTTGCTGGACCTGTTGTACTTCATGTGGCTGTTCACGAGCTGCCCCGCCGCGATAGCCGACATGAGAGAGAGCTCGCCGGCGAGGACAGAGCCGAGAGATGGAGATGGAGGTCGGGGGCTCGAGCTCGGGCTCGGGCTCGGGGCGGACGGCTGGAAGGACGGCTGCAAGCTGTGGGCGTCGCGGCCTGAGTTGTGGGGAACAGAGAGGCGGTGGGGTGGAGGTCGACGACGGCTACGCGGGGCTGGCGGGCGAGCGGCGACGGCCTCAACGGTGGGTTGACGACGAAGGCGGGTGGTGGTCAGCTGGAGGCTGGCGTCGGCTGGGGGGACTACCGAATGAAGAAGAAGAAGAAGAAGAAGAAGAAGAAGAAAACGAAGAAGAAGAAGAAGATGATGAACAGGGGGGAAGGGGGGGTCTGTTCACACCAAGAGGAGGAAGAGAGAAGGTGAGTAGGGAGAAGGGAGAGAAGGACGAAGAGAGAGAACGTGAGTGGAGTTAGGCGGGGGAAATTGAATCTTGTGGAGAGCGGAATGATAGAAAGGGGGCGGGAGAATTTATATAATGGGGTTAGGCGGGAGAAAAGAGTGGGAATCGCAAAATTTCGAAAGCTCCCTAAAAAATTTAGCGACGAAATAAAATCTTTCGTCGCTAATTAGCGATGAAACACATAATTTCGTCGCTAATTTTAAAAAAAATTTGCGACGAAAGATGAAATTCGTCGCAAAATTTGCGACAAATTCTCATTTAGTCGCAAATTGCTGATATGAATTAAATAAAAAAGAAAAAAAATAATTAGCGACGAAATAATAATTTCGTCCCTAATTTCCAGAATAAATTAAATAAATTTGTGACGAAATGTATTATTTCGTTGCAAATTTAGCGACGAACACTGTTTTTTCGTCGCAAATTAAATAAATTGAACATTTTATTTTTTTTTTATTTCCTTCATATTAGCGACGAATAATACATTTCGTCACTAAATTAGCGACGAAAATAATGAATCGTCGCTAATTTTAATATTTTCTTTGTTATTTTTATCCATAGTGCTAATTTTGCGACGAAAATCGACGTTAGGTCGCTAATTAGCGACGAACGTCGATTTTCGTCGCTAACTTTTAATAAAAGAATTTGTGACGAAAAAGCACGTTCGTCGCTAATTGGCGACGAAGCCCATTTTCGTCGCAAAGGAGATAGTGACGAATAATTAATTCATGGCCATTTTCGTCGCTAATTAGCCACGAAAAAGTTTTCGTCGCTAATTAGCGACAAACGTCGATTTTCGTCGCTAAATTTTACTAAAAGAATTTGTGACGAAAAAGGACGTTCGTCGCTAATTGGCGACGAAGCCCATTTTCGTCGCAAAGGAGATAGTGACGAATAATTAATTCATGGCCATTTTAGTCGCTAATTAGCCACGAAAAATTTTTCGTCGCTATTTTCGTCGGTAATTAGCCACGAAAAATTTTTCGTCGCTATTTTCGTTGCTAATTAGCCACGAAAAATTTTTCGTCGCTATTTTCGTCGCTAATTAGCCACGAAAAATTTTTCGTGGCTATTTTCGTCGCTAGTGGGTGACGAATTTTTTCGTCGCTTATTTCGTCGCAAATAGCGACGAATATTAATTTTGTCACTATTTTCATCGGAAATTAGCGACGAATTTTTTTCGTGGCAAATTTTTCGTGGCTAAATCCGTGTTTTTTTGTAGTGAGTTCCATATCTTCGTCATTTTTCTATTTCCTATAATAATGGCTATAAGAGCTCCTTACAATGTGAAAAATCAAGTGCTTAACAATGGATATCCAATTTTTTTTTACTAAGCACGGATACTTAAGCTTATGTCTTTTTATCACCTCATTTTGTCATTATGTTAGATATTGACTCTCTATTTCCAAGGAGTTGAGGAGTTTTTCTCTTTGAATATAAAATAGACGATCATGCGTGAATGTGCTTTTAAAATGGGGAAAGTTGTGACATTCATTGTCCCACATAGCTTAGGAGGGGAGTCTTGGGCTAGTTTCTATGGCAATAGGCCCTCCAGACTTGCAACACGTGTTTTTTTTAGAGTTGTATGGGTGGCCCTTGGAAGAACAAAACCATGAGGACTGTGTGTCCAAAGCGGATAATATCTTGCAAGTGACGCAGTGGAAGCGTGATGGGCCTAGGCCGTTACGGTTGGTATCAGAGCCAACTTCACACAACATCGACTTCACACAACATGTGTGGACCACGGTGGGCGCTCGCGGGTGCCACCGAGGGCACAGCGGGGATGCTGTGCCGCTAAGGAGGGGAGTATGTGACATCTCTTGTCCCACATAGTTTAGGAGGGGAGTCTTGGGCCGGTTTATATGGCAATGGGCCCTCTAGACTTGCAAGACGCGTTTTCCTGAGAGTTGTATGAGCGGCCATCGGAAGAACAAAACCATGAGGACCGTGTGTCCAAAGCGGACAATATCTTGCAAGTGACGCAATGGAAGTGTGGTGGGCCCAGGCCGTTACAAAAGTAAACACAATGAACATGCGAACTCATTAATTTAAATCTCACTTCAATTTGTTCTTGGCTCTCTTGGTGGAATAGACACCCACATTTAAAGTGAACCACGCAAATTTATCATTTTTTTTATGAGTTTTTATTGATTTTTCTAGTAATTTATTCATCTCGTGTTAGACTCAATTGCCGGATCCGTTAGCTCTCATATTATTTGACAACACCTTAGAGTGAACATATCTTAATCATTTATGGATGTTTTTATTTGCACTGGCAGGTGGTGCCAGTGAATAGGATAATCATTTTAATCAACATTTGACTATTTGAGTTAGAGTCCCG
This sequence comes from Rhodamnia argentea, assembly GCF_020921035.1. Classification (NCBI taxonomy): domain Eukaryota; kingdom Viridiplantae; phylum Streptophyta; class Magnoliopsida; order Myrtales; family Myrtaceae; genus Rhodamnia; species Rhodamnia argentea. The sequence continues at coordinate 2,649,840 of NC_063152.1, read as the reverse complement.
GAATTTTCTCTTTAAGGTACTTGAATGGCGGAGGCCCATGAATGGATCCGATTGCTCGTCGAATGTGAGAAGTTTGTCTCAGCTGTAAGCGCCAACATTGGGAAGAGCTTGTGACATCCTATTTCACATATCCAATGGGAAGAGATATTGTGATAATAGTCTAAGTAGCACCGACACCAATATACGACATGACGCGACATAACACGACAAGACACGACATAACACGACAAGACACGACAAGACACATTGGCTTGTCATTCTAAAAAAATAGAGAATTTTAACACGACACATTACTCGCATAATCCGAAATCATAAATATGAGGGGTAAGGCTCGGGATATTCTTTCCACCGGTGTGAGAAGCCAACGGGTGCACCGTAGCGAAGGTTACGGGTGACGGGTGGTGGCGGGATCGACATATCTGACTAATCTGAAGAACAATTTAACAACGGGAGTGAGCAAAAGCTTAGCAAATGGAAGCGTCTACCTTAACAACTAAACTAACTATCTATGGGAAGAGATATTGTGATAATAGTCTAAGTAGCACCGACACCAATATACGACACGACGCAACATGACACGACAAGACACAACAAGACACAACATGACACACTGGCTTGTCATTCTAAAAAAATAGAGAATTTTAACACAACACATTACTCGCATAATCCGAAATCATAAATATGATGGGTAAGGCTCGGGATATTCTTTCCACCAGTGTGAGAAGCCAACGGGTGCACCGTAGCGAAGGTTACGGGTGACGGGTGGTGGCGGGATCGACATATCTCACTAATCCGAAGAACAATTTAACAACGGGAGTGAGCAAAAGCTCAGCAAATGGAAGCGTCTACCTTAACAACTAAACTAACTATCTATGGGAAGAGATATTGTGATAATAGTCTAAGTAGCACCGACACCAATATACGGCATGACGCGACATGACACAACAAGACACAACAAGACACAACATGACACACTGGCTTGTCATTCTAAAAAAATAGAGAATTTTAACACGACGCATTACTCGCATAATCCAAAATCATAAATATGAGGGGTAAGGCTCGGGATATTCTTTCCACCAGTGTGAGAAGCCAACGGGTGCACCGTAGCGAAGGTTACAGGTGACGGGTGGTGGCGGGATCGACATATCTCACTAATCTGAAGAACAATTTAACAACAAGAGTGAGCAAAAGCTCAGCAAATGGAAGCGTCTACCTTAACAACTAAATTAACTATCTATCACTTAATCAAACACATGTTAAACGGTAACGAACAACGATAAGCGGGATACTTGACAAGACAATCACTCTACTAACATGTCATTAGACTTGGATTGTAAGATGCTAGCTTCCAAGATATTTTCACAACAATGGACATTTGAGTTGAGGCTAGAATACCCGACAAGACAATCACTCTACTATATATGTTAGGATCAGCGCACAATCACAGTAAAGTAAAAGAAGCGAGAAAGAGAAAAATTTAGACACGAGATTTTATCTTGATTTACCCTTGACTTAGGGCTACGTCCAAGAGAAGATTCTACTATATCAGCACCTTACACCTCTCGTTATATCACTTAGTTACAAGTGAAAAAGAATATACATAGCAGTAGTTATTCATGAGCCAAAGCCCAAACTACTAATGAAAAATTACAAGCTTAAATCGTAAAAACCCTCTCGGTGTCCAGGGACGCTGCCCCCTTGAGAACCCCACCGAGGCAACTCTCCCGGACCCCCGCCGGTTCAACATGGAGTAGGACTCACGTGCTTTCTTGTCACAGGAGAGTATAAACCACTCCCCAACACTACCTAGAAATGTTGTGTTTACAATTATATATGAACCTAGAGTTGAGATTGAGAAGGTCAATAGAGGGAACAAATTTAGGTTGTGGAGCATTTGAAGAGATTTATCAGAACCGAATCAGACGATCACACGGAGAATCAAGAAAAATTGGAATGACGCACGAAATTACCCAGGTTCACCCTAAGATTAGGGCTACGTCTTGCAAAGAGATTTCACTATATTTTTTCGATTTACAGCCAATTCGCATAATACAATGATAAAACCGAGAAAAATATATATGCCCCAAAAATGGGCTAAAAAACCTAAAACCTCTTAATTCCAACCATACGGGCCAGCTTAAATAAAAGCCCAAACCCGTAGAGGTTTCGGGCGCCTGCCCTCGAACCCCCGCCCCGCTCACCCGCGAATAGGGTAGCTATCCGCTAACCGGGCAGTGGAACCCCCGTCGGAAGGCGCCGCCCCCGAACCCCCGCCCACCGACCGGGCAGCGGGACACCCGTCTCGGGCGCCGCCCCCGAACCCCCGCATGCCGCGCGCAAGGGTCACATGTCGTTGGGTAACACTTCGATTTCCCTAAGCTCACGTGGGCGTATCCGGTGTGAGAAACAAAGGTCCCCGAAGTATTCGCCAACTCCAACAGCATTAGCCCTATCAACAATTTAGGACTTGTCGAAGGCATATATATACATTTTCAATGCATTGCATGCTCCAAGATCAACATTTGAGTTACATTCAACGAGACTTAGCTCTAGGGTAATTATCTTTTCAAGATGGAAATTTGCGATTATGACTCAATCAATGTATCCAATACAAGACGTCATCCGGGACACACATACACAAGTACATCCACAATATCTTCTTTAGGATGATAACCAAAATATTCATAAACTATAGTATAGACTATTTCTAGACCCTATTTTCAAAATTGTTACATTTTTAACCAGGAGATTTCAAAGTTTCACACGCTAAAGTTTCAAAATATCACATTTTTGCATCCTCGCCCTCTATAAGATTTACAAAATGCAATATACGCAAGTATATTGTGAACTATTATGCAATAACTCATTTTTCTTAAACTAAGATTGCAATTTAATGATCCGGTTCATGCCCATGAGCAAAATCACAAAAATGAACCACATAAAGTGGTGACCATCTTAAGGATTGGTCTTACTAATGAATGGTTTCACATGATCTCGTCCGCTCACAAACTCTCGAATTAAAGGACCGAGATGGCTCGTATGGCCGATCTATGCTTCCACTAATTGATGCACCCTCTGGTTCATTCTTGAGACTCTCAACATTCTGGATATTGCAAGCGGTGTTCTCTTTTCTAATATCTTACCATGTTAGTGGTCCGATTCCAATTTACTCACTCACACATATCCATGTGACTTTTGCTGCTAACGATGCTTCTCTGACCCAAAACAATAATGACGGCATTGATAGGTCCACGCATGTCTATCCATTGGAGATGGCTCCTATTATTATTTTATCTTAGGAACGAGAAATTTAAGTAAGTAAAATAAAGCGTATGTAATAATACTCTACTCTTTAGTGCCTGCTTCATGGTGTATAAAAATATAATAACAGCGACTTTTTGTAGTCTTGACCACTAAAACAAAAATTCAAATTCAACCAAAGCTGGGAGCTGTGATTAGAGATGGTCACGAGTTGGTTTGGGCCTGGAACCGGCTCGGATCAAACTTGTAACCGGCTCGTTGATCGAGCCCGCCGGTTCCAAATTGGAACCGGCCCGTGCCATAGGGGCTAGTTACGGGTCCCCATTTAATGAACCGGCGGTTTCGGGCCGGGTCCAAACCGGCAAATTAGTCGATACAATACAAAAAAAATTAAAAAGAGGAAATAATTATATGGACTTTGATTCTTATATCCCTAAGAAGATATGTAGGCTCTTAATGATAATTCATTAAGTTCAAGCTCCTTCTCCCTCCCTTTTTTTTACTCCTCCAAATTTGATTACAATTTGTATTTGATAATTTATTAATTAATAATTTCATAATTTATTTTTTTATTTCATAATTTATCATTTAAAAATTAAATTTAAAGCCATAACCGGAATTGGAGGTTCCATTTTCGGTTTTGAATCGGAACCGAGCCTTGAACCGACCCGGAACCGGCGGTTCAAAATCAGAACCGGAACCGCCCCTTAAGGTTCCGGTTCCGGCCGATGGCCATGACTAGCTGTGGTTATATATAAATATGTGCAGATTCAATTGAAGATCTAAGATAAATTTCTATTCCTCAAATTATGGCTGAAAGTGCTTCTTAAGATTCGAGGAAATCATATGCTTAACCATGATTCCTATTCTTTAGAGTCTGCTAAGTTGGCACTAAAAAATATAATAATAATAATGAATTTTATTGCAGTGAATGCTAAAAAGTCAAATGCAACGAAAGATCATTGATGCATGCATATATTAAAATTTGGATCCAGTTCAAAATCTTTGTTAAGTTTCTATTTCCTAAAATTATGGCTACAAGAGTTCCTTACAATTTGGGAAATCATGTGCTTAATGTTGGCACTTCAAAATCTTAGTTAAATTTTTATTTCCACATATTATGGCTTCAAGAGCGTCTTACAACATGGAAAATCATGTGCTTAACCATGATTTTTAGCTTTTTATTTAGTAAGCACGAGTACTTGAGCTTATATTCTTTTATCAACCCAATTTGTCATTATGTAGGATATCGACTTCCCACTCCCAAGGAATAATGTAATGTAGTTTTTCTCATTGAATCTAACAGAGGATTGCGTGGATTTGACATTTTAAAGACAAGGAAAGTGAACATGTGAAGTCATTAAATTGAATGTCACATATTTTAGACGTCTCACAAGTTATGATAAGTGAAAAGTTCTTAAATTAATTAGATAGTTGTTTTTTTCAATGCATTGCATATTCCAAGATCGACATTGAGAGTATTATTAAACAAATCTTGCTTAGCTAAAAAAAGAAGGGGCATATTCAAGGAATCTTTCTTTCGAGATCTCCTCATGACGGAATCGATGTATCTAATACATAACGTCGATCGGCACATGCATATTCATAGTTTTGTTCTTCTTTTAGGGTAACAACAATATCATCATTATGAAATTGATCTCGACAACTTGTTTTCACTTTTCAATGCATGAATACTTCAAGATCAACATTTGAGCTAAATTGAATGAGACTAGCTTTGGGGTACTTCATCTTTTCAAGATGGAAATTTGTGAATATGACGAAATATGTATCCTATGCAAGACGTCATGTACATCCATAATATCTTCTTTGGAATACTAACAAAAATCTTCATGAACTATACTTTAATATAGATTATTTCTATATTCTTTTTTCAAAGCCCTAGCATTTTTCACTGGGGGATTTCAAAGTTCTACATGCAATGTAATGACCACATAAAATGGTGATCATATTAAGGGTAGGTCTTACTAAAAAGTGGTATCACATGATCTCATCCACTCATAAACTATCAAATTAAATGACTGACATAGCATGTATGGCCAAGCTATACTTCCCCTATTTGATGTGCAGGTCCGGGTCCATTATTGAGCCTCCATCATTCTAGATGTCTGTCAAGAACTGTACTTGCTTAGACCCTCTAGAGTGGGTGGTCATTACCCCCCTCGTGAGACTGAGTATGCGCCAAGCCCGTCCATCAACTAAGGGTTGCAGCCCTCTCCAACAAACTAAAGTATGCCGAATGTTCGAGAGTAATGGTCCTGCGCCTAGGGAATTAACATAACCAACTCCAAGAAAAACGTTTATATCTTCGTTGTTCTTCACTTTTTCTATCTTGATAAAACGAAGTCAACTTTCATAAGTTATGACAACAAAATAGGTTTATAAATACTTTCTTTTGCAAGAAGTGTCCTCTTTTCTGATATTTTATTGTGTAACTGGTCCGGTGTCAATTTACTCCCTCGCGTACGTCCCATCGATGTTTCTTTGACCCAAATAATAATAACGGCATTGATAGCTCCACGCATGCCTATCAATAGAGATGGCTTCTTTATTCTTGTTTACATGTAAAATATTTTAGTAAGTGAAATAGAGCTTATGAAATACTCCACTCCACTCATTAGTCTTGTTCCATTGCACTTAAAAACATAATAAACTTTTGTAGCCGTGACCACTAAAAGACCAAAGGCAATAAGAAATCAAAACTGTGATTATATAGAAATATGTGTAGGTTCAATTGAAGATCTCAAATAACTTTCTATCCCTAAAATAGCGGCTGAAAGAGCTCCTTTCAATTTAAGAAATCATGTGTTTAACCATGGATTCCTCCTCTTTAGATTCTCCATTGGCACTTAAAAATATAATAACAATTACTTTTATTGCGGTAAACTCTAAATGTCCAATGCAGTGAAGGAGCAGAACTGATGTATTTATATACTTAAATGGGGATCTAGTTCAAGATCTATGTTAGCTTCTAAAATTATGTTTATAAGATCTCATTGCAATTTGGAAAATCATGTGCTCAACCATGGATCCCTACTCTTTAGTGTCTGCTCTGTTGACATTTAACTTTAAAATAATAATGACTTTTACAGCGGTAAACTCTAAAAGCCCAATGCAATGAAGGAGCAGAACCGATGAATTCATATACTTAAATGGGGATCGAGTTCAAGATCTCTGTTAACTTCTAAAATTATGTTTATAAGATCTCCTTGCAATTTGGAAAATGATGTGCTTAACCATGGATCCCTGCTCTTTAGTGTATGCTCTGACACTTCAAATATAACAATAATGACTTTTATAGCGATGAATACTAAAAACTCAAATGCAGCGGTAGAGCAGAATTAATGTATGTATTTATTAAAAGGGGATCCAGTTCAATATCTCCGTTTAACTTTCTATTTCCTAAAATTATGCCTATAAGAGCTCCTTACAATATGGGAAATCATGTGCTTGACCATAGATTTCTTTTCACCAAAAAAAAAAAAAAAAACAATCATGTACTCCTACTCTTTAGTGTCAACTCTGTTGGCACTTAAAAATGTAATAATAATGTCTATTATTAAGGTGAACACTACAAAATCAAATGCAACGAAAGAGTATAATTGATGTGTATATTTAAATGGGGTTCCAATTCATGATTTCTGTTAACTTTTTATTTCCTAAAATATATATATGTATAATTCCAAAAGCGATTAGTTGGAACGACGTTGTTTTGCTTGAACAATGGGAAATCGATAACCCGATACCCCGTCCTATTGTTCCAAACATTTGTCCAACCAATATTGTGCAACATCCCGAAGGTAGAGTAACTATCCAATTCCCTCGGCGATCTTTTGATTTCTCATCTCATATTTCTTCAAGACCTTCTTTTTCTAGTTCTTCTTCCCGAAGATCCGTAGATTTAAGACCGAATCTACCTCCTGTCATTACTATTCCAGTAAGTAGTCAAGGTGATTCAATTTCACAAGCACAAGGACATACAACTCCAAGTGCTCCTCCTTTAAATTCTGATTTAAATCTCAGCGGTCTCGATACAACATCGGGAATTGCAAGACCTGTTTATCAACAACGGGATCTAGGATCCCCCGAACCTACTCCATCACAAATGGAAGGTAGTATCGACCGTGAAGTTTTTGTTTTAGAAAAGGATTTTGTACCATATCATATTCTTTTAAATAAAGAATTCAATTCTGACTTTAATACTGAAATCAGAAACTGGTTTTTGACAAGTTTAAGAAACAAGTCATACAAATCAAAGAACAATATTATGAATTTTTAGGACAACTGGGAGAACATATGTTTTTCTTTGACTGGTTTGAGAACCATTTTCTTGAACAAAGAGAAGTCTTTAGCACTAATAAGATTTGTAAATGGAGACTAGATGATGGTCATGAAATCGAATCTAATCATCCCCCTTTGAGAAAAATTAATATTGATTTTGGAACTCAAACAATTCCTTCTGCACCTTTTAAAAAACCTTGGGACGATGACAAGGATTTCAAAGCAGAGAAGGAATTCAAAAAAGTTATTGAACAAAATAATTTTACAAATCAACACATCTACACGATAGGCGAACAGTTGAATAGGATTGAAACGACCCTCGATTCAACAATTTCTTCACATTCATTTTCTAATCCTATCCAAACTATTTCTACTTCTTCCACCTCTTCTACTTTAAAACAACCTCTTTTTAAGAATTTTGAAATGCCAAAGAAATTCAGCAAAGAATTTTATGAAGCTCTTCAAGAAAAAAGAAATTTCTTTTTAAGAGAAAAGGAAAGAAAACAAAAAGCAGTAGACTTTCCTTCCGGACAACCTGTTTTGACTACACCAAAGGTTGAAAAACCCTTAACAATTTCTACTCCCAAAGAAGTTGCGGTTCTAGATTATGATCAAATTTCTGAAAGTTACGATACGCCAAAAATTTCTACTCCGGATTCCGAAGATACTCCTCGGATCAACAGGATATCTTGGAAAGAACCCCAGAAACTCTATTATACTCACGCCACTCCTCCCGATCTCGTCAAGGAAGAATCCTTTACTAGGATCCAGAATAAGTATTCTGTCGACACGATTTATGAATGGAACATCGATGGTGTTTCAGAAACAAATTTAATCCAAGTTTTGAATCGGATGGTTATGTTAGCTACAACCTACAAGACCATTCCCGATACAACCGATCAACAAGTTGCTTTTATGATTATTGCTGGTTTTTCCGGATCTACGAGAGGATGGTGGGATAATTATCTCACAAAAAACCAATGCAACCAAATTTCGAATGCAGTCAAGATCGAGGAAGACGGTCAAACTGTTTTTAATGATGAAGGATTGCCGGTCCAAGATCCTGTTTCAACTTTAATTTATTCAATTTCTCAACATTTTATAGGCGATCCTTCTATTATCCGAGATCACAACCAGGATCTTCTCTCAAACCTAAAATGTAGATCCTTAGGTGAATTTCGGCAATACAAGGATGAATTTTTTCAACGTGTTTTGCTTCGACCGGACCGCAATCAACCTTTACGGAAAGAGAAATTCTTAGCCGGCCTTCCTATTCTTATCGGAAACCAGGTCCGAAAACGAATCCGCGAGCAATATGGCAAAGAAATCCCTTTTAATATCCTTTCTTATGGCGAACTTGTTTCTTATGTTTTTAAGACTGGATCCGAGATGTGCAATAATATTAAGTTGCAAAAACAACTTAAGAAAGAGAAATCTCTTGGAAACAAGGGATTAGGTTATTTTTGCCGTCAATATGATCCTTCTTATCCCTACTCTTCTTCTTCCAAGTCCTGTTCGAAGTGCAAAGGAACTTGCCCCCCGGAAAAAACGGAACAAAAGAAAAAGAAAAATTTTGTCAGAAAATCCAACGGGTTTTCTAAAAAGAAAAATTTTGATTCCACAAAACAAGATGTGAAAAAGGATTTCTCAAATTTTACTTGCTTTAACTGCGGCAAGAAAGGACATACCCGCAAATTTTACAAAGTCTTTAAAAAGATTAATGAGTTGGAATTGGATGAGGAAACTCTTGACCGGTTAAACCAACTCATGATTGATTCCGAATCCGAGACCTTTGATTTCTCCGAAGAACCTCAGATTGATGAGTTAGCAAATCTTTTTTCTGAGGATGATGAACCCGAGAATCCCGAAAAAGATTCAAAGGATATTTGTGTTTTGACCAAGGATGAAGAAGAAATTTTAAATAGAATTGAAAACCTTTCTGATTCCGAGACGACCATGAATCATTTTCAAAATACTAAACTTTATACTTCTAGACCTTTTGATAAACCTTATAATTTAACCGATATTTTGAATAGAGGAAAGAAATAATTTTCTAGACCAACAAATTCTAATGATCTACAGTTTGAGATAAATGAATTAAAAAAGGAAATTTGTTTTCTCAAAATCAATCAAATTGAGCAGAATAAAGAATTTTTAGAATTCAAAAGAAAAATTTTGAAAAGAAAAGAAAATGAAACCGAAGGCCTTGAGGATTCGGATCTTTCATCTTTTCTTCACTTACTTTCTGAAGTTACTTCAAAAAAGTGGATAATTAATATTTCTATTAAAATCCAAGATTTTGTGTTAAATACTACAGCCCTTTTTGACACTGGTGCGGACTTGAACTGCATTCGTGAAGGTTTAATCCCGACTAAATATTTTGATAAAACTAATGAAGCCCCGTCAACCGCTTCAGCAAATCGTTTAAACATTAGGAATAAACTCCCAGAAGTTTTGACAATTAAAGACAATATTTCTTTAAAAACATCTTTCTTACTAGCTAAAGATTTAAAGCAAAATGTTATTCTTGGAACTCCTTTCATAACTTTAATCCAACCGTTCATGGTTTCTCGGGAAGGAATTGAGACAAACATTTTGAACAATAAAATTACTTTTCATTTTATTTCTAAACCTCAAACGAGGAATTTAAATATTTTGCAGGAACAGTTTATCAAGGAGATTAATTGTCTCATCCAAGATAAAGAATCTCATCTTTTATTTTTAAAAGAAGAACTAGAGTATAAAAGGATTGAACAGTGGATAGTTCATCCTGATATAAAAAAGAAAATTCTTCTTTTTGAAAATAAATTAAAATTGGAAGTCTGTTCTTCTCTTCCTAATGCTTTTTGGAATAGGAAAAAACATATTGTTGACTTACCATACGAACCAAATTTTGATGAGAAAAATATTCCAACAAAGGCAAGACCTTCACAAATGAATTCCGAAATTTTCATTTTATGCAAAAAGGAAATTGAAGACCTTTTGCAAAAAAGGTTTAATTCATAAGAGCAAATCTCCAGGGAGTTGTTCCACTTTTTACGTCAATAAAAACGCAGAATTAGAACGTGGAGTCTCCAAACTAGTTGTGAATTATAAACCTTTAAATTCTACTTTGAAATGGATTAGATATCCGATCCCGAACAAAAAGGATCTTTCGAACAGATTGTGTCGTGCTAAGATTTTCTCTAAGTTCGATATGAAATCTGGTTTTTGGCATATTCAAATGTCCGAAAAGCACCGTTATAAAACGGTTTTCACTGTACCTTTTGACCAATTCAAATGGAATGTTATGCCTTTTGGTTTAAAAAATGCACCTTCTGAATTTCAAAGAATTATGAATGATATTTTTAATCCTTATTCTAATTACATTATTGTTTACATCAATGATGTTTTGATATTCTCTTCCAGCATTGATTCATATTTTAAACATGTTAATCAATTTTTGAAACTTACTAAACAGAATGGATTAGCTTTGTCCCCAACAAAGATTTTGATGTTCCAAACAAGAATCAGATTTCTTGGACATTATATTGAGCATGGTACTATCATACCTATTGAAAGATCTATTCGGTTTGCGAGAAAAATTTCTGATGAACTGAAAGATAAAACTCAATTGCATTGATTTCTTAGATCTCTAAATTAAGTTATTGATTTTATTCCCAATATTAATATCATGTGCAAACCTTTACATCAAAGGTTAAAGAAAAATCCAGTCCTTTGGACTGATCCGCATTCCGACACGGTTCGTAAAATTAAAACTCTTGTCAAAGAAATTCCTTGTTTACATCTTGCGGACCCTTCTGCTGTTAAAATTGTAGAAACCAACGCGTCCGAAATAGGATACAGAGGTATTTTGAAACAGAAGAATGACCTTTTTTTTTTTTTTTGGTCGAACATAAGAATGACCTTGGTAAAGAACAAATTGTCCAATTTATTTCTAAACATTGGAATGATACACGAAAAATCATTCCACTTGTTAAAAAAAAAATTCTTGCTATCGTTCTTTTCATTTCTAAATTTCAAGGTGACCTTTTGAATAAAAAATTTCTACTAAGGATTGATTGTAAATCTGCAAAAGATATCTTGCAGAAAGACATTTTGAATATTGCATCAAAACAAATTTTTGCATGATGGCAAGCTGTCTTATTTGTTTTCGATTTTGACATTGAATTTATAAATGGAGATTTAAATTCCTTGCCAAACTTTCTCACACGAGAATTTTTACAGGGAAAAAATCCTTCACCATGCCCCCTCGAAAAGACAAAGGCAAAGGCAAAGCTTCTACCCCGCCGGAAGCCCAAATAGTGCCGGCAAAATTGACCCCCATCCGGAGTTGGCTTGAGGCCACCCGGTCTTCGGAAAAACTTTTGACCTAGCCTCAACCACGGATACCCTCCGGTCCAGGACAATCGTCTTCGACCAAACTTTTGAAACATACGGGCTCGGGAGATTCACCCTCAACCCTTATACCTTTTGAGAAATTTGCCATGATTCCCCAAGAATTTTTGAAACAATTGGGATACAAAGTTGTAATCCCGGAAGAGGTAAAGTCCTCTTCTCATTTGAAACCCAAAAACCTTTTGAGTGAGGTGGTTCTTCCAGCCTCGCCAGCCCCTCGAAAAACTATTAAAAGCTAATCCAAGTTTTTTCCAAAACACTTGGAGAAAGTCTTTACAGTTGAAAAGATATTTTATCATAACGACCCATTTATTTTTGCCAAAAACATGTTTAGAGAAAATAAATATTTTACTCCACATGACAATCTAAAACAGTTGAATATTTTGAAAGGATTTTGACACAAACCGAGTCTGTAAAATTTAGACATTTTGCTGACAATCGAAACCCAGACATTATCAACTATTCCACTGCAAAAATAACAAGGGTTATTCACCCTTCCAAGTGGGATTTTGCTCCTAAGACACTAGTCAAGTTTAATACAAAATTGACTGAAATCATTTCTTTCGGACCAACCTTTTCTTATTTTGATTACCAACGGGCTTGGTGGAACTCCTTTTTCGGACAAAATCCCAATAGAACGCATACTTGGTTGTTCTATTTTGAAGAAAATTTTGACGTCCCCACCTTACCTTCTTGGTTCATACGGTGGTGGGACCATTTTGGCCCTCTTACCGATATACTATCCCACACTGTTTCTGAATCCTATCGCATTTTTAAAACATCTTATACACCTACATCCATTGAAAAGGTGTATCCGGCCTTTCTTTTGTTCTCGGCCACTTTTCGTATTTCCTAGGTCTCAGCCTGGGATTTTGAATATCAAGTGGGAACTCCAGGTTCTACGGTTGTGATTTTATCAAGACATTTCAAGGTAAATGGTGGGATGGCTTCAATTTTTGGGACAAATGCTCAATTGCAGCTATCCAAGCCTGGATCCAGTCAAGACAGACCAAATCCAAGGCAACACCCAAGGATATTTCAAATACTTCGTTTTTACATGACGGATCAATAGCCGTTTCAAAATTGGCGGGAGTTTCTACATAAGACGACTTACGGAAAATGATGAAACAGGCTGTTGTAGACTATGAAGACACCAAGAACTCCCAAGCAGCCTCACAACATAGTGGAAACACTAACGAAGATAACTGGTACGGTATCCTTCCCGGTATCAATTGGACAGACGTTGCAAATGAAGAGGAAGAAGATGCTGAAGACTTAGCATTAGATTCCTAAAAAAATTTTGATGTATTTCTACACCGTATAACACTATACACTGTAGACTTTCACTATACACTGTACCTCGTAGCGGCTTTAATTTTTAACTATAGCATTGTAGCAACAGTAAATTTTTGTCTTCGAAAACCCGGAAGAAGGACGTTACGGATAGAACGTTCTTCTCGCGAAAAACACAGAGCCTTGCCATTTCCAAACCCTCTCTCCATCCTTCTAACCCTTTTGATACCTTTTGATATCTTCTCTTCCATAGCTCCTTACGAGCATCTATAGAGAAGAACTACCCTCTTTCAAGACCCTACTTTGAAAAAAACATTGTGAGCTTCCCGGAAAGTTTTCCAGTAAGTAAACCCCAATCTTCTCTGATCTTTCTATTTTCTTCTCGGATCTACTCCAGATTTTTTTTTTTTTGGAGTTTTTATGCACATATCTCTGGATTTGTTCTTGTAATATTTCAATATTATGAAATACATTGTGAAGTTTTCATAATTCCAAGCTTAATACCCACATATTACGAAAGGCTCTGCCTCCTACTTGTGGCGTTACGAGCCGTGTGCTTTATCTTCTGCATTTACTTTACGTACTTTAAATATTCTGCAATTTTGATTTCAAGAAACCCCCGGAATCGAAGGCCGTGCCTCCTACCGGTGGTTTGCATCACTATATTCCTTTGTGCATATTCTGATCTAAACCGATTTAGATATTAAGTGAACAAAGTGCGGAGTCCGTCGGGAGAACTCCCCTCGTCTTGATTAATTTCGGCGAGATTTGTTCTTAATATCTCAACCAGTGAGAAAGTCAGATCTCCTGACTCCCTTGCATATGTTTGATCTTTTAATTTTGTTTATATTTACTATTTGTGTACATGTTGCTATCATTTTGACTTGTATAATTTTAATTTGGGACCTCGTAACTTTTATTTGTGAATTTGGCGAGTTCTTTGCTTTAGACACTCCCATAGACATAATTCACAATATTCCTTTCCGACGTTATTGATTTTATCTTGTTTTCTTCTACATACTTTCAGCATTCTCCTCTTCAATTTTCAATTTCTCTTTTATGCAACGGTTTGTCGATCTCGGTTCCCTTATGGTATCAGAGCAAATCTCCATGGAGTTGTTCCGCTTTTTACGTCAATAAAAACGCAGAATTAGAACGTGGAGTCCCCGGACTAGTTGTGAATTATAAACCTTTAAATTTTGCTTTGAAATGGATTAGATATCCGATCCCGAACAAAAAGGATCTTTTGAACAGATTGTGTCCTTCTAAGATTTTCTCTAAGTTCGATATGAAATCTAGTTTTTGGCAAATTCAAATTTCTGAAAAGCACCGTTATAAAACGGCTTTCACCGTACCTTTTGACCAATTCGAATGGAACGTTATGTCTTTTGGTTTAAAAAATGCACCTTCTGAATTTCAAAGAATTATGAATGATATTTTTAATCCTTATTCTAATTACATTATTGTTTACATCGATAATGTTTTGATATTCTCTTCCAGCATTGATTCACATTTTAAACATGTTAATCAATTTTTGAAAATTACTAAACAGAATGGATTAGCTTTGTCCCCAACAAAGATTTTGATGTTCCAAACAAGAATCAGATTTCTTGGGCATTATATTGAGCATGGTACTATCGTACCTATTGAAAGATCTATTCGGTTTGCAGAAAAATTTCCCGATGAACTGAAAGATAAAACTCAATTGCAGAGATTTCTTAGATCTCTGAATTATGTTATTGATTTTATTCCAAATATTAATATCATTTGCAAACCTTTACATCAAAGGTTAAAGAAAAATCCAGTCCCTTGGACTGATCTCGCATTCGACACGGTTTGCAAAATTAAAACTCTTGTCAAAGAAATTCCTTGTTTACATCTTACAAACCCTTCTGCTTTTAAAATTGTAGAAACCGATGCGTCCAAAATAGGATACGAAGGTATTTTGAAACAGAAGAATGACCTTGGTAAAGAACAAATTGTGCAATTTATTTCTAAACATTGGAATGATACATAGAAAAATTATTCCACTTGTTAAAAAGAAATTCTTGCTATCGTTCTGTCCATATTTCTAAATTTCAAGTTGACCTTTTGAATAAAAAATTTCTACTAAGGATTGATTGTAAATCTGCAAAAGATATCTTCGGAAAGACATTTTAAATATTGCATCAAAACAAATTTTTGCACGATGGCAAGCCATCTTATCTGTTTTCCATTTGGACATTGAATTTATAAATGGTGATTTAAATTCTTTACCGGACTTTCTCACACGAGAATTTTTACCGGGAAAAAATCCTTCACCATGCCCCCTCGAAAAGACAAAGGCAAAGGCAAAGCCTCTGCCCCGCCGGAAGCCCAAATAGTGCCGGCAAAATTGACCCCCATCCGCAGCTAGCTTGTGGCCACCCGGTCTTCGGAAAAACTTTTGACCTAGTCTCAACAACAGATACCCTTTGGTCTAGGACAATCGTCTTCGACCAAACTTTTGAAACATACAAGCTCGGGAGATTCACCCTCGGCCCTTCTACCTTTTGAGAAACTTGCCATGATTCCCCAAGAATTTTTGAAACAATTGGGATACGAAGTTGTAATCCCCGAAGAGGTAAAGTCCCCTTCTCCTTTGAAACCCAAAAACCTTTTGAGTGAGGTGGTTCTTCCGGCTTCACCAGCCCCTCGAAAAACCGTTAAAAGAAAATCTAAGTTTTTTCCAAAACACTTGGAGAAACTCTTTACATATGAAAAGGGATTTTGTCATAACGACCCATTTATTTTTGCCAAAAACATGCTTGGAGAAAATCAATACTTTACTCCACATGACAATTTTAAAACGGTTGAATATTTTGAAAGGATTTTGACACAGGTCGAGTCCAGAAAATTTAGACATTTTGCTGACAATCGAAACCCAGACATTATCAACTATTCCACTGCAAAAATAACAAGGGTCATTCACCCTTCCAAGTGGGATTTTGCTCCTAAGACACCAGTCAAGTTTAATACAAAATTGATCGAAATCATTTCTTTCAGACCAACCTTTCCTTATTTTGATTACCAACAAGCTTGGTGGAACTCTTTTTCGAGACAAAATCCCAATAGAACGCATACTTGGTTGTTCTATTTTGAAGAAAATTTTGACGTCCCCACCTTACCTTCTTGGTTCATACGGTGGTGGGACCATTTTGGCCCTCTTACCGATATACTATCCCACACTGTTTCCGAATCCTATCGCATTTTTAAAACATCTTATACACCTACATCCATTGAAAAGGTGTATCCGGCCTTTCTTTTGTTCTCGGCCACTTTTCGTATTTCCTAGGTCTCGACTTGGGATTTTGAATATTAAGTGGGAACTCCGGGTTCTACGATTGTGATTTTATCAAGACATTTCAAGGTTAAATGGTGGGATGGCTTCAATTTTTGGGACAAATGCTCAATTGCAGCTATCCAAGCCTGGATCCAGTCAAGACAGACCAAATCCAAGGCACACCCAAGGATATTTCAAATACTTCATTTTTACATGACAGATCAATAGCCGTTTCAAAATTGGCGGGAGCTTCAACAGAAGACGACTTACGGAAAATGATGAAACAGGCTGTTGTAGACTATGAAGACACTAGGAACTCCCAAGCAGCCTCACAACATAGTCGAAACACTAACGAAGATGACCGGTACGGTATCCTTCCCGGTATCAATTGGACAGACGTTGCAAATGAAGAGGAAGAAGATGCTGAAGACTTAGCATTAGATTCCTAAAAAAATTTTGATGTATTTCTACACCGTATAACACTGTACATTGTAGACTTTCACTGTACACTGTACAATGTACACCGTAGCGGCATTAATTTTTATCTATAGCACTATAGCAACAGTAAAATTTTTGTCTTTAAAAACCCGGAAGAAGAACGTTACAGACAGAACGTTCTTCTCGCAGAAAACACATAGCCTTGCCATTTCCAAACCCTCTCTCCATCCTTCTAACCCATTTGATACCTTTTGATATCTTCTCTTCCATAGCTCCTTACGAGCATCTATAGAGAAGAACTAACCTCTTTCATGACCCTACTTTGAAAAAAACATTGTGAGCTTCCCGGAAAGTTTTCCAGTAAGTAAACCCCGATCTTTCTATTTTCTTCTCGGATCTACTCCGGATCTTTTTGTTTTTGGAGTTTTATGCACATATCTCAGGATCTGTTCTTGTAATATTTCAATATTATGAAATACATTGTGAAGTTTTCATATTTCCAAGTTTAATACCCACAGATTACGAAAGGCTATGCCTCCTACTTGTGGCATTACAAGCTGTGTGTTTTATCTTCTGCATTTACTTTATGTACTTTAAATATTCTGCAATTTTGATTTCAAGAAACCCCAGAATTGGAAGGCCGTGCCTCCTACCGGTGGTTTGCATAACTATATTCCTTTGTGCATATTCTGATCTAAACTGATTTAGATATTAAGTGAACAAAGTGCGGAGTCCGCCGGGAGCCCTCCCTTCGTCTTGATTAATTTCGGCGAGATTTTTTCTTAATATCTCAACCGGTGAGAAAGTCAGATCTCCCGACTCCCTTGCATATGTTTGATCTTTTAATTTTGTTTATATTTACTATTTGTGTACATGTTGCTATCATTTTGACTTGTATAATTTTAATTTGGGACCTCGTAACTTTTATTTGTGAATTTGGTGAGTTCTTTGCTTTAGACACTCCCATAGACATAATTCATAGTATTCATTTCCGACGTTATTGATTTTATCTTGTTTTCTTCTACATACTTTCAGCATTCTCCTCTTCAATTTTCAATTTCTCTTTTATGCAACGGTTTGTCGATCTCGGTTCCCTTCTGGTATCAGAGCAAATCTCCATGGAGTTGTTCCGCTTTTTACGTCAATAAAAACGCAGAATTAGAACGTGGAGTCCCCAAACTAGTTGTGAATTATAAACCTTTAAATTCTACTTTGAAATGGATTAGATATCCGATCCCGAACAAAAAGGATCTTTTGAACAGATTGTGTCGTGCTAAGATTTTCTCTAAGTTCGATATGAAATCTGGTTTTTGGCATATTCAAATTTCTGAAAAGCACCGTTATAAAACGGCTTTCACTGTACCTTTTGACCAATTCGAATGGAACGTTATGCCTTTTGGTTTAAAAAATGCACCTTCTGAATTTCAAAGAATTATGAATGATATTTTTAATCCTTATTCTAATTACATTATTGTTTACATCGATAATGTTTTGATATTCTCTTCCAGCATTGATTCACATTTTAAACATGTTAATCAATTTTTGAAAATTACTAAACAGAATGGATTAGCTTTGTCCCCAACAAAGATTTTGATGTTCCAAACAAGAATCAGATTTCTTGGGCATTATATTGAGCATGGTACTATCGTACCTATTGAAAGATCTATTCGGTTTGCAGAAAAATTTCCCGATGAACCGAAAGATAAAACTCAATTGCAGAGATTTCTTGGATCTCCGAATTATGTTATTGATTTTATTCCAAATATTAATATCATTTGCAAACCTTTACATCAATCCCTTGGACTGATCTGCATTCTGACACGGTTTGCAAAATTAAAACTCTTGTCAAAGAAATTCCTTGTTTACATCTTGTAGACCCTTCTGCTTTTAAAATTGTAGAAACCGACGCGTCCGAAATAGGATATGGAGGTATTTTGAAACAGAAGAATGACCTTGGTAAAGAACAAATTGTGCAATTTATTTCTAAACGTTGGAATGATACACAGAAAAATTATTCCACTGTTAAAAAAGAAATTCTTGCTATCGTTCAGTCCATATTTCTAAATTTCAAGTTGGCCTTTTGAATAAAAAAATTCTAGTAAGGATTGATTGTAAATCTGCAAAAGATATCTTGCAGAAAGACATTTTGAATATTGCATCAAAACAAATTTTTGCACGATGGCAAGCCATCTTATCTGTTTTCCATTTTGACATTGAATTTATAAATGGTGATTTAAATTCTTTACCAGTCTTTCTCACACGAGAATTTTTACAAGGAAAAAATCCTTCACCATGCCTCCTCGAAAAGACAAAGGCAAAGGCAAAGCCTCGGCCCCATTGGAAGCCCAAATAGTGCCGGCAAAATTGACCCCCATCCGGAGCTGGCTTGAGGCCACCCGGTCTTCGGAAAAACTTTTGACCTAGCCTCAACCACGGATACCCTTTGGTCCAGGACAATCGTCTTCGACCAAACTTTTGAAAAATACAAGCTCGGGAGATTCACCGTCAGCCCTTATACCTTTTAAGAAATTTGCCATGATTCCCCAAGAATTTTTGAAACAATTGGAATACGAAGTTGTAATCCCAGAAGAGGTAAAGTCCCCTTCTCCTTTGAAACCCAAAAACCTTTTGAGTGAGGTGGTTCTTCCGGCCTCGCCAGCCCCTCTGAAAACCCTTAAAAGCAAATCCAAGTTTTTTCCAAAACACTTGGAGAAATTCTTTACGATTGGAAAGGGATTTTATCATAACGACCCATTTATTTTTGCCAAAAACATGTTTGGAGAAAATCAATATTTTACTCCACATGACAATTTAAAAACGGTTTTTAGTTGGAACGACGTAAAAAGCAGAACAACGGTTATATATATGTAGTGCCTGCTTTGTTGGCACTTAAAAATATAATAACAATGACTTTTATAGCGATATACCCTAAAAAGTCGGATGTAATGAAGGAACATAATTTATTTATGTACATATTTGAATGTGGATCCAGTTCAATATCTCTGTCAATTTTCTATTTCCTATAATTATGGCTATAAGAGCTCCTTACAATGTGGGAAATCATGTGCTTAGTATTGGATATCCAATTTTTTGTATTACTAAGCACGAATACTTTTTTTTTTTTTTTGGGTCCGAAGCACGAATACTTGAGCTTATGTCTTTTTATCACCTCATTTTGTCGTTATGTTGGATATTGACTCCCTACTTCCAAGGAGTTGAGGAGTTTTTCTCTTTGAATATAAAATAGACGATCAAGCGTAAATGTGCTTTTAAAATAGGCAAAGTAAACGCAGTGAACATGCGAATTCGATAAAAAAAAAAAAACATGCGAACTCATTAATCTCAATCTCACTTTTTAATTTGTTGCCAGCTCTCTTGCTGAAATAAATACCCACATTTAGAGTGAACCCGTAAATTTATCTTGTTCTTTATGAGTTCTCGTTGATTTTTCTAGTAATTTATTCATTTCGCGTTAGACTCAATTGCCAGATTCATTAGCTCTCATATTATTTCACAACACATTAGAGTGAACATATTTTAATCACTTATGTATGTTTTTATTTGCACCGACAGGATGTGACAGTGAAAAGTGTCTGAATTAATGAGATGACCATTTTAATGCATTGCATGCTCCAAGATCAACATTTGACCATTTTATTTAGCGCCCCGGAATTCTCGATTTAAGGTACTTGATCTTTTCCAGATGGAAATTTATCATAACGACGAAATCAATGCATCCAACACAAGAAAGAAATCAGCCGGCGCACGAATACACAAGTACATCCTCAATACTTTCTCTAGGATAATAAAAAAAATCTTCACGAACTATACTTTAGTATAAACTTTTTCCATATCCTATTTCCAAAACCCTTACATTTTTTACTGATGTGAAAATTTTACCCGCTACAATTTCAAAATATCAAATTTTGCATCCTCGGCCTCCATAAGATTTTCAAATTGCGTGCGCGCTCGCGCGCGCATATATATATATATATATGTGGAATGCCGAACATATGATGGAAGAAATTGTGTAAAATAAAAGATACAGTGTAATGACTCGGGTCATTTAACGTAGCCCAAGCCCATAACATGAATATTTGAAGTAACTACACAAAACTGTGACCATTTCGAGGATGGATCTTACTCAGGAGTAATATCACAATATCTCTACCCATATGAAATAGGATGTCACAAGCTCTTCATTTAAAGGAATGACATCATGTCCTCTTCAATGCTGGCGCAAATAGCTGCACGTGCCGGGATTCTCTCCACTGGGTGGTCACTTCCCGCCCTTGTGAGATTTGAGTATGGGGCCCAGTCCTCTTGTCAACTAGCGGTTGCAGCCCTCTCCATCGGATAAGAGCTCCTTGCAATCTGGAAAATCATGTGCTTAATCATGAATTTTCAGTTTTTTATTTACTGAGGATGAGTTCAGGAGCTTATATTCTTTTATCACCTCACTTTGTCATTATGTAGGATATCACTCCCTACTTCGAAGGAATAAGGAAGTTTTTCTCATTGAATCTAACATACAACATTGTGCAAAATTAATACTTTAAAGTCATGAAAAGTAAACATGTGAACTCATTAAATTGAATGTCACATTTTGTAGCCGGCGCACATGTCTTCATAAGTGAAGAGTTTTTAAATTAATTAAATATTTATTTTTTTAATGCACTGCATACTCCAAGATTGACATTAGGAGTATGAATAAAAAAATTCTTGCTTAGCAAAAACAAAACCAGAAAAGCATAATTGAGGAACCTTTCTTTCGAGGCATCCTCACGACGGAATCGATATATCGAATGAATGACGTTGACCGGCACATGCGTTCATGTGCACATCCACAGCTTGATTTGTTTAGGATAACAACGAGATCATCATTGAGGAACCGATCTCTACAGACTGTCTACCCTTTTAAATGCGTTGGATACTCAAAGTCAACATTTCAGTTACATTCCATGTGACTAAGCTTTAGGGTCTCTTTTCAAGATGGAAATTTGTGATTATGACGAAATCAATGTAGCCAATACATGACGTCGGCCGGCACACGCATGCACAATATATCCATAAAATCTTCTTTAGGATAATAACAGCAAACTTCATGAACTATAATATGGAATAATTTGTATCCTATTTCAAAGTTTTCCCCAAGAAGACTTCAGGTTTTTTTTCCAAATTAATTTTTTTAAAAAAAATATTTACAAAAATATTTTTTAAAAATAAATATTTACAAATTTGGATATCGCTCGGCTGTTGAAGTGCCGAGCGAAGCCCGCTTAGCAGCCCAACCGCCGAGGGAGAGGTTGGGGTGGGCCTAGCCCCTCGCTCGGCGGTTGGGGTGTCGAGTAGCTCTTGCTCGGCAACCCCACCGCCGAGTAAGGCCCATACCCGAACTCAATTTTTTGTTTAAATTTCGTATTTTTTTAATTATTGATACTTTAATATTTATTTTATTTATAATTTTTTTTCTTGTGAAGCTTATCTTCATAACATAATTAGCAATAATTAATGTAAATATTTATTAAGATCTATAATTAATAAATAATATTGTAATTATGACAATCTCATTTTTTCATATATCTTACCAATTTTATTTTATGAATATTTTAATTATTTACATAATTATAATATTATTTATTAATTATATATCTTAATAAATATTTACATTAATTATTGCTAAGTATGTTATAAATATAAGCTTCACAAGAAAAAAATTATAAATAAAATAAATATTATAAGTATCAATAATTAAAAAAAATACGAAAAAAACTCAGCCATTGGGCGAGCAAGGCCGGGAGGGAATGGGCCTCGCTCGGCACCCCAACCGTCGAGCGAGGCCCAAATTTGTAATTTTTTTAAAAAAATATTTTTGTAAATATTTTTAAAAAAATTTTAATTTGGAAAAAAAACTCCAAGACTTCAAAGTTTTATGCGCTAGAATTTTAAAATATTACATTTTGCATCCTCGCCCTCAGTAAGTTTTTCAAATTGCATTAGGTTGATAAGTATATTGTGAACTTATGGTGCAAGAACTCAGTTTTTTTAAATTAAAAATGCAATGTGAAATCCCGGTTAACTCCACGTGGGCCAAATCCCCAAAATAAATATATGCAGTCACCACATAAAGTGGTGACAATTTTAAGGGTAGGTCTTACTAATGAATGATATCACACGTTCTCGTCCACCCATAAACTCTCAAAAAAGACCGACACGGCGCGTATGACTAAGCGATACTTCTCCTATTTGATGTGCAGTCCGGTCCATTCTTGAGCCTCCGACATTCTAGATGCTCGTCAAGAACCGTATTTGCGTGGATTCTCTCGTGGGGGAGATACTTACCTGCTCTCGCGAGACTAAGTATGGGCCAAGTCCGTCCACCAACTAAGGATTACAGCCCTCTCCAATGAATTATAATATGCCCAATGTTCAAGAGTCATTGTTCTAGGCTCGGGAAATTAACAAAACCAACACCAAGAAAATCATATATATTTACGTGTACTTTTTGAATTAAAATAATAATATCTAATTTCACGAGCCAACCAATAACCCCATGCAACAAAATACCCATCAAAAAGTAAATTTTGTACTAAGGTTCCGTTTGTTACGCTGAAAATAAATGATTTGAAAATTATTTCCTTAAAAATGATATCTTATATCGTTTACAAAAAAACTAAAGAAGGAAAAATACTTCTATAGTCCGCAAAAATGCTTTAGTTTAAATTATCGTATATGATAAATAAACATTATATTAATTAATTGTGAAAATCAATATAAAAAATTATTTCTCAAATTACTAATTTTACAGCGAAATAAACGAAGCTTAATTGAAATTCATTAAATTTATTGAGCTATGTGCAAGTGCATTTCCCAAGATGACCTTCACCGCAACAACTTTGTTATTGTAATAAAACAATCGATACATTTTTCTCAACAATGGTATCTTCAATAGCGTTGACCTTCCTTTTTCTCAGGATTGAAACAATGAATACATTTTTTAGATTTATTGTTCTTTCTCTAATAAATAGTTTCGTCAATTAGAAGACAACCAAAACATAACCCCTCCTTCCTCCCCCCCAAAACAAAAACCAACTGAAATAAGAAGAGCGCAAAAAAACAAAAAACATGTTCAAAAGCTAACATGGATACAGGACACAACCAACCAATAGAGAAGATCATCAAGCGCCACTGCCACCGACCAGTCAACAGTCGATTTGCTCACCAGAAACCAAACCAAGTCTGTTCTTTAACCGAGCTCCACCGCAGAGACCGAGCTCCTTAGTAGGGTTTCTTAAGATCTGCTACACAAACGATTGACACTGGTCATGATAACAATCATCCCTCATCCATGTCTAGCCAGCCAAAAGTGTTCCTGAGTTTCAGAGGGCCGGACACACGGTGGCACTTTGCAGATTTCCTCTACACCATGTTGACCGATGCTGGGATTGGCGTCTTTAGAGACAAGGAAGGTCTGGAGAGAAGCCGAGAAATTACACTCCAGTTGATCCAACAGATAAAGCAGTCCAAGATCTCAATAGCGGTAATCTCGGAGAATTATGCGTCCAGCAAGAGCTGCCTCGAGGAATCGGAGCAAATGGTGGAGTGCATGGAAGAGAAGAATCACATCATCATCCCCATCTTCTACTACGTTGACCCGTCGGATGTACGCTACTGCAAGGGTTCCTTCGAGAGTGCTTTCCTTAAGCACAAGAACCGTGGCACTAATGACAGTCAGATCAATTCCTGGAAGTCTGCTCTCCAGCGGATCGCAGAGTTGAGTGGACACCATCTTCACGAAAAAAGTGAAATGTAATTTCCACGAAACACTCTGGCCTTAGATTACTTTTCTCATCTATCTCGCCTACTTTTGTGTTAAGATTGACTAGATTTAAATGTTATCGCATATATCTTCATTATAATAACGGTGATGACAGCTGCATCATGCGCAAATAAGTTTTCTTCTGCTTTTGATCTTCCTTTCCATGTCCGTTTTATTCCACATCCATTTGGGCAGGTATCATGCTGAAGCCACAAAGCGAATTGTCCGCGAAGTTCAGCAGATTCTGAAGACAAAGGACCTAATTGTGATGGCACCGTTAGTCGGAGTCGATCCTCATGTGCAGGAAATAATGGCAAAGCTGAAGTTTGACTGCGGCAATGGGCGAGCAGTTAAAATTGGAGACACAAGTGAAATGGTGTTAATATGTGGCATCCCCGGGGTTGGCAAGACGGTCCTGGCAAAATGTGTTTATAATAAACTTCATCATCTGTATGATGCCTGTAGCTTTCTTGAAAAGATCCAACAAGAAATTGAAGATAAGGGAATCGTGTCTGTGCAAAACCAACTAATCTCGGACCTCCATAACAGAAATGTCCCAGAATTTAAATATTCTGATGGTGCTCTGAACTATATACAGGGCTGGTTTCACGCCAAGAAGGTCCTCGTTCTCCTTGACGATGTTAAGGATCATGAGCAGCTCAGCGCATTAGTCGGAGACCTTGATTGGTTTGGCCTCGGTAGCACGGTCATTGTGACATCCCAAAGAGATGACATTCTTATAAGAATCGATCGTGCGGAAAGTTTTGTCCTCAGAACGATGGAACAAGATAAAGCTCTGCAATTATTCTGTAGGCATGCTTTTGAAAAGGATTCTCCCCCTGAGGAATTCAAGGAAGAGTCAATACGTATCGCTGCTGCTACTGAGGGGCTTCCTTCAGCGCTCGAGAGCGTAGGTAAATCTCTATTAAAAAGAAAAAGAAAAAGAGAGTGGACTGAAACAGTGACTGCATTGGAAGAAGCTCCTCATGAGAGCGTCCGAGAAGCCTTCTCCAAGAGCTATAAAACTTTACAAAGGAATGAACAGGAGATATTTCTTGATATAGCGTGCTTTTTCAATGGAAAGGACAAGAGAATCCCGTATTACATGTGGGATGACCGTAAGTATATGCCTGCTCTATCGATTCTCTCTCTTCATTCCAGGTCTTGGGTAGAAATTGGGGAAAAGAAAGAAATACGCATGTGTGGGATACTGAAGAAGTTTGGCCGGGAAATTGTCGAGAGTGAATTCAAGAGAGAACCTTGCAAGCGCCGGAGGCTGTGCGACTGCGAAGAAGCGCTGGATGTACTAAGAGGAGGGAAGGTAACTTCTGTGAGCATTGCGCCACATCTTTCCTTCTTTAGATGCCCAATGATACTGTTATTGATCCATTTCGTTCTATCATTCGGGAAGTGTGATGCCAAAAGACAGCTCCAATTTTAGAAGTTAATTTTGTTTTGCTTGATTGGCAGGGTACCCTGTACGTTGAAGCCCTCAGGCTGAAGTTTGCGGACCGGTCCAAAGGGAATATCAGTTTCAAATGTGATCAAATTGATGGTTTGCAGAACTCGAGGTTTCTCAAGCTGGATCAAGCTGACATTCGGGGAAACTTTGGGGATCGCCTTTCCAGCTTAAGGTGGCTTGATTGGCAAGGGTGCCCTAAGATTTTTGATGACCATTTAATTCAGACTTGGCAAAACCTGGTGATCCTTGATTTGTCGGGGAGTCAGGTTGACAAAGACTGGAGTGGCTGGGAGCTGCTTGCGGTGGTATGATATGAATTCACCGTCTTCACACATTTTTTTCTTGTGACGAGGTGTATTTCTTAGGGACTATAATATCCTATTTTATCTTGCAGGCAAGGAAACCGAAAGTTTTGAAACTTACTGGTTGTCTCCAATTGATTGCCACTCCAGAATTTCCTACTTCAATGGAGCTGGAAAGACTTATTACGGAAGGCTGCTCTAATTTATCATTTATCCATCCATCAATTGGTAATCCGACGGAGTTGGTATATTTGAACTTGAAGGGATGCAGTTGCCTCGGTGAATTGCCGGATTTGGGTCCCATGACAGCCTTGAAAGAGCTGGTGATCGACGGAACTTCCATTTCTTCGATCAATTTCCGGGAAGGTTCCATGAGGAAGCTCAAAACTTTCGGTGCTTGTGCTTGTAAAAACCTGAATGAAATACCCGATTCGATCGTGTACTCAGAGTCTCTCAAATATCTTTCTCTCGACGGCTCAAAAATCCATACCCTCCCGCAGTCCATCGGATCACCGAAGAATCTGAAAACGCTGTCCGTGAAGAACTGCAGGAGACTATCCAATCTTCCGGATGGAATAGGGAAACTCACGTTATTGCAATTCCTGGATTTATCCGAAACTGCGATTCAGAAGTTACCGACGTCGCCCGAGGATTTGAAAGCTATGAAAGTGCTTAGGATGAGGCGTACTTCCATACAGGAGTTTCCCGGAACTATACTGAATCTAGAGAACCCGGAAGAGATAGATTTCTCGTTATGCCGTAGATTAGAGGGGGAGATCCACTTCGACATGTCGAGATTGTCATCTTTGGCAATCCCGAAACCGTCCCACACTCGGATTTCTGGCCTACCTCCAAGTATTTCCCGCCTTTCTCGCCTCCGGGAACTCCACATCTCCAGATGCCACAATCTTCCGAGCCTACCCGAGTTGCCCGGTTTTGTTAAATGTTTTTTGTGATCCGGGTAATTAGATTCCGGAAAATATTTTGAGAGATTTTTTTTTTTTAACTTCTTTTAATAGCTTTCCGATTATCTTTTATTAGTGAATCATTAGGAAATTTAGACTATTTATATTCATATTATTCTCTTTTGTAATGAGCTAATCCTTTGAATTAAGACAAAATTGAGAGTTTTTTTCTCTATAGCTTCATGTGTATTTACGAGTTCTGACTCGTGTTTACTAGATCATTTTTACGGCGTTCAATTTTCAAAATGCCGGTTCCTATGATCATAAAGCAAATCTCTCGGAAACACATCTACGAAATCAATGGAAAGCCCTTGCTTTGAGAAAGATTCCAACCAAATTTGTTAGCTAGATCCGTCCATTTCAGCCTTTCAGGCACCACATTAGCCAACTACAGTCAGAAATCTGACCCCTTTCCCTTTCCGCCCCCCCCAAAATACCCATAGAAATCCTAGCTTTCCTACTTCAAAAACTTCTATTTTATCACGAGAAACCTGGTTTTGCAGTTCCCATGACCATCTTGACCGCAACAATCGCCACCTTCGACGGATCAGGTTTATCGAATGATTAGCCATGGCGATCTTGATTACAACACGATCTCCGTAGCCAACATAATAATCGCCGTGAAAATTTTTCCACGTGAATCTGTTTCGCCGGAATTTCTCCCGTGATGAAATATATTTTACCAAAATTAGTTTTTTGACTTTTAAATATAGAAAAAGGGTCTTGTGGCGATTCCGGATGAGAGTGATCCAAAAAATCAAGAAATCAACATGCAGAAACTTCAAGAAAATTATACAAACGTAAACCGAAATCGGAGTTTGACTAGACGGAAAGGTTGAGAGGGTACAATTCTTACAAACGGATCAACGCATACAGAGTTTGACTCCACGGAAAGGTTGAGAGGGTACAATTCTTACAAACGGACCAACGCATACAGAGTTTGACTCGACGAAAAGGTTGAGAGGGTACAGTTCTTACAAATGGACCAACGCATACAGAGTTTGACTCGACGAAAAAGATTGAATACGCTTCGACGCTATGGTGGAGTTTGACCCGACAACAGAGTGGCCGAGATAAAGATAAACGCTAGAGCTTGACTCAACGATGAGAATCAAAAAACTTGTTTATCACTCATTCAAGATAGTTAGGTAACTCATATATGGCGTATTTAAAATCCATTTAAGAACCATTAAGTCGTTAAGTGACCAATTTAAGACATATTTAAGCTTGTTTTTAAATCTAAACACAACCCACCATACTATTAAATATTGTTTTAGGCCTATTTTGCCACGTCTAGATTCGCATTGCAATAGATAGGTTATAAAACGGGTTAAATGTGTCTGTTTAGATTGGAATTTATGACCCGATACACGCTCGACTCGATCCACTCTTTTATGGTATTTTTTTTTTTTTTTGGTCGAAAAAGGCACTTTCATTCATTCATAAAAATGCAAATTGCGAGATAAAGACAAATAAGTTTCTTGAACACAAAATATTTCTAAGGGGCTCAAAAAGAGAGAGGGGAGTGGGGTGGTGTGCGGAAACCCAATTCGAAGATAGAATCTTAAGACGATGAGCTTCGGCCACAATCAGTAGCTTGATTGGCTTCCCTGGGACAATGGGCTACTTTCACTGAATTCATTTGGGCCAATAGCCATCTGCACTCATCAATTTGATCTTGGATGGCCCAAGGACTCTTTCGATGGGTTTATTTGTAAGTATTGTTTTATCCCTCCAGCTAAAGATGTTCCAACAACTAATCCTGGGACAGAGCAGAACCGACCGAAAGAGAAGATCAAGTCCACTATCCACCGACCAGTCAAAAGTCGATTTGCTCACCAAAAACCAAACCCTGCTCTGTCTGCCCAACCACGGGAGATCTCCTTCGTCCGTTTTATCAAAGTTCCGGTGCACAAACAAGCTATGGACTTTAGTCCCGTTACCGATCCTTCCTCGTCAATGTCCGGACAGCCACCCTACGAAGTGTTCCTGAGTTTCAGAGGGCTGGAGATGCGCAGGGGCTTCGCGGATTTTCTGTGCACCATGTTGAGTGATACTGGGATTCGCGTCTTTAGGGATGAGGAAGAGCTGGAGAGTGGCAAAGAAAACTACCAACAGCCGATCCAGGTGATAGAGCAGTGCAAGATATCAATACCCATCATCTCCGAGGAGTACGCGTCCAGCAGGAACTGTCTCACGGAATTAGGGCAAATGGTGAAGGGCATGGACAATAGCAATCGCATCATCATCCCCATCTTCTACTATGTCGACCCGTCAGATGTACGCGACTGCAACGGCCCTTTCGCGAGCTCCTTTGTGGAGCACAAGGAGCGCGGCGTCAGCGACAGTGTCATTGATTCCTGGAAGTCTGCCCTCCGTCGGATCGGCGAGTTGGAGGGACACCATCTCCACGAAAAAAGTGAAGTGTAATTTTCGTGACCCGCTCCGGCCTGAGATTACTTTTCTCATGTATCTTGCCTGCTTTTGCGTTAAGATTAACTGTGTTTGGATCAGATCCAATTACACATTCATTATTATAGCAATGACAGCAGCAGAATCATGCAAAATTAGGTTTTCTTCCTCTTCCATGTCTTCTTATTCGATATGCATTTGGCAGGTCTCATGGTGAAGTGGTAAAGCGGATTGTCCACCAAGTTCAGCTGAAGCTGAAGAGGGAGCAACTAATTGTGCCAGAACAACTCGTCGGAGTCGATCCTCATGTGCGACGCATAATGGAGAAGCTGGATGTTGACTACCGCCATGGGAAAGCAATCAAAATGGGGGACACAAGTAAAAAGGTGTTAGGAATATTTGGCATCGCCGGGGTCGGTAAGACTGTCCTGGCGAAACATGTTTATAGTCATCTTTGTTTTCTGTATGTTGTTCGTAGCTTTTGTGGGAAGATCCAAGCCGAGATTGAACATCACGGCACCCTATATGTGCAAAACAAACTAATTTCCGACCTCAGTGACGGAAATGCCCAACCATTTAAGAGTTCTGAGAATGCTCTGAAGTTTATCAAGGAAAGGTTTAAAAAACCGAAGATCCTCCTTCTCCTTGACGATGTGAAAGATCATGAACAGCTCAGTGAATTAGTCGGAAAGCTCGATTGGCTTGGTCCGGGGAGCAGGGTCATCGTGACATCCCAAAGAAATGATGTCCTTAAGAACATCGATGGTGCAGAAACTTTTCACCTCGGACTGATGGGAAAAGATGAAGCTCTGACGTTGTTCTGTAGGCATGCTTTTGGAGCGGACTCTGCCAGAAGAAAATTCGAGAGACTGTCAAGAAAAATTGTTGCTGCTACTGGCAGGCTTCCTTTAGCGCTCCAGATAGTAGGATCATTTCTTTGCCTTGTAGACTCAAAGGAAGTGTGGGAGGAAACATTGGCAGCGTTGAAAGTAGCTCCTCATAAGAGAGTCCAAGCTGCCTTGGAGAAGAGCTATTCCAACCTAAATGATAAAGAACGACAGATATTTCTTGATATAGCATGCTTCTTCATCGGAGAGGACAATAGAATCCCCTATTACATGTGGGATGACTGTAACTACTCTCCTTCTGAATCGATTCTAGCTCTTAAAGCCGCGTCTTTGGTAGAAATCGGAGAGGATAATGCACTACACATGCATGAAGTACTGAAGAATTTTGGCCAGGAAATGGTCAAGAATGAAAGCACAAATAAACCTTGCAAGCGCAGTAGGCTGTGCGACCATGAAGAAGCACTGCATGTGCTGAAAAAAAGGAAGGTAGCTTCCGTGATCACTGCGCCACATCTTTTCTTCTATACTTTGTTCAATTATTCGTCAAGTTCATTTTGTTTTGCTTGATTGACAGGGTACTGAGGTAGTTGAAGCCCTCAGGCTCGAGTTTGGTGACAGATCCGAAGAGCATACCATGTTGGATTGTGATGAATTTGATGGTTTAGAGAACTTGAGGTTCCTCAAGCTGGATCGGGCTGATATTCAGGGAAACTTTGGGGATCGTCTTTCCAGCTTAAGGTGGCTTGATTGGCAAGGGTGCCCTAAGAATATTAACGTTCGAAGGCTAAACCTGAATTTGCAAAACTTAGTGGTTCTTAATTTGTCGGGTAGTCAGGTTGACGGAGACTGGCGAGGTTGGGAGCTGCTTAAGCAGGTGTGGAATGAATTTACTACCTTCATACATTTTTTTTTTCCTTTTTTGACAAAGTAATTCCCAGGAACTGAACATTCACTATCATATCCTATTTTATCTTGCAGGCAAGGAAACTGAAAGTTTTGAAACTAACTGGTTGTGCCCAATTGATTGCCACTCCGGAATTTCCTGCTTCAATGGAGCTGGAAAGACTTATTCTGGAAGGCTGCTCTAAATTAGCAGTTATCCATCCATCATTTGGTAATCTGACGAAGTTGGTATATTTGAACTTGAAGGGATGCAGTTGCCTCAGTGAATTGCCAGATTTGGGTCCCATGAGAGCCTTGAAAGAGCTGGTGATCGATGGAACTTCCATTACTCGGATTGATTTCCAAGAAGGTTCCATGAGGAAGCTCCAAATTCTCAGTGCTCTCAGTTGTGAAAGACTGACTGAAATATCAGATTCGATCACGCACTTAAAGTCTGTCACATATCTCGCTCTAGACGGCAGTGATATCGGTACCCTCCCAGAACCCATTGGATCGCTGGAACAACTGAAAACACTGTCTCTGAAGAACTGCGAGAGGCTAATCGACCTTCCAGATGGAATAGGGAAGCTCACGTCACTGCAAGCCCTGGACTTATCGAACACTGCAATTAGTAAGTTACCAACGTCAGTCAAGGATTTGAAAGCTATGAAAGTGCTTCGGATGAGGCGTACTTTCATAAGGGAGTTCCCCAGAGCTATACTGAATCTGGAGAAGCTGGAAGAGATAGATTTCTCCTTGTGCCGGAATTTAGAAGGGATGGTCCCCGACGAGATTCGTGGATCGTCATCCTTGGCAGTCCTGAACCTGTCCAGCACTCAGATTTGCGCCCTACCTGCATGTCTATCCCTCCTTTCTCGTCTCCAGAAGCTCGACATCTCCAGATGCGACAAACTTGAGAGCCTGCCCGAGTTGCCCTCTAGTTTGATTATTGTTCGTTAACGCTAGGATCTGCCTAAGATCGGGGGCGAGTCCAAGAAGTATTAGTCGATTTCCTAATTAGATCATGTTTAGTGTAGCGATTGGGAACCAAAAAAGAAAGAAAAAAAGGGATTGTATAATAGCTACTTGAGCATAAGAGCGTTACCGAACTATATATAATCAAAATACTGTTGTCGTTTGGTCATCTGTATTTGGCTCAATTGCTGGATATTCAAATTAGGGGGAGAAGGGCGGCTGGAGTAAAAAAAAAATTCGCTCAATTGAGTACCACATCGAAGTAAAATTGATCACTAGAGTACACCTACATGAAATTTTTATTATTACTTTACTTATTTTCAATAGCACGTGGATTTTTTTATTGTTATTTTATTTTTCTGGAAATTCCATTTTTGTTTTACTTTGTTTCTTTCTTTTTTTCCCTTGGCCGGCGAGGGTCACGGGCGACCCTCTCCGGCCACGAAACTCTCGTTCAGGGGCGAGGGCGGCCTCGCCCCTCGGCCGGTGGGAAAGTGACAGCCCTGGGTGAAGGCAGACGTGGCATTGTTGGCCGTGAGCGAGGGCCCCTCGGCAGATCTGGATGAGGCCCTTTGCGGCCTCGCCTGCCTTGGGCGAGGTGACCGTCACCAGCCATCGGGCCAACACAGGCACGTGAACATGAATCGCGAGATGATCGAGATAGCTAAAACATTCGCACCACCGGTGGCTCCTCCGTCTTAAGCTCACCGAATTGTGCAAAGATCTAAGTAGCGAGCAAGAGAGAGCAAGAGGTTGAAGAAGACTTTTCGCCCATAAGATTGTTCGGAGCCGGGACCCCTTCCGGTCGAGGCGTAAATCTATCAATGGCCGTGGGTTTCCATCTCCGAATGACTGGAATGGCCTCACTTCGATGGGACAGTTCCTATAGTATGTGGGTGGAAGAAGGTTCAGAGAGGGGAGACGACCCCGATGGCAAGCGAGGGCCACCTTGCCCAAGGCCAGCAGGCTCTTGCCCGGATCCGGCAAGGGACTTCTCGCCTTTCCCATGGCGGGTTAGGAGGCCGGGCGAAGTTTTCGTAGCGAGGGTGACCCTCGCCTGCCGAGGGAAAAAAATACAAAGAAAAGAACAAAAGAAAAAAATTCAAAATTTAAAAAAATATATTAAAAAATTCTAGAAAACATTAAAAATTTAAAAAAAAAAATGTTCCAACGATGCCGGGTCATATTTTTCGACATCCACATCGGATTTACGGCTAGGCAAATCGTCGATGGCACTCAAGTGATCAATTTTTAAAAATTGTGGTATTTAAGTGAGCAAAAACAAAAGTTATGACACTCAAGTAAGCTTTGACGCAAGTTATGACACTTCAAGTGTCCTCCCAAATTAGGAGAGAGAGGTGCGCTGGACAAAGAAAGCTATACACCTTGGACCACACGACTTATAGTGGATCTCCCAACCGGGTTGGTGGTTTGCATTCAAATCGCCGTTTTATAGACCTCCTAAACTTCATTTGTCCATGGATGATGAAAATATTTTTCGTTCAATTATTTTTGTAAGCGATATAAATGATCATTTTTCTAAAAAATATTTTTTTCAAATCTTCAGTTTTTCGTGAAACAAGCATGCCTTTTAACTTTGTTTTAATTCAAAGGATAAATGGGAAAAGTACACTAGAAGTGCCATAACTTTTGTACGACGTTTACTTGAGTGCCATAACTTTCAAAACGTTCGCTTAAATGCCATAAATTTCAAAAATCGTTCACTTAGGTGCCATGTTAACGTGATAGCCGAAAAAGCTAACGTGGCACGCCCGAAAAGTTACCGTAGCACCGCAAAAAGCTAACGTGGCACGCCGAAAAAGTTACTGTAATACTCAAGTGAACGATTTTGCTCCGACATAACACTTAAATGAACGATTTTTAAAAGTTATGGCACTTAAGTGAACGTTTTGAAAGTTATGGCACTCAAGTGAACGCCGTACACAAGTTATGACACTTCTAGTATACTTTTCCCAAGGATAAACTCATTAAAAAGAAAGCTGATAAAAACATATATAGCCCAAAAATCCTAAAGATCATCATAAAAATAGTTAAAAAAAAAACTATTCAATAAAGTAAATAAAAAAGTAAATAAAATCTTTCAAAACACTGTCTAGAATTTTTTTTTTTTGGTAAGGAAACACTGTCTAGAATTTAATTACTTAAATATCTAAGGAAACTTTCTAGATTCTAAAATACTAAAAATCAGTTCATAAGGGAAGTTTTGATCAAATTATAAGATAATAAATGCATCAAACGACATATGAAAATCATAATCTTGATATTCCCCATTCTTTTTGGAAGATTACAAGAGATATTTTTTTTTATCAGATAATTCGGCAATTTAAAAGTCGTGCTAGAGTTTTTTTTTTTTCCCAATAAAGGGCTAATGATGTAGGGAAAATCAAATCATATTTTATTTAATAGTCACATTATTTGGTAAATTACTTTTGTAAATTGGTTTAGTAGACATAACTTATGTATTTCCAAAATATCATGCCCAAAATTTGACCAACAGTAGCGGCTACCTATTTTTTCCTTATTATAAAGAAAATATCGTGAGATAAGAAGTTATGCTACATTTGGTAGTCAAGATAAAAGTTAGAATATGATAAAGTTTATTATATCCATGTTTGATTTTTGCCCAAGACATAATAAAGGCAGATATAAATTGGGATTATCGGTTCCCGATCCAATCCTATCTCACCTAGGAACCGAGAATCAAACCACCTGATCTTGGAACCATATTGGACCGATCAATTCGATTCGGTTTCTGGGCGGTCCAACGGAATCGTGGAGTATTAGCAAGCCAATCTCCTCCTCTCTCGCTTGTAAGAGTTTTCTTTATTGTGGGCTAACTTACTTAATATAGTAATTATTAATTGATCTAATAAAGTAAAGAGATAAGATTTCTTGAAGATAAAATGTCTTAATTAGTTCATTATGGGTTGGATAATGTGGACCGAGTTAAACCTTATCCGTAATGAGAGGTATGTTACAAACTCTATAAATAGAGCTCAAATCCCTCCTCTAAACTTGAATGCTCACATAACCTCACATGAAGAGTTGCCATAGAACACGATACGTGAGGGTACTCTCATTGAAGCCAGTGAATCAAGGGGGTTATAGAGCAAAAGCTTTTGAGCATCGGATCATCACTATTCCGCATCAAGAATGATGGATCCTAAATAAAGTATATAAATTCCTCTTACTTGATAATTGTGATATGTGTATTTGATTATGGAGATCTTATGGCACCGCCTGAGTTAATAATTGCAGCTTACATATGGTATCAAAGCCACCATAATTTAGGTCACGAAATCAAGTTTTATCTATTTTTAAATTTTTTTTTTCAGTAAAAGTGAAATTTGATCACATATTCGGAAAGTACTTGACGAGAGAAGTAAAACCATGTAAAGATCGCCATCGGAGGGAGTCGAACATGCCGCTGGCCATCGGGTGTGTGGCGACTACACACCAAAGAGAGACCCACGCGCGAGACTAGACCGCACCTACGAGGCACGTGTAGGATGACGTTAGCAGATGTCATACCAACCTAGGGTCAGACCCGACCTGACTCCATTGATCATTTGACACAAGCCCTTTGGTTACCCGGTTCAATTGGTTGAGCGAGGGGTAACAATCGGATCGGAAAAATCAGTTGGACCGATTATGTAAACCGTTGGTGGCTAGAACACATGCGTTGCACGTGTCCACGCATAGCACGTGTGTGCATGTGGGCCTCATGTGCTGAGGACTTTGGTGGCGCGGGGCTTGTCCGATCGGGGAGTTTTAAGTACCGGCATGCTCCTATGCTTCTGTTATACCATGTGGTATATTTATTTTACATGTTTGATGCTTCTATGAATGGAAAATACCTATAGAACCCTAAATACATATATTGTTTGGGGTATTTTTATATTTTTCTATGTATTTCTGTATGATTTTTGAAATACAGGTGCAAGCTCACATGTAAGTACCACATACAGATTGTACAAAGTATATTTTATCAACGACATGTATATAATTTAACATGTACTATTAATTGGATCAATGTAAGTTAGCCTAGCATGTAATTTTGTGAATAATTGCTCCTATTTTCAATTCTAAAATTACGTGCATATTGTTCAACATGTATTGTTAATAGGATCAATGTAAGTTAGCATGCCATGTAATTTTGTGAAATATAAAGTTTATATCCTAGTTTCGAAAATTCAATTGGATTATGACCGTTACAGTGGCACACTCGGTTGAGTTTGAAAAATTCTAATCTCATATTATAGTGGGATGTCTTCTATTCTAAAGCATTATTATACTCCCAAATGAGATAATTGTCTATTGTTGTATGGAGAGATACATGTAAAGCATATGGTTGAGGATTATCTAATCTAAGTTTTTTCATACACCCATAGGTGGTGAATTAATGAAGATTAAAATTGTAGTGACCCGGGCAGTTCGGCACTATCACGTCCTCAATCCACACGAGGTTGGCGGAACGTCCCATACCAAACCGCTCGTGACTAAGGCTTACGTTCTCTACTTTAATCTTTTGTTATATCAATGGCGCATGCGGAAACTCTAAATCAAATCAGTCGGCCATACGGGCACAAATGCATGACAAACAAGACGGCAAACATGCATATACAAAGGGTATGGCCTTTCATGATTTCCCTAACCATATAACATGCATTAATAACAAAACATCCAGAGCACAAATATTTGATTTTATCATATCATTAACCAGTTCTTTACAAAAGTTCAAAGACTCTAGGAGCATCACAAAATACGATAACTACTCTGGCCTAACGGCCCTCAATAGCTTCATCTTCACCATTATCATTTGTAAGTTACTCCTTGCCGCCAACATCACCGGTTAGCTACGCTAATCTGAAAAATAGTTATCCCATGAGGGGTAAGCTCAACCTCTCCGCGAATAAACGTCTAACCCGACAGAAAGTAGTATTGAAATCAAAATATCACATCAACAAATCATGAATCCAAACGCATGCATGCCAAGTGATTCAAGTATAAGATTTCTTTCAAATACTTGTGAATTTGTATGCAATGCAACTTAGCTCCTTCGCGGATGAACCTCATGCGGGTGTACTGTCCTCGGGGATGGACTCACGTGGCATCTTAGTCCAAGGCATCTCAAGCCCGTAAGCGCAGGCATTCTCCGATTAAAGTATATCGAAGGCATCCCGAATTTCCCTCCGGTGCCACGGGGCACCGCTGGATAAACCTCCCGGCGGTATAATGTCATATAAACTCATGATGAGTGTTTCACTTGATTCATCATGAAATGCCATGCAATGCATACACAATGCAATCTTACCATCACTGGCATTTAGAGAATTCAATGTAATGAACGAATCATTTGTTTTCATGACCATATTCTTTTCAGAAAGTCAATCAATGCATAATTAGGCATATTAGGTGAAAATTCAAGAATACGGTGAGAATTTCAGACTATTGACGAATGATTCTAACGTCAATCCAAAAAAACTATAAAAGTTAGAAATTCACTTGCCTCGATTCAATGAACGAACAATCAAACGATCGGATGGACAAGACGAACAACAGCATAACAGGTGAAAGGCACCGCCGAATGGCTAAGGCGGTCGGCTAGGGCGGCGCGCGACGATGGCGGTCAAGTTGCGATCATGGACGATGACGGCGATCGGCCTCGGCTAGGGTGGTCGACGGTCTCAAACAAGCAGAATGACAACATTTTGACGATCTTATGACGAATAAACCGACTGCCGAGGTATATATAGGGGAAGCAGCTGAAAGCCAGCCAGCTTAGGCTAGTGAGGTTGCAATCAACAACTTAAGACGAGTCAATAGCTTGCAGTTGATCACGGCATGACACGTGTCAAGCACGAGACACGCATGAGGCGCGCATGGCTGCCACGTGGCACCGCCTTGCCACGTGCTAACACGTCGTCCCCCACCTATCCACGTGGGCCCACGTGTCTTTTTCTATCCCGGGTTGACTCATATTTGACCCAATGGGACCTAAATTCAACACATAGTGTCCCTAAAAATATTACCGGGTCACTAATAATTCCTCAAAAATCTCCCCGAGTCCAGATAAAAATCCCTTAATGCTTATTTAATAATCCGAACTCACTAAATGCTAATTCACCCTTAAGCAGGTGAGGGTTTTCACGTCACCACAAAAATATATTCTCATGGCCGTTATAATGTAGAGAATATACAACTGCATATTATGTATTCTGCCTAAAGATAATTATATGATGGTGCATGTAACTCTCAATGTAAATTTTCACATTATGCTAATTATATTCATTGATTATTTTTTAGTCACTTTTTCTATAAACGGCAACTCTATTAGAATTGAGATTCAGATCGGTTCAAACTTTAAGAAATTGAATGGGAATTTTTTGTTGGCGATATAGCTAGTGAATATTTATATTGCTCTTATTAAGTATAAGCCCGTAGAACTCACTATCATTAGTAAGGATCCCTAAAAAACACTATGTGTTGCTCGGGAAAAAAAACAATAGGATCCGCTTACTATAAAGCGATCTATTAAAGAACACTTGCAACAACATTTTGCCAACTGACCGCACCGTTAAATAAATGAAAGAAGCCTTGGAGGCTTGGAACCACGTCTTGTCTAATTCTAAGAGCGGTACACATCTACAATGACTCTTCAACATTAGGAATGATGGTTCTAATAGGATCATAGATTACATCTTAAAGATGGTAGAATTGTATACTAAGAGACTTAGAAATCATACTAAAAAAGGAACTCATAAAGTTATCGGTTATTCTTACGATTTAGGTCCATAGAAAGTATCATTTAAGAAGAATGGTGACTGCCACTTCTTTTGTAAGAAGAACGGTCACATAAAGAAAGACTATAATAAATATAAAACTTGATTGTTTAAGCGTGAGCCTAAAGGTAATGATTCTTTTTCAATGGTTTATGAATCTAACTACCAAAAACCCCATCTTGTTTGTGGTCTTTAGATAGCGGTGCAAAAAATCATGTTGTGCTTACTATATAGGGATTTATACATTGGAAGACACCAAATCAGGATGAATCATTCTCACTTTAGAAACAATTATAAAGGCAATGTTGAGTTTGTGGGAATGTCATTCTAGATTCTGGTTCTAATTTGACATTAAGAAACATATTTTATGTACTTTCCTAAAGACGAGACTTAGTTTCCGTATCAAGTTTGGACTTGTGTAGCTACTCTTTTGAAATAAGGAACAATAATATTTCTATGGTCTTTGATTCAAATAAGGTTGGGTGCTGCTATATGTCCAATGAATTGCACATATTATGTTTAACTCCCAGTGCTATATATGTCGCCTATACAGCTGAAATGTCAAGGCATAAATATAGGAATTAACTAAGGAACAGTGTTATGCATTACAACTTAAATGTCTAGGTCACAAATCTAAGAAAAGATGTTTCATTTCTAGTGAAACTTCCTGTGAAATGAAGGATCGAAGGAACCGAAAAAGATTATGAAGGGTCATTCGTTAATATTGGATAGGTAATTAAATGACAAGAAATCTCAAGGCATAAATGTAGGAATTAGCCATTGCCGGTAATGTAAATGATAATGTAAAACAGAAGACTGCAGAAAATGAAGAACATTGAGTGCTCTGTAATTGATTTAACGAACCTCTACAAAGAGTACAATGAGGATATTCATAACCCACTATCGAATGTTACATATAAAGATTTACTAAAAAGTTATATATGCCATATGTGGCTCATATTATTTAGCAACACTTATTTACAAGTACTTGATAGTTACATTTGGGTTTACATGCTAGCAAATCTCCCTTTTGTTTGTTGATCATTTGCTTTAACACTTGGCCACAATTTGTTTGTGCTTATCATTCACAGCTTTTCAACGATTTGATCAATCAACCTCACTCTTGAAAGCTCCTCATCGATCGAACTCTCGTCGACTCAAACAGTTCGATATTATTTTATTTTTTTAGTGTTAATATTATGTAATTTGGCAGTGTTAATTTCATGTTGTATTGTTTCTTTCTTTTTAATGTGATCTAGGCATCACAGTTGATTTTGATTCCCTTGGGCTATTTCACTTGCATCGCAGCACACCAATTCTCTTCCTGTGCTGACCCTCCGGAAAGTACATATTTCATAACATTGTCATTGCCGTTTTATTTTCCTAACAAAAGTTGCAAAGTAATTATGGTCGATGAACGATAAGCAACGATACATTTATTGGATATTTCTCGTTGGTATGGCTTTTCAATCAAATTGGGTAATATAATATCATTTTAGTCCGTGGTAGATGTGTAGAATTTTTAGATCTCACCATTAAACAATGGAAGGTTTTGAAAACACAACGTGGAAAAGTGTAGGCTAGCTGTCAAGATTGGTTCCATAATGTATGAATGTGCTAGTTGACTTCATGTATTAGATCCATCCATGCCCTCATGAGGGTATCTTGAAAGAAAGATTCCTTGAATATGCCTTTTTGTTTTTTTTTGTTTTTGCTGAGCAAGATTTGTTTAACAATACTCCTAATGTCGATCTTGGAATATGCAATTAAAAATAAATATGTAATTCTTTTAAAAACTTTTCAC
Source organism: Rhodamnia argentea (assembly GCF_020921035.1). Classification (NCBI taxonomy): domain Eukaryota; kingdom Viridiplantae; phylum Streptophyta; class Magnoliopsida; order Myrtales; family Myrtaceae; genus Rhodamnia; species Rhodamnia argentea. The sequence continues at coordinate 2,608,578 of NC_063152.1, read as the reverse complement.
TTCTGAGGACATGGGAGACGTCTAGAAAATGACATATTCAATTTAATGAGTTCATATGTCCGCTGTCCTGGTTTTAAAAGTACCGATTTCGCACGATCATCTATGTCATATTCAATGAGAAAAGCTTCCTTATTCCTTGAGAGCGGGAAGTCAATATCCTACATAATGACAAATTGAGGTGATAAAAGAATGTAAATATTCGTGCTTAGTAAATAAAAAACTGAAAATTCATGGTTGAGCATGTGATTCCCAGATTACAAGGAGCTAAGTCGACTGAGGTTTTGAGCAGCCATCGTTAAGCACATGTTTTCCCGAATTTCAAGGAGCTCTTAACGCTATTAGTTTTAGAAATGAAAATTCAAGGGAGAGTTTGGACACGATCCATATATACAATATATAATCATAATTATAATCTTTTGTTGCATTTGACTTTTTAGTGTTCACCGCTATAAAAGTCGTTATTATTATATTTTTAAGTGCCAGTAGTGCGGATGCTAAAGAGTATGGTATTCCATATGCTCTAGTTTACTAATTTGACCGTGACGTTGTAGTTCATAGTCGACGCAGGGAAAAAAAAATTAACTCGATTAATTCAGCTACTATATCGTGGGAGTAACTAGTGGCTCCAGAGAGACCCAATTTAGTGTTTCTAATGGAGACAAAAAAAACTATGCAACTATTTTGTTGTCTTTAAGTTATGCAAAGTGACTTCGTAAGCAAAGAGGAGACAGACTTTGTAGATGTTGGAGTTTGGCAATGTTAATTTGCAAGGCCCAGGCCCAAGGCCCATTACCCTAGAACATTGGGCCTAATTTAATGTGTTACGCAAAAGGACTAGGAGGCCTATAATCTCACGAGGGTCGTAACAACCGTTTCATTTGACCCCAAATCGTTTTAGTGCAAATCCTTTTTGACTAGTCCAACCATCGCAACCAACTTATGTTGCACTAGTCACGGCCGGTTCGATGGAACCGCTGGTTCCGGTTCAGGAACCGGCGGTTCCGGTTCCACGAAAAGGTGGAACCGGAACCGGCCGTGTAAAATGGCGGTTCCGGTTCCGGTTCCGGTTCCCGGGCCGGTTCCGGTTCGAACCGCCCGGTTCATTCCGATTCCTTTTTAATAATAATTTTTAAAATAATAAATAATAAAATAAATATAATAAATTATAAATTATAAAATACAATTAAATTGTACATTGTAATAAAATATGGGAAAAAAAAAAAGAAGGAATGGGCTTGAACTTAATGAATTATCATTAAGTGGCCTACATATCTTCTTGGGAATAGAAGAATCAAAGCCCATGTAGTTCTTTTTACCTTTGAGAACCCCAACTTACCTCATCGTCAATCGTCGCTACCCGTTGTGGTACCCGTGGCGGTGGTATCTCCAACATCATCGCTAAAAAATTCGTGTTCACGATCTAACTCTTGGTGTCGATATTTCGCCCTCGTCCAATCGCCGACACAAGCTTGAGCTTCCACAGAGTCCGGGCTTAATCTTGAATGGCGAGAGTTCAAAATTAATCCTCTAGAACTAAATGCTTGTTCAACTGCAACCGTTGAAGAAGGGGTTGCTAATATTTGACGAGCGATGAGGGCGAGAACTGGATACTCGATTTGGTGACTCTTCCACCACTTCAGGATTTCGAAATCCGTACTATGTTCCGCATCACGAAACTCAAATTGAGTGGTTAAATATTTTTCTAATTCAGAAATATTACCTGTTGCCCCTTTTTTTTTTTTTTTGCCTACTCTTAAGCATATTATACCCTCTACTAAGTGAACTACCACCTTCGCTACGTGAGGCAATAGATTGTAAAGATCCAGAATCACTTAAACCATATCTACTACAAAATTCTCCATATAATGCTACTATAGATTCTTTAACATGTCCTAATATATTTGAAATATTTATTGAATCATCCAAATGTAAACAATCATGATAATACACATTCAAATAATCTTGTAAACCGTCTAATTTAATACGTGGATCAAAAACAATACCAACTAAATAGACAAGAGGAATTTGCAAATAATAATGCAACCATTTTTCTCGCATTACTAAAATAGTTTGACCTAATTCGGTATCTTTTTCATATTCACTAAAAACACTACTAATATTAACACACTCTATTAAAAATAAATGCGTTATAGGATAATAAATACCAGATAAAGTCTTAGTAGCATCATTAAAAATTTTCAAAATATCTAAAATTTTCTTGCAAACGTCCCAATGTTGAGGAAGTAAAGTAATTTCGGGAATATTTTGTGAAATAAACATACATAATAAATCTTTATATTCAAAAGTTTGCCGAAGCAACTCGTACGTAGAATTCCAACGAGTCGGAATATCTTTTGGAAATCTTCTTGGCCTTCTTCCATTTTGTTTACAAAATTTTCCCCATGATTTCATACATTGGGGACGACTCCATAAAAATTTAATTGCACTTTTTATTGGGGCGAGAGAAGTGTCAAGAGTTCGTAAACCATTTTGTACACATAAATTTAAAACATGACAAGCACATCTAATGTGAAAAAATTATCCGCCAAAAGTGGGTTTGCAAATATTTTCTAATTCGGGAATAGAAGCGGTATTTGCGGCGGCATTATCAAAACCAATTGAAAATACTTTATTTATTAAATTATATTCTTCTAAAACTTGCCTAATTATTCTATAAATATTATGAGCCGAATGGCTTTTATCAAAAACTCGGAATGCAATAAGTCTTTTTTGAATCATCCAATTGTCATCTATCCAATGACACGTGACACCCATATAAGAATGAATTTGCCAAGGATCACTCCAAATATCGCTACCTATATGCACACGTTCATTGAATTCCGCAAAAAAATTTCCTAAAGATTTTTTTCCTTTTTTATAAAGATGAAAAACTTCGCGTTTAAGAGTATTTTTTGGAATAGTTGGCGCTTGCGGAACCAACGCAGTATTTATCAAATATTTCATATTAAAATTTTCACCAGTATTAAACGGAGCATGATCAAGGGCAACATATTCACCTAATGTTTGTTTATAAAGTGCTTCAGTGAAACGAAATAAAGGATGAGGCTTAGAAGTGGCGTACCCGGAAATTTGTTGTTGCGTATTGTCGATCCCCGCTTGCGTTGGATGTTTTTTCGTCAAATGCCGACGGAATGTTCCGTAGCCGTCTCCTTTCGTGAATTTATAAGTTTGCGAACAATATTTACATTTTACATTATACTTATCTTCGACTTCATCACGTACCTTGTCGAAGTGTAGCCACAAGTCCGATGTATTATCTCGGCCCTTCCGTTCCGGCTCATTTGCCGTTGACGTTTCTTCGACACCAGTGGGAGGATAAAGACTTTCTTGTGTTGGGATGTGCTCGACGTTCGGAATCGGGACATAGTTGATATTATCGTCGTCGTCTTCCCAACTTGCATACTCACGAGGATCGTATTCATGAATGGGATACTCGGAATCTCCCATAGCGATCTTGCCCTTGTCGGCATTTCTGCTTCCACTTGCCATTTTTGAGAGAATTGATCGGAAATCCGATTGAGAGAATTGAGTCGGGATTGAGAGAATTGGGAGAATTTGAGCGATTTGAGAGGATTTCAGAGAGAATTCGAGAGATTGTTCGGAGAATTTGTGACAAAAATGAAAGGGGAAGCATATGCATTTATATGCAAGAATCATTTTTAATTCTCTTTTTTTTTTTTTTTAAATGTAAAGCAACGGCCAAATTGGCCGTTGCACGTTGGCAACGGCCCAAAGGGGGAAGAAGGGGGGAGGGGGGCCCGGGCCCGGGGGGCAGAGGGGGGCACTGGGGGCGGAGAGCCGTTGGGCTCTCTGCCCCCGGGCCCACTTTTTTTGTTTTTTAAATTTTTGGGCGGTTCCCACGTTTCCGGAACCGTGGGCCCGGTCAACGGGCCGGTTCCGGGCCGGTCAACGGGCCGGTTCCGGGCCGGTCAACGGGCCGGTTCCGGGCCCACGGGCCCAAATGGCCCCCTCTATGTTGCACTGACACGATACGTGACACGCGACACGATACGATACGATACACCGACACGTGATTTCTCAAAAAATAGAGAATTCCAACACGTTGGGACACGTTGTATATTAAATATATATTTTTATATTTTTATGATTTCACAAATAAATAAATAATAAAAAAGAGCTTAGAATGAATTTACACTACAAATAATGATCAATCATTTCATGACAAATCCCATTTCCCTTCAAAATAGAAATTAATAAAAAATAATAATAAATACACTAAAAGAAGCCAAAGACACCACCCATACTTTTCTATTTTTTTTCAAAAAAATAAAATAACAATGAGAAAAAATCACTAGTTTAGAGTCCGAACTTCAGACCCAATTCCACCAAGTTTCCAGGCGTAGCATGATGTCCTTGGTCTCCCCCCTTACTTTTCCTTCTTTTTTTTTTTTTTAAGAAAAGAATAAAACAAAAATTAAAAACCTCCCAAAGCCCTAATCGCCCTCTACTTTTCTTTTTCGCCCCCACCCCCTTGCTTTTCACTCCAGCGCAACTTGCAATGGTCCTCCTGCGAGCTTCAATCTCCCGCACAACTCTCTCTTCAACCTTGCCGCCAAGCAACCTGATCCCAGCTGCTCACCCACCCGCTGCACAATCGCCCTCACATCGAGACTCAAGCTTCACGCCATGTCCGCCATCCTCCTCGGCAAGCTCCCCTCCCGCGACGACTCTTACAGCTACCCTCGCCTCACCCCGCGAACCCGGTCCGCCCTCAAGTCCATGATCCTCACCTCGATTTAGCGCCGGAAGGCCAAAATGATCACCAAGACGCATAAGTTTTTGCCCCTAAAAGATCGGAACTTTCCCAAATTACCTTAGGACACGTGAGTCCCAGCGTGTCCTTCTCATTGACCACGTGTCAGAATCTTGGACACACGTTGACCGTGTGTCCGAGCGTGTCCCGGCGTGTCCGACAAGCAAAAATCACTAGTTCAAAGTATGAACTTCAGACCCAATTCCACCAAGTTTCCAGGCGTAGCATGATGTCCTTGGTCTCCCCCCTTACTTTTCCTCTTTTTTTTTTTAAAGAAAAGAATAAAACAAAAATTAAAAACCTCCCAAAGCCCTAATCGCCCTCTACTTTTCTTTTTCGCCCCCACCCCCTTGCTTTTCATTCCAGCGCAGCTTGCAATAGTCCTCCTGCGAGCTTCGATCTCCCGCACAACTCTCTCTTCAACCTTGCCGCCAAGTAGACCGATCTCAGCTGCTCACCCACCTGCTGCACAATCGCCCTCACGTCGAGACTCAAGCTTCACGCCATGTCTGCCATCCTCCTCGGCAAGCTCCCCTCCCGCGACGGCTCCTACAGCTACCCTCGCCTCACCCCGCAGACCCGGTCTGCCCTTAAGTCCATGATCCTCACCTCAATTTAGTGCCAGAAGGCCAAAATGATCACCAAGTCGCGTAATTTTTTGCCCCTAAAAGATCAGAACTTTCCCAAATTACCTTAGGACACGCGAGTCCCAGCGTGTCCTTCTCATTGACCGCGTGTTAGAATCTCGGACACACGTTGACCGTGTGTCCGAGCGTGTCCCGGCGTGTCCGACAAGCAAAAATCTCTCGGGAGGGCGTGTCCGTGTAACATGGCAACCAACTACTGGTCCGCGACCCCTATTGTGTGCTGTTCCTGGTCTATTAAAATGAAGACTGAGGAGCTTTGCTACGTCTTTCTTTATATCATCCTGGCACATGAGTTAAGAGGGAGAGAGAGAAATAACTTGCACGAAATTTCTCCAACTCTTGGCAATGGCCTTTAGCAATTCTCTGTCATCACTATCAGTGTCCGCATCCTCCGTGCGGTCACGATACGACGTGGTCTTGAGCTTTAGAGGAACGGATACGAGCAGGAATTTTGCGAATCGCCTTCTCGCCAGCTAATCCAATACAGGGATAAGCGTGTTTAGAGACGAAAAGGAGGTGGGGGCAGCCAAGGAAATTGACCCCGCACTGGTCGAAGCAATTGGACAGTCGAAGATATCGATACCCATCATCTCGCCGGACTACGCTTCCAGTGAGAGCTGCTTCATGGGGCTGGCCAAGATGTTGAGTGGAGGGACACCAGGAACCATGCCATCATTCCCATTTTCTTTGGCATCGACCCCTCCGACATTGGTTCCTTCGCGAAACACAATAAAAGAAGGATCGATTGGCACCTCGACTCCTGGAAGTCCGCCCTCCGTCGTATCGGACCGTTGAAGGGATATCGATTCGACCACACAACCAACCAGTAACTCTATTCTACTTTCCTTTGCTTGTACCTCCTTATAAATTCCACCGTCAGCTGATTGATGTTGAACTATCAAGCTGTTGTAGATTATCTTGGTGAATAATGGAGCATATGGTACTTTGGGAGCGCCCGGTTACTTTCGGGGCCAAAACTCCCTAATCTATGCTTTGAAAATGACATTTCTCATGTGGCCTTGTCCTCGTGGGTCACGAATTGTAACTCAACTTGTGTATTCTGCTTCATTCTTCTGCCTTTCTTGTTATTTCTTTCTTTAATTTCTCACCATCGCGCATTTTGATTATTAGGGATGGCAGTTTATATCTGAGCTCGTCCTGTATGTCACTCGGCAGCTGAAGAATGCTGAACTAGTTGGTACTTCCATGCCAGTCGGAATCGACAATCAAGTCCGCAAGCTGATGACAAGGCTTGACGTCGACTATCGCAACGGACAAGCGGTTGCAATACGCGGTAATGGGGTCCGAATGGCCGGGATACATGGCATCGGGCGATCGGGAAAACGACTCTTGCAAAGTTCATTTACAGCCAGCTGTATCCTCTGTTTGAAGGCTGTAGCTATCTGGGGAACATCGGGGAGGTATCGAAAACTGAGCCCCTGGAGCATCTGCAAAGCCAACTGCTGTCTGACCTGCTAAGACAAGAGCCCATAAGCTTGGGTTCCGTGAAAGAAGGTATTCAACGCATTGCAAATAAGTTTCGCAGAAAGAGAGTTCTCATCGTGCTCGATGACGTCCGTGGGAGGCATCAACTCGACGCATTTGCTGGGAAGCTCAGTTGGTTTGGTTCGAGAAGCAGGATAATTGTAACCACCAGAAATGCCGATCTTCTTAATATCCCTGAAATGTTTGCGACTTATGAAGTTGCGCCTATGGAGTTCGATCAATCCCTTTGTCTTTTCTGTCGACATGCTCTTGCGGAAAGTTCTCCCCGCGAGGGCTATGAAGATCTGTCCAGGGACATTGTTTCCGAAATTCGAGGGATCCCTTTAGTAATTGAGGTTCTAGGCTCATTCTATACAGAAAACAGAAAGAAACATGGGATGAGACGTTGCATCAACTAAGGAAACTTCCACCGGGTATGGTCCAAAAAGTGTTGATGACTAGCTATGAAGATCTAAATCAAGGGACTGAAGACATATTTCTCGATATAGCTTGTTTCTTCATAGGAAAAGACAAGAGAATTCCCTTCTATATGTGGGAGGACTGCGGTTTTTATCCTAGTAGTGGTATTGAGAGTCTCCTTCTCACGTCCCTGGTAAAAATCGGAGAGAACAATGAGCTCTCAGTGTATGATCTATTAAGAGACCTCGGTCTAGCAATTGTCCGCGACGAAGACCCAGCGAACCCTGGAAGGCGCAGCAGGCTGTGGAATCACGAGGAAGCCCTCGCTACCTTAAGGAGAAAAGAGGTAAAATGTCCTCGTTTTGGAATTACGTATGCCATTCTTGAACAGCCCTAGAATTCAATTATATTCTTTTAATCTACAGGGAACGGAAAGGGTTCAAGCCCTCTGTCTTAAGTACGACAATGGCTCACATGATTATTTCACACGCCAAGAACTTCAAAGCCTGTCCAAGCTGAGATTCCTTAAATTGGACAGTGCAAATATCCAGGGAGATTTCACAAATCTACTTTCCAATTTAAGGTGGCTCGATTGGCGAGGGTGCCCCGAGACCTTTGAAGCCATTAACTTGTATCTGGAGAAATTGGTGATTCTTGATTTATCATGGAGCAAGGTCACTCAAGACTGGGAGGGTTGGAGTCAAATTGAGGTGCCCTGGAAATAGTTTCATTTCATTTCGTTTCATCACCGGGAATTGACCTTATCTGAACCATATTTTATTTTGGATTGCAGATGCCGAGATTGAAAGTTTTGAACCTCTCCGGCTGCAATGAAATGATGATAACTCCTGACTTCTCCAGTTACCCACAGTTGGAGATGCTGATTCTCGAACGGTGTTCTCAATTGGTCGAGATACACCCTTCAATCTGTAATCTAACATTCTTGGTTTCCTTGAATTTGAAATCCTGCAGCAATCTTAGTGAGTTGCCGCCAGAAATGGGTAACATGGAAGCACTGAAAGAACTTCTCATTGATGGCACTGCAATACAAGAAATCCCCGAATCGATAGCTAGAATGAAGAAACTCGAAACTGTAAGTGCCTCCAATTGCTATTCACTAACTTACCTGCCAATCAGTTTCCCCACAGAAGCTCTTTCAATACTCTTGCTGGACAATGCGAAGATCATCGAGCTCCCCGATTCAATCGGAAGTTTGGTGAAACTAGAACGGTTGTCGTTGAGGGACTGCCGGCAGATACAGAAACTTCCAGAATCGATAGGCAAATTAGGATGCTCATTGGTGGAGTTGGACGTATCAGGGACACTTATTGTGGAACTGCCCCAATCCATGGGGAACCTGCAGCTACTGAGAGTTCTTAAGATGGAGCGTTGTCATGTGAGAGAGTTTCCTAATGCCATTGGCAAGCTAAGGAAGCTTGAAGAGATCCATGCCTCCCACTGTAGGAGTTTGGAGGGAAGCATTCGTAGTAACATTGAGAATCTTCAGCTCCTGAAAATATTGATCTTAGGATATAGTGGTGTTTCTAGCCTACCCACGTCCATCAGGTCACTAGGACGTCTCCAGACCCTCGATTTACTTGCTTGCGACAACCTTGAACAGTTGCCCATTCTTCCCTCGAGTTTGACTTGTCTGCGGATAAGTTCAAAGAAGATGAGTGTAATCCCTGATATCCAGTATTTGGTTGAACTGGAAGATTTGAGCTTAGGCTATGAAAAGCCCAAGGAGCTAATAGATCATCCTCCTTGGCAGTACTGGGCCGTAAGCTTGCCGAAGCTCAAGAGCTTGGGGTTGTCTCGTTGCCAAATCTCCTATTTGGGATTTGGGTACGACCCTGCATGCAATCCTCAGCTCAACAAAGTCATCCTGACCGGCGTGAATCTTCAAGGAGTATCAGCGTTCCCCTCATCATTGTCCGTCTTGTCCATCCAAGATTGTTCGTCGCTGAAAAGTTTGCCGACAGTTCAGAATTTGATCTATTTGTCAGAGCTAGAGCTCTCGAAATCGGCTGTCAAAGAGATTAAAGGGCTTGATGGGCTACAAAACCTAGAGATCCTGGTTGTGTCGGATTGCAAGATAGTACATCTCAATGGCCTCTCCAAATTGACTTCATTGAAGAGATTGTCACTCAAGAACTGTGACTCCCTCGACAAGTTGCCCAACGTGTCCAACCTCGTCATGTTGAGAGTCCTGGAAATCCACAGGTGCCAGAAGATCTGCAACATCGAAGGCCTCGAGGAATTGACATCCTTGGAGCAGCTGGTCATGAGTGAATGTAAGGCTGCAAGTTCAGATGAAGTAAAACAAGGCCAGAGGAGTATCGGAAAACGATTGAGGACATCCCATTAAGTATGATCATCATGTTATATGATGGGTTTTACTTTTCCTCGAGTGTCACTAGTGCTTGTTTTCTTTTAATTTCTCACCATGCTGTGGACGAGAAGTGGAAAAACTAGTCATTCTTGTGTTTCACCATAACCAGGAGCAGAGAAATCCACCAATGTTGCACTTCTGAATCATGCAATACGCCACTTCAAAGAGTTATTTCCTTTTCACTTAAAAGAATATGTATACGTTTTCGTGAATTTTTTCGCTGCCTGACAAATTGAACCTGTCAGCACGAACACAGGTTAGGATGTCCGGGCTTATAGCCCAGGTTGCCCTCCGATGCTTAAGTTCGGCCTGGAGAAATATGGCAATGTAAGAAGTTTCTAGGAATCAGGAGTTTCAAACCTATTCCTCAGCTTCCAAATACCGGTTTATATGTCTTTCTATTCTGCTCTTCGGATTGGTGTTGACATGCAGTGATCGAACCATGGCAGGTGTGATGTATCTTGTCGATCTACTTCCAGCTGGTTTGACCCATTTTAATTCGGCATCCAAGTGGTGTCCTTCTCTGAGTCGTTCTCGTCAAGTAGGAGTACTTTTTCCAGACGGGGTCGGTACGGCCACGTGAGCTATAGCAGAAAGTTAGCGTAAAACCTCCAAAGGAAATTTTGGCAGGCTTTTGGCACGTTTAGGGGTTGGGACCGACTTCTAACTTTCTATGCAATGAGCGACTAAATGAATCCTCGAAATTTACGCGACCACATCGACTACGCTGGCGTGGTGACGGTGAAACAAGAAAGTATTCATTGCCGAAAATTGTTCCTTCTTTTCTTCTCCCCTGTGCTCTCTGGAGAAAGGTTATTCCAGCAAGATAGGGTTCATGCCTGTGCAGCAATGGAGAAAGATCGTTTGCGTTGGATTCGTGAGAACCGACTCCATCTTAGGAGCGAGTTGACTACAGGAAGAAAAAAGATGCGGTTGTCAAAGGGGATACAGCCCCAGCTTCAGGAGAGTCGGGCAAAGTGACACTTTTACCATCTTCTTTCATCGGAGGAGAGACAAGTCATAATAAATGTGACTTTAAAACATGGCTTAGATTCGCTTATCTTTCGAGTTATATTTGGAGAGAAAAGTCAGCAAAATATTACCCGTCCATTTATTTCGAAAAAAATAAATAATTTAAAAAATGATTACTTATATCTCTTACAAAAATCAATGAATGAAATTTTTTCACTGTCTAAAAGATATTTATATATAAATTGTTGTCAGTAACAAAAAAAATAAAATAAACAAATTAGCTGGCTAATCATATCAAGCTTTAGCGATGAATTATTTTTAAATTTTATGAATTATTCATCTTTCATAAAATAAAGTAGCGACATATATTCTTAGCATGCCACGTTCTACATGGCTAGCATCTAAGGACATATATGTATTCTGGTGCATTGTGGAGAAGTCAACGAGGACTTGATATGTGGCCCTCTTCATTGTTGACACAGGACCTACAATTTAACTTTTCTTTTCTCTTTTTTACTTCCTCCAAACTCTATGAAAAATGTATTCAAACAATCGTTACAAGAAAAACACCATTAAAAAGCTTCGTCATTGCTATCCCTAAGTAGGAAAAAAGATGAATAATATAACTTTCTAGGCTTTTAGCCATCAAAATGATTCAATTGAAAGTAGTTACATGTTCTAAGACACACACAAAAAAAAAAAAAAAAAAAAGGTACAAAGTGCAAACTCATATATCAGCATCATAACTACACTACGTCTGACTAACATAATTTAAAGCTATTAACGAATTACAAGCACAACGCTAAGAAACTAATTCTGACATTAAATTAGGTTTAAATAAAATTCATTTTTCAAATAATCTAAAAATGTTAAACTAAGATTCATATATAAATCCACAAAAGCACATGTCGTGATCTTCCTAGAGGTGATCCACCAATGGAAAGCCAATGAATTACTAAGCCTACATGAACAATTACTCATTAATTAAAGAGATGGTGCCATTGTCTAGTGCGGACTCTCCCACACTCATATCAATCGCAACTTGGGGTTTCAATCAAACATCTTAAGCATGCAATTCAATTTAATTTGGAGCCACCACTAATTGGTTTGGGTAAAACAAAAAAAATCAAGTGAAATTGCGGAGTACATTTTACTTATGGGAACTAGACATTCTTAGATCCGAGGACTTGACTACGCTAGATTAATATAACGTCTTAGGTGTCTTTTCATTTTATTTATGTTTTGCAAGTAGCCGTGTTATGATGCGCTAAGCTAGCGAAAAGCAAAGCTTCACTAGATCCGATGCAACATGAATTCTTCAAAATGTTAATTAGAAAGCAAACCATGATGTAATGTAAGATTTAGATGTGATATCTAAGTGTGACTATGCAATGACAATTAATTACTACAATGCGGACTACTACTGTGGAAGAGTAAGAATTTGGTTAATATTTTGCTTTAGGGAAATTTGAAAGGACCTCACGCGTATGAAGAACCGTTCAAGTCGGTAAAGAAAGGACTTAATATCTCATTCACATAACTGACAGTATATATCCCCCTCCGAATAAGGGTCAAAAGAGATGATCCAAATATGCAACTGCTGGATATATCTTGAATTGTTTATAGGCTTGGGCCGACTTTAGGATTTGGGAGCAGTATCAATATTACTTTTCTCAAATTATTACATTAAGAAGCAGAAACAAAAAGAGTTTTTAGTTTTTGAACCGTCCTTTGTAATTCTCGAATTTTTATAGTGAATTTTGCTTCTTCTTTTCCCATGGTTTTCCCCTCAAGGGTTTTTCTGTAAATTTTTATGTTCATTTCTTCTTTTCAGTTTTAGTTTCGTTATTGTTTTCACATTGGTCATAACAATCTAGTCACAGAGCCCTAGGCTTGTTTGATCGTCTGGTTATGGCTTTAAGTTCAACAACAATTTGATATTGTTAAGTTAGATGGGAGTGGCAATTTCAATCTATGGTAGGTTCATATGTTGGCTGTTCTCACAAAGCATGATTTGAAGAAAACTCTGTTTGGGAAAGAGAAAAAACATGATTGCACGTTCAATGAAACATGGGAAGAATTGGATGAAAATGCTTTGTCTACTATTTAATTGTGTCTCACGAATGAAGTTTTGCTGGAGTTACTAAATCATAAATTAGCCGCAGGTTTGTAGACGAAATTGGAGAATTTTTTTTTATAAAATCCCTCACCAATCGATTGAGGTTCAAACAACATCTCTTTACACTTCGTTTGACTAAAGGTGCTTCCCTTAAGTTTCGTATTTCTAAGTTCAATGCTATTGCCTATGACTTAAGAAGTACTAATATTAAGATTGAGAAGAGAATCAAGCTCTTGTATTGTTAGTTTCACTACGTCCCCCTCATAAGAATTTTAGAGAGACCTTAGTTGTTAATAGAAAAACTATCAATGTTGAAGATGTTAAGACTAGTTGATAAATAAGCAGAAACTCGATACATAATTGACTTTTGAGGGAAGTAATGATCATGGGCTAGTTTAGTTACTAAGGGGGGAAGGGGGGTCTGTTTAAGAAAAAAGAAATAGTGGCAGGAGCATGTCAAAATCGAAGGATGAGGATTTGACTTGCAACTATTGAAAGTCTAAGAGGCATATTAAGATAAATTGTCTAAAACTGAAGGCAAAACAACGAGGAGCAAACAATCTGAATTAGCAAAATCAAGGGAATGTTGTGAAGGCCGAAATTTTTGCCCAATTGAATTAACGAATGGAATGGTGTGGTCATCGGGCTCGAGTTACAAAGAACGAGTTTTGAGGGGATTATTAAAATATTTTAGCGCGGTGGATCATTTGAGTTCAATGATATATTTTGGGGCACTATGTATTTAATTTGGGTCCAATAGAGCTTAAAATACACGAAATCGGATCCGATTGAGAGAAAATTGACATGTGGCGGATGGGGACAAGTGGCACGTGAACGGTGCCACTTGGCACCAACGTGACACCACCCGCTCTCTTCCTTGGCACTCACCCTTCCCCACTCCACTAAAATGACTCCTCCTCATCTTTCTCTCCCATCACTTTTGGGAAGAGTTTCCCTCAATTCACACGCCCCCTCCCTTCCTCTTCTTCACTTTTTCTTCTTCTTTTCTCTTGGGATGAAGCACCAGCGTAACCCCACCTCCTCTCATGTTTGAGCCGGCGAAGCCACCATTTGACAACGGCGAGTTCTCGAGGCCTGCTCCTGATCGTAGCTCCTCGCTCCTTCGATCTCAGCTCACCCTCTCATCCTCTCGGCGGCTGCAGCGCGAAGAGTAACAGGAGGCTCACGGCGATGGTTGTATGAGGAATCAAGGTGGGCCAAGCTAGAGGTCACAGTGGTTCGAACTCGTGGTAATTGTCTTCGTGTTGGCCATGGAGTAGAGCCGGTTCCGTGGTGGCCTTCGAGTATGGTTTCAAGGCGAGCAGATATTCTAAATTGTCATCTACTGGATTGTATAATTTACTTACATGTCGTGAATTTTCTCTGGATAGTTGTCCTCCAGTAGCAGATTAACTAGATCCGTGGTTGGGTCATCGCAGAAGACGATGGTTGGTGAATAGCAGCGTTAGAAAGATTCAAAAATTCTGGTTCGTGATGCGATGAGTCTTTAGATTGGTTCTATGTCCCAATTTATGTTTGAATTGTTCTATATTAGAGTCAGATTAGTTGGGTTGTGGTCGATGGTGTTGAATCAGCAATGAACGGACGAATAGTTGGTACGAGATGGTCCGAAGTGAGCTATCTATTATGGGTAAAGAACGGGTGAAGTTATGCTTACCTTATCTGTGAGTGGACTGAACTTAATGGACTGAGATGGAGTTCAAATTGCTACAAAGGAACGGTGGCCGAGAATATTTAGAATGAATTTTGGGTTGTCGGGAAGGTTTAGCTACTGCTAGTCAATTATCCGACTTTATTTCCATTGACAATGATGGTTGTTGAATTTCTGACTTGTTTGTTTGTGTGTTTCGGTGAACTGTGGAGTAATGGCTAATTAAGTAGATTTTGGTCTACTCATATATGGCCTGAATGGAAAATCTGACATGTTGCTTAGCAATTAACATTTCTGATAGCTGGCGGATTAGGAATTCTTACTCGCGGATCCTTTGGCTCACTCTCGTAGTTGAAAATCTTTTCAGGTTAGTAGCGTGGGACAATGCAGCGACAAGATGCTTCAGACGATGGAGTCAAGTGGTGGAGTTAACGACAAGGTGGTGTTAAAGCTCACCGATGGTGATTGGTGGTGAAAATGAAGTACGTCGAAGAGGCCGTTAGCTTGAAAAGCAGATATTTTCCTTTTGCACTCCTTCCAGCGATGCTTTGAAATTTTGTAAAGAACTGATTAAAAAGGATATAATTCTGTATCTTTCTGGGTCTGTTGCTTAAGAGTCACGTGTCTTATTCGGTTAGTGAACCCTTATGAGTAAGGTCATACTCTTCAGGCATCATGCCTGTCTTTCTATTTTCCATACACTTGTACTTTTACCCAGTATTTCGTATGCGCTCTATTATATGTACTAAAAGATTAAATCGTAAGATTAAATCAGAACATGATTAGAGCGTGGATTAAGGTCGCGGACCTGACAAACGCAAATCGACAAATTAATCAAAACTGCCAAAATAAACAGAATTAGGGAAATGCAAATCCCACTCAAGTTGGTGTTGCTGAAGAAGAAAATGCATATTGGTTATTGGTTGTAGATGATAAAGACAAATTCAATGATAGTTGGGTTCTTGACTCAAGTTGTTCACATTATATGTGTCCTAATTATGATTGGTTCTCAATGTACAAGGAATATAATAGTAAAGTCATTCTAATGAGAAACAATAATAAATGCAAAGCAGTTGGTATTGTGACTATCAGCATTAAGATGCACGATGGCATAATCAGTACCTAGGAAAGTGTTAGAAACATTTCTAATTTGAAGAATCTCATCTTTTTTGGTACACTTGATGCTATCGGATATAGATTTATAGTAGAAGGTGGCGTTATGGAGATTATGAGAGATTCACTTCTATTGATGAAATTGCTGTAAACTGGGTCTCTGTATCAATTGCAAGACGCTACGATTCTTGGTTCAGCTGCAGTTTCATCCATTGTGATAGAATTAGACAACAATAAATTATGTCATATTAGATTGGGCCATATGAGTATTGGAGGAATGGATGAACTCAGTAAGAGAGATCTTTTGTGTGGCCGGAAAGTTGGAAAACTGGATTTCTGTGAGTATTGTGTTTTCACGAACAGAAAATGGTCATTTTCAAAATAAAAATGCACACAAGAAAGGGTACTTTGGAATATATTTCTTCTTATCTTTGGGGGCTTGCGAAAGTTCCTTTGAAAGATCTTGGTTCAAGGAATCTATTCACTTTTGTTGATGATTTTTCAAGGAAGGTTTGGGTCTATTTTCTATAGCAACAAAGTGATGTTTTGTTACATTTAAGCAATGAAAAACATGGATTGAGAAGCGAACCGGAAAGAAAATTAAGAGGCCGAGAACGGATCATGGGCTAGAATTTTGTGAAAGTGAGTTTAATGAGTTCTACGAGAATGAAGGCATTGTGAGGCATCAAACTACAGTAAATACACCCATAGCATAATGGTGTTGCGGAATGCATGAACAAAACCTTATTAGAAAGGACTAGGTGTGATGCAAATAAAGTTGGCGATCTCCGTACTATTGCGTAATATTACATAATTTTAGGATTTTATGCAATTTCATGATTTTAGTGATATTTTTGTAATATTGTGTTTCCTAGATTAATTAGGGTTAGCACCATATATAAGGGTATTTAGGGTTTCGAGTGAAGGAGATTATCATTACAGACTTTTGATATTTTCGTTGATTTTGATAATCACTTGATAGAATAGATTGTTTCTCATTATTGATTTTTAATTCTTCCGTCTAGCCAATTTCCGTTGCGTTTCAGCATCAATTGGTATCAGAGCATCGTGGCGATTCGGCATTAATTGGTATCAAAGCATAGGTTGCCTTGAATCAATGGTTGAATAGAATCGTGGTGGTCGTGGACGGCGGGCTTGTGGTGGCTGGGAACGTGTAGTCATTCCCGATGCGGACGAACAACCGCGTCTAAGAGACCCGAGAGACGTAGAAATTGAGAAGTAGAGAAGGCGAATCTAGGATTTGCAGCGACAACTTGAGTAGGCGAGGTTGGACGTTCAATCCGAAGAAGGAACGGAATCTAAGGATCCATCTGATGATGAAGAGGAGGACGATAATCCTTTTGAGGATTTGAACCAGGGACAGGATCGAGGAGTATGACTTGGAAGTCAGTCCACTTTTCTCAATTTTGGGATGTAGATCAAGATTCTTGAGCTTTAAGATCCAATCTTTGACGAAGATCCTATATTTGATGAGGATGCAATCTTTGAGGAAGATCCAATATTTGTTGAAGATCCAATCTTTAATGAAGATCACATCTATGATGAATCTGATGGAGAACAAGAAGATGCGAATCCAGGCATGACGGTAGAAGCCATTGTATCGGCGAAGGGTGGCGAGGACACCCCCGGCAAAGTTCCCCAAATGGCGGCGCGAATGCTGGCATGGGAGGTGGACGATAGGGACTCCCTCGATGGGCTGGAGAACGGGGACTCCGAATACGACCGGGTTCCTCCCAAAGGTCCCTCCACCAAGCTCATCACAAAAAAATCACTTTTGTCTGCGCAGAGAGGGGATTTGTGAAGGGTGATGGACTTGCTATCACCGAGAGAGCACCATGCATGAACTTTGCTTATCCATCACCGATGGGATGTTGAGAAGTTGCTTGCGGTGCTTGTGGAGAAGGTTAAAGCTTGTTTATTTGCGGATGTAGGTGTGCCTCTGATTGAGGACCAAGATCTTAGTTTGGCTAAGGAAACGACTTCTATAATTATGTGTGATATATGCATGGAAGAGATACCTGCTAACATTACAACAAGAATGGACTGCAGTCATTGCTATTGCAACGATTGTTGGATTGAGCATTTTGTTGTGAAGATAAATGAAGGTCAAAGCAAGCTAATGTATTACTTGATTTATTGGAGAGGCCGTCTCGAATGAAGCAGATTTCGCAATCTTGGAGACGGGATTGAATTTGAAGAGATTGAAGTCAACAAAGACGAGCCAAATTTGAGGACAAATCTTTTTCCTAGTAAGGGAGAATGATGCAAATAAAACTGGTGATCTCTGTAATATTGTGTAATATTACATAAATTTAGGATTTTAGGCAATTTCGTGATTTTAGTGATATTTTCGTAATATTGTGTTTCCTAGGTTAATTAGGATTAGCACCATAAATAAGGGTGTTTAGGGTTTCGAGTGAAGGAGATTATCATTACAAACTTTTGATATTTTTGTTGATTTTGATAATCACACTTGAGAGAGCAGATTGTTCCTCATTATCGATTCTTAATTCTTTTGTCTAGCCAATTTCCGATGCGTTTTGGCATCAAAGTGAATATTGTCTAATGATGATTTGGACAAGGAGTTCTGGGCTGAGGTAGTCAATACAGCTTGTTGATAAATCATTCTCCTTGCACATTTATTGAGTGCAACACACCTAAGGAGTTATGGTCGAGTAAACTTGTTGACTATTCTTCTCTTCGAATATTGGATGTTCGACATGTGCATATGTCAATGAGGAGAAATTAGAGCTTAGAGCGAAAAAATACATCTTGCTTATTCGTATGTTGTAAATGATTATAGGCTTTAGTGTTCTGATTCATCTAAAATTATTATTAGTAGAAATGTTACTTTTGATAAGTCTACTATAATTCATCATAGCAAGGAATTGCCTATTCCTTATTATGAAAATCTGGAAAGTGCTGCGAAGAAGGTGGAGGTTGAAGAAATTTCTTCGCAACTAGTTCAATTATTTACTGATAAAGAAGTATGGGTATACAGATTTTGTACCAAGGTATACAGATTTTGTTGCTTATGCTCTATCGGTTGCAAAGTCCATAGAGTATAGTGAGCCTAAAACTACAAGAAATTTGTTTCTTCGAAAGATTAAGCAAAGTAGTTAGTTGCTATGACTGAAGAGATGGAATCTCTTGAAAAGAATAAAACTTGGGAGGCTTGTCAAGCCACCAAAAAGAAAGAAAATTATGGGCTGCAAGTAGGTCTTCAAAAGAAAAGAGGTATTTCTAGAGTTAAAGATATCATATTTAAAGCTCGTCTAATTGCTAAAAGCTATAGTTAGTTTGAGGGAGTTGATTTTAATGATGTATTTTCTCCTGTCATTAAACACGACTCTATTCAGGTTTTTCTTGCATTAATTGTTATGCATGATTTAGAGTTGGAGCAACTATTTGTGAAAATAACTTTCTTGCATGGGGAACTCGAAGAGAAAATCTATATGGCTCAACAAGAGAGTTTTTAGTTTGAAGGTAAGGAAGATCACGTTTGTCTATTGAAAAAAATCCATATATAGCTTAAAACAATCACCTTGATAGTGGTATAAAATGTTTGATTCGTTTATGATGCAACTTAGCTTTTGTCGGAGCAAATATGATTGTTATATATATGTGCAAACTTGCAAGTGGCTCTTCCATTTATTCGTTGTTTTATGTTGATGACATGCTGATTGCAACGAAAGATAAATCTAATATAGGCACAATTAAGAGCTGCACTTGAGATGAAAGATTTAGATATAGCGAAGAAATCCTAGGCATAGAAATTTGGCGAGATCGAAAAAGGAAAAAATTGTATCTTTCCCAAGAAAACTACGTTGAGAAAATATTAGATCATTTTGGCATGAAAGATGCTATACTAGCAAGTACTCCTCTCGCTGCTCACTTTAGATCATCATCTAATGTATGTCCACACATAGATGATGAGATAAAATATATGTCTCACATTCCATATTCTTGTGCTGTTGGTATCCTTATGTATGCTATGATTTATACTCGAGCTATATTTGACAACCTCTTAGTGTGGTTAGTAGATATTTCTCATGCCCAAGAAAAGTTCACTAGCAAGCTGTGATTATGATTTAGAATTTAGGAAAACCGGGGACACTCTTACGAGATATGTTGATTCTGATTATACTGGTGACCTTGATAATATAAGGTCTGTCACTGGGTACATGATTACTATTAGAGGTTGTGCAGTCAAGTTGGAAAGCTACTTTACAACATATTATTGCTTTATCTACCGTAGAGCATAGCATATGGCCATTATAGAGCAGTTAAAGAGACCACATGATTAAAAGACTTATTTGGAGAGCTTGGTGTGAATCATGGTGTGAATGTCGTGCATTGTGATAATCATAGGGCTATACATCTTACTAAAGATCAATTGTATAATGAGTGGACAGAGCACGTTGATGTGCGGTATCATTATATTTGAGACATTCTTGCTTATGGCTATTTTAAAGTTTTAAAGATTGCTATAAAAAACAATCCATCCGATATGTTAATGAAGCCTTTGCCTATTGCCAAATTAAGGCATTGCTTGGATTTGGTTAATGTTTGCCGCAACTAAGTTTTACTCCGGTGAAAGAAGAAGATTGTTCATTACTTATGTCTATTTGAGGAATTCAAGCCAAGGTGAAGATTTGGTTAATGTTTGCTGCAACCGAGTTTCTTTTTATTTTTAACTTTTTTTATTTTGGTTTTTTAGCTTATTTTTAATTTAATTTAATTTTAAAAAATATAGCTTATTTTTAAGTTTAAAGTCCTCGTGGATTGCTTTTTGAAAAATTGTCCACATAATATTAAAAACCTAATAATAAATGCCACGTAATCGGTTTGACTAAAATCTCTCACTGTTGGCACTTAAGTGCTTGTTTTTTTTATCTTATTTGGCACATAAGTGAGCCAGCGAAAAATTTTATCGCTAAAATAAGCGTTATACACAAATTTTAACACTTTTAGTATCCTTCTACCATTGTTAGCATATCTTCGTATTGCCTAGACCCAACTATTCTCTGGAAGGGTCCAGATTTGGGTGTTGGGGGGGCTAAGGTTCCTTGGGATTATGTCCGCTTGCCAAAGGAAGAAGGTGGACTTGGGATATGAAAATTGTTGGAGTGTAATAGAGCAGCAATGCTAAAGCACATTTGGATCTTATTCTCTGATAAAGAATCCATGTGGTGCAAATGGATACACTCCAATTTCCTCAAGAGGAAGAATTTTTGGATAGTCGCCAAACCAGTTTTTTACTCATGGACTTGGAAGAAAATTTTGGACCTTCGGATGGAATTCTTAGTGCACTTTAGATGGAGGATTGGCGATGGACTATCTACCTCATTTTGGTTTGATTGGTGGCATGATCGTGGCCCCCTCTTTAAGCTTTTTACGGATGGGGATATATACCGATCCAGGATACCACGAGATGTCTCAATGTGTTCATTTCTATGCCTCGGATTGGCAAATGTCGAACACTTTGGCCACCATTTTGGCTTGGCCAGAACCAGGCCCTTCATTTGTGGATGGGAGAAATGATCAATTCATTTGGCGTAACAACTCCTCGGGTATTTTCTCCGGTGCATCCGCTTGGAATGCGATCAAACGTAGGGGTCGGGCTATTTTTTGGCATTCCTTTGTTTGGGATAGCTATATATCCCCCCGGCATGCCTTCCATCTCTGGTTAATCACTTTACACCGTCTCCCCACTCGGACATTGCTTCTGCAACACCGAAGACTTGATCATGGGGTATGTGCCTTTTGCCACTTGAGACCAGATTCTATCCACCATTTATATTTTGGCTGCTCTGTCACAAGTTCCCTTGCCATGTATTGGGCTACCAAATGTAATCTACCTTGGCGGAACCGTCCGTGGGATGACCATATTCGCTGGTCTATGTGACTTTTTGGAGGTTCGTCCTTATCGCATCGTATTGCTAGATTTTCTTATGGAGCTTTATGTCATATTATCTGGATAGAGAGAAACAACACCCTTTTCGGGGACAAACCTCTCTTTATCCCGGCCATCATCAAGCATCTCCACAAGGTGGTCGGAGATATGAGCTTGTCACTTGGTCTGATTGATGACATTTCCTACAACAGGCGTATACAAAGAAATTGGGGCCTTTCCCCTTCTATCTTTGAGGATCGGCCCGTTGCTTAGATTAGCGTTTCTTTTGGCTGTTGTTTCGCTCTTGACTTCTTTCTACAGTGGCCATTGTTTGGCTCTTTAGGTCTCTAGATCCTTCTTTTGTTGTGTCTTTCTTGACCACTACACCTTCGCTCCCTTCGGGACACTTCCAAGTGTAACGATGGGTACGAGGTTTGTGTTCGGTCCTCTCTTGTATTTGGCACCTTGAAAAGTTATATACATACTTACCTTACCAAAAAAAAAAAAAAACTACAAATTAGGTAGATTCTCTGTTTAGAAAAGGAACGAAGACCTCATTTTTTATTATTAAAAGAGGACCAAGACCTTCACAAACGAGTTTGCCCATTGAGTCCGTTGGGCACTAGGAACTATAGTCCGCCTTTTTTGGCAAGAATTATTAGACTTGACGACCTTTTTACATGACCATGCCTCTGCCCCTCGCCCCTCGCATAAGTTTGTAAAACGTTTAGTCACCAATAGATTTATAGGGAAAAGAAGAAGAAGAATAAAAAACAGGGTATACGTTGATTGACTAGCTTGAACGGCTTGAACTCATATCGTCGGATTCGTATCATAATAAAAACGAAATGAAACTCGACAATCTATCAAAGGAAAAGAACAGCAAAGAAAAATGGGAGTTATGTCATTTTCTCCGTGCGAGTATATGCATTTTCATGGGTTTTACTTCAAGTCTTCGAGGCTAATAATCTGAGTCGGACCGACCTTCTTTCTTAAACGGTTGACCAGAAGCACTGCGTCAACTCCTTCCCCAACCACCACCACCTTGTCCTTGTCTTCTCCTTGAATTGCCACAGAGTTTACACCTGGATATGTTCACAACATAGCTTGTAATGGACGTTCATTTTGGTGAGGAACACTCTAAGTCTAAATTCACACAAAGTTTTCAAATGCCATCTGCTTAAAATTGCAATTCAGAACCAGATGCAACAGTTGAAGTGAAGGATTATTGATTTGTTTTGGAGGAACTGAGGTTGACCAGAAGTGATTCATCCAACATCAGACACGATGAAAACATCTGCGAATGAGGCCGGTTAACCTAAGTATAGAGCCCAGTTTATTCGAGGTAGAGAGTCGTTACCATCTGATTCGGAGACGGTCTGAAGTGCCTTGGTTCTGCATTTCTGGCATTTCATCTGAACCTTCAACACCATTTTCTTCTGCGGATCAATGCACAGACATCATGAACACGCAAAACTGGGTTAACTCAATGAAATGAAAGAGAAGAGAAACGAACAGATCTGGACACACAAGCATAACCACACAAGCAGAATCCACATACCTTCATAGTTTCTCAGATATATTCTGATCAAAACCAGTGGAAGGTGGACGATATACAGGAGTCGGCGCAGGAAAACCCCAGAAAAAATTGAGTGTAAATAGCGATTCTGGCTGTGAGAAGACGAGCGTGGTAATAAGTGGCTTATATACGGCCATACACACATACACGTTGACGACGCGTTTTTCAAGCCTTCTCGAGCAAGGCAGCATTTAGTCTCGTAGGAAATGAAGAACAAAGAAAAGCATTTCAAGAGAAGCTTCTCGTGATAGTTCCTAGCAAATTCCTTGCCGTCTATTGGAGTCCTTTTCCTTTTTGCATTGAACATTGTAGTTCGACCGCCTACTTAGGTTACAGGTGCATAATTCAGAGTCCAACCAAACTAATAACCTAGGGTCATTTTGGAAAAGTGCATAAAGGCTTTTCATTGTCTACACGAGTAAGTTCATTTTATTAAAAATGACCAAACAGCTATAAATTTACATGTCGTGAAAAATGAGCAACCTGCTTTGGTTTTCTATCATACAACAATTCTTCTCAAATGTCTAGTTTATCTAGGAAATAATCGAAAGCTCAACACTCGTGATGCGTAAATTGGGCCTTGTGTATGGAAGACAATATTTATAGATGTGATTATACCGAACATAAGTCAGCCACAGGAAAAGACACACAAGATTAATTGGAGAAAAATGAGAAGAGTAAGCGGCACGAAGGACAACTAGTAGGCACCCTTAATTCGGATCCTTAAGCAATCTATTTCTAATGTGGTATATGCGTACAATCCAAGATTCATTTTCCAAAATAAAATGCACTAATTCAACTTTTTAAACCCTCTTAATTTTAGGAGACAACTTTAATTAGTTTTACTATTCAAATTCGGATCTTGTTAACGGGTGTCCCCAAATAGTTGAAGCATACTTAATGGGAAATGTTCTTATTTTCACAAGCGTTGGTTGCACGTAACACTAGAAAAACATTATACTTGGGGACTGTTAACAAGTGCTCTTGGAGCATTCCTTAGCAAAGTCCTTAATATGAATTCCCATATAATAAAAACTTAGGCATAATCTTTAGAGCATAATGTACATGAAGAATGTATCGACTTCAATGAACTTTTGTCAAGAATAATAAACAAATTTTCCCAAAAAAAAAAAAAAAAAAAATGATGAGATATAATTGGGTGTTACATATGTCTCCTCGCCCAATACTAGGTGTACTAGCTTATGAATTATTGTTCATATCTCTAGCGTTGCTACTTCTGTGAACAAAAAAAAGGCCACTAAAGTCAGTCGTTGATGTGGAATATGTTAGTTATGCGTATTGTGCACGACGGTTAATCAAGCCATTGCCTTATAAGAGAAAGTCAAAAAAGTAGTGAGAAAAGAAAGCATTGCCTTTCAATGCTTTCATCTGTACTTTTTGCATTGAGTCAACTCAAGCCTTTGGTAGCATAGTTATTATGAAATTAACATTAAATTATTTCTCGAGTTTGGACCCGATTGTTAGCACGTGATCAAGTAATAAATGTTGTTTAGCACGTGACGTAACATTGACGATTAAAATCGGTATTGCTGCTGGTGCATAGCGATAATAGTCACCACCCCTTTGTCGACATACAACAACAAATGTTCAATGATAATCGACAAGGTAAGAATCAATAAGCTATTAAAAAGTGCCCGTAGAAAAATGAACGCTTCAAGTGACGGTTACAAGTTTAAATCCACTGAAGAGCAGAGTATTCACGGTCGTGGGACAACTAATGTACGTTTCTAAATACAAAACCTCTTGGGAACAAGATCATGACCTCATGAGAATGTGAGCGCAAGATTTATCGGACATGAAAGAACATGGACACAACCCCTAGAAACCGTTCGAAGAGCAATTACAGCATAATCTCTATAAATAATATCACTGATCTACCAAGGAACCCTCGCATAAATCAAATAAGATTACTATTTTTCAGTATTTTTACTTTCCTGCACTGTACTTTTATTTTCCAGACTCAGTTCATTGATGAAATTTCGGCGCAATATCCAAGCTTCATCAAACTTTGTCGTCAACTAAAATTTGGCATATATATATTTATCCTGGGTGTTGCATCGATGATTAAATTCCAATGTAATATCTTAGCGTCATCAGGCTTTGTCATCGATTAAATTTCGGCATTGTCTGTTGACACTTAGTACTGTTGTGACGTCTATATTTTCCAATGCTTGTCGTCGATTAAATTCCGGCATAGTTTGTATTTGTACAATTCTGTCTAGTATCGCCACAGGACACTGTTTTGTTTTTTTTTTTTAATTAAAAAGTCGAACAACGATTTTGGATGAAAGATATTTCGTCACGGGAGAAATTTCAACGAAACAAACCTACATCGAAGCCACAACCTGAATTGGAGAATGTGGCCCAGCATGTGGCGTTTACCAAGCAAAGTCTGCATTAGACTTGCTTCGAATCAAAGATGCATTCCATGTTTGAGTCGCCAAGTCCATGATTTAGCTTGGATTTGCTTTAGTTGCTTAATCCTTCTCGGTTGCAAATTCCAAGCAAAAATAAGTAAACCAGAAAGAAAAGCACGCAAGTCGTCCGTAGTCGTGTGTGGCTTATTCTGCTCGGTCACTACACTTTGAGGCAATCAACATGAATGTTGGGGTTTTCTCTATATGAATTTTTTGGGTTCGCTTTGGGTTTAATCTAAAAATGGAAAACATTTAAGCAATTGAGCATTGAAGTTCTATAATTCTCTGGACTCATAATTGA
Organism: Rhodamnia argentea; assembly: GCF_020921035.1. Classification (NCBI taxonomy): domain Eukaryota; kingdom Viridiplantae; phylum Streptophyta; class Magnoliopsida; order Myrtales; family Myrtaceae; genus Rhodamnia; species Rhodamnia argentea. Next base: position 2,582,728 of record NC_063152.1, on the reverse strand, counting down.
TTTATCTGTAGCTGGCTCCCCCCATAAATAAGGTTTTAATATTCGGACCGAATCAATTGTTCATTTTTTATATTTCTCTTGTAATCCCTCCTCTCACATATTGAACTACAAACTTTGTTATTCTCCTCGTTATTTCACACCACCCATGACCATCAAACGAAAAAACCAAAGGAGGAGAAGAAGAAGCCGTGCTCATGTACTTAATCATTAAAAGTGGATGAAAAATGAGATGTACAACATGCGGCATCTAAAATGTAAGTGTAAAGGCAAATCCATGCTCACGTACTTAACATCGACTTAGCACTTTTAGGCACGCACGACTGATAAAATAGTTCACGAATAGTAAAGCAATAAAAGTAAATGTGCTAAATTCGCAAGGTTTGGATCTAGGACAATGTCTTCCATGTCGGTTCCATTAATTAATCCACGAGATCCTCTAGGCTTAATAACTTGGTTGACCTCCCAACTTTCCTCCTTAATTTGCTCACGATCTTCGCTGCATCAACTCCTTTCCCTTTCACCACCAACTCGTCCTCACACTCTTCATCAAAACCCACAAATTCTGTTAATTATGTCTCGAGTTTGAACCGTTTGCGGAATCCGAATAAATTGAAGAATGTATATTGTTTTCGTAAATGGATATATTTGGGAAGAAAAGAAATCTTGGATTAGAATTTCTTTTCTTGAAAACGTCGTCAAATCTCGTGAAGATTTGTTATTCTGTTGAAGGAAGCTTATCCAAGATTGCCACCCAACAAAATTTCTTTTTTTGTACGGGGGAGACTCCACCTCTATGTGACTGGTTGGTCAATGAATAAAGAAGTTTTCTTTGACTTCTTAAAGAGCTGCATAGAGGAAATAAAAGAGAGGGCTTTCTATTTCCAAGTTCCTTTAGCAGAAGAGAGAAGCGGCCGCCGCACGAAGAGAAAGAAAAAGGTGCACGTACAGTGTTCTGTTTTTGAAGGTCGTGCGCGAGAGTTTTCGTTCAGGCTCAAACATTCATCGGTTTGTGGTTCGTGAGTTTTGTTATATCCGATTAAGTTGTTTATTTGTAAACACTTTGGGTTTGGGTATAATCTAGGTGCGGGAAACACGAGCGTATTGAGCGATTGTAATTCCGATTCTCCGATTATAGTGGATTGTTCTTGCTGGCTCTCCCGTGGATGTAGGTACCGATATTCGGACCGAACCACGTAATCTCTGGTGTCCTTTATTGTTCATCGTTATTTCTCTAGGCTTTTCGCATTGATTTATTTGCAAGATCCGGGTTAGCTTTCGCGTTATATTACAACAAATTCCACCCCTACAATGACGCGCACCCCCATTCTAAATTAGCTCTATGTCGCGACCTTATAAAAAATAAACAGGTTAATTTTCGGGCTAATGGATTATCGGGTTAATTAATTAACTAACCTAACTCGGACTCTCCCAAGTCCATACCAAATCGCAACTTAAGGTTCAAATAATTAACATGCGACGTGTTTTAAATTTGGAGTCGCCACTAATCATTTTCGGTAGGTTGATTAGAAACCTAAATAAAATAGCGGGAGAAAACTATCTTATTTCCGCGAACCAGAGATTTTGAATTCGGGGGATTTGGTTACGTCAGATTTCTCTAACGCCCTTTCGGTACCATTTTCATGAAAAATATTTGATTTGGCAATTTTGATGGATTTTACTTGAAATTCAAAGATGCAATTTTTTGGTTTTTTATCTTCTTTTTTATGAGAATATAAAACATTGAACTTTGTGCGATATACACCATAGATGATTTAGAAAGAAAGAAAACGCAGCCAAGCACGAGTATTTACAAAAATAAATTAACATGTAATAATGCTAAAATTTAGAACACGTGGCATGTCTAAAATAAACAAACAAATGTTCAAACCAAACGATTACATTTTTGTAGATCGAGATGGAAAAGATTACCTTCTATTACACAAAATCTTACTCACATACACGTTATAGTTCCCTTCAAGATCTCGGAGCTGGAAGAACGCGGCTGTCGTCGAAAATGGCAAGCAATGGCGTTGTTGGGTTGCGAGGGGCGAAATATGTGTCGGGACTCGTCGAAGATGATGCTCGACTAAAACTCTTTTCTTCACTCTCGAATTTTCTCTTCTGATTTTTCTCAAGAACTCTCTTTTTCCTCTCTAAAAATTCCTCTCAAAAACTCTCTCAAAACTCTCTCAATTCTCTTCCACTCCCTATCACAAAAATTCTCCTCTACTCTCTCTCTCAATTCTCTTCCACTTCCCCCTTTCTAAAACTCTTCTCAAGAGCTCTCTCTTTTATAGGCAAAATTCTTCATCCTTCATTCTTCACCTTCATTTCTTCACCTTCCATCTTCATCTTCTCTTCTTCATCTTCATTTCTTCACCTTCCATTTTCATCTTCCCTTCTTCATCTTCATTTCTTCACCTTCCATTTTCATCTTCCCTTCATTATCTTCCCTTCATCATCTTCCCTTCTTCATCTTCTTTTCATTATCTTCCTTTCATCATCTTCCCTTCTTCATCTTCTTTTGGTATTTGCAATACAGTCCCTAAAGTTACAAGTATTTGCAATACAGTCCCTGAAATTTTAAGTATTTGCAATACAATCCTTGAAGTTTCAAATCTTCTCGGTGTATTTTTCCATCCCGTGCCTAGTCTAGACGCATGCTAAATTAAGTGTTCCGCTTGCCCGATTATATGCCAATGCAATGTACGCTAAAAATAAATATGTGAGATGATTTTTTATAATTTTTATGCAAAAAATAGATTAATCAAAATTTAGGCGTCAACAGCTGCCCCTCTTTGAGTGGAGGCTCGTAGAGGTTCCGCTCAAAGAAAAAATTGAATCCTAAATTTTGACAAGGCAAATTATGGATGAACTTTTTGGCGGGAGTTTTAATCCCATTTTTTATGTAATGAAGTGATGCATGATATGCAAGACCGTAAATAACACGTGTCATAATTTCCCTTTTTCATGTTAGAGAAACCTGCACATGGATCGCATACAAGAATACCTGTTTTACCAAATTTCTCGTAAGCTAATGGTTCTCTTAATTTCCAAGCTTCTTTTTGCGGATGCAAGGATTTTAAGGTATTTGGCCTATCTGTTATCGGAGACTTCTCCCTAATGCAAGACAGCGCAAGATATGTGTGTCGTTTGAGATCACAAGAGCTACGTCGTTGTGAGTCGAAAGAAGTGGGATCAAGTTCACAAGAGCTACGTCGTTGTGAGTTGATTAAATGTCGAAATCGCCAGTGCATATGTCTTCACGATTCGATAAAGGGGAACCAAAATCATAAGAGCTACGTCGTTATGATTTGGTTTGGATCAAAAATATGGGTGCTTATGTCTTCATGATTTGATAAAGGAGCCGAAAATCATAAGAGCTATGTCATTATGAGCCGACTAAAGGTCAAGATCACCAGTGCATACGTCTTCGTGATCTGATACTGAAATCATAAGAGCTACGTCGTTATGATTTGAAGAGATGTCAAGATCGCCAGTGCATATGTCTTCACGTCCCGAGATTGAAACCATAAGAGCTACGTCGTTATGATTTGATAAGATGTCAAGATCGCCAGTGCATATGTCTTCACGTCCCGAGATTGAAACCATAAGAGTTACGTCGTTATGATTTGATAAGATGTCAAGATCGCCGGTGCATATGTCTTCACGTCCCGAGATTGAAACCATAAGAGCTACGTCGTTATGATTTGATAAGATGTCAAGATCGCCAGTGCATATGTCTTCACGTCCCGAGATTGAAACCATAAGAGCTACGTCGTTATGATTTGATAAGATGTCAAGATCGCCGGTGCATATGTCTTCACGTCCTGACAGAAGAGGCATATTGCCCGAATTGAACAATATTTGATAGGAGCACCTTCGAATGGAATCGATAAGTACAAAAGGGGCATATTGCCCGAATTGAATCATAACAACTATCATGAGAAGAGTTGTTAATTTGAAAAGGGGTTCAGAAAACTTACCCGGGTTCTCCAAACGATTAATCAAGGAACGAAGCGATTGTCTGTATCGTACCTGGTAGGCATTTGCCAAAAACTTGCTCATTCAATAATCCTTGGATGAATTTCGAGACCTTGGGAGGGAACTCGAACATCGGGAATGTATTACCTATCATAGAATGTCAGAGGTAACACACACAAACATATTCAACAATGAGTATAATGCAATCACTCATACTATGGTTCATGCATAACCATTCTGTCAAGTTTGCATTACCAATTTTGTCCAGGGAGGTTCTCACATTACGAATACCTCGAATGTGAGCTGAATGGGGGGACTTCAGTCCGAAAGGGCTTTCTCTCACTCTCGAGAAAAGCTATTTATCCTGTCTGCAGGATTCAAGAGAAATCACTCAATCTTTCCATCATCGCATTCGATAAGGATTCAAGTAATCTCGCAATTGATACGACCGAGTCGATCTGGAGGTCTTGATTAGGACCGTAATGAGAGCTAGGTCAAAGGTTTACAAAGGGGACTCCGGTTGAGTCAAGGCTGCTGAAATGAATTTCTTCATCATCTGCTCCAGATTTACAAGTCAAGAGCCCCGCAAAAATGAGAGAGAAATAATCTTGCTCGAACTTCTTCGAGTGATGCTTAAAATCATTTAACTCTACGTTAACTCAAGTGCCCTAATCAGAAGAGACTTTGGAGGGTTATAACGTAGGCTAGGATTGGGGACCGAGGAACGAAAAGGCTCGTTTTGGCTCAGAAATTAAATGAGAAGGGGCTTGACGTTGGTGATCATCGTTGACTAGTCACCGATCTTGGTCTTCCGGAAATGTCTTGAGAAAGAATTGAATGAGGGATGGTAGTTTTCTACTGAAAATTGCACTTTGCAAACCGATTTCTTGGGGAGTCTTCTTCACAACAAGTGTCTGTCAAGGATTTGCAAGAGACACAATGCAAACATGTACATGAAATTTACAACTTAACATGCAAAAATGTACATTCAAAATTCAGAAGTACTTTACAAATGAATGTGCATTGGCCTTACTTTTGGTAGGCACTTTGCTTTTCCTATGCTTGAAATTTCATATGAGATCAGCCTTTGCTTTTCTTACTCCCGACTCTCATTTTTCTTTTTTTCTTCTTTTTTTCGAGAAGAGATTTCTTTTCCTTTTTCTTTGAGAGTTCTTCGACATCTCTTTATTTTGCTTTTTTTTTTTTTTTTTTTTTTCGAGAGCGGGCCCTTCTCCTTTAAGCTGAGTTTGCCTCTCCTTTTTTTACAATCTCATGATTTTGAACCAGGAATTACAACAAACATAAACATTTACAAAGAAAAATTATGTAAACATAAAAAATCTAGCATACAAGAAATGAGTCCATTCGGGAATTCTCTGTTGACCCGACCACCTCCAATTCTAATCCTTGGGAAAATGATATCTTCGTCTTTGGAATAAGCAAATGATCACCAACATGGGTTTAAGAAATGAATTTGTAGGCTCAAGGGGGCTATGCAAAGAATGAAGTGTATAGGATAGAGAAATGAATGCTCTTCATCATCCTAAGGCACTTGAATTAAAATTCGAGTATAAATGCAAAGAAACACCCGAAGATTAATGTTAGTCCGAGCAAGAAAATTTCTAACCATTTACCTCGTGTTGCCGCTGGAATTAACTCGTCTGGACCCCGATGTGGGGTGGTTCTTGACAGGGGTAAAGAAATGAAACCACCGCTCAAAAGGGGTAATCAATGGATCACCCGTAGTGTTTGGGATAGAGAATTGAATGCCTCTGTCATTTCGGCTAACGTACCTTTCGCGAGAAAACTCTTTACCTCGGGGAATGCGGAACTTAGCCACCGTTCAACTCGCCTGAAAAAATGGGACGTGTTTGGAAAAAGATTGCCTTTCATCATCCTGTCTTGCCCCATTCCATACATTTGGTGTATCTTATGTAGTTCATGTTCCTTATTCAGAGTTGATAAATTAAACATGAGGAACAATCATGCACAAACTATGCAATGTATGAGTGTTTTCGAGCATATAAAATGCAGCAACTTTTTATCTTGGTGGATAGAATTTGCAAGCACATAAGAAACTTCTTAGGGGCGTGGATCGTGAGTTGCCCCTGCTCATGCAAATGAGTTGCAAAACTTCATTATTTGGTTCGAGACATGAGATTGTCAAAGGCTCCGGGAATTTCTCATTTCATTAATTTCTCGGGGAGAAGGGATACTTCCGTATCTGGAAAGGCAGTGACCCTCGTAAAAAATCAAAAGGGAAAGCATCAATGTACGTTCTCATGTTCTAAACGAGTTGAAACGATACCGCTTTACCCTTGTACGAATTTCTTGTGAACTTTGAATTGAAAGGATCAACTCATCTGGATTGGATTGTATGTCCGGGATGTTATCTCTCCGGTCTTGTAACCATCCGGGCTGAGTTTCAATCGGCATTGAACTGCGAAGCAAAAAGGTTTTTATTAATCTTTGTACATTGATGCCAAATCCCGGGATCGAACCTGGGACGCCTCGGACCACTGTCATTCCCCCAACCACTAGGCCGTGGTGATGTTGGCGTCCACGGTTGGTTCGCTTTTTGCTATATTGTTCTCAAAACAGTTGGCAATCTCCTGTCGAGAATGAAATAAGCTTAAATCAGAGTTTGAAATGATTGAGAGCCAATTGGGACGATACGGAGTTACCCATCTTTGAGTCCGCTTGGCCTTTTACTCGTATTCTCCCAAGTAAGGCTATTCGGAATCTCTCTTTACGGGCGTTCAGGGGCGTCGTCCACAAATTGATTTTCTACGGGCCTAGCTTAGTAAGGAACTTACGCATTTGATAAGGGAGGAGAAAATTCGCCCTTTAACTCTAGGCAAATTCTAGACAGCTAGAAAGTAAAAAAATATCCCACGCAGGGGAACTATACGTGGAATTAAAGGAGTATTCATGCGAGATTGGTTCCACCTCTCTTGCTGGCCACTTCAACGATCAACCGATTCTGTCTTGGACTAAACACCAACAATCGTTGTTTGAAGACCCATAATAACTTGCTTCGGATCACAGCTCTGGAGGTCCTTCATTTCCAAACAGGCTCATCAAGGTAGCAAGCTCATCATCAAAGTAATCTTCTGATTTTTCGAGCAATTGATACTCGAATTGGGCATTGTTACTTGCTAACACCGGTGACAGATTGCTGTGAGCGATCTGACTCCTTAAACTTGAGCCTCCGTCGTTGCTCGGGAACTTGTAGGGATGATCAACCCGTCCGCTACTAGAACCACCAGCGGAATGTTGGTATAACTCTGTATTCTTGATTGGGAAGTGGCCGGGTACCTTTTGCTCGGTAGTTTTTCCCGGAATTGATCTTCCAGCCAACTACGGTCCGGTCGCCTTGGTCCCAAGCTGCATCGTGCTTCCTCGACTTATCTCTAACCCTTTGAAGGTGATTTGTTACACTTTGCATGGTGAGTCCGTCTATATTCATCATTTTGTGTACAGCCGGTGGTCGTCTTGAATTGATTCCTAGCTGTCGAACCGCCTCAATGAATATAGAATGAAGCTTGGCGGACCAAAGGGGCCTTTTCTTTTGGACAAAATCGTCGTCGTCGCCTTGGTCATAGTTTTTTTGTTCGAGTAATTGCTTCCTTACAGCATGCTGCCAAATGTTTTGGAGCACTCGAACGCAGACCGGCTTCTCTAGGATGTATCGAGCAATGATATCCCGGCGGATAAATTTCACGATATTTCGTGCCGTGATCGCTAAATAGGATGCGGCTTCGATCCATTTGGAGAAATAGTCAATCGCCACCAAGATGAATCGATGGCCATTGGATGCTTTAGGGTTGATAGGGCCGATAACATCAATGCCCCACATAGAAAACGGCCATGGTTCGGATAACCGATGCAACTCGTTTGGAGGGACATTAATCTTGTTACCATGAATCTGACATTTGTGACAGCTTCGGACATGCTGAACCGGGTTGGAAGTCCCATCATACTTCTCGAAGTCGGGCATCTTGAACTTCTCCGGCACTGTGACCGAAGTTGTCCGTAGGGGGAACTAAAGCAGGAAGCGGCGGGCTGGCGGCGGATGATTGAAATTTGGCGGTGAAGGCGGCCATCATTTCTTTCATCTTTCGGAACATCATCCCTTCAAAGCGCTCGGTCAAGGAGCCAAGTTTCTCGTCTAGGGCAGCACTAACGGCATCGTTAATGTTGGCCATCCTCTTTGCGACCGATCGAGTAATATGTGGAGGATCCGTGATAAATTACCTGTACACAGTAACAAACCCAAAATTAGTACAGGGAGCAAGAATAGCGAGCCGGCCCATGGCATCCCTCTAGACTCAAATAAACAAAGTGATTATGACCAAAGGATTGAAACATGTAATTTTCAGTTTGTCCGTTTTTACGAAAAAATTCGTATTAATTCGTACGTTGATCAAAACATGTCCAAATTTTACGAGCTTGTAGTTGAGAAGGTGATGAACAACTTTTATGTTGGCCAATCAGACTAGAAATGCGTGGATCAAATCAGTTTAATGTGCCTTTCCAAAAAAATCATGTTCAGAAAACTGTTATAACCGCATGTTGTTGAAAAAACGAAAGGCCATCTTAAATTATGAATTTAATTCTGAAATTTTGTAAGATATTAGTTAAAACATAGGTCTACAACTTTCGTGTTTGGCACTTACTCAAAGCTCGATCGTAAAATTTAGTAAAAATCGCACAACAGGAATAAGCCAAATCAGAATTGAGGACAACCGATGAAATTGTAAAAGCTGCGGAAGCAAAGTGCGAAATTGGAAATAAGACAATGAAACTTCTAAACAATCAACCTAAACCATGGACCGGCCCAAAATAAAAATGAGATAACATGGTACAAGAGACAAGAAATTACCTCTCATACGAAGAAAATGTCAATCACAAAGACATGCGCATGAATCGTGAGTTTAAATTTTATTCTATCTATCCAAAAGGCTTTTGCAAAGTGAAATGATGAACGAAACGACATGTCGCAGCCTCGCGCACAGTCATCATGACTAGTCGCAACCTCGCGTACAATAGTCATGACTAGTCGGGTCCAATCACTTCGGCTTGGTTCGGTCGACAAGGGCAATTCTCATGCATCGTAGCCTCACGTGTATGAGAACGACCCTTGAGCCATTTTTTGAAAAAATTTTCGGGATCCAGATGGGATAACCTTTAGCGAAACCTTACCACCAAGGTTAAAGAACCATCTAAATACCATCTTAAAACTATTAGTGTGACCCAGGTCCGGTCACGGGTTATGTGCGATGTAGTGCAAATACGATAAATCATGCACAACAATTAAAGGCAAACACCGCTTCAATGATTCAAAAGTTAAATCACAATTCCAATTCACCAAGCCTGCAAAACAAAGGGTTAGCCGATCACTCCTCCCCTTATAACTCCCAATCTGCAAAAACATTTAACACCTAAGAATGAGAATTCAACCAAAGTTTACCAAATCAAGTGATTTCTTTTTCATGAAATTATCCGGCCTAAGTCCTCTTTGGATCCCCAGTGGAGTCGCCAAGCTGTCGCGACCTTATAAAAAATAAACAGGTTAATTTTCGGGCTAATGGATTATCAGGTTAATTAATTAACTAACCTAACTCGGACTCTCCCAAGTCCATACCAAATCGCAACTTAAGGTTCAAATAATTAACATGCGACGTGTTTTAAATTTGGAGTCGCCACTAATCATTTTCGGTAGGTTGATTAGAAACCTAAATAAAATAGCGGGAGAAAACTATCTTATTTCTGCGAACCAGAGATTTTGAATTCGGGGATTTGGTTACGTCAGATTTCTCTAACGCCCTTTCGGTACCATTTTCATGAAAAATATTTGATTTGGCAATTTTGATGGATTTTACTTGAAATTCAAAGATGCAATTTTTTGGTTTTTTATCTTCTTTTTTATGAGAATATAAAACATTGAACTTTGTGCGATATACACCATAGATGATTTAGAAAGAAAGAAAACGCAGCCAAGCACGAGTATTTACAAAAATAAATTAACATGTAATAATGCTAAAATTTAGAACACGTGGCATGTCTAAAATAAACAAACAAATGTTCAAACCAAACGATTACATTTTTGTAGATCGAGATGGAAAAGATTACCTTCTATTACACAAAATCTTACTCACATACACGTTATAGTTCCCTTCAAGATCTCGGAGCTGGAAGAACGCGGCTGTCGTCGAAAATGGCAAGCAATGGCGTTGTTGGGTTGCGAGGGGCGAAATATGTGTCGGGACTCGTCGAAGATGATGCTCGACTAAAACTCTTTTCTTCACTCTCGAATTTTCTCTTCTGATTTTTCTCAAGAACTCTCTTTTTCCTCTCTAAAAATTCCTCTCAAAAACTCTCTCAAAACTCTCTCAATTCTCTTCCACTCCCTATCACAAAAATTCTCCTCTACTCTCTCTCTCAATTCTCTTCCACTTCCCCCTTTCTAAAACTCTTCTCAAGAGCTCTCTCTTTTATAGGCAAAGTTCTTCATCCTTCATTCTTCACCTTCATTTCTTCACCTTCCATCTTCATCTTCTCTTCTTCATCTTCATTTCTTCACCTTCCATTTTCATCTTCCCTTCTTCATCTTCATTTCTTCACCTTCCATTTTCATCTTCCCTTCATTATCTTCCCTTCATCATCTTCCCTTCTTCATCTTCTTTTCATTATCTTCCTTTCATCATCTTCCCTTCTTCATCTTCTTTTGGTATTTGCAATACAGTCCCTAAAGTTCCAAGTATTTGCAATACAGTCCCCGAAATTTTAAGTATTTGCAATACAGTCCTTGAAGTTTCAAATCTTCTCGGTGTATTTTTCCATCCCGTGCCTAGTCTAGACGCATGCTAAATTAAGTGTTCTGCTTGCCCGATTATATGCCAATGCAATGTACGCTAAAAATAAATATGTGAGATGATTTTTTATAATTTTTATGCAAAAAATAGATTAATCAAAATTTAGGCGTCAACACTCTACGAAGATCCATTTGTTAAAGATGTGGATTCTCATGTAGTTTTAGAAAAGATCATCGATAAAGAATGGTTTCCTCTAAAATCAGTTTTGTACCGTGCCGATAAAAATATATTTTTGGGGTTAAATTGTGTAATGGGGTATGTTGACTATGCTGTATGATTTCTAGGGTTTATCACCATCGGCCGTAGCTGCAATCCGACATGCCTTAGTCTTGTGCTTCCGGCCCTTCAAAGAACCAAGCTTAATCACAATCTTCTTCTGCAAAATGATGGAGGAAGCGTCGGAGTAATGAAATATTAAACCACGTCTTCATCTAACAGTTTAAGCATCAAGGACAATTACAAACGTGTACACAAACACAAAATTAACAAATAAATAAACTATCGACTATACTAGTGGAATGAGTTAGGGCAAGTACTAACCTTGGTCACGTCGTCTCTCCAATCTCTTTCTCTGCCAAGAAGACACATCCGCGAGATGCTTATGCTCGGATGAACAAGGAAAAATAAGAATTGGAGCTGTGCAATGGTTCTTCTATAGCACGAAACTTCGAAAGGGATTCGTGCTTCCCAGCCTTCGACTCGTTACGGCTATTTAGCTGCTTCCCTAAGAAAAATTTCCCTCGTATGAATGTGCAAAATCTTCAATTTGACGTTCTCTACATCAGGGTCATGTGGTCTTTCAAAGATTCGGCGGACTTCCGTTAGTTAGCCGATTAGTTTAAAGTTGACTAAAAAGAAGTCTCCTTAGGGAGAGCTTCACGTAGCGCTACAGCAAGAAGTCCAATGCACAATGGTATGAGCCAGAACATTTCATGGAGATGGGGGGCATGGATTTACATCTCGAGATCCTCCATGCAATTTCGGTAGTAAAAAAAAGACAAAAACCAAGATGAGTTTAGTGGCGATATCAGTGAAAAAAAGAAAATGGCACATATAATGAAACTGCAGCCTATGGGTAAATTGTCCAAAAAGTTTTAAATCTATTGTACGTCAATCAATTTAGTCATTAATTTGTGCCAATTTTATCATAAATCTTTTGACAATTGACTAATTTAGTAATTGGGCGGAAACCGTTCACATGGTCGTCTAGTAAACACTGGCCATCCTAGGTGGCTCGACCTTCGTATGCCAACAAAGAAGGGTCACTACCCCCGCCTGGATCCGGGTGCCCAGAGTTGAAAAAAAGAAAGAAAAGATACAAAAAATTGCAATTACCAATGTTAGTACTGGCCGTGTCGCATAAGACAATCGACGTTGAATAAATCGCCACATAAGCGATATCTAACCAAAATTAACCGAAATAACTATATTGACAAATCGTCAAAAGTTTTAGAACTAAATTGGTACAATTGCAAGGTTCATAACTGAATTAGCATAGTTAAAAGATTTACGACTGAAGTGGCCCTCTTACACTAGGTTTACGACTTTTTGGATAATTTTTCCTGCAGCCAATACATTCATGCTCAAAGAGTGGCTAGCATTTGCGGGTATTGCTTTTGACCCAACAGCACATTACTTCTATTCTCGGTATGCAGTAGTATAGTATTAGTGTTACGTGAAAATCTGGTGTGATTGAAACAACAAAGCCCTAATTTTAGATTTTTAAAAGAGGACTAAGACCTTCACTAACGCGTTCGCTTAATTAAGCCCGTTCACGAGTTATAAGAATTATATCCCCGATCGTCATACTTTCCGGCAAGAATTGTTAAGAATTCACGACCTTTTATATGACTATGACTTAGTCCCCTGGAGCAAACTTTCTTGAGTAGGAATTTCCGAAAGGCATGCGGTGAGCAGCGTGAGGGGGTACGATGATCGACTGTTCTTTGTTGTCCAGTGCATTAGAGGATGACTTATTTTATGCGTACTCACACTGCTTCGCCGAAAAGTGCTCCAATCGACAAAGTATCTTTCACTGAATTTCTTTTCTTTGGTTTCTTTTAAGAGGAGATGGGTTCTATGGCGATTCTAGACATGAGCCTCAATGAATCACAATGAACATATACGCTTCGCATGAATTTAATTAACGATGAAGTACACAACACTTTGGAGGAATTTAATCGATACTAAGTGACATCATAGAGCGATACAGAATCGGAATTTCATTGACGAAGAAGAGACGGTGACTAATAAACACGTCTGAATTTAATCAACAATGAATAATCTGAACTACAACTAAAGTATGGGAAAAATAATTGCGACAAAGTGAAGATAAAGATAAATTCATGACAACGTTGAGTTTTTTTATTGATTGGAGGGGTTTTCACAAAAAAAAATACTCTTGTCATATTTATAACCCCCATAAACAGTGGTTATACATGGCAATTACTAAATTTGAAAGAAAGTTATACAGCAAATCATGGATCGCACAAGGTTGCAAGGAAAATAGTTTGCTCACCTAAAAGGGAAGGAGGATTAGGATTGCTCAACTGAACTTATGGAACAAAGTTTTGTTAGGCCGCACGCTGTGGAACCTTATCAATCATCCATCCTCTTCCCTTTGGAGCATTTGGGTTCGCAACACAAAATGCAGAGGCGCCTTACTTATGCAAATGGATATCGGGGAAAGTATGGCTTGGAGATGGCGATGTCTCCTCAAATTGTAACCTTTTTTAACCACGATTATATCTAGCTCACAGATCTTTTGCCGAGATATATATGACAAACTTAGATATGGGAGATCGGCTGTAGAGTGGTACAACCTAATTTGGAGCATCGGCATTATCAAAAACAATTTTATTAGTTGGCTAGCTTGTAGAGATAGCAAGGAGGGCAAATGAGTAGCGATTGGATAGAAAAAATAATAGCAGAATTTTCGATAAACTATTCATATTGAAAGAGGTATAAAATCTCTCTCGCCACTGGGAAGTCTCTCTCCAACATGAGAAATCAGATGCATACACTTGTACAATGCACATTCAAGAAAATATGCAATACCAAAAATTGCATACGGTGACCAAATGCAGCACTAAAAATAAATAAATCACCTGCAAGCAAAAATCTATATCTTGTAAAAAAAACTAATCGGATGCCGATTTCTTTCACAAATATGCCAATTAAATGCATGCAATTCTATAAGATGAAATTTATCAACTCTTATAAAGTCCAATGACAGACCATGAAGAAAACTAAGAACCAATAACAACCAAAGCAAATGAAACTAGCATGATAATTTGGTTAGCCTGCACGGACAAATCAAGAAAGAACGTATAACCTATGCCATACCTAGGTCACTTACGAGGAGAAATGAGAGGACTCCGAGCAATCACTTTTCCCCAGAGATAGTTTGTTATATGTTATATTGGACACAAAACAAAGATAAGTTCTACTATATTCACTTTAATGGCATGAGAAAAAATCTCCAAATAAATCTTTGGAGTAAATATCTCATTATAATCCTAATCCGATAAAAAAGCTAAGCCTGAGCAGTGATTGAATAAAAGAAAAAGAAAAAGCCAGCAGTAAGTTCCAAAAAATTATTCATATTGAAGGGGTTCTAAAATATCTGTTGATACCGGAGAAATCGGATGCAGATACTTGAATAGCACACATTCAAAGAAAATATGAAGTACCAAAATAGCATATGGTGACCAAAAACAAATAAACCACCAGCAAGCAAAAATCTCAATCCCCTAAAAAAAATACCTAATCAGATGCCAATTTTTTTTTCGCAAATATGCCAATTAAACGGACGCAGTTCTATAAGCTGAAATTTATCAAGTGAATGCTGCCCATTGAAATTTCTTCAAAACAGTCTCAACTCTGTGCAAGAGGGGAAAAAACCTTAACTTGAAGGTCATCGGCCCAAAGGACAAAAAACCTAACACGAGGCGGCGACTTCCCCTAAGTTGAACTCGTCCAATGTGGAGGAAGAAAAACCCTAACGGGAGGTGACAGGGTAAGCTAAGCTTTCACTTCGAAATCGGAGCACAATCAAAGAAGGGAGATAGGACTTGGAGAGAGATGAGGTGGTGGTAGAGGGAGGGCTCCGGGACGGCGGAGGAAGCGCTCGTGTATTTGATCGAGGGATCGGCGTGGTCGTCGAGCGAAGCTCGGGTCGAGGGAGCCAACTTGGAGAGAGAGAGGGAGGCCAAGTCATGAACTTGAAGAGAGAAACAGAATCGTGAACTTGTCTGGGAGAGAGATAACGGAGGGAGATAACGGGAGATCTCCTCGTGTTTTTTAAAATTCTAAGGGGTGGGACCCGACGTGCCACATATCGATCCGTGAATGGTTTTCTATTAATCCAGAGTGGAGTATCTCACTCACCCAATATTTTCTCTTGCATGCTGGGTTGACCCAAAAGTTTCGGTGTGTGTGGTGGTTTCTTGCATGTGCCATGCACTTAGTATTTGATAATAAGGACCAAGACCTTCATAGAATGCGTCCAATACGTGCTATAAAATCATGAATTAGACTTAGAGCGGTAAGAGTTATCCTAATGTGGGCTTATATTAATTGAGATTATAATTACTGTTCTACGGGATTAAATTACCGTTTACCAGGTTGGTCTAATAAGGTAAGATGTATGGATTCTTAACCAATCTAATGTAGGTCTAGTATTGTGTGGGCCAAGTTGAGCATGACCTGTGATGAAAGGAGCCCAATTAAAAACTCTATAAATAGCGCTCAAGTCCCTCCCTTAGTTTTAACAAACTCATAACAAACTCACATATATTATACATACGGATTGGCGTCGTTGAGGGGCTATCTTATCAAGCTAGGGATACAGAGGGTCATAGAGGAGAAGATCTTCAACATCATAACATCGTGATTCTGCCTAAAGTAATGATGGATTCCAACCGCATCAAGAACGTTAGATCCCAAATCAGGTGCACAAATTCCTTTAAACCATTACTGTGTTTCTTGATTCTAGCTATGTAGATCCTAGGATTGCCATAATAAGATTTCTAGCAGCTTACATGTGATATTAGAGTGTCCATAGTTTAGATCTAGAACTTTCAATTTTTCCCATTTTCGAAATTTTTACCAGATGAAGATTGATTTTAATCACATATTTGGATTCCTCTCTTCGAGACGGTCATTTCGAGTGGTGGTGCATCCTCACGAGCCAATGGGACATCGACGCGTGAAGTTCACGCGCTGCCATGCGTAAACCACCTCCAAGCCGACGTCATCAATGACGTCAGCGTAGGCGGTCGCCCTTCAAAGGCGCATTACACGTGGCGATTACCGCCTCTCAAGAGATCGCCAAGTGGCACCGCCTTTAGCGGTTATCGCCTCCCGAGATACCGCTACGTGGCATATGACGTCATCAATCAAGTCGACCCCACCCAATTCTGATCCGGACCTATTGATCGACCCGACTCTATTTGACCAGGTCAACTCGATTGATTTGACCGCCGACCGGGCCACCCTTCCCGATCAGGCCTTTGACCGATCAATGGTTGGACCGGAAGCCTTGGTCGAGCCAAGATGTTCCGGGCCGATCAACCGGGTCAGACCGGTCATTGACCGAATCATGCGTGCCTAAACTTCAAACGGCCCATGAGAGCTCATGTGAACTTTGTTTTGGATGTTCTTGGTACCAGCGTGCTCGTATGAAGATTCTCTACATTTTTTATATTTATGTTAAATGTTTGAACCTTTTAAGGATTGAAAAATGCGTAAAAACCCTAAATATGTGTATTTTGGGGGGTATTTTTGGCATTTTTCTTATATTTTCATATGATTTCGAAAACACTAAGGCTAGATCACATGTATATGACCACATAAATGATGTGTAGAGTGCTATTAATTATTGGCATTTATAAGGTTTAACGTGTATCAATGAATGGAGCGATGGTAGAAGATCGCCTGTGATTTTAGGATAAAGTGCCCCTATAATCAAGTCTAAAATCACATGGTAAATGTGAGACATAAAATTTATATATCGCTAGTGTGAGAGAGTTTTAAAGATTCAATTGAGTAGTGACTGCCAAAACGGCACACTTAATTGGGTTTGAGAAATATTGATATCATGTTTTGGTGGGATGTCTCCTATTGTAATTCGTGGTCATACTCCCAAAGGCAATGATTGTGTATTGTTTCATGGAGGGATACATGTATATCATATGGTTGAGGATTGACCGATTCTAGTAACTCATACACCCAAAGGTGGTGATTCATGAAAATTGAAATATATTCTCATGATCGTTGTCATGTGGAGAGTTTACAACTGCATGCCATATATTCTGTCCAAAGGTCATTATGTGATGATGCATGTAACTCTTAAGATGTGTACTTATAAGGTTTCAAGTTACACAATATTGGTTCACGAAAGGTCACATGTACATCATATGGTTGAGTAATCGATCCTAGTGGTTCATACTCCCAAAAGTGGTGATTCACGAAGGTTAGAATATATTCTCATGGTGAGCTATCATGTATAAAGTGCACGTTATGTATTATGCCTAAATGTGATTATATGATGATGCATCTAACTCTCAAGATATGTACTTATAAGGTCCAAACTACACAGTACTCACATGATGCTAATTGCATACATTGCTTGTTAAACAGGTCACCTTCTCTGTAAACGGTAACTCCATTAAGATTGAGGTTTATGTTGGTTAAAATTTTGAGAAGTGGGTAGAGGATTTTATATTTGGGATGAAGATGGCAGAAGTTCATATGCTTTTAATAAGGATAAACCAGCAGATTTTACTGTCAATAGTACGGAACTCGATAAGGCACATTTTATTGCTTGGATTAAGAGCAATCGGATTTGCTTATTATCTTTGTAGCAATCCATTCAATACTATATTGAAAATGGTTTGCCAACCGACTACACTACTATATAGATAATAGAAGCCTTGGAGGTTTGGAACCGTATCTTGTTTAATGCTGAGATAATGATACATCTACAAGGACTCTTTAACATAAGGTTTGATGGTTCTAATGGGGTTAGAAATGACATCATAATGATGGTGGACTGATAGATTAAGAGGTATAATAAATCATACTCATAAAGGAACTCTTGAAATCATCAGTCATTCCGATGGTTTGGGTCCAAATATAGCATTATTTAAGAACGATAGTGACTAGAACTTCTTTTGTAAGAATAAAGGTCACATAAAAGAATACTACAACTAATACAAACCTTGGTTGTCTAAGTGTCAGCATACAAGAAATGATTTTTTGGCTTTGGTTTTTGAATCCAACCCATCAAAAACCTCACCCAGTTTGTGGTGGCTAGGTAAAGGTGCAACCAATTATGTTGCGTGCACCATATAGAGATTCATAAATCATAAGAAGCCAAATTATGGTGAATCAAAGCTCACTGTGGGAAACAATAATAAATTTGACGTTGAGTTCGTGGGAGATGTCATTTTAATTTCAATTTCTGGTTTTGATTTGATATTAAGAAACGCACCTATTGTACCTTCATGTAGATGGAAGTTAGTTTCCATATAATATTTGGATACGTGTGGTTAGTCTTTTGAAAGAAAGGACAACGGTATTTCCGTGATTTTTAAGTCAAATGAGGCTGGGTGCTACAATATATGCAACGGATTGTATTGATTGTGTTTGACTTCCAATGATATATACCTCGCTTTTACAGCTAAAAATGTTGATTCCAAAGACCTCTACCCGAACAACGGTCTTATGCGTTGGGACGTAAAAGAATTGGCCACATATCTAAGGAAAGTGTTGAAAGGCTGATAAATGCTAACATCCTATTCGCTCTTAAATGTGACCTAGAAACTTGCGTAGACTATTGTAGAGCTAAGAAGACTATGATAAAGAAGAGAATTGTAGTCCGAAGTTCTAACTTGTTGGAGGTCATTTACATTTATATCGTTGGACTCTATAAGGCAACCTTGTGTAGTGATTTTTATTTCATCATATTTATTGACGACTATTCTCCCATATGGTTATGTGCACTTGATTAAGGAAAATTCTGAATCTTTTAACAAGTTAAAAAAAAAACAAAATTTTGGACTAAATTCGAGAAACGGTTGGAAAAAGTCATAAAGTTTATCAAATCGGACCGAGGTGGTGAGTATTATGGTAGACATGGCGATGCTGGACATAAGGGCCATTTGTATAGTAGCTTAGTATACTATTCCCGAGAATTTTGAGCAAAATGGTGTAGCTAAAAGGCGTAACCGCACTCTTAAGTATATGATGAGGAGTATAATTAGAAGAATGAACCTACATAATTATCTATAGGGTGAAACTTTCAAAGTTTTCCTTTACCTTCTAAACCGTGTTTCTATCAAAGTTGTTCCATTGACTCTTTTGAGTTATGGACTAGACGTAAATCTAACTGAACCATCGAAATATTTGGTATTATCCTGCTGGAGTAAAGTTATGTTACTCAATATTAAGTAAGTTGGACTTTAAAATTACTTGGTGTTACTTTGTATCTTTGCTCAAATCATTAAAGGGGTATTGAGTTTATAATCCCAATGGAAGTACAAGAATTGTGGAATCACAAACAGCGAAACTTTTGGAATTTGATTGGACAAAGAGAGTTGTTTCTGATAGACTATTGAGGTAAACGGTACGGTAGGGATTACTTTGTCGTTTTTTCTTTTCCTATATAGACGATCATAGAGCCTCCCACATCACAGATTGAACCTATTGGGGTTCGGGATCTTGTTGTTTGGACAGATCCCGATGAAGTTCTTCGAGCTCCACAAGTGCGGGATGAGGTTGAAGTAGCTTCATGTAAAAGATTTATCAAGCAAAGACGACCAGTTGTAATGTTGGACTATATAGTCTATATGGGAGAGCATAGCTGCAATATTGGCTGTATGTTTAATCTAGTGACTTGTACAAATATTAGTTTTTGTCCTCAATCAGATCTATAGTTAGATGCGATAAAAGACGAGATACAATCTATGGAACATAATGATGTTTGAGAGCCTATTGAATTGCTTAAGGTTACAAGCTCATCGGTTGCAAATGGGTGTATAAAACTAAAAGAGACTCCAAAAGAAAGATTGAGAAGTTTAAAATTAAACTAGTAACTGAAGGTTTCACTTAGAGAGAAGAAGTAGACTATGAAGCAAATTTTTCCCAGTCTCTTTTAAAGATTCTTTCAAAGTGATCATGATTTTTGTAGCTCATTTTGATATGGAGTTACCCCGGATGGACGTTGAAACTACTTTTCTAAATGGAGACCTTGATGAGGAAATCTATATCGTGCAACTCGAAGGCTTTGCAGCTGATAATTAAGTAAGCTTATATGTAGACCGAAAGAGTCTATTTACGGCCTCGGGTAAAACTTCTAGAAAATGTCATTCGAATGTTGTCACTTCATTCAGTTATGTATAGAATAAAGTGAATTAGTGTATATACTGCAGGGTCAGTGGGAGGAATTTTATCTTCCTTGTGCTTTATGTAGATGATATCTTGCATGCAAGTAGTGATCTTGGATTAATGCATGAGGCGAAGCAAATATCATCAAAACATTTTGTCATAAAGGACCTTGGTAGCACGTCTTTTGTCCTAGCCATTGAGATCCATTAGGATCGTTCTCGCCAGGTATTTGGTTTGTCTTAGAGGGCATATGTTGATTGTATTATAGAAAGATTCAGTATGCAGCACTGCAAGTCGGGAATTGCTCCTATCTTTAAGAGTGATAAATTGAATCATTTACGGTGTCCTCATAGAGAAGTTGAGAAAACTCAAACATTGCATTTGTAACTTTTAGTATATATTAGTCCCAAGACTCGATCACTGGATTGCTGCCAAGAATATTTTGAGATACTTAAAGAAGACAAAAGATTACACATTTATTCATAAACACGTTAAGGACCTGCGGCTAGTAAGATATTCAGATTTAGACCTTACTAGTTATCAAAATGACTAGAAGTCGACAACATGATAAATTTTTATGTTAGCAGGTGGTGTAGTATAGTGGAAAAATAAGAAACAGAAATCTATATTATCCTCTACCATACAAGCGGAGTTAATGGCATGCTTTTCAGCTGCTACTCGGGCTATTTGGCTCTAGAATCTTAGTAGGGAGTTGACTGCATTTGATTTTCCGAACAGGCCCATATAGTTATATTATGACAATAGCTCTGCATTATTATTTATTAACAACAACAAAGGTCTTAAGGGGTCTAAACATCTAGCGGTCAAGTTTTTTATCATAAAGGAAATAATTGAGAATGGTGATATTAAAGTAGAGCATAGTTTCACAGATGATATGGTTGCAAACCCACCGACTAAAGGTCTTTGCCCCTATGTATTTGAATGACATGTCATCAACATGGACTTAGTAGCATCATTGGATGCGGTTGTTTAGTGGGAGCTATTTTTAATTTATGTTCTAATAAAGTTCACATCTATGTTTGTTACATTTTGTAACATCTTGATATGTATCAACTTTATTGCATGCAATCAAGCATTTATGATGAAGGTGATGTTGAATACATATATCAATTGGAAATCTCAAGGTACATGTAAACCTTGAGTAAAGGTTGAGGCATTCAGTCACTACCCTTAAGGATATGTCTTGTTACACATAACGTAAAGTTAGCTATAAAGACATAACATTTGTAGGTTCATTGGAACCATAAATGATATTCTCTAATGCTATATTAGGTTTTGTGACACATAAAGGAGAGAGAATGGTGACTTACAAAGGAGATGACATATAAAGGTATCACTATTTTATGAGGTGTTATCCAATGGCCTTACTACTATATTGAACTCGTAGTAGTAAAGTTAATAGAACTTATGACCATGGATGGCTCTATGTCTGCTGATGCAATTACTACCATGATTCGGGGCTTGAGATTTTGTGGGATCGGATTGACTGTTAAGAATAATCTTTAGACCATCATGGAGATGTGCACTTATAATACGATTTCAATTAATATTCACCCAAGCGGGAGAATGTTAGAGTTATCCTAATGTGAGCTTATATTAATTGAGATTATAATTACCATTTTACATGATTAATTTACCATTTACCGAGTTGGTGTAATAAGATAAGATATAAAGATTCTTAACCAATCTAATATGGGTATGGCATTGTGTGGATCAAGTTGAGCCCGACCCATGATGAGAGGGGCCTGGCTGAAAATTTTATAAATAGCTCTCCAATCCCTCCTCTAGCCATAACAAACTCATAACAATCTCACATATAGAATGCATACGGATTGGCGTCGATGAGAGGCTATCTCATCAATCTAGGGATACAGAGAGTCATAGAGGAGAAAATATTGAGCATTGAAATATCGTGATTCCGCCTAAAGTCACCATGAATTCCAACCGCATTAAGAACGATGGATCCCAAATTAGGTGCACAAATTCCTTTAAACTATTAATGTGTTTCTAAATTCTAGCTATGTAGATCATGGAATTGCCGTAATAAGGCTTCTAACGGCTTACATAGAGGTCTGAAGTTTGATTTCAATTAGAAGTGGTATCGAAATTGTAGTTAATTATCGGATGCAATGTGTACTCTATTAGTCAATTATTAACGCGCACTCAAGGTCAGAGTCAAATAGATACATAAGAATATAAGGCAAGATAGGGGATTATATATGTTTTTGTTACATGATTTCTCTTAAAACACGAATTTGTCTATCATTCATTTTTTAGCCGACGTGGACTTGAAGGGTAAGGAATATTTTTGTGAAAGTTTGAGACTGAAGGTGTTGTTGGGGTTTGCTCTACATGTGACTGGCACGCATGAGTGTATGTGCTATCATAAAAAAATATAGAAAACAAGGAAAATGTCAAATATATATCTTGGAGATTATGAATATCCCGTAATTTTTCATATTTACTAGAATTGTGTAAACATAATTCTAGGAGATTTTACATATCTGTCGGGATTATCCATATATTTTCTATACGTACCATGCATGCGTAATGTACACGAAGATTTTTCTTCTTTTATATGTGGATTGTTAATTAACTATTGTTGAGCCATTGCTTTGAAAGAAAAAATAGAGAGAAAAGAAGGGATTGGTTTTTATCTTTCTTTCTTTCTTTTTTTCTTTTTTTTTCTTATTATTATTATTATTATTATTTGCTTAGGTAACATGATTATTATGAAATCAATCTTTATATATTAAATTACATCTTGATTTTAAGTCCTCAAACAAAACCCGACCTAATTTGAGAACGTAGCTCCACACATGTTGTGCATAGTTGCGGATGTGTTGTTTTTTAAGCAAAGTCTGAGTTAGACTTCGCCTCCAAGCTAATTCGGTTATTTTGCTCGACTGTCACAATTTAATGCAATCAAAAGAATTACAGCAGGGCACGCCTTAATTCCGTTCGGTTTCTCATGACATGACGAACTCCAAAATGATTCGACCGATCCTCCTACGAAAATCATCGTTGATACCTCAGTTTATCGTCTGAGGAATGGTACATTCACCGACATTTTAGGAAGACTAGCATACTAAATTCTTGGAGGGCCATAATCATTGATTATCTTTATGTTAACTAGGCATGAGTATTATTATTGATGGCCAATGATGGCGCGCCACATGGACTTCTTTTAAGATCCTTAGGATTTAAAGCCTAGTAAAACTCGAAGTTTCGTCGTCCTTCATGTCCAATTCCCTTTGAACTCTCTCATCGAATTTTTGTTTCGTTAGAAACCGCCATGCAATAACTACTCGGATAGATTAATAAAATTGCTTAAGTACCAAGCCAAAAGTCAACTACTCCGAGTGAAACTTACTGGCAAATGAAGTTGGCAAGCGGTCGGAAGAGTCGTGGCAATATCTCTGCAATGGAGGAACCGCGTGCATATGATGACTCGGTCTTGTTCAAAGATCTATATAAAGGCAGAGAGAGAGAGAGAGAGAGAGATTGATTGGGGGCAACAATCTTCACCGGAAGCAGTTTCTGTGAGAGGAGAGGGGTTGTAGGTGTGAATCGAAACGGCCAAGGAGTTGAAATTGGAGTGGATTGATAATGGGGAGTTGCTTTTCGGATGCGAGAGGAGGACAGCAAGCTGTAGGGGGGACCGGACAGGTGATTATACAGTTGATTTCAAATTGTGGTTTGTGCCGCTCGCCTGTTCATGTGATTATGCTCGCTTCTTTCACTGTTTTTTGCGTGCATTCACTGTCAATACGCTGCGATGACGCGCTTCGTTTTCTTCCGACCTGGGCCGTTGTTGTCACTTGCCAGAGTTTTATTCTCGTTCCAAGCAAACCGATGATTTGGCCAGAAACACTGAGAAGCATTCTTAACAATGTGCTCAAACCTCGCCACTTGAACGAACCGATATTGAATTTTGCGCATACCTGGAGTTTTCTTCTTGTTTTCTTCATTACACTTGACTTTAGCGAATTTCTTTTCTTTTCTTCGAACCAAATGAAACTCCATCATCTTCATCATTTATCAAACTAAGCACATTGTGTCTAGAGAGAGAGAGAGAGAGAGAGAGAGAGAGAGAGAAGGGCTCAGCTTGACCAGAGAGGGCAGAGGGGTCTCAGGGGCAACATGTTCCTACAACGATAGTCTCTCCTCATGATCTTCTTCTTTACAAAATTTCCTTTTTACTCATACCCAGATAAAGGTACTGATTGATCTCAAGTCTAAGGACGACAAACAAAGGGCCAAGGCGCGTGGGATCGCAACAGACGAAGCAACTGGTAACAATTCCTAGAACACCTTTCATACACATCCATAATGGCTATACATAGTTTGCTATTTGATACTCCCAATCACCCTCGTCTCGCAATTCTCCACGTACATAAATTTCATCGGAATGATTTCGTGCATTTACCATCAATATCCTCTGCCCCAAAAATATTAAGGAGAACCCTAATTTCTTATTGTCCTCTCACGTATATGTATTTGTTACTGAAACAGGGTTGAAATACGCGGGCTTTAATAAAGAGCATGGAGATTTGTTGGTGGTGATTGCCGAGAAGATCGACGCGTCGACGGTTGTTGGCAAGATAAGGAAGGCCGGGATGCGGGATGCCGAGTTGAAGGGTGTTAAGATTCAAAACTGAAGACATACTCAGTGATATTGGAGTGCACCTGTTGCTGGTGTGGTTTACGGGTGTTTTTCTTCTAGGTTTTGTTCATGGGCGTCACCGAATCTCTGTCGATAGTTACTCGAACTCTTTTTTCCTCCGTTTATTATTGGATGGGGATTTGGAGACAACAACGTTGCTTGTTATGTGTTGCGTTTGTATCATTGTCTTGTACCAACATCCTCAGGAGAATAATACGTGAAAAGTCTCTTCATTACTCTCTCCCTCTCTCTACCTGTAATTTCCTAGACAATCGAGAAGAGTCAGAGACTTAAATTTAACTTGATGAGAGAGAGTTCATACGATATCCGATGCTTTCTACTCTCCCCAACTTGTTCTTTAAAAGATAGGTGGTCAGCTACGTGTTAGTTCCACCCAAAGAAAGAAAAGCTACGCGTAAGTTGTAGTAGTCATGTTTGGTTAATTGTTAAGGGATAATAACTAGGGTTTGTTTAGCGTGACTTTCGTTTTCCACTCTTTATTTCTTGATTTGTTCCAAGTTTGACTTTCATGAAGGGTAAAAGCCCGAAAATCTTTTCATACGTACCTATCAACTTTTTTCACTATTTTTCAGAAGCTGGCAACTTTTTGGTGGACATATATGATCATCTTAATTACTCTTTACGACATGCTTTAAAGCAGAAAAATTTTAAAGAGAAGATTATAAAAAAAACATAAGCCAGAGAAGATTGCCGTCCAAGCAAGGTTGAGGCAAGGTTGACTTCGACCAGACTTCTTTTTATACTTAAGTGGATTGACAATCCAATTTCACATTGTGGTTTAATTTATTTTAAAACTTGTCATTTTCCTGTCATATCATGAAAATTGTTCGGCACTATGCAAACTGTCTCGACTATGCACATAGAGTAAAACTGCGCATCGTAAGGCGATTCTAGGCCGAAAGATGCTCTAAATAATTTGAACACATCGATGCTACAAACAATAATTATAGCTCAAGTGGTTTCAAAACGGACAATTTTGCTAATCAAGAAATGTTACTAATGGCAATATTCATTAAAAAAGGTTGTATATATCCAACGTCGATTCGATTGTAAAAATATGGAAATACCCTTGTTGAAACATTCGTGAGCTCGTTCTTTACTATCTTTATTTGTTAGCAGATCTTCGTATTGCTTTTATCCAACTACAAATTAGGTGGATTCTCTGTTTACGAAAGGAACCCTTATCAAGACCTTCCCAAACGTGTTTACTCATTGAGTTCGTTAGAAATAAGAATTTTAGTCCACCCTTTTGGCTAGAATTCATGCTAAGGATTTACCATTAAATCTTTCACAAACAATCACCACAGACTGGTAGTTCTATAACAGGATGGTTGATGACTTCGCCTCCTTCGTCGATGTCAATATGCGATCTAAAAAGGTGACAAGAAACCCATGGCTGTTGTATGAGCCTTTTGATATTGTGTCAACCAACGCATTGATCACGTTAGAATATAGGATAGAACATTTTATGGATTTTGTATATATTCTAGAATTATTCTCTAGGATTGTTTCCTATTATGTACTTTCTTGGAGTAGGCTTCATTGCACCTGTTTATTCTTGCCTTGTGCTTTTATACAATTCATTACTTTTCTCTCTAGATCTTTCCTCTCTATCATGGTATCAGAGTGCTTGCTCGGGACTTTTGTTTCTCTGTATGACATATGTCATCATTTCGCTTTTAAATGCTATCGCATCCCAAGTAGTCAAGTTCACCCCCCGGCGAAATCTCAATGCACGCACTCTCACGCGTCGTCGTCATTGCTACTCTAGAGTTCTTTTGTGTCATTTGATTTGATGTTGGTAATTCGGATGATTGGATTGATGTCAAACTCGATGACTCAAATTACGCTCTTTAGCGACTATCGGCTATGGCTGCACTTGTTTATTGAAATCTGTTTGAGCATGTGCGGGGTGTTCGCATCTGTTCTGTCCAATTCACGGACAGTTAGCAATACAAACTCATGGATGAGGTGATTGCTTAGCGTAAATCTGACATTCAGACCTAGACTGTCGCTGATCGAAGGGCTTTAGCCATTATATTTAGCTCTCTTGATCATGCACTTCGCCCATGGTTTACTCACATCACAGGTGTGAAGAATCTCCGAGATTAGCTTGTCAACATGTTTACTCAAATTGGCTCTATCTACTCATAGTGCTCTATCTATCCGTGAGTTTTATAATTATTTGAAGTTGCTTTAAAGTCAGCTTGACGTTCTGTCTCCCACTTTATGTTCCACATATTCTAGTTGTGCCATATGTCGCTCTTCTAGGCTACCGATTCAGCTTCCTCTACAGCTCTATGATTTTCTTATGAAGGTTTGACCTGCTTTGTAGGGTGTTCATAGTCAGATTCTTAATCAGAATCCTCCACCCTCTCTCCTTGATGCTATCAATGGGATTCAATCTGAGGAAATGCGGTTGGGTCTTCTCTCATCTTCAGCGGAATCTAACCCCACTGCCATTCTCACTACTCCTCCATGGGCTGCTCCTCGGTCTACAACACCGCCTTCAGCTGCAACTCAAGATTCTCATCAATCTGCTCGGTGCTCTTACTGTCAACACCATGGTCATATCGAGTCTCACTGCGATAAGAAGCGGTGCGATGCCCAGTGTTCTTCTCGGACTCCACCGTCTCCTACATCGGCTCAACATGTTTCTCTCGCCTCTCCTCCCGTGAGTGAGCAATTTGCTGCTCTTGAGGCTCAGCTAGCCTACTTGAATCAATTTCATCTTCACTCTTATTTGTCCAATTCTAGCCCTTCAATTACTGTCACTCATTCCGATTCTTCAGCGGGTGCTGCTTCCTCGTCGATTGGCTCTTTTATTGTATGGATCATTGACCCAGGAGCTACTAGATACATGTCCACTTCCACTTGCTGTCTCATTGAGCTCTCTGAGCTCAAGTCTCCAAAGCGCTTCTTTACTGCCGATGGTTCTCCTCTTATGGCTGCCCGACGGGGACTCTTCTCCATCCTCGGGATTTCTGTCTTCTTGATGTGTTGCATGTCCCTTCTATTTCACTTGGAATAGAGGAGTGGCTTGGGAGATTATATATGTGTTTGCTACATGAAATTTCTTAAAATACGAATCTGTCCATCATAATATTTTTTTTGAAACTTTGAGATTGAAGATGTTGCTGGGGTTTGCTCTACACGTAATCGGCAAAAAGGGCACATTCATTTGGCAAATTATACACAACTCCATAATTTAAGATCAACATGGAGAACTAGATTAGCCAAATTAAAACGTTTGGAATTGAAATAACATCCGTACTATAAGTTTAAGACTTTTTTTGGTCATTTTCCAAGAAAATAAAATGAAGATCTAGAGTGCTTCTTATCTAATGTACAAAAATCTTCAATTTGACGTTCTCTGCACCATCGTCATCGGGGTCGGACATGTGCCCATTTGATTCGGTCCGATTCAGAGACTAATGACTCCGCATACTTCCGTTAGTTAGCTGATTAATTTAACGTTGACTTTAAACAAAGAGAGAGAGAGAGAGAGAGAGAGAGAGAGAGAGAGTTTCCTTAGTGAAGGCTTCACGTGCACTGCCAATCCTTTGCCAAATGGCATAGCTAAGTGTATTTCATGGAGACGGAAGCTTGGACTCCAATCTCGCAATCCTCGCGTAGCAAATTGAAGAAATTCCGACTAACGTAGCCGTGAAAAAGGTAAGATTATTAAGAAGGATATTGTAAAGGAACTGAGAAAATTATACAAAAAGCCAATCAAATCCTAAATTTTTCAAATTGTGGCACCTTAATCCTTGTGGTCAATTTTAACAAGAAATAACTTGAGTGAATGTCAACCATCAAACGCAACACGACCAGCACAAATATAGACATCTGCAATTTTATTTTTTTTTTGAAAATTTTTTTTATGATTTTTTTTTTCTTAACTTATTTTTTTTATATACTTTCTTTTATGGTTTCCATGTGGCCGAAGGCAGCAAGGGCTGCGCTCACGAGCAGCAATCTAGGGTTGCCCTCTCGGTTAGAGGCGAGCCCGGGCGAAGGGTGGTCGACGAGGGTTGTCACGCCCTTTCCCAAAAATATGGCGACCGCAACTGTCGTGCAAGTGAGGGCCGACCCCGTCGACCGGCACTGGGAAAAGTGAAAAAGAAAGGAAAAAAAGGAAAGAGAAGAAAAAGAAAATAAAAATTCAAAATAAAATTAGAAATTTCAAAAAAAAAATTTGTAAAAGTTATCCACATAGGTGCCAGCCGCGCTATGTCGGACGGCCCGCATCCAAGTTAGCGTTTTTCTATCAAAATTGACAAATCTTCAAAATGTATAGGATTAAATTGGTCAAATTAAAAGATTTTGTAATAAATTGACATCCGTATTTAGGACTTTTCGGTCATTTTTTTTGGGAAAAATAAAATAAAGCTTTGGAGTGCTTATATAATTTACAAAATCTTCAATTTGACGTTCTCCACGCCATCGTCATGTGCCCTTTTGATTTGGTCCGATTGAGAGCGTAACGACTCGGCGAACTTTCGTTAGTTAGCTGATTAATTTAACGTTGACTTTTAAAAAAACAAGTCTCCTTAGCGAAGTCTTAACGTGCACCGCCAATCCTTTGCCAGGGAGACGGGGGGCGTGGATTCCAATCTCGCGATCCTCGTATTCTCGATCGACAGCCCTTTTTTACGACCATGATTGGGCGTAGTCACATGCACCGCCGTTGAATTATGTTAGGCCGACGTAAGCCCCACTTCATTCATGGGTGCGGGTGAGCTTCAGCTCATTACATGTGAATTAGGGGCGAGCAAGGTTTTAGAGCAGATACTATTTTAGTAAATGACGCGGGAAAGTGTAGCGATAATGATCCATAGGAAAAAAACATAAAAACTCAAGCGCAGCGGGAATTGTATCTCCGTAAGCTTTGTTCATGCATTTCAATCGAGAATCAGATTAAACGAAAGGCGGATTAAACAATTTACCTCTCGAAGCATGCTTGAAACGAGTCGGTTCAGACGTTCCTCAGTTCGAGCCCCACATATGTCGGATATTTAGCTCGGACGCACCACCAATCGCACATCGAACGGAAGAACGAACACGCAGATAATCACCACGCTTACTTGTGCTAGTAATCTAGTGAAGATAATTTTCTTCGCTCCGAGTCTTTTGGTTACAAGAACAAAAACGAAGAAAATAATTTTCTGCTTTCTCGCTCACAAAAAAGTACACGCTCGTGAAAGAACCTTTTTCTCACGTACACCAAAAAATAACATACTACCATCAGCAACTGTTGCTGATTATTTCTTCATTTGTGATCAGCAACAGTTGCTGATCACCTCCCACTAAAGTCCCATTAAATTTAGTTTTTTTTTTAATTCATACTCACACACACATATACAGACCGATATTTATATATCTATGTATCTATGTAGGTCTATATTTATATATATAATAGACATATATATCACCGTGTGTACATTTTTGGGCACATCAATATGTGTCCACTATGAGTGTGTGCGTGCATTGTATGCACGTGTGCCCATAACCAAAAATAAAATAAAATTAATCACATTTAATGTAATTTCAGGCCGATTTAATTCGGTCGCCATGATTGCAAACATATTTGCATTATTGTGTTTTCCGCTCAACGTAATCATGAATTGGTTATGATATATGACATCTCTAGGTTCATCACTCAGTTAGTAGTAAGACATGTAGCAAGACATTAGTACTTCCAAGAGAATTGATTGTCCCAATCAACCTCTAGGTCCTACAAGCCATGAGTGACATCTAGCAATATGTCATGGCTACCCAAATAGCGTGAATGCTTTAAGAACAAACTAAATCTGTCGGCTTTGGCTACGGTGTAATTCAATCCCTTTGTCTTTCTATGTCCCGATCGAACAAAGACCATGAAATATTTGTCAAGCCACTAATTTGATCATATGGACAAATCTAATCTACATGCATTTTATACAAGACATAAATAGATCATTCTCGATTACAGCCCCGATTGAGAATTTCGATGCAATATCATGATTAGATGACATAGGGCATTACTATTTTACCTTGCATGTAACAGGAAAACAAATTCCATTTTGCACGCACGTGTAACTTCGTATGTGAACGAACTATGCCTATTTAAGTACGGATACGGATCAACAAACCGCATATATGCGTTCTTGTAAACCATAACCATCCAACACACAAGTCAACATGGCATCTCAAGTCTAAGGATTATTTGTACAAGACTAAAGCGTGAACGATTAGACATTGACTACGTTAAAAGCTTTCATGTTGCTAATCGTTCAATGCATGTCACATTCGATGAACTTGTTTGATACAAGCACCTGTATTCTAACTCGGGCATCACAATACCTATGACTTGCAACTCCTCATTCTCTCGAGTATCCAATACTCAATGGCAAGGCTAAGAACAAGCCGGTCTCAAGAGGACCATTAATATTCATTCAATGATTCATCGATCGAGAATAGTTTAAAGATTCAATCTAATTGTGAACATGTCACAAATATTCTTGAAGTCTCAATAATAGATTCAATCGGAACTGATCTTATGGAATCATTTGTATATATAAATAATTGAATAAATAAACAAACATGTCTTTGCGATTAATTAAAGAAGAAATTGAAAGTATAACTAAAATTCATAACATGTAACTATTACATGGTTACTTTAGGGCATATATCTAATAAAAATAGGGTAAGTTCCATAGTATGTAGAGCAGATTATAGTTTCCAAAAGTGGGGAGTCGGTTCCAATGGATATATTTCAGATTTCAAGAGGTGGAACTTGGAACAAGTCTTTGTATTTTTCTTGTTTTATGTTCTTGTGTGATCCTACGATAAGTGTATAATATGAAATTATTAGTTTGAGCTTTCATTTCCGGCGATATGCATAACTGATATTTTTACTTGTTAATGTTTCATATACTTCTTGTGTTTAAATAAGAGTTATGATCAGTAGATTGTAACAAGAAATGATTACTGCAATTAGGGATACATGTGGAACTTGGATGGATCCTGAAATTGACCTTGGAACATGTGACAAGGTAAGTTCCAAATTTCAAAATATATGCGCAAGGTTTCAGTTCCAAAATATGGGGACCCACCAATATCATATGCTGTGACTTGGGTGGTCAAATGCACTCGGAAGACCTAAGAAGTTTTCAAACTTAAATCCAACCAAAAAAAAAGTAGATGTAGATGGTCATACTATTACGGATGCGCTCGTTTCAAGAAACTCTGTGTAACTCAATTATTCAAAGTACGAGGGCAAAGTACAAGCATTTATGATTTTAAGAGCATACAGACATGAATAACATAATATGTAATCGACAGTCCAAGAATAAATATGCATAAGTGTCTCACTTCACTTTTTCTAGGACATGAACAATGAGGATTTGCATGGAAAGAAGTAATCAAATCTATGGGAACACCAAGTGCAGTATGTGCTTAATAGAAAATCCTGAAAAATCTTCTCATCTCTATGAACTCCGTCTCGTTCTAGCTTTAGCCTTCGCCGATTAATCCTCAACGCTTATCAGCCTCGTCTTCCCGACCTTCTTCCTCAATGCGCTCACAATCTTCACAGCATCAACTCCTCTCCCCATCACCACCACTTCATCTCGACGCTCCTCGTCGAACCCCACGAACTCTGCACCTGCAAGAACGACGGTAAAAGGCCCGATCAAATACCAGTTATTCGCATCAGGCACGTATACTGCACCGAAAGACAACCGATTCGGTCTGGTTTGCTTCTGTATTCCGGCAGTAGCAAAAAGGGAAGAGTTAGAAACTCGGACTAATTCGAAAAACAACTGGGCTGGAGGGCAAATGAGAATTGTGTAGAGATAACTAAATCACCATCTGCCTGAGCAGCGATCTGCAATGCCTTGGTCCTGCACTTCCCGCAACTCATCTCGACCTTCATCACGATCTTCATCTGTAGATGAATGGAACAAAACCGTATTAGGAGACAGAAAACACGAAGAACACATCTCATTGCAAGAGCAAGCATGCACAGACCTTCGCTTCGTACTGTCTCTCTTTCTCGTTGAGATTCTTCTGATCGAATTCGGCTGAGTGGAGACACCCACGAGAGCTTTGTTCGAGTTATGAGTGGTGAAAACGAAAGCTCTTGCGACCGCTTATTTATAGCGAGCAGATCAACCGTTACTTCGGGACCTCGACGCGTTACAGCTCTGTGTCTTCTTCGTTAAGGCTTTTCTTAGTATCTCTTGAAAAACAATATGAACCAGATCTTCACTTTGACGCCACTGCCACGACGGGGATCGTCACTTCGACGCCATTGCCACGAAGTAGCTCGGCGTGGGTGTACGCCACGTGGAGTGAGTAGACTTTGATCCTCGTTATTGATAAAACTATCCCAAAAGTACTAAATCTATTACACTTTTTATTAATTCAATCCTCAACATTTTAATTGTATCAATTAAATTCTAAACATTTCCACATTAATTGAGTCAATTCGCTAATATAGATGCTGACCGTCCTACGTGGCTGGGGCCGCGCCGATGTTGACATTTTTTAATAATATTTTTTCTTTTTTCCTAATTTTTTATTTACTTTATTTAGTTTATTTTTTATTTTATTTTCTTTTTCTTCCTTCACTGATCATAGGACCTTGACATGGCCAGCGACCCGCCACAGGCCACTATCGACAAGGTTTACCCTCCCCAAAGGCCGGCAAGGCTCACCCTCGTCAGGCTTTGGCAAGGCTTGACCTTGCTCGAGGCCGGTCGCCCGCCATAACCGAGACCCGGTGACCAAAGGAGGAAGAAGGAAAATTAAATAAAAGAAAAAAAATAAATGCTAAATAAATAATAAATAATTTGAAAAAAATTAATAAAAATTGTCCACGTCGGCGGCGACCGAATCATGGAAGACGGTCAATATCCACATCAGCGATTTTCAGCCAAAATTAGCTGGATGAACTCAATTGGTAAGGCATGAGAAGGTTTAAGACCCAATTGACACAATTAAAAAGTTTAAGACTGAACTGGTAAAAGTGTGATAGATTTAGGACTTTTCAGGTAATTTTCGCTAACTTTTTGGGAGGAAAATCTATGTCTAGCTGATTCATTCCTGACCAATACGCAGACAGTCTAGGATTGCATGCAGTGTCGCCATTTACGAGTCCTGCTCTGTATTCGTTGCTTCCAATGTTTTGACCCGAAAGTTTCGGTGCGTGTGGAGGCATTTCCATGTGCCATCTCTGATGTGGGTTTTAAATAAGAACGACCAAGACTTTCATGGAACGCGTCCAATACGTGTTCTAAAGTCACGAATCACATAAATTCTCACTTTGCCTATTTGACATTTCGCTTGCATGCCACGATAATGGAGTAATGTCGTGCGGTCGATCGAACCCATCTGCCTCTTTACACACGCTAAGGACCAAGACTTTCGATTGGGTGGAGGCGAGATAAATAATTTTGTACGAAAATCAATCCAATCCTAAATCTTTTAACTAAGCTAATAGTTAATGCAACAAATTTTCTCGATCTAGTCTCACCGGACTCAACCGACGTGACAGTCCAGCTTTCATCGGTTGTCCTATGTATTTAGGCGATGGCGTGACGTGGACGAAATGATGCCATTTTTATTCTGATTTTGTTTCCCTTTTGTTTCTTTTTTCTGCTCTTTCCTTCTTTCTACCCTAAAAGCTCATCATCTTCAACCTCTCCATCGCTTGGCCAAAGCCCAGCAAGTCAATAGATTGCCAAAAAGAATTAGGTCTCAAATCCACCCTCATGCCTTTCGGCTCTTTTAATTTCTGATTCTCCTGCTATGTATCCTTCTCATGCTCCTTGAATGAAACGAAATGAATCTTTTGCACGGACTTCACGGATAATTTTTTTGGCAAAAGTTTCAGTTTTTGGAGGAATTTTTTTTTTTCAGTTTACTTCTTTAGGGAAAAGTTTGGATTTTTGCAATCATTTTTAGTTCTATTGCCAAAATTGTAAGGCTACTCGACAATGGCTGAGCATTTTCTTGAGGGCTAGTGAAAATAAAGTCCGAAAATCTCCGAGCTAGTATCTGTTATGTATGACCACATCTAGCAAGTCCCTAGTCGCAAGCGCCTATCTCTATTCGGAATGGATAAAATCCGTGAAAGTCAATCCACCTTTGGAGATAACATCGGGAGACAAAATCGAGCTTATTTTCTTTTGCATGCATAGCCTAATGAATCGACCGATGCACGACATACCGATAGCGACCCCCGCCTACCGCTGGACATAATCTTAGTCATGGATTGGAATAAAATCGCGTCCTCTGGTTTCGATACTTAAGGGGTCGTACCAAAAATTTGTCCTTGGGGAAGGGAAATTCATTCCCAGTCAATCTTGAATGGAAAACACTATTATCAGCACAAAACACACACCAAACCTTAAATGAAAGCTACGTGCGAATACTGTCTGAATACCATGATCGTGGATTCCTTTTACAAGTTCGGTCCGCGAAATGGGGAATAGATCTTTTTTGAGTGCTGAGGACTAGGAGCAGCTTTGCCACGTGCGACCAAGACATAAAATCACATGGGGTCCACCACGCAAAGACCCTCGCCCGGCATCACACGGCTGTCTTCTCTACCACTCATTCATCATCGTCATCAGCTCACACAAGAATCCTGCAAAGAATTTGCCCTTTTAGCTTCAAGATTCGTCACATACAGAACGAAGTTTTTGAATCGTGATTATTGTTTTTTTTTTTTTTCCCTAGAGGAGAAAGTGCGAATTTCTTCTACGAACTGATGATTATATCGTCATCGATCCACCCCATATGATTTACTAAGGCCGATATTTATATATTTGGTATCATGATTTCTTTCGCTCTTGAAACATTGAAATTGGCATCTCCGAAACTTAGATTTAAGCTCCGTTTGTTTCGTAGAAAATAACTTTTCGAAAAATATTTTTTGAGTTTTTCGACGTTTGGTTCACGAAAAATAATCTAGTCCAATAAAATATTTTCCTTCTATGAAAAAGACTTATTCAAAAGTGAAAAAAATATTTTCATCTGTTTTGAGAAGGGAAAAACATTTTCCTCAACTTTCCTTTTTCCTTTCTTTCACATCATCTTTTCCCCTCCGCACTCGTAGCACCTATTCTTATCCTTGTAAACCCTCTTCCTGATGAACTCTATCACTCGACGCGGCGACCTTGCGGCCTTTGAGGGTCTTGCCGTGCATTTCGGTGGCCGCCCTTGGGGCTTCGGGCTGGGGGACGAACCGGACAAAAACGGGACTAAAAAAAGATAAAAGATAAAGATAAATAGTTAAACTATTAACAAAATTGATTTTTAAAAGAATGATGAATAATGAAAAGAAAAAACAAAAAAAAAATATTGGTAAAGGAGTGCATAAAGAAAAATAAAATCTAATTTTTCATATTAAATTATATTTCAATCAATTATCAAAAAATATAATTATTTTGATTTTTTTAAAAAATATTTTCTAAAAACGACTCGTTTTTCGCGACCTTAAGTGTACTGGGGGACTTTTGACCCAAAAATAAAAAAAAAAAGTTGCACAAAGGTCCAATCCAATTAATGGAGCTGAGTGCACACGATACGAAAGTCAACTAGAGTCGAACTTTACATGAAAATGACCAGAAATTTCCGATGGGAACCGGAACCTGGAAGTAGGGCAAAGCATCTTGTAAATGATCCCATACGAAACATCAAATCAACCGTACAGCTCCTTTATGTGGAAGCCATCTGTCCAATGAAGGGTTTCCAGAGCGATGAAGAAGGATAAGAACGTGCGGAACAGGATATTGAAATGATCGTGTGCATAGGATTTTTATTAAAATAATTAATATCACGACAAATTTTAAATTAATATAATTATGACAAATTTATCATAATTATATTAATTTATAATTTCTAATGATAAATTATTTTTAGGATTTTTAATGATAAAAAAATAATTTGATAACAATAAATCTCAAAATAGTGCACATGTGACAAAATTGCCACAGACTAACAAAAAAAATCCCAAGTCAATAAACTTGTGACAAATTTATCCCAAATTATTTTTTTATCACCACAAACCCCCAAACTAGTACTTCTATGATAAATTTATCCCAAATTAATTTTTTGACCACAAAAAATCTCAAATTAGTACACATGTGATAAATTTACTATATGCTAATTTCTATTTAATTGGGTTAATGCTACGGAAAACCTTAAACCGCTATACATGTGACAAATAGAGGGTAATAACTCTAAATTGGTACATTCGTCAACTGTCACATGTTATCCAACTCGGTAATTTCATGATAAAATTTAATAGAAAGCTAATTGATGGTAAATTTGTCATAGGTGTATCAGTTTAAGATTTTCTATGATAAAAAAATAGTTTGTGATAAATTATTACAAGTACTTTAGTTTGAGACTTTTATTGGTAAAACAAATGGTTTGAGGTAAACTTATCATATATGTACTGATTTGAGATTTTTCGTGGTATTAATCCTTATTAAAATGATGAAGTGAAGGCAAGATAAAGTGGAGATAAGATGAACAGTGCCCTGAAACAATGATGTCATGTAAAATAACAGCGTAATAAGCAGAGTGCAATGAGAATTCGAGCAACATTATTTTTAGGTTATAATTACCTCTCATCAATTCAAGTAGAAATCCATGGTCCTACTGGTTTCTTTATCATTTAAGGCTAGATTACGTCCCTAGGTTACAATTAGTTCAACCTGCATGCAGGAAATTGCAATGATCTTTTTAGCTCTAATTCCAAAGTTCTCTGGAGCCGGCCCGCTTTAGGTTCCACTCAGACAATTTTACCCTTCAGATTTGTATCCCCGGCCTACATCATCCACTAAGTGGGACGAAGCACAAGAGTACAGGAAATACAAAAATTGAGAGAGAAAGAGGGGGGGACCAGTTTGAGGGTCGAGATCGCCATGTGGTAGGGTCTCTTAAGCCCCACCTCGCTATTCTAATGTTTACGTGGACCGTCTTGCGAAGATCTTCAATCTCAAGCGTCCGATATGCCGAAGGTATCCATGTGAAACCGCGTCGGCTCTGAGAAAAGCTCAACTCATCCAAAAATAACAAGAAAGAACCGTACTCACAAATCTGGAAATCTTGTGCATATCCTCTTAGCGAAGACCTACATGTCCAAAGAAGCAAGTTAGGATATAACTCGTATTGGCTAACGAGAAAGTGAACCAGAGATTAAGTCGGTGAAATTAACGACGTATCTTAGGATGTTGAAGACCTGGGCTTGCCTGCTTGTAATGGATGATGTACTGTGTTAGGGCCTGCATGGCTCCCCTCATGCCAACTAAGGAAGTTGCCAACTGTCTTTGGCAAAAGCTGCTTCTTAGATGGCATTCAGGGAGCCAGGCAGGTCCCAGATCCAGACACCCAACCAATCAAGACAATTTTCTCTGAGCTCGGTCATCAAAACCTGCAAAGCAATGTGTCATCTTGTCAAATTTGGTCTGTTTTTTTTTTTAATCTTCTTCTTTTGAGCCTGTTCTTGTTTCTGAAATGATCCTAGCATCACATCACACGACTCCAGTTCTTGGGGAATGGAAACTTGGGATGACACTGAAGTTCGAAGCACTTACCTTTGCTCTTGGGAATTACTAGCTTTCCTCGGTTGGGAACTTCGTCCATCGAAGTGCCTCTTTAACCTTCAATGCTCTCTCTCTCTGTCTCTCTGCCTTTGGAACAAAGAGGAGGAGAAGTTTAATTTAAAAGGAATGGGAGTAGGCAAAGACAGGAGAAAATCCATGGAGGAGAGAGGATACAGGCCATATACAAGGCGGCAATAAAGGCCCCCCCCCCACTTTTTTTCCTTTTTGATTCTTTCTTTCCTTTTATTTTTCTGGGTCAAATAATAATGCCGTAGATAGAGTCAAAAGCTGCTTGGGTTTTTGCAGGTACCCATTTTGGATTATCTTCCCTTTGCTACAACTGATTATAGATCCATCCTCTAATTTCATTGCTAATTATATTACACCACAAAAACATCTTTATTAATAGCAGAAACTTACATGAATGTTGCATAATTTCATGTTTTAATTGTATAGACTGAATTTGTCATTTGTAAGAGTCAGCGATCACATAAAACTTTCTTCTTCTCCATCTTCTTCTTTTTTGAGAGTACAACTTTTCTTGGTGTTTGAGGTTACCTTTCCTTTTCTTTTCAACTTCCCTAAGTTTTTTTGTGGTTATGTCTTCTCCATTGGTCCCATCAATCATACTTAATAAGAAATCCGAATCTCAAAGTACAACTCATATTAAATACGGTCGTCATGCATTAGAAAAACTATAATTTTTCCTTATTTGGTTAATTGACAAGCACTCCTAAAAAACCTTTTACAATTTTTTTTTATTATCAGGATGCCAATTAAGAGAAGAATATTAGTTGAGTTAACGGAATTTGACGACTTCAAGGTGGAACCAACGACCAGTCAATAGGACAACGCCAGCTCTCTAAGGGAGGCATGGATTCTCATTTGTCAAATAGCTTTCACGTTGACCACTCAACGATGTCTTATCTCTTGCTTTATTTCACTCATGACAGTCCATGCATGTTTTATGTGATTTCTTTTCTGAACCACATCAAACCCTAACTAAGACCCCCAAAAAAAAAAAAAGGAGGGGGGGGGTGGGGTCAAGACTGTCTTCATCTGTTGAAGTAATTTGAGAAATTAATCTCCTCATTTATTCCCTCATCTGCATGTTACAAGGGGAATGGTGCGAAATGATAAAATATTTGAAACCCACGCTTTTGATGATATCTTTTGTGTGTTAGGGAAGTTTCGCCTTTAAGATTTAGCTTTTACTTTGTGCTTCTAGGGCCTCAGATTCTAATGATAGTGGACAACTCAAAATTTTGACAACCATAATACTGACGAGAAGGGACATTTGAATCATGTCCTAATATCCAAAAACACCTCCAATTTAAGCATGTGTCCTAATTATATCCAAAATTTTTCTTGTCCCGTAAAAAAACCTCAACTTTTACTTTTGTCCTAATTCTACCAACCTAATCCAAAAAAATCTCAACTTTCGCATTTGTCTTAATTTTATCCAAAACATTTTTTTTTGTCTCATAAAAAATTCTCAACTTTTCTCCAATTCTACCACCGTTAGCCTTCCGTCTATAATCATCGTTAGTTAATCCTATGTGACTCGAATTTTTTTACCGAACTTACTAATGAATTGTCAAAATTCGAAAACAACAAGTTTCATGAATGATGAGATTTGAGTTTGTTCGTCCAAATAATTAGATTTCCACGTCAAGCCGTTCTTTGAACTGTTGAGTGCCGGGGAGAATCTAAAACACATCGTCTTGAATGACTTTGTATCTCCAGCAATATCTAGGGGAAGCAAACAATAGAGGAGAAATTAGGTTTTTCATGTCAACTTTACTAAGATGTAATTCATTAACGACATGGAAATACCACGTAGGATTAACTGATTGTGATTATGGACGAAAGGTTAATGGTGGTAAAATTGGAACAAAAGTAATAGATGGATTTTTTCATGAGTCAATTTTTTTTATATATAATTGGGAAAAATGCTAAAGTTATGGGGTTTTTTAGGGTTTAGGCTAGTAGAATTAGGATAAAAGTAAAAGTTGAGGGTTTTTTATGAGACAAAAAAAGTTTTGGATATAATTAGGACAAATGCTATAGTTGGAGGTTTTTGTGGGTATTGGGCCTTTGAATCATGGAAAGATTTTATTTTGATGTAAAAACCAATAGGTGCTTATCTTTTGTTAAAAAGTTGGGTTATACTTATCATAATGTAGGTAGGTAGGTGTCTACGTTGGCACAAATTTGAGACCAACTAGGAAAATTCATAATAAATCATGGGATAATAACTCCACAAAACTTAAATTAATACCCCCATGATACATTAACGGTACACTATTATTCATGTCATAGAAAATTTCAAATCGGTCTATCAAGTGACACATTTACACCAAATGGCTCTTTAAACAACTTCATTGCGGGGCAAGCCGGATCTGAAGCCAATGAATCGAAATTGGAAATGAGGGCGAAATTGGAGCTGCTTCTTCTATCTCTTCCAATGACCTAATTCATAAGAGTGTGCAATATTAATCGGGCCTAAGTTTTCCTAGCTCAAAACCCACTTTTATTGACAAACATGTCCATAAGCCCGATCACGAAATTGTGGTAGCATGTTACATACCAGTGCTTTTTTTTTTTTTTTAATTTCAAATAAGGGCTCGAAATACCCTTATTTTATCAAATAAGGGTCTGAAGTGGATCTTATTTCAAATAAGGACTAGAAGTACTTAAATAGTTTCAAAGAATGGCCTAAACAAAGAGCATTTTTATCCTTTACCTATTTTTAAATTTTTCTCTTTTCCTTTTCTCTTTTTCTTTTTCTTCTTCCCTCGCCTCCCCATCTCCATTCCCACCGCTATACACATTGCCACCTACCGGTCCCGCATCCTCCGCCCCTTCGGCACCGCCATCGGCTACCACGGCCCGGGCAAAACACATCAATCCTCCGGAACACAAGGGTGCAGCAGAACGCCAAGGCCTCCTTCTCGTCTCTCGCGCCCTACACTATGACAAGCCCTTGGATGATGCCACCGTCGACGAGGAGCGACTCCCTACAACATGGCCGGAGCCGAAGAGCCCTTGCCGATCCATCCTCCGAAAGACCCGGTTCTTCCAATGGCCCAACCCACACCGCATCCCGATGGGAGACCGACTCGGTAGTTTGCGGATCACGGCTGGACATCAGGCTTTGATGGCGCCGTTACTCATGGCGACGACAGTGGTGATTCTTGGATAGACTTCTCGATTCATGACAATTTATCTTGGAGCTCGATTGAGGACTCATAGATTGCTAGAGAGGCTACCGATCATTGGGTTAACGGATGCCCAATAGCGAGGAATGTTTTGGTCTTAGCGGGATCCGCAGGTGGACGAAATAGTTGGACTTTTCCCTTTTGTCTTCACATGATTTGAGCTAATTACAGCCATCACTCCCTTTCTCCGTGGGACCGCTTGGAAGTTTGCTAGCCACCGAGACACCTACAGACAAACTCAAGGGGAGTAGAGATGACACGAGCATGGTGGAGGCCGGTTGGCATTGAATCCGGTAGAGTGACACCACGGGAGAAAATGGCGAACTTGCTAAAGCTCCGTGATTTCAATCCTCTCCATTCTTCTAGCCATAGAGTAAAGCTCGATTCTTAGCCCCAACATTAGCATGTCCCTCATCGGGATGCCATATGGGTCGGGCCACTGGAAGAACTTGATCTTTCGAAAGATAGACCGATAGAGGCTCTCTGGCTCTAGCCACCTAGCGGGGAGTTGCTTCTCGTCGGCGGCGGTATTATCTAAGGGCTTGTTGTAGTATAGGTTGCCGGTGATAGAGGCCGCGCCGTTCCGCTGCACCGCTGTGTTTTCGGAGGATCGAGGTGTTTTGCCGGAGCCGTGGTGGCCAATGGCGACGTCGGAGGGGAGAGGGATACGGGATTGGTAGGTGGCAATAGGTATGGCGATGGCGATGGAGACGAGGAGGGGAGGGGAGAGGAAAAAGAAAGAAGAAAAAGAAAAAAAGAGAAAAAAATTAAAAAATATAAAGAAAAAAATGCCCTTCGTTCAAGGCCTTCTTTGAAACGATTTAAGCACTTCGAACTCTTATTTGAAATAAAATTCACTTGATACTATTATTTGAGAAAATGAGGGTACTTTTGACCCTTGTTTGAAATTTTCCCTTTTCTTTTTCTCATGTATGCTTATCCTTGGCAATAAATTGTAGTGATTTTTGTTTCTATTTCTTTTTACTATTGTATACTAAATTATGTCATCAATAGTTGCTACGAGTCAATGGCATGTGTGGTTTGGTCAAATGATTCAAATATTAGATGCTTGCTACTATTGATGAGCTCGAAAAGCTAGGAAACCGATACAGAGAAGCCCATCGTCATTCATGCCCCTATCAAGGATCTCTCCATCGATGAGGGGATTTTAGAATGGAAATTTCTATGCTCTTAGTAGGTTGTGTTTTG
This sequence comes from Rhodamnia argentea, assembly GCF_020921035.1. NCBI lineage: Eukaryota > Viridiplantae > Streptophyta > Magnoliopsida > Myrtales > Myrtaceae > Rhodamnia > Rhodamnia argentea. The sequence continues at coordinate 2,539,734 of NC_063152.1, read as the reverse complement.
CTAGAATTTCTCCGCGATAAAATATGTTTCACCAAAATTTGTTTTACGACTTTTAAATGTGATAAAGGGTCCTACGGTGATTCCAGACAGGAGAGATCTAGAAAGTCATAAAATCAAAGTGTGAATTATGTAAAGATTCTAATGTACTCACACAAACGTAAACCCAAACGGAATTTGACTCAAGAGAAAGCTCGGAAAGTACGGTTTTGAAGAAATCGATACATAAAAGCTTGGAAGAAACTACACAAACTTATACCAACCTGGAGTTTAACTCAACGGAGAAGCTTAGAAAATACAATTCCTACCCAAGGAATGAACCGACGCACTCACACTCTGCTAGAGTTTAACTCGGCGATAAAGTCTGAATATGTTTCGATACCACAACAGAGTTTGACTTGATAGTAAAGTATTTGGGATAAAGATGAATGCCGAAGTTTGACTCGATGATGAGAATTTGAAAGTTACAACTAAGAAAAGTAAAGTGCGGTGTGAAAAAGTAAAGATAAGATCAATTTGTTGATTTGTTCGGGGGGCTTCTTTTGTGGGTGCTTGGCAGCATTTATGATGGTTGAGTAGGTAATTGCCCTCCAACAGTTATAGCTTTAAGTGCATCTTTATTGGTTGTGCCCACGTCCATCATGGGAAAAGTACACTAGAAGTGCTATAACTTTTGTACGGCGTTCACTTGAATGCCATAACTTTCAAAACGTTCACTTAAGTGCCATTATTTTAAAAAACCGTTCACTTGAGTGCCATGTTGACGTGGATGCTGAAAAAGGTGACGTGGCAGCCCGGAAGCCGACGTGGCACGCGAAAAAGCTAATGTGGCTCGCCAGAAAGATGACGTGGCACACCAGAAAGCTAACGTGGTACGCCGGAAAAGTTGCTGTAACACTCAAGTGAACGATTTTGCTCTGATGTGGCACTTAAGTGAACGATTTTTGAAAGTTATGGTACTTAAATAAATGTTTTGAAAGTTATGGCACTCAAGTGAACGCCGTACACAAATTATGATACTTCTAGTGTATTTATCCTCGTCCACCATTCTGCACGAGTTCATTTGACTAAGTCCTAAGGCAATTATTTTGATCTATGTGGTGCTAGGGAATTAACAAACAACCCATTTTGAAATCTAGGGAAGGGGTTCAAGATCAAGAAGTTATAGAAATTTTTTTTTAAAGAATTTGTTTGATTCAGGGAACAAATTCAATTTCTTCATCATATGATTCGATATAATATTTTGAATCTATGTAACTATCAACAATCTTAGAATTACTTGTATCGATTCAAGCTTTCTCTCCCTGTGCTTGATTGTGTCATGCCAACCTCTTCTACTCTTCAAGAACCTTCAATCAAACTTTTGGGGAGTCATTTCAATGCTCAAGTAATTGTTGATAACCATTTTCTTGAGGGAAAAAATACTCTCTTCTGGGGCATCTTTACAAAATAGTCAAGTAACTGTAGATAACTCCTCTTCTACCGGTTATTCAAATGAGAAACATCTGTCTCTTCCGGCGCACCCTTGGAAAATAGTCTTAATTCTTGGTGGCATCACCCATCATCGGAACCAATTTTCTTAGCCGCATTAGTCTTTTTATCATATGTCGTTAGTTTAGACACATGGCATCAACCTATGTTGGTGTCGATAGATTTTTCAAAGTTTTGTCATTTATCGACACCTATAAGAACTTTCGTTTGCCATGCATTTGCTTATCCGGTATCTTGATACCGTACTTAGATATCTCCCTCTCATGTGGATAGAACGTGTGTCGATAAGCAGGTTATTTTGGGTGCCAACATATGCCCCCTTTTAAACGAATTAAATTTTCATTCTTTTAAACCATACCTCGACGCCGCGCAATTTCTTCATGACCAAGCTTTGCATTTTACCGGTGTTCTGACGCTTCGTACACTGAGCTCTACCAGCCAAGCTGAATCCCATAGCATTATGATGTCACGTCTCCCGATCTCTCATGGATTTTGAATAGTTGTATTCATAGCTCTTCTCCGATCACTGTCCTTTTGGTTTCGATTTTGGAAAGATTAAAATCAAACCTTTTCGTTTCTTATTTCTTGTGCTCTTAAGCCCCACTCCCTTATTCATGCTTCTTCGAGTATTCCCTGGATTCACATGGCGTCAAGCTCATCTCGATTCTCTTCAGAAAAGATCATAACCGATTTCGAAGATCCGGAGTGAGATAATTGTTCCGATAACCGTCATTTCCATCCTTTAAACCTGTTGGGTGAATACCTAGATCAACTAGTTCTCGCTCCTTGTTTTCTCAATCACCAACGCATTCCCACCTCTCTTCGATACTACTTTCCTAAGAGGTGCAAAGAGTTGCTTCCTATCTAAAGGATTTCTAGGATGGGCATATGGACAACATAACTTTCTCGACTTCAAGGTTTTCCTTCATTCAAACCATATTTTCATAGATGGTACATTTACCCGAAGCACGACAGCTACACACCATCTCTTTGGAAAACAAGTAGCGTGGATACTACTTTGGAGGTTAGCATGCTATCTTAAAATTTGAATCTTAGACTATTGGGTGCCGCTATCGGTTTCTAGTCCCCTTCTACCAATTGTTTCTTTTTCCTTAGGGCTTCTGCCTCTTCTACTTCTGCCAGCTACCATTTTAATGACCAATTTCTTTCTTCGTGGAAAGACTTGCTTTTCTTGCTAAGCCTCACTTATGATGGCTTTGCTAGGGATCCTAAAACTTTGGCAAGTACTCAAAGTCTTACGAAAAGTGCTAGCCTCTAAGATCCGTCCGATGTTCACCCATTCCGAGAACTTTTCATGAAATTTTCCTTTATTTTCGATAGTAGTGTTCAAACTTTCTTGGCGAACAAGGGCAAGATCCAAAATTTACATTCTTGGAAGCGGACAATTATTGTAAGAGGGATATGTTTCAATAGGCTAGACGATCTACGGGAGTCATCTAGAATTCCAAGAAAAGGTATATAGGCTAGTTTCTACATATTGTCATCTATTTAGAGGAAGACCTTTGCACATGCTAACATCAGCGGGCGTCTCAATGAAGATGTCACTCACCGGAGAGTGAGATATGAACTTTGAGAGGCATATTAGGCGAGGATCGTGATGGCACTTAACAAGGATTTAATCGTTGGTAGTTTGTAAAACAAACTAAGAGGTGTCTTGACCTACATTGAAAAGTTGTGAGTGCATACGTGGACTAGATTTGGTAGTAACAACAATAACCATTGTATCATATTGAAATAATGCAACTGTTCACAAAGGGCTCTTACAACTTTTGAAGAGGTATGTTTGAATTGTATATGTTCGAAAATAACATTTTAACTTTTAGAAAGTTGTGTCTTTTGAAATGATTTCTCTATAAATTACTAAATATTTCTATTTTTTTTTTTTTATAACAGAGGTGTCCGTGCGACCGGCGAGCTATGGGTCAAACCAGCGGTGGAGCATGACTAAATGTTTCTATTTTTTTTTTTTTTTTGGTAAGGTAAGAATGTATATAACTTTTCAAAGCGCCATTTACAAGGAAGAGACCGAACACAAAAACCTCGTACCCATTAGTACATAAGGGCGTGTCTTAATGGGTGCAAAAGTGTAGCGGTCTATCAAGATACACAAACCGAAAGCGCTTATACCAAAGAAGCCAAAGAGATGGCTATGTAAGAGGGAACGGCCAAAACAGCGGCCAACCAAGACAAAGACTATCTAACGGGTCATAGATACCGGCCAAGACAGCAGCCAAAAAACACAAGGAAAATACACTAAACAGCATCGTGGCAGTCTTCAAAGATAGAGGATGACTAAATGTTTCTATTCAACTTTACTACTTCTTACAATTTTCGTTTTTTCAATGCAAGAGAAGTACAACCTTTATTTTCAATTGTTTCCCATGAGAGATCTTGGAGAACTATTAGAATTGCTATTTAACATTCTCGTTTGAGACTCTGTTGTATCTTGAAGGATCTTTGCCGATAATCATTAACAACGCTGTGAGGTAAATAATTTCTTAAAGAAAGTGCTATTGTGCCTCAAAGTCTGGTTTCGTTGTTCATTCCATTCGCTAAGCTTTTCCCAACACTTTTAAGGAATTATTTTGGTAACAATGGAGTCAAAGAGATGCAGACAAGCCTAGCGCGATCTACGAGGAAGGCATTGAAGGAACTACTTAGCAAATGCAACAATGGCTTCTCGATTGTGCGCGTTTCGATGACAATCCAAACTATCTACTCCCGTATTCAGCTCACCCACCATTCTAGAACACCAATTTAAGCAACGGATTGACAATTAATCCTCCTTTTCATACACATGGCCAAATACCCACTCAAGGTTCCAAGCTCAATTCACTTCGATTCATCGACAATTAAGATGATTAGCATACATATTTGCACTACCCATTGTCCAAAATCGCTAACAAAAGCGACGGATTGTTCATACAAGAGCGTTTTCCTTCCATGCAAATAGAATTCCCTCACGGGATTGCGGCTAGTGGCCGGCAAGCCCCTACCGGTCCTTACCAATAAAAAAGGAAAACATTAAATATTTCAAAAGTTCTCCTGCCACACATAGCCCTTCTCATAAAAATGATCAATGTAACGAATGTGGTAGACAGCCCAAGGTAGAAGCCGCAACAAATAGGACTGTGAGAAATCCAACATCTCGATTGATCCATCGAGTCAACATTGCCATTTCCGTCAATCTCTTCTCCTTGGGGGTGATCAACAACCTACCCTCCACCATTAGCCATCCCTCCACCAAGTCGAGATTTCGGTTTATAAAGGATACATGTATGACCATACTAAAAGTAGATTTCAGTTTGTAAGGGATACAAATATGACCATTACTCAACAAGCAGAATAACTTACTTTTCCTTTGGCTTGGAAGAAATTTTGAGTCCAAGCAAATTGTAGAGTAAAATATACATTGTGAAGTTCCCAGACTCCGTGTACGGTCTCGACATCTTCCGACTTCCAACTAGAAGAGACCTCTTGCCATACATAACCCTCCTCTTAAAAAGGACCGAGGTAACGAATGTGGTAGACAGCCCAAGGCAAAAACCGCAGCAAACAGGACTGTGAGGAATCCAACATCTCAGCTGATCCGCGAGTCAAAATTACTATTTCCATCAACCTTTCCTCTTTGAGGGTGATCAGCAATCTACCTTCTACCATCAGCCAGCCCTCTTCTAAGCCCTTAAGCGTGCCCAGCACATTACACTTTCGCACCACCTTACGCATGAAGATGATCGGTGCCTGCCCTCCATTATCACCCGGACTTTGAGCGTCACTAACATCCTGCCCAGCACCTTGCACTCCCACACCCCCTTGCCCTTAAGGGTGATTAGCAACCTGCCCTCCACCATCACCCAGCCCTTGAGTATCACCAACATCTTGCACACCACCTTTTTCTTGAGGTTGATCAGTGCTCTATCCTCCACTATCACCTAGCCATTGAGTGTCACCAACATCCTACCCAGTACCTTGCCCATCATGAGGGGCCATCCTTTTCTCTACCCAAAGCCCATCATCCTCCTTAGTCATCCGACCATATTTTGATGGTCAACTACCGTTCGAAATCTCCTTCCGCTTGCGTTTACCCATCTCTTGGACATCATTGTCGATTTCAATGATGTGTTGGTTCATTTTCCTATTTCAAGATGAATAGATTAACAAAGTTAAAAACATGCGTAACTTGCGCCTCCTAATTCGTTCAAGTAAATTGCAATAGATTAGCAAAGTGTCTTCTTGACTCCATTTATTGTCAAAGTCAACAATCGTAACTCACAAATTACCGTCTATCCTAATATAAACTATCACTCATCAATTGTGAATGCCATCTAATTTTCAAGGAACCAATACCATCGTGTTCTATTCAGGTGTATTAAGTAACCAATTTGGCAAATGTAGAAGTCCGAAGAAGCAAACCGGATATCTTCTCAATTTCTGTATACACGTGAAATCTCTTGCATGATACCCGGTATCGCGAGCCGCTTTGAGAGCATCAACTTATCCTTGCTCTCGCCCAAGCCCATCATCTTCCTCGGTCACCTAACCACATTTTTATTGTCCACTATCGTTCGAAATCTCCTTCCGCTTGCGTTTGCCCATCTCCTAGATATTGTTGTCTATTTCAATGATGTGTTGATCCATTCTCCTGTTTCAAGATAAACATATTAGCAAAGTTGGAGACATGCATAACTTGCGTTTCTTAATTCTTTCAAGAAAATTGCAATAGATTGGCAAAGTATCTTATTGATTCCATTTGTTGTCAAAGCCAAAAGTTGTAACTCACCCATTACCGTCCATCCTAATATAAACAATCACTCATCAGCTGTGAATGTCGTCTAATTTTCAAGGAACCAATGCTATCGTGTTCTATTCAGGTGTATCAAGTAACCAATTTGGCAAATGTAGCGATCTGGAGGAGCAAACCAAATATCTTCTCAACTTCTACATACACGTGAAATCTCTTGCATGATACCCGGTATCGCAAGCCACTCTAAGAGCATCAACTTGCCCTTGCTCTCACCCAAGCCCATCATTCTCTTCGGCCAGCCAAACACATTTTGACGGCTCACTACTGTCCGAAATCTCCTTATGATTGCGTTTACTTGTTTCTTGGATATCGTTGTCAATTTCAATGATGCGTCGGTCCATTCTCCTGTTTGAAGATGAATAGATTAGCAAAGTTGGATGTGCATAACTTGTGCTTCTTAATTCATTCAAGAAAATTGCAATAGATTAGCAAAATTGGAGACATGCATAAGTCACTCTACTGCTGAAGGCGGTGAAGATAGTATTAAGTTACCGCTATCTATTTTTTCTTCAAGAGAGACGCTTGAAGATAGCAGTGAGAGAGATGCTTCAATTAACAGCTCAAACTTATTCCGAAAGAAATCTAATTAGAGAAAAGAAATGAAGGGAGATAAAGAAAGATAAAGTCTCGTGTGTACCGTGATCAAAGAATCTAAAAAAGCTCTGTGGATTGTGAAGAATGGAGAGAGGAGATCGAAGAGTCTGATTTTCAAGAAATAGAGGGAATTTGAAGGTTACTTCTCAGTTGTTTGCTCGCCTACACCGACTCGCTGCTTATAACGGCTATGGAGTTCTATTTAGCAATTGCGCGCCAAGCCGCGGGGTTTGTTTCCGGTGCGATCTCTCCTACGGATCTCACCCATAGGTCTGCAATTTTTCATTTGTGTACATTAGCAAAAAGGATTTGAGGGATAGGAAATTGATATATATATATATATATATATATATATATATATATATATATATATATATATATTCGAACCTTGAAAATAAGGTGACCAACCACCTCAGTAGTTATAAAAGTGTCGCATTGCCTGTGGTAATGGTCAAGCTCACTTAGTAATCGTGTTTTGATTTAATATTATAGTACTTAATATAAAGGCCTACACGGAAGATTGAAATAAAAAGAATACAAGTGCGTGTCAAGACAAAGGGCAAGCACGACGCCAACGAGGTTTGGCCTTACTCAATACGGTTCCCCAAACTGTAGCGAGGCACACATATCAACTAATTTCATATGTGTGTGTATGTGTGTGTGTACATGTGTAGTCAAATAGTTAGTTGATTACATTGTCCATTTTAATTATAACCATACTCCATCTATAGACACGAATTCATTATCCGTCACCACCTTCCATGCCTTTCCATTATCTTTACCGCTTGCCGCCATCTTCGCCGACTAGCTAATCCGAAAAGGATTAGAAATAAGTGAGCCGAAACTTAGCCAATAAAACATCTAGCTGACAACTAAACTATCTAATATATCATTCATTCGGATGAGGATTAAACAAAGTAGCACATACCACAATCACAAATCAAAAGCATACACATAAGGCTACGGCTAGTCAGAATTCCTTTAGAGTTGACATTCGAACTACGAAGCTTCACCAATCCCCTCAAGGCCCACAACCAAATTACAAGGGTTTCCTCATCTCCATCAACTCCATGGCTGAATTACCTATTGGGCTATGATTCCAATCCAAGGGGTCAAAGACGATCGTACTGTTTGGTGTCAATTCGTGAATTTATATACAATGGAAATTTATTCTAAACACATAGATGGATTCATCTAGTTGAGAGGACAAAACCGTTGCAACGTGCTAACATGGCGTGCTGACATGGCGATGTTGTCATGTTGACATCAGCGGCTCAGGTTAACGGACCCATGACCCGACTAGATTGACCAACCCACAACCCGACCCGGTTGACATTGACCCGACCCAATTGGGGTCGAACCGGTCACTGGTTGGACTCGCTTACCGATCAAATCGGTATTTGTTCGAATCGGTGGATCAACTTGTTGACCGCTGCATGTGCACTACACAGGCTAGGTCATCAAGACGCGTGTGTAGGCGCGTATGATGTCCGATCGGAGTGTTTTTGGGACATACATTTTCATATTAAAATGCTCTACATTGGGGTATATTTTTTTATATATGTTTGAAGCTTTTAGAGGTATACAAATCCATATAGATCTCTAAATACACGTATATTTTTTGGGTATGTTTTGCATTTTTATCTATATTTTCCTATTATTTTGGAAATACAGAGCGTAGCTTACATGTAAGACACCACATACAGATAATGTATTGCAAGGTTCAAAGTTAGCATGTATAAAATTCTTGCAATTTCTGTTAAAGAAAAACTCGAACAATGGTAGGAAATTTATCTTGTATTCCTCATTTGATGATAATTGATGCTTGAATTATTTATATATGGATTCGCATAATGTATGCTTTTATGATTATAATAGAGCGTGATCATTGTGTCATATGACTTGACTCTTTTTTTTTTTAGTGGGGGTTAGTAGGTTGGTAGAATTTGATGGAATTCTCACCCATAACTTAAATTTTGTGCAAATTAACACGTGCTAGTAAAAGATATTTCATTATCTTTGTGGATGACTATAGTAAGTATTTATATGTCTATCTCCCAAGATTAGAAGATGAAGAGTTTGTTATGTTCAATAAATATAAGACTGAAGTGAAAAACCAATTAGAAAGGAAAATTAATGTTCTACGTTAATATAGAGGCGGAGAATATTTCCTAAATGATTTTTCGGCCTTTTGTGAAGATCATGGTATTATTCATCAAGTTGAGCACCTTACACTCCACAACAAAATGGTTTGGCTAAAAAAAAAAATAAGTCTTTAGGAGAAATGATCAACTATATACTCTCGAACTCGAAGCTACCAATTAATCTTTGGAGAGAAGCATTGCCTACAGTATATTACATTCATAATAGAATACCATTCACAAGAAATAATGTCAACCCTTATGAATCGTGGAATGGTAGAAAATCAAACCTATCATATCTTAAAGTGTGGGGTGCCCGGTAGAAATTTGTATCAAAGGACTTACCGGAAGGGTCTAAACCTAGTGGGAGAAAAATGAGTTTTTGGGAGAAAATACAACCCCGATGGTTCTATATAAGCTTTTAAGGCTGGATCAGTAGCCAATGGTTATAAATAAAAAGAAGGAATAGATTATTTTAATACATATGCTCCTGCATAACATGTAACATCTATTCAAATTCTTTTGCTTTAGCATCCTGGAATAGAGTTTTGTTCTTCTTGAAAATGAGAGAAAAATATATATATATAAACTGGTTAAATCTCTTCATGGGCTTAAGCAAGCACCGATGTAATGGCACAAGAAATTTGATTCAGTCATATTTTCCAATGGTTTCAAGCATAATAGTGCTAATAAGTGTATTTATTCTACATTCACTAAAGACTATGGAGTTGTAGTCTGCTTATACATTGATGATATGCTTATCTTTGGAACTAATATGACTGGAGTAATTAAAACTAAGAAGTCTCTACCTTCAAACTTTAAAATGAAAGAGTTGGGTGAAGTAGATACTATCTTAAGTATTAAAGTTAACAAGCATAGCGTGGATTATTATTTGAATCGGTGTGACTACGTTAAAAAGATGTTAAATAAATTTAAACATTTTACTTTCAAATAAATGATTATTTCATTTGATACCAGTATGAAATTAAATTATAATACTAGTAGAGCAGTAGCACAAATTGAATATATGAGTGCTATAAGGTCTTTAATGTATGCGATGCATTGTAATAGACCTGATATTGCCTTCTTTTTTTTTTTTGTGTAAGTTGAGTAGATATAGTAATAATCCAAGTATAAAACATTGAAATGTTTTTACCAGAATTTTTGGTTATCTTAAGTAAACTAAAATTTTGGGATTGTTCTATAATAATAATCTGGTTGTATTAGAAGGATATATCGATGCTAGTAAGATTTCTAGTATGAGGGATAAACATTTCACTTCTGGATGGATGTTTACGTTAAGTGAAATGTGTTGTATCTTGGGCGAGCAAGAAACAAATAGACATAGCTCACTCAACAACGAAATATGAATTTATTGCTTTAGTAGGAAATGAGAAAGAGGCTGAATGAATAAGAAATGTGTTGCTGAATATCAAATTATGGCCTAGTCCTATGCCTCTTATTTCCATTCACTGCGATAGCCGGGCTACTTTAGCAAAGGTTTATAGTAGCATTTATAATGATAAGTCTAGATATATTAGTCTAAGACATCAATACGTGAAACAATTAATTCATAATGGTATCATAACAATTGTTTAAGAATCTAGCCAATTCCTTTACTCTTAAACCTTTTGCTTAAAATCACCAGTAATGGTAACTCAACCTAATATTAACATATCACTAGTTATAAGGTTTAATGGGTAAAAACAAATTACTGAAAGTGATTATTTGACATTGATATTAGCCTGGATATGAGAAGTCGGTATCATCCGTTACATTTTAAAGGCTGAGTTATACTCTTAATGAAGTATAATATGATTTAATAACATGTTTATTAGTAACAAAAACACATGTTAATACTTTACCTTTGTGGGCTTAGAAGTGGTGCCACTTCTTACGAAAGTTGGGATTACCTTTTAGAGAGCTTGTGAAATAGGAACAAGCACAAAGCCATAATAGTGCTGAGTAAATGTGAACTTCTTATTGAAACAAGAGGTTAATATATGTGTGGTATATCCGATTTTTTAGAGTAGCAAGTTCAAAGCTACGACTACTTGCAATTTTGATAGAATTTTGAGATACTTGCGCTACAAAGGTTTAACTCGAAAGAGACCTTTAGGTAGATATATTAATGTCATGGAAATATTGGCTATATTTTTTGAGAAATTTTATTTTGTAACTTTGTTTACAAATAAAATGGGGAATTGTTGGTAGTTTGTTTGTAAAACAAAATAAGAGGTGCCTTGTCCCACATCGAAAAGATATGAGTGCGCACATGGACTAATTTGACACTAACAACAATAGCCATTGTGTCCTATTGAAACAATACGACTATTTACAAAGGGCTCTTACAACCTTTAAAGAAATGCGTCCGAATTGTGTCGGTTTGAAAATAACTTCTTAACCTTTGAAAGGTTGTATCTCTTCGAATGATATCTCGATAATCACTAAAATTTTATGTTCGACTTTACTTCTTACAATTTTCATTATTTCAATGTACTTCCTTTGTTTTTGATTGTTTCCCATGGAAGATCCTGAATAAATATTAGAATTGTTATCTAATATTTTCGTTTGAGACTCGAATATATCTTGGAGGATTTTACTAGTAACCATTAGCAACGTTGTGTGGCAAATAATTTCTTAAAGAGAGTGCTATCATTAGGGTGAGCATGGTTCCAAGGTAGAACCGAGAACCCGGAACCGGAACCCGTAGGATCCGGTCCGGTTCCAGGTTTCAAGATATGTAGGGTAGGTTTCGGGTTCCAAAAATTGAGAAACCTATTCTAGCGGGTGGGTTCCAGGTTTCACTACCTAGAACCTGGAATTTGGAACCCGAACCCTAGATCCCGAAATAAATTTTTATAGTTTTCTTGGTATATATTTTTGCATGATCCTACAATGTTCTATGGCGTCCGATGATGAGTGTCTAATCTGGAACCAAAAAATTTTTTAGGTTTTAGGTTCCAAAAAATGATAAACGTGTTCAAATGGATTGGTTTCGGGTTCTAAATGTAATCTGTATGAAACCTAAAACCACTCACATCTACTTTTTTTTAGATGTTGTAGCATTCATTCTTATTTTGCTTAACTAAAAATGAAAAAATAAAATAAAATAAAATAAAAGAAATTGATAGGTTCTCGGAAACCTTGGAATCGACCCTAGAACCCGTGACATGGTAGGTTCCGGGTTCGAAGGTATGATGGGTAGGTTCTAGGTTCCAAAAAATGAGGAACTTATTCCGACGAGTAGGTTTCGGATGAAACCCGTAAGGAACCCGAAACCGCTCACCCCTAGCTATCATGTCTCAAAGTCTGATTTCATTGTTCATTCTATTCGCTAAATTTTTCCCAACACTGACATTTTGCCCGCGACTTGTCGAACACATCCACGGTATGGTGGATACCAAGTTGACTGCTTATGAAGAGGAGTGTGAAAAGCACTACGGCATCGTGCTCCCATCTAAGGAAGCTTTCCATCAAGCTCTTGCCGACAACACACTATTGAAGACCCGCCTGTCAAATTTTGTGGCTATGTTCAAAGGCTTTGTTAGTCTTGAGTTAACGGCATTTGACGATTTCAAGATGGAACCAAAGACCAGTCAATAGGACAACGCCAGCTCTATAAGGGGAGGCATGGATTCTTATTTGTCCAATATGTTTCAGGTTGACCACTCTTAACAGTGTCTTGTCTCTTGCTTTATTTTACTCATGACCGTCCATGCATGTTTTATGTGATTTCTTTTCTGAAGCACATCAAACCCTAACTACTTCAAGAACCAAAAAAAAAAAAAAAAAAACAAACCAGGGTCAAGACTGTCTTCATCTGTTGAAGTAATTTGAGAAAGTAATCTCCTCATTTATTCCTTCATCTGCATGTTACAAGGGAAGCGGTGCGAAATGATAAAATATTTGAAACCCACACTTTTGATGATACTTTTTGTGTGCTAGGGAAGTTTTGCTTTTAAGATTTTGCTTTTGCTTAAATTTTCACAACCATAATAATGACAAGAAGGGTCATTTCAATTATGTAGAATTTCATTTTAATCGTCCTAATTTTTTTTTATTTCAATGGAAAAACCAACAGGTGCTTATCTTTTGTTAAAAAGTTAGGCTATACTTATCATAATGTAGGAAGGTAGGTCTCTACTCGGGCACAAATTTGAGACCAACTAGGAAAATTCCTAATAAATCATGCGATAACAACCCCATCAAACCTAAACTACTAACCCAATGATACATTCACGGTAAATTAATTTTTATGTCACAAAAAAATTTCAAACCAGTCCATCAAGTGACATAAATGCCCCAAATAGCTCTTTAAACAACGTCGGTGTGGGCAAGCCAGATATGAAGAAAATGAACTGAAATTGGGAATTAGGGCGAAATAGAAGATGCTTCTTCTATCTCTTCCAATGACCTAATTCATAAGATTGTGCAATAGAAACTGGGCCTAAGTTTTCCTAGCTCAAAACCCACCTTTGTGATAAATATGTCCATAAGCCCAGTCACAGAATTGGGGCAGCATGTTACGTACCAGCCCCTTTTTTTTTTCTTCTTCTCTTTTTTGCTTATTTCAATGTTCCGGTTCATTTTCTTTTCACGTTTTTTATCCTTGGCAATAAATTGTATTGATTTTTGTTGCTATTTCTTTTTACTGTTGTATGCTAAATTATGTCATCAATAGTTGCTAGGAGTCAAATGACATGTGTGGCTTGGTCAAATGATCCAGATACTAGATGCGAGGCTAATATTGACGAGCCCGAAAAGCTAGAGAACTGATTCAGATGAGCCCATCGCCGTTCATATACCTGTGAAGGATCACTCTATTGATGAGTGGATCTTAGAATGGAAAATTGTTATGTTCTTAGCAGGTGCAGGTTGTTTTCTGACTTGTGTTGTCCTATAGATTTTGTCGAATCAAATATCACTTGTTTTCTAAGTGACATGTTTTGTTTGAAGCATATGTGAAGATACTGTTTTTTGCATGAGTTGGATGTTGAGAATACGAAAATTCGAACAATGATCTACAATTCCACCGGTTTAATTACTTTACTCTTTTATAGTTTTTTCATAGGGTCCTGTTTAACCTGTGACGAGAAAGATTACGCATAACATGAATAATGTAAGGCATTGTAAAACTGCAAACTTTCTTCGGTGATCACCGTTTTGGCTGTGGTCTTTGACAATTAGTTTGTGCTAGGGGTTTGACACTGCACAACATTGGTGATGAGTAAGTTGAGAGTGCTACTTCACCCTTGATCTGAAGAAGGGGGTGTTTGTGCATTAAGAATATCGAGGGTTGTTGTGTGTGGGTATGCAACAATAGAATTGAGCACTAAATCACTTCAGATAATACGTATATTTTTTTTTGTCAAAAAGATATGAAGATATATTCGGAAGGAAAACTTGAAATTTTTTTTTGTATATTTTGATGATACTAAAGAAGAGTATTTGAGTATATTTATAATTTTTATTATGTGTCTATATAAGATAACTAAATCAAGTACGATCAAATCAAGACATGCATAATCGACAATACGGCGAGTCTTCCGGATCACAATAAACATGAAAAGTATCGTAAGTATCTCTAGGAAATATGCTAACTACAACAATTTGCAACAGAAATAAGAACTTGGCCTTAGAGTCCGCGCGCGCGCTCTCTCTCTCTCTCATCGTCAATCTCAGAGACAAAAAGATGTGATTCATCATCGCCGAGACCGAGGAGGCGCTAGATCTAACTCCGGTACCGATGCATATATATGTCCCTACGATCAGACATCATATTACAAATCACATTAGCAAAAATGTACGATTCCGCTAATCCCAAATCCCAACATTTGGGTTTTTACGAAGGGGGGAAAGTGTGCAATGTCCTTTGGACTCTTTCAATCTGTTTCCGCGAGGAATATTAGCTGTTGCCTGATTTTCCTAAAACATGAATTCTGTGCATGTGAACCAACGATGGAGTTTCTGGTTATTTTGCAAAAAAAATGAATAATTTGTATAATATTTTTTTGAAAATGGTCACTTGTATTGTATATAAAAATAAATGAACAAAAAAGATTGTCATCGTTCACAAAAATGTTTAGACATAAATTGTTACCGATAGAGATAATGAAAACATTTTCTATTGATTAATTATTTCATATAATATAATTGATCACTTTTAGAAAAGTTATTGTCTAAATCATTTATTTATCACAAAATAAACGGAACCAGAATAAGTGTTCCTTTTTCGGTATCTCCTCAACCAATCCCATTAGCACTCCTCGTTTGCCACCCTCGTATGAAACAAGAGCATAAAAAACCCCAGAGCAACATGTTTATCTTCTTGACATTGTCATTATCTATGGACCGAATCTTTTGGCTACGCAAGGGGAAGTGTCATCAATAAAAATTAAGCAAGTGGGTCTAATTAAAGTCCAACTGTAATTACTCTGTCATCTTTTGGGGCAAGTAGGCAATATAATTTAATGAAGCACTTTTTATGGTCGCTTCACATAAATTCCAAGAAACAGATGCGCTAACTTTTCATGATTCTGTAACGGTCGATATCATTTTAAAGTTAAGTGAAGAATTTTTTTTTTGTTGAAACAGTGCTAATTTACAATGTCTGTAGTATACTACTTTCATGGACCGGCAGTAGAGGTGTGCAAGATGAACCGATCGAACCGAGAACCACCTGAACCGGATAGGGCCGACGCATTTGGTCTGGTTCTAGAGGTCACCGGTCTAGTCCTCGGTTCCTCAAGGTGGAACCAATGTTCGGGTGGTCCGGTTCCTAATTCTAAGGAGGAATCGGATCAATGGACCGCCCATCCGGACCGACAAAAAGTAGGAGTATCTGACTTTAGCCAAACCAAAAAGCCTCCCCTGTCCCACCATGTTCTGTCTCATGTTCCGTAAGACTTTCACCAGCAAAAACTTAATGTCTAGACATAACCAGAAGCTTCATGTGGCAAAGAAACGTGCAACATAATGACACAAGACATGGACTGGAGTACTAACAGTGAACTGATCAAGCTCAGCAAGCAAGCGATCATGTGCACTCTTTTCATAATAGACCAGACCAAGAGGAATGAGACTGTGAGAGCGAGGGAGTCATCATTCCCACAATGAATATTCTTCCATCTGGTCCTGTCTGGTCCGATTTTCGATTCTAGAAATTAAAAACTGAGACTACCGGTCCGGTCCCCGATTATCTAGGGAACCATGCTATCTCTAACTAGCATGAACTATACCACATATACTCTTGTTTTTTACAGCTGAAATTATCAGAGAATGATTTGTCGGTATGTTTCGTTTTTTTTGTCAAAATACCGATAATTATGCTGATAATCTCGTTCAAGAGTAGATTCATCGCAAGAAATTCTCGTTGACAAGGTAAATATGAAGTTCGAGATATGATGAGACCTTCATCAGATATAAGGGGCCCAAGAAAAAGACAAAATTGACCCAATTTTGACTATTTGATCGATCCTTTATCCGGACTTCCGGAGTACATCTATTAGACTAACATGGCAATCATATTGAAGAGTTCCTCCAAAGAGCTGATTGGTCAACATTGTGGAAGATTTTGCAACGTTGAATACAATTGTAGCACAAGAGCACAATTATTTTTAATCGAACAAAACCTTCTTAGTTGCCAAAACATATGTAACAAATAGGAACTGACTAGGATGATGCAAAATAGCAAACTCCAATACAAGAATACAGATGATTTATTCCCATTGGGGTATCAATACCCCTTGCCCTAGCAATGAAGTCAACGAACACAGCATCACGATAAAGACACGGAGCAAGGAGGCATGTCCTTGGGCGGTGGACGAACCTTCTGATGTTTTTTCTGACCGTCTCGGACGATAAGGACTGCATCCATTCCCCAGCTCGCATGGCGTTCTAAATGACAGTGCATGAACCACACTCCTACAAGCACCCGAAAAAGACAAAATCTGTCAATTATCCATTCATTCACAAGTCTAAATCCGGGCAAATTATCTGTTTCTATGCCTTTCAATTGATAAAACCTTGGTACCTGGATTGTCAGCTTTGAATCTGATCGCTGCCCACCCATTTTTGGGGAGTCCGACGGTGTTAACATAAGGCGGATCCACCGTATTATACTTTGATATATAGGTGTCGCTGAAGTTTCCATCGCCCATTCCAACGACATAAAAGCTATAGCCGTGTAAATGCATTGGGTGATTTTCCGCTGCTCCGAAATTGGTCCCCTGGAATCTTATTTCGACCTCCTCATTGTAGTCAATCTTCAACACTTCAGTAGTCACATTGGCAGCTTCCCCCAAGGCCGAGACATTTCCGGTGAAGTCGAACAAAGAAGGTGGTTCATCCGGGAAAGTTTTGTTGTAGACTCCATATATATTGCTGCACACACCGCAACCATAATGTTATAGAGACATGTAGATGTTGATTTAGGCCTTACATTGAAGGTTTTAACCGGTTAAGTTGGGTTCGGTTTGGAGATATTACAACCCGAATAAACTCTATCGGTTTGACAGAAATACGCAGTCCTAACAAGCGGGAAAAAAATTGGTCGGTATAAAAATTTTACATACTTGTAGTATGCTTGGAGAATGCTGATCGACGGAGCAGAAAAGCTTATGTTGTTCAAGCTTGCGGAATGCATAGTGCCCTGTGGACCGGTACAATTTTGATTAGCAGGACATGGCTGCTGATTCACGGACACTGTGATTGTAATGTTCCTAGTGATTTTGGTCGGAACCGTGGACGGATGTTCTTTGCTGTTCAAACTCCTCAGCTGGATAGTAAAGTTCCCGGCATCGCTCATGTTGGTAAAACCCGGAAGCTCGGGTAACTCGGGAGTCTCCCGGTGATTGTGTCTGCCTTTGTATTGAAATATTCCCCTCGTGACGTTTTTGTTGGACGGGGCGTTGGTGTCCACGAACGGACTAAAAACCATGTAGTAGCGATCGGGGGCTTGGTTCGCGGTGACCAGAACATCCATCGTTTGACCGGGAGTTATCATGAGGTAATTGGTCTTGAGCGGTTTCAAATAAGCTCCGTCCATTCCGACCACGGTGAGATTGTGTTTGGCTATGCCGAAGAACATCTCTTCGTTCATCCCGGAGTGGATGATCCTAAAGAGATACGTTGTTCCTCGCACAACAGTTTTATTGTAAGCCGAACCTGCCAAAGGAAAAACAAAAGCAACATATTACGCGTACGTTATATAGATCATCATCAATTAGTATTAACGAATAATATCTCATCACCTATAAATAAGACATTTACTTTTTAAATAAATCATACATATCACACTTATGTATATACTGGAATTCATACCATTAGAGCAAGAGTAACTGTCTCCTGGTTGACCATTGATGGTATAGGCCACGGACAAGTCTGGATCGCCTCCGGAAGCAAGTGCCTCGTCGATTATGTCCTTCGTATCTCTCGTATACCATTCAGCTACATCATGCCAAATTACAATTTTGTTAAGAAAAACAATACAAACTGTTATTTGTGTTGTGTGAGTGAAAACCTTTTCCTATCATTTAAGTTGGATGAAAGTAGAATACCGATCACAATTGCGTGTTCTTGGTCAAACTTGTAAGGGTACATTTTTCCGTAGGCGGGCATAATGATGAGAGGACCGTGTACAGTGGCACGTGTCCAGTCGCTATGAGCATGCCACCACAACGTGCCTTCTTCCTCGGTGAGTACGATTTTCTGAAGGAAGCTAGAGTTCGAAGGGATTGGGCACTGCGTGATGTATTCTGGGCCGTCAGACCAGGGATACCTTATTTGTCTCACTCCGTGCCTGAACGTGTGTATGACATTAGGGGAGAGAGGGAAAGGGAGAGGGAGAGGGGAGGTGGTTTTATTATTACCAGTGAATAGTGATTCCATACGGTCCTGTGTTTGTGACGTTAACGTAAACTGTGTCGCCCTTGCGAGCACGGATCTCCGGCCCAGGAAATAGGCCATTCACGGTCAACACGGTCCGGCTCGTCTCACACAACATCTCAATAGGTGTCTCCTTCACCTGCAACAGAAATCATCCTAGGACTCTTGGACCATCTTACACATGATATAATCTCTCTCATTAAATCGATGCAGAACCCTTTTGGTGCATCATTATCTACGAGTAATACTAATTAATTCCAAGGCCTGCATCTGGACTTCCTTCTGAAATAAAGACTCTGAATGGGGTTGGAAAGCACATCCCAAAAGAATTAAGTAAATAAATCATGCAACTGTAGATATTTGAACCTAGTTTGGTACAAGAATGCTGTAATACTTGGCCTCAAGCATTGTCCAAGATTTAGCTGAAGATTTAGATGTGGAGATAATTGTTCAAAAAAGGGTATTCTTGTGTTGAATACACTAATAGGATATAATCTAAGATTGTGGTCAACTGTAATGCCTCTAAAAGAATTCGAAACTACTAACAAATGGCAAGTCGTCATTTTACTTAACAGTCTGACAAGATTGCCGGTTATTTTTTACCACACGATCTCCCAATCAATGAGCGTTTTATCAAAACAGATGGTGATGGTGTATGGATTTATGGTTGAGATTATACCGTTTCTAACAGTACAATCAGGAATGCATTTACCTAAAATGTTCTATGCAACCTGTAAAAGACGCGCTTAAAACAGCTCAAGAAGGGGATGTTCCTACTTACCACAAAATCATAGCGGAGGACTTTGCCTTGAGCCATGAAAAAGAATAGGCTTAAAGTGAACGCAAACCCTAGAAATGTTCCCATCGCTTCTCTCCCTCTCTCTCTCTCTCCCCACAAGAGAAACCTGAACCTGTACCAACAACTTGACCCAGATCTCGAAGGGAGACTTGGGTTGTGCTCAGTCTCTTTCTTCTTGTGACCTTTCACCTTCCGTACAAGGAGGCAATTTATAGGGAACTTCTTCCAATCTTTGCCCCAAAACAACGGGTCCTAGGACGTCGAAGCAGATGAAATCTAAAGGCTCGTGCTCATTACAGACTTCTCTCAACTTATTTAAGCCATTTCCGCCAACAAAAGAGAGAAAAAGAACCGTTATTTCACGTGCTCATCACTGCTTTAAGACTCATCAACGGTTCCCATCATGTCCTTTTCTGGAGACGGTAGGCATCAACGTTTTCATTTGAACACGTGTTGACCAGTCCCCTCGTTACCACTGAAATTTACTGTAACGAGAGCCATTAGAAGTGGAAGCCGAAAGATATTGAGCAGAAAATATTGTAATTCTCCTCTAAAGAAAGCAAGAGAAAAAAATGCTTTTTTTTTTCTAATGGTTTATCAACTCCATGGAGAGAAAAAATAGAATAACTCGTAAAGAATTCTAGTTAATGTTCTAGGTTCGATAGTCATAAAGGCAAGTTGTGCCTTAAGTTGAATGAATAATCATCGCATGTTACGCCAACTTTTTTTACCGAGAGCACCTGTTGTGCACTGCCCACTGGTAAAATGTAATGTTTTCTCCGATTCGAATAAGTAATTTCAAAGCATCTATATAATCAGTTTCAACCACAAAAAAAGAAGAAGGAAATTTTGCTATTTTCTTACAAAGCGACTTTCTTGGGATATAATGCGAGTAAAATTTTTATAAATCAAATCATTTCTTAAATGGTGTGATTGTTATTTGAGGAACTCTTTAAATATAACCATCTTTTTTTTTTCCAAAGAATGTGTAGATTATCGAAGAATAAAGCAAAAAAATTACCATCCTCCTTTACATGAAAAATTGGTTCGAGCCGTTGATCGAGGGGTTTGATTAGTCATCATGCCGCGTGACACATATTTGACTGGGGATTAGTGGGTGATTAATGATTCGTTTGGCAAAGTTGCACAAGCCCTACATTCTTATACTATGATGGTGACTAAACAATAGCTGGGAGTCTGGGATCTACATAGTCGGACGAGACCCACGTGGTCAACTTTCTCTACAAAAATCAAATGGACCCCTCTGACAGCCGTGGATGTTCCCAACATAATCATCAAGTAATGCCACAGGGAAAATATGCCTGACATATACTTTTGTACATATGCTAAAATGCTGAGTACAAACTGCTTCCAAATTGTAAAATGTTGGCATAAAATATTGGTATATAATTGGCCTCGAGATGCCAACATTCGCTAATCTTAAGAGCATATCTGGATAGACTTTTCTTCCAAACTGATGAATTTTGACACATCATTATCAGTTTGGGTGGACGGGGACATCTATCAGCGTGTGGATGAAAGGTCGAAACAGAATGTATATGTTTGAGGCGTGTAGACACTTTCCTTAAATTGATGCTATTCCCATGATGTCCCCTCCTTAACTGGAGAAGATCCCCATACGAAGGAAGTTTCCTAGTTAGGTAATTCATTCCTCAAGCAATCATTTTTCTTTTTTGGAAGCTGCTAGTCTAACAGTCTAACAAGAGTGTCAATTATTTCTGACCACATGATCTCCCAATCAATAAGTAATCTATGTAAAACATGCAATGATGGGGCGTGGGTCTAAAGTTTAGATTGTACTGTCTCTAACGATCCTGTCGGAGAAACATTTTTCTTTTTCTTTTTTCAATTGACATGTTCCCTCGGCAACACAAGACACCCTTTTCAATTGACTGTACCACCACATGATAATAGGAACGCAAAAACTAAAACAAAGTTAGTTGGGGAAGATTGAAAACGAGCTTACGTTGTCGTATCGACCAAGATCGCCGATTAAAGCATTAAACAAGGTCACGTGGGGCAATTAGAAGATAAGCGTAACATGGCCAACCTGTTAATCACAGTAACCCTTGTCGCGTGCTTCACAGTAACCTTGTTCTTTAGTTTACTGTAATATTCCGTGGGCAGACTAGGTACATTCACCATGTTCTGTTTCATGTAATAATGATATCTGTCATATGGACAAATTTCAGGTTAAATAGTGTAGAAAACTAGACAACATGAATGGGATCATGCTGGTGAAAGAGAAGCCAATGATTCAGTCCAAGGTTTTACTGGCCAAAAAGGGAAAGACCCACCACAACGTTCACGGCAATTAATCTATAGAGACGAAATATTCGAATGAAACACAATAAATGACTTCTGTACAGACCATGTACACCAAGTCATCTTACCATTGATCATATGAACTTTACAATTAACGATTGAGATGACATTACTTCACGTGATTCATAGAAGTATGCAAGCATTTGAGTTCTCTAGGATTACCACTAATGATGACATGCAATATAATAACCAGATAAGCGTTCTTTCTACATTACAAGATAAGCATTAGTGGACTTCTTGGTAATTCAAAACGCTGTGAACTTTTCTATGCAATTTTTTTTTTTTTTTCTGTAGGTGACCAAGCTGGAAAGTGATTCCTCGTGGATCGATCCTCTCAAGTGTTGACGCCGGCGTGGAGGGAAAGCTTGTCCACCTGCTTTGTAGGAATCACCTTTTTTTTCCATGGAAAAGGTACTTTTCCTAGTCTCGTATTACTCAGATGCATCAATGGTGCAGCAAAAGAGGTGGTGCAGAAGTTAGAAATATTGCTGTTTTCCAACCAGGTCGAATGATGATCCGCCGATACCACCGTGGAACGTGGATCAATTAGCTTGGTTATAGATCGATCAGGAGGAATCTAGCTCTAGGACTCAGTTGATTCGCCCTAGCCATTTCTCAGTTGATTCCAAATATATAGATCCCAACAAGAGCTAGTAATACAGATATTTAAGTAAGAAGGATATTTTTTTTTTTTTCAAGATTCTTCACTCCAAATTGTTTAGTGCACAAATTACAGCAATATCTTGAGCATCCATTACCTTGTTATGTGTGGCACGTGGTGTATCTGTTTGTGTATTGTCCCTTGTATGTAACACAGTTGTCGACTCAGTTGAATAAATGATTTCTTGTTCGACAAAAGGGACTGCACGTGAAAAAAAGAAGAAAAACTCGCACGGAGCTCTTGGAACAGGGAAGAATATGCCCATGATCAGGGCAGTACAATATGTTAATGCATAGTAGTAAGAGCATGAAGGGAATGAAAGAAAGACAAAGGAAAGGTTGATGATATGAAGGGAAAAGTTCGTACATAGTTTCTACCAAATGACCGGATGATCTCGAGAGGGTTTGTGTGGGGAACTTATGAATCGGGTGCATTCAATTCATATCTCAACTACAATTCACATCATGCAGACTCTACGTTATACTCAGATTATATGATACATGCAATAAGGATTTGTCTGAGCAAGCGGCGAGCAAATTCTAGTTACTATGCATATGAGTGCTGTGAGTGTGCATGCGAGTTAGGGATGATTGAGATCTAGTAGCACGAGAAATTGAATTCGTGGAGAACAAGACAAAAAGCTTACCTCCTGGCATCATAACATACAAAACAGTTGATGAACATGTATCGGCTCGAGATGTCATGTGAATGAGAGCGGGAGGTCATTGGGAAGCATCATGTGTCATGAAAAACAGCAAGAGAAGGAGAGTATGAAGAAGATCTGCACTTCCATTGAATTTAAGCACCAACTAGAAAAAAAAATAAAGTACATGTACACATCTTTGGGAGCATCATAACATAGCAAGTACCGTGTACTTTCTGTCGCCGTTAACGAGTCCCCAAGATGTTTTAGTTTAATTTATCAATTGTAGTTAGCTTAATGGTGAACAAACCCTAAATTTAGGTTTTGTCTTCTAGGTTGACTTTATGGTCGTTTTAATTTTAGAAATCTTTTTACTAACAATTGTGCTGTTCACGAAGCAAGACTTTACCGAAAGGAGAAAGATAATCATTTTAAAACATTTATTCTTGCATGAGGAGCAGTTGATTGATAGGACTTTTGATTGTAATACATTTGTTGAGGTAATATAATAACGATTATCTATTTCGCAGGCTGAATTTTATGGTTCCATGATAAAAACAAGTACGGAGATCTTCCGTGCTAACAAACTTCAATAATGTTGATAAATGTAGACAAATTGTTGGTTTAAAAAAATGATAGATGAATTTTTTTTCCAAGTAACTTATTGGTAACTTAACAAAAATTTTATGAAAATTACCAACTCTTTTTGTAATGTGGAAATTACCCATTTATGTGCTAACTTATCGAATTTCATTTAGATAACTTACTAAGGCTTAAAATTTGTAAATTTTAACATTAAATTACCAACCTAAATTAGAATGAATCATCAACTATTGTCAGATTAAATTAGCAATTAATTATTTTATTATGAAGTCTCTTTTCAATTACTTGCCAACATTTAATAGTATCTTACAATGTACAAACTTTTCTAT
Source organism: Rhodamnia argentea (assembly GCF_020921035.1). Taxonomy (NCBI): domain Eukaryota; kingdom Viridiplantae; phylum Streptophyta; class Magnoliopsida; order Myrtales; family Myrtaceae; genus Rhodamnia; species Rhodamnia argentea. The sequence continues at coordinate 2,515,417 of NC_063152.1, read as the reverse complement.
TCAATCATGAAGTTTTATTTGACTTGGTTAGTCATCCCGTAGAAATACGAATCTTTTTAGAGATTACCAAACTAAATTAGTGGGACTTACCAAATTTTCTCTCATTAGATTACCATGTGTTACCCAATGACACATTTTCAATTGAGTTACTTAACAACATTTATTTGTAATTTTCTAGGGAAAATTTGTCAAAAAAGTCCTAAACGTATTGCATTTTTACCAATTCAGTCCTAAACCTTTTTAAGTTTGCTAATTCAGTTCTAAACCTTTTGAATTTATATCAATTTAGTTTCAAACCCTTTTTTTATGCCAATTCACTCGTAAACCTTTCATATTTATGCCAATTCAGTCCATCCGACAACTTTGGCTAGCCGAACCAGACATTGATGTCGGCCGACGCCGACGTAATTTGGACAATTTCAATACTATTTTAATGTTTCTTTTTTTTCATTTCTTTCTCTTCCCCCCCCCTTCCTTGCCTTCCTCCTCTAGTTGTTCATCGTAGAGGCGACTAGTTAGAAGCTAGGGTTGGCAAAGTGCAACTTGCCCCGATCCGGCTTGGGCGAGGTTAATGTCCTCGGCCATGGCGAGACACGACTCGCCCGGATCTAGCTTTGGCGAGGTTGCCTTGCCATCACCACGCTAGGGCGACCTTGCCCAACGCTAGACAATGGTGAGGCAACCTCGCCAAAGCCAGATCCGGGTGAGGTCACCCTCGCCGGTGGCCGGTGGGTGTGAACCTCTTCAGCTATATCCTCCAGCCGATCATCACGGAGGTGATTAGTCGGAGGAAAAAGTAAAGAAAGAGAAAAAAAATAAAACAACATTTGAAAAGTATAAATTATTAATGTCAGTGCCAGCCGACACCATGTCGGCGTCGGGCCGCCAAAATTTGTCGGATAGACTGAATTAGAATGAATGTAATAGGTTTAGAACTGAATTGGCATAAAAAGGTTTATGAGTGAATTAGCACAAGTGCAAAAGCTTTATAATTGAATTGGCAAACTTAAAAGATTTAGGACTGAATTGGCAAAAATGCAATAGGTTTATGAATTTTTTTGACAATTTTCCTAACTTTTTAATGCGCCAAGTATTCTTATCATTTACAAACTTTTATTTGCCATTCTTAACGATGCGTTAAATTTACCAATTCCTTTTAGAAATTGCCAAGCTTATTCGAGTGACTAACAAACTCTTTTCCAATCAAAGTACCAACTAATTTTAGATTATCAACTCTCATTCGAGTTACCAAGCTTATTTTCTTCTTACTTACCAATTTTTTTTTTATCTCTTTTACTAAATTCTATTCATATTTCTTTACTACACAAAATTAACAACTCCTATAGAAAACCACAGCCATTTAAGTGACTCATCATCATTTCTCCATCTTGCGACTTTCCTAGATGTTATCCATCAAAGGAAAGCTAATGGGTTACTAAGCATGCACAAAAAATTACTCATAAAGAGATGTGCCAACACTTAGAGCATACTCCCCCAAGCCTAAAAAAATCGCAACTTTGAGATTTTAATTAAATTATCTAAACATGCAAATCAATTCATTTTGAAGTCGCTACTAATTTATTACAGGTTGATTATAAATTCAAGTAAAATGTGGGAGAACATTTTACTAGCATGTTTGGTTCAGCTTTGGGAAGGGGCTTTAAGCCTCCAAAACACCTTATGGAAAAATATGGGATGTTTGACAAAAAAAAAAGGGTAAATTTCGTTTAAAAAAACCCCAAACTTTCGGTTTTATCCAAAATCTAGTGTAAACTTTTTTTGTCTCGTAAAAAACCCTCAAATTTTGCTCTAACCCCAAATTTACCCTCGTTAGTCATCCTTCAAAAATCATTGTGCAGTCTTCTGACGTGGCAATTCCACATTAGTACAAATCCACATCAGAAGTTGATGTGCAAAACTCCACAAAAACGCGCCTTTCCTTGCTCTGAATATTGGGAGAGTTAGGGCTCACTTCTTCTTCTTCTTCTTCTTCTTCTTCTTCAATTCATCTTCAAAGAGAGAAAAACATGGCTACTCCCTCCATCTAGTTTGCTCGATGTAACGAAGCTAGAGCTAGAGTTAGTGAGTTTCTTCATCCCTCTCTCCGTGGGGGGAGGGGGTAGGCTTTGCTGCTGCTTCTTCTTCTTCTTCTTCAATTCGCATTCAGAGAGAGAGAGAGAGAGAGAGAGAGAGAGAGAGAGAGAGAGAGAGAGAGAGATCGCTCCCTCCATATTAGATTCACTTTCAGAAACACGAAGCCAAAGACAGCGAGCTTCTCCATATTCCGCATGGCAGCCCCTCTCCGTGCATTAGCCCCCCAATTTATCTATGAATAGACTAAATAATGGACTTCAAAGTGCTTGGTCTCTTGCTATACAGGTTCATGCTCAATTGTTCGCAAGAGAGAGTGGAGGAAACTATGAACAATCCTCATGAGTACTAGGTATTTTTTTTTCTTTCATTTCTTTTGTTCTTTTTTCCCCCTAAATTTAAAATTCAACATTTTTTTCGAAGTACGAGTGCATTTATCTTATGTTTTTCACTTTTTGCTATTCTTGCTACGATATGATTCTAGTTAGAAGCTCCACGTTTGGGGTTTGTTGTTGTTGTTTCCTTGCTTGTCTATTATTACCTTGTATAGAATTCAATCATGAAGAATGTTGGTTGATTGTTATGGTAGTCAATTGTTCCCAAGATATAAATTGTATTATTTACAATTCACTTCAATCAATGTGATGTGTTTGACATTGAACTTGTAGGTTGACCATCGTTTTGCTCGCAAGTTTTATTCATCGAGAATTGGAGTATTACTAGGTTGAATCAGAAGCAACAATGAATTAATTCAATTGTTGACTCTTTATGTTCAAATATTGTTTTTAGTTATATTTTATGACTTTGTGTGTTTTTTAACTGAATGTAAGTAAGAATGATTATAGCTCAATGGATTGGAGTGACAAAGGACCAAATTATCAAATGATGAAGAGTAGGTGACAAGGGAGGTGATGAGAGAATTTGAAGGAGCAAGAATGGAAGAGGAGGAGGTAGATGATGGTCGAGATTTAGTTGTAGGTTCCACCAATGTTGTTTTATACGAAGATGAGGCAGTTGATGAAGATGCAGATTTTGATAATGAATCTCTAAATAGACCTAATATTGATGATTTCGAATAAACCAATGCATGTCAAGCCCAATTGTTAATAGATATTTCTATGTGTGGCCATAATGAGGTAATATTTAGTGTAAAAATGAGATTTTGAATCTCATGAACATTTCAAGAATGATGTGAAAAGACATGTTGTAATTAATAAATTTGACATTTACCAAAAAAAGAGTGAACATAAAAGAATGGAAGCAAGGTGTGCAAGAGGATATGAATGGAGGTTGTATGGCGGTTGGATTAAGAATGAGATAACTTTTTTCATAAAGAGAGTTGAATATCCCCATAATTGCAATAAAAGTCTAAACATAGGCAAGCTACTATTGGTCAAGAGTACACGCCCAAGATTAGAGACAAATTCACTCAGCTACAGAAATGCAGGTAGATGTAAGAGAAAGGTTTGCCCTAATACTTAACAAGCAAAAATGTATGGAGTTATATGAAAAGCTCTTGTGATGTAAAGGACCTAATAGGACAGCAATACGATATGTTGAGATCTTATTTGGCAGAGCTCGAGAGAGTTAGCAAGGAGGGAACATGACATAGCAATCAACCGAGTAACCAAAGTATTTGAGAGATTTTATATGGATTTTGATGAGTTGAAAAGGAGTTTGGCGTGTCATAGGCTTAGATGAGTGCTTTCTTAAGGTTGGCTTGAAGGGTATGTTGTGTGCCATAGGACGAGATAGAAACAATCAAGTATTTTCAATAGCTTGCGCAGTTGGACAAGTTCAAAAGGATATTGGAATTGATTTGTCACCATGTTATTCATTGACCTAAGCATGGGCACGAGCGTAGGTCGGACTTTTATCAATGATCCGTAAAAGGTGACATCTCATCTTTTATCTTTTTTGGTTGTTACACTACAATAGTGCAATTATTGATGTGATTTTTTTTTTATTGGCTGATTTTTTGGTTGCGGAAACTAATGAATGCAGAGTCATGCTTATCTCCACAAGCAAAGCATCGAAATTGTGCAAGACACACATATGCTAATTGAAAAAAAAATGCACAAAGTGAATGCTCTTAACAATCTATTCCCAAGGGCTGTGAGGTGTACATTTCAAGCTGAATTTGACTTGGCAATGGCTTGACCAAATGGCATCCTTGCAGTCTGCGATCTCCACGCACAAGGGTCGCAATATCAGCAGTCTCGCATAAAAGAATATAATTGTTTTGATACTTAGAAAAAACTTCCGGAGTTGAGCCAAGCAACATCTACATGCGTTCAAGGTCGAGACTTTCTTAACACCATCCAAGGATTATCCTATCACCGTCCAAGTTCAACGGTATTTGGTTGTGTTTTCAATAATGTAGTGCTTAAAATAAATGCATGCACAATAGTTTATATGCAAACACCCCCTCTAATATACGGGAAATAAATCATACATTCCCAACTCTACACCAACAACACAAGGGGTGAGCATAAACACTCCTTCTCTTATAACTTCTATCCGCAAAAACATTACATTAATGACTTACCTAGAGTACTCGTTGCCTAACAAAAACACTTTCTTTTCAATTCAGGTTAAGTCCACTAAGGATTTATTTTATCCAAGTCCCTAGCGGAGTCGTCAAGCTATCATGATCTAAAATTAGGCTAATGGAATATTAAGCTTTTAAACCTAGCTTGGACTCTTCCAATTCCATACGAAATCACAACTAAGAGTTAAAATTTATCCACATGCCAATCAATTTACTTGGAGTCGCCAATAATCAGTTTATAGTAGGTTGATTAGACATCTAAGTAAATAGTGGGAGGATTATTCTACTCTTGTGAACTATAGATAAGTTCAGGACTTGGTTACGATAGATTTCTCTAACGCCCTTTCGGTACCATAAAAAAAAATGTTGAACAGACAAAGATGGACCACTTTTAACTTAAGCCACTATGGCAAAGTTTACCATGCAAGTGTGCAATTAATGAAATAAACATCCAAGGCAAGTCAAATAAATTGCAGGGAGCATGCACCACACAATTACTTTTCACTTTATGATTTTCCCCTTTTAGGAAAAAGATTAACCTATATGTAATGCATGAAATTCTACTAAATGCAAATGACATGGGAATGCAAACTATGATAACATGGCATGAGGCGAAAATATAATTAACTATACGACTAACCTAAATGTCCTAGTTCTAATGACAGGTAAAATGAATGCAACCTATGACATGCATTTTCTAATGAATTGCCCTAATTGCATGACGTGCATAAATGACGTGACAAATATGATGTGACAAATGAAAATGATATGGAAAATGACATTTTTTTTGTTTTTTTTAATGGAAATTCAAAATAAATAAATGACCTAATTAAACTATCTAGAATAAATAGTCATCTAGTTAGAATTCAGATTTATTTTGATCTAAACCCTACTCCATTAAAGATAAAATATCTCAAATGTGAAAATCTATCTAAACATGGAATTTTTATCCTAAAATGCAATGTTTATCTAGAATTATCTCAAAATCACACATGCAGATATTTTAGAATGTCTATCCTAGGAATGCAATCTAAATCAAATATGCAATCTTCTTTAGAATGAAATGCAATCCTAATCTACAATGAAATTCTAATTTATGTGAACGGTTTTAGAATTTTAAAACATGCAGATCATATGCAGAAGATAACATCCAATCCAACACATGATATCGATACACAATAGGTAGCAAAAAGATTACAATACCTGAAATAAATAACCTTGCGTCTCTTGGATTAAATTAATAATTATCAGTAATCTTAAGAATCAAAATAATTAGAAAAATCACTCTGACATCTTATAGGATTCCTCGAACAATCCGAAATCGTACGGATCAAATTAATAACTACAAAGATTCCTTTTATGTTGCTATTTAGAGAATAATATCAATACCCTTGAAATATATCACTTAAGAGATTAATCAATTTTTCTTTTTTTTTTTTGGTCGGAAAAGAAATTGCATTGATAAAGACTTTAAAAGTTCGTGCAATTAAAGCCTAACGAGGGGGCATCAAAGCAAAGTAAATTCCATAAAGATAGAGGAGGTCTAGAGATCCAAGGTAAGGGAACGTTGTTTGAGCGGTGACTCTTAGCTAACCAGTCGCCTACTTGATTCGCTCTTCTATCACAATGGGCCACGGATATGTTGCTCATTTGGGCCAAGCAATTTTGGCCACGGATAGTGAAATTACCTATAGCTTGGAAATATTGTTTTCTAATTTGAATGGATACTGGCGGGGGACTCACGGACAGTGACTGGCACGGCGGGACCTGGCGGTGTGCCTCACAGTGTGCTGTCGGCCAAACTTTGCGAGTAACGGTGGCGCTTGGGTTGCTAGCGCGGATCTTATCGCCTCCTAGATGTCTGACAATGCCTTAAACATCCTGCCAAACAGAACTGCGAAAAAGGGTTGTTTTCTCGGTGAGGAATCGGCGAATGCAAGGCAGCGGCTGGCCGTCACGGCGCAGGGCAGAGGGATCACTGGACTCGGTCGCGGGTGCGCAATTCGTCACCGGTTTTGAGAAGCACGGGATGCGACGACGGGTGTGAAGTGTCGAGCGCGCTGGAACGCCGAAACAGAAGCGCAAGAATGCTTGGATGGGCAGCGAGCTTGCCGGACGTCGACGAGCTTGGCACGGGAAGATTCGACGTTAATGAGGATGTGGTAATGTAACAGCAACGTGACTTCCCTCCCCCTCTCTCTCTCTCTCTTTCTGCTCATGTATGCGTGTATACCGTCTGACGTATCGTCTTCTCTCAATGTGTTGTGCTGGGACAGTAGTAAATGTCAATTCTCTCCTCCTAGGTTATGCGACCTCAATGTCTATTTATAATGCATAATTAGGTTTTCTTGTAATTAAACTTAAAGCCTTCTGCTAATCATGGGCTTAACCCATATCGATTAAAGCTAAAAAAAACTCCCCTCCCCTCTAGTAAATTTCGGCCATGTGATGCACAATGTGCCTGACCGAACTTGCTTCCTTCACGGGCCTAGTCCAATCGAATTAAGCTCATATCTATCCGCCATCGGTCCGATTTAATGCGGATGCATACTATGGTAATGCAAATTTCTAAAACTATATGAAAATTACTAAGTATTTACGAATTCAGCTAAAGCCATGTCAAATTCCCTAAAGCTATATGCAAAATAATTTTTTTTTTTTTTTGCTAGGGACTAAGGTTAGTATCTATTTTTCTATGTAAAGGATTATTAAATGAAAATTCAAAATTTAGATATCAACATAACTGAAGCAGGTCTTTCACCGACGTTAGTAACGAATAACGCGAAAAGAGAAAATGAGAGATGTGAAAAAACCGCTCCAAGATGCTCCGCATCATCGAAAACACAGCTCCCTTTCAATCGACCCCTACTAAAAGATGCCATGGATGTGAGAATGCTTTCCGACAGCACCAACGTCAATTAAGGTTTTTCCGCATCCTTCATATGGTAGCTGAATTGAAAATTCATGAGCTTCTTACTCCCATCATGCAGTAAACCACGTATTAAAAAATGGTTTCATGAGCTTCTTCACTGAATTAACACTTAATTAATGAATGGCTCACGGTTTTTCACTCAAGGCATCACTTAAGAAATCCGTCGAGCTCTATCTAGGCATTCCTTGCTAACCATTTGACTTTTGCCTTCGACTTTAGGAACCACTTCATCTCATCAGCGAGGCATTCAATTGACCCCTAACATCTGCTATTCCAGAATTTCAACCTCCGCCGCCTAGTAGCAACCATCACGGGTAGACTACGTAGCATCGACACGGACACGCAACACGTGACACAATAAGATTTTCGATACGTTACGCATCTTATCGGCGAGGCATTCAATTGACCCCTAACATCTGCTGTTCCCGAATTTCACCCTCCGCCGCCTAGTAGCAACCATCACGGGTAGACTACGTAGCATCGATACATACGCGCAACACGCGACATGATAAGATTTTCAATACGTTACGACACGTTATATATTAAATATATATTTTATATATGCACGATGAATTATTATTTTTATGGTTATGTTTATAGAACAGAGAATTTTCAACTCCCATGATTTGATCCCAGTCAATCTAAAAAAATAAATAATAAAGTAAAAAGAAAATTAAATCACTTGATCGAGAAAATAATGGATGCTTCAAAAGTCTGCTTCATGTGCTCCCCAATCAATTAAAAAGAGATATGTAACACGTAATACGGTAAGATTTTCAATACATTACGACATGTTTTATGTTAAATATATATTTTATATATGTAAGGTGAACTATTATTTTTATGGTTATGTTTATAGAACGGAGAATTTTCAACTCCCATGATTTGATCCCAGTCAATCTAAAAAAATAAATAATAAAATAAAAAGAAAATTAAATCACTGAATCAAGAAAATAATGGATGCTCCGAAAGTCCCCTTCACGTGCTCCCAAGCCATTTAAAAAAAGACATGTGGAGCCACGTGTCGTGAGGCCAAAGCAAATTTTCAAAAAAAAAATATTATCCTCTTTCTTATTATTAAAATAAAATTTTCTGTAACTAGACTCTGCAGTCTACCATGGTAGGCTAGACACCGACAGGCACGCTCTCTCTCCTCCCTCATGATTCTCATCTGCTTTTTGAAAAATTCTCTCACGCGCCTCGCCTCTCTCTCCTCGGTCTTTTTTTCAAAATAAGATTAAAAAAAAAACAAATTTATCAAAATAGGTTAAAAAAATTTTATACCGATTTGAACGTCGCTTGGCTGGTTAACTACCGAGCGAGCCTTGCTCAGCAGTCTGGCTGCCGATCGAGGCCCCCCCCCCAAACGGGTGCTACAGCGCCACATTAAAGTCGCTGTAGCGCTTTCATGGCAGCTATAGAGCCTTCAGCTCTGCCTCCCTCAGTCTTTGCCTTAAAAATTTTTCGGTAAAAATTCTCACCCTCTAAGTCTTAATCAATGTACTGATCAAAGTCTAGATTTGACAAGTTCACGAAGCTTGCGAAGTGTTCCATGGATCCTCACGGGATCACGTATGTCAAGATGTGCCCTGGATTTACAAAAATAAAAATTAAGTGAACAATTATATTTTAACTTAAGAAATCCTCTCGTAATCTATTTAATTTACCAAACTTATGCGACTTGATGATGTGACGATTTTGCATCCTCTATTAGCTCAAGTAAACTTTAATGCAGATTTGACCGCCAACCGTACAATGAATGATTCAATTTCATCCAAGGGACTTCCAGTAAGGTTTGAGATATATCGAAGTAGGTTGAGCGTGAATTCAAGAAGAAGAAGAAACAGCAAGCCCTAACTCCCCCGCGGAGAGGCAGAGAAGCTTGCTAGCTTTAGCTTCATTCGTCGGGTGAACCTGATGGAGGAAGCGACCGCATTCTCTCCTTGAGCGCAAATTGAAGAAGAAGAAGAAGAAGCAAGCCCTAACTCCCCTAATATTTAGAGCAAGAAACATTGACATTACTATGGAGTTTTCCACGTCAACTTCTGACGTGGATTTTGTGCTGACGTGGAATTGCCACGTCAGAAGATTTAACGGTGATTTTTTTACGGAGGACTAACGAGGGTAGATTTAGGACTAAAGTAAAAGTTGAGAATTTTTTATGAGACAAAAAAAAAAATTAGGGAAGATTTGAGACTAAACCTAAACCTTGAGTTTTCTTTACGGAATACGGCCAAAAGAAATTTGGCTACTTTGCAGAAATGCCAATATTGACAAAGTTGAAAGCCTAAGTCTGGTGAAGGCTTGCCTTGAACTTGAAGCATTTTCAGAAGGCAGGTCATAAAGATAAATGAATTCTTTTCTTCCCAAATTATCCCCACAAATAAATTCATATTTCGATTTTACCCTTGTGACTGTTTATTTTCTTTACAAATATGGAGTTCGTGGAGGTGGAGTTGAATGGACACTAACGGCGTCCTGCGACCTCCGCGAGGGATCGCGACCCTAGGGTGCCCTCACTTGAGTCGCGTGGCCCCCGCTGGGGGCTACTTGAGGTGGCATGACCTCAGCGTCACCTCATCTAGGGTCGTGCTGACCATTAATCTCTGCAGATATCGAGTTCATAAATGGAGGAGTTGGATGAACACAGGCAACATAGCACGACCTTCGCAAAGGGCCCCAACCAAAGGTGACCCTCGTCGCAAGTTCCACAACCCTAGGCGATGCTGGTTGGGGACTGCTTGAGGCCGCGAATGCCATCTCTTTGTCTTTTCCACTTCAATATTGCCTTACAAAATATACAACAAAATGAGTTATCCAATGCATTTCCCCAAGCCCTTTAGGTTAAAGGAATATGCATTTCCTCAAATGCTGAACCAAGCATACCCTACTTCTGTGAGCAAGAGATTTCGTGGATATGGGATATGATTACGCTAGATAAATCTAACGTAATTCCTGTACATTTTCTTTTATTTCAAAACAATTTTTAGGATCACCGGCCGTTGGAGACGAAGCCTTGCTTAGATCTGGATAAGGCTAAGCGAAAGCTGAGACCCTTGCTCGCAATTGGCCACTTAAAAAAAAAAAAACAAAGAAAAGAAATTTTTTTAAAAGAAATAAAAAATTATAACTATTATTAAAAATTATCAACGTCGGCGCCGATCTTGTCAAGTAGAACAACCGGTACTTACGTCAGCGGTATCTAGCCATAATTGATTGAAAAGACTCAATTGACAAAACGTGAAAATGTTTATGATTTAATTGGCAAAATTAAAATGTTTTAAGATATGTAATATGTCATGACTTTTTGGACAATTTTTCCATGTGAAATGCTATGCAAGAGCAAAATCAATAAATCGATTAAAGAGGATCATAACAAACCTCATGCTGGACTTGACTTGCGAAACATGAAAATTTTGCCTCGTTGGAATATGATCAGTAAACCATTTAAATAACAACCATAGTTGCATCTTCACTATATTCGATCCACTCGAATGAACGCATGGCTTTACTGCAAGTGTAATTGACCTTGTGGTTAATATACATCAAGAGAACCGATTTAATTAAATTTAAGAGATAAATGGATAAAAGTCCTAAAACTTATCGTAAAAATACAATTGAGTTCTAAAATTTTTAAAAAAATACAATCAAATCATAGAATTTGTCAAATTGATATAAACAAGTTCTTTCTTTAATTCCGTTCAATTTGGATGACGGAAAATGTCGAAGTGACTTCTTTATTTTTTAAACATTTGGCGCCCACCAGGCATCACATCTAAAAATAAAAGTAAAAAACTTAAAATTTTAACAAAAAAGTACGAGCCTGCAAATAATTAGTCTTCTTTGTGGGTATCTTTTCAACCACTCCCCCACCAATTTGCGATAACTTTTTTGCCACCCTCTTATAAAGTAAGAATATAGTAAATTATTCACAACTTGGTCACACAATAGTGAGAAACCTTAAATGTACAATACACTTTCAAATCACTTGGCGGACAAAAGGATATATTATTTTGAATCGTACAGGAACTTCTCACATGACGAAACACGTTACAATCAAAGCTTTATTTTTTTTTTTTTTATCGAAACAATCGAAACATATTAGAATGATGCAGAGTTGCAAAACACGATACACAATACTGATGATTTATTTCCATTGGGATATCAATTGCCTTTCGTCCTAGCCATGAACTCGAAGGACACAACATTCTGATCAAGGCACGAAACAAGGAGGCATGTCCTTGGGCGGCGGATACACCTTCTGATGCTTTTCCTTCCCATCTCTGACGACGAGGACTGTGTCCATTCCCCAGCTCGCATGGCGTTCTAAGTGACAGTGCATGAACCACACTCCTACAAGCACCCGAAAAAAACTAATCTGTCAATTATGCATTCATGTACAAGACCAAGTTCATGCAAAACTAGTGCTGAAATGGTAGATGCATGATAATATATCGTAGTACCTGGATTATCGGCTTTGAATCTGATCGCTGTCCACCCGTTTTTGGGGAGTCCGACGGTGTTGACGTAAGGCGGATCTTCCGTATTATAGTCTGATATATAGGAGTCGCTAAAGTTTCCATCGCCCATTCCGACGACATAAAAGCTATAGCCGTGCAAATGCATGGGGTGATTCTCCGCTGCTCCGAAATTGGTCCCCTGAAATCTTATTTCGACCTCCTCGTTATAGTTAATCATCAACACTTCGGTACTCACGTTGGCAGCTTCCCCTAAGGCCGAAACATTCCCCGTGTAGTCGAACACGAAAGGAGGTTTATCTGGAAAAGTTTCGTTGTAGACTCCTTTTAGATTGCTGCACACACCAAAAACATATTGTTGCAGAGACATTTAGATGTTATTTATGCTATCGCTTTAAGACAATGAAGGTTTTAACTGGTTAAATTGGTTTGATTTGGAGAATATTTAAACCTGAATCAACTCTATTGGTTTGAGAAAGATATTCAATCTAAACAAATAGGATCGAGATTTGTTGGTTGAGCGATTTACGTACTTGTAGTATGCTTGGAGAATGCTAATCGACGGAGCCCAAAAACTTATGTTGTTCAAGCTTGCCGAATGCATTTCGCCATCTGGACCGGTACATGTTTGATTAGCAGGACATGGCTGCTGATTCACGGACACTGTGATTGTAATGTTCCTAGTTATGTTGGTCGGAACGGTGGACGGATGTTCTTCGCTGTTCAAACTCTTCAACTGGATAGTGAAGTTTCCGGCGTCGCTCTTGTTGGTAAAACCAGGAAGCTCGGGTAACACGGGAGTCTCCGCATGGTTATAACTGCCATTGTATTGGAATATCCCCCTCGTGACGTTCTCGTTGGATGGGGCATCAGTGTCCACGAATGGACTGAATACCATGTAGTAGCGACCAGGGGTTTGGTTAGCGGTGACCAAAACGTCCATCGTTTGGCCCGGAGTTATCATGAGGAAGTTGGTATTGAGCGGCTTCAAATAAGCTCCGTCCATTCCGACCACAGTGATATTGTGGTCGGCTATGCCGAAGAACATCTCTTCATTCAACCCAGAGTGGATGATCCGAAGGAGATACGTTTGTCCTTCCACAACCGTTATATTGTACGCCGAACCTCAGAAAGACAAAAAAACACAACATATTAAAGAGGATTGATGGAGATCTTGAAATTACTCGGTAAATCAGTCATCATTAATAAGTTTTAAGGAATAATAACTTCGCAAGATCTATTCTACTAACATAGAGTAAAATTGCTGTATTTCATTATCCTTGAATAAGACCTTTTCTTTTCAATGTTAACAGTTCATCTCACACTCAAGTCTAGAATTAGTACCATTAGAGCATGTGTAACTGTCTCCTGGTTGACCATTGATGGTATAGGCCACGGACAAGTCTGGATCGCCTCCGGAAGCAAGAGCCTCGTCTATTATTTCCTTCGTATCTCTCGCATACCATTCAGCTGCATCATGCCAAATTACAATTTGTTAAGAAAAGCAATACAAACTTATTTCTGTCATTTAAGTTGGATGAAAGTAGAATACCGATCACAATTGTGTGTTGTACGTCAAAGCTGTAAGGGTAACCGGTGTCGTTGACTGGCAAAATGATTATAGGGCCATGTATAGTGGCACGTGTCCAGTCGCTGTGAGCGTGCCACCACAAAGTGCCTTCTTCTTCGGTGAGTACGATTTTCTGAAGGAAGCTTGAGTTCGTAGGGATTGGGCACTGCGTGATGTATTCTGGGCCGTCAGACCAGGGATACCTTATTTGTCTCACTCCGTGCCTGCACGTGCATACAATATTAGGACGGAGGGAGGGGGGGAGGGGAGGGGAGGGGAGGGGAGGGTGGGAGTCGATGAGGGGCGGTTTTCTGTTTTTCTTTTACCAGTGAATGGTGAGTCCATAAGGTCCTATGTTGGTGACGTTAATGTAGACGGTGTCACCCTTGTGAGCACGGATCTCCGGCCCCGGAAACATGCCATTCACGGTCAACACGGTCCGGTTCGTCTCACACAACATCTCAATAGGTGTCTCCTTCACCTGCAACAAAAAGCATCCTATGACTCTTGGACCTGGACTTTCTTTGTGAATAAAAGACTCCAAATGGGGCCGGAAACCACATCCCAAAAGAATAAGTAAATAAATTATGCAACTGTAGATATTTGAATGTAGCTTGGTATATGAATGCTCCAATACTTGGCCTCAAGCATTAGTTAGCTGAAGATCTAGATGTGAAGATCATTGTTGAAAGATGGAGGATCTTGAGTTGAATACACTAACAGGATATCATGTATGAACTATGGTCTCAAAATGGTCTGTATGGCCCAAGAAGGAAACACACTTAAAGAGCTCAAGAAGGAGATGTTCCTACTCACCAAGAATTCATAGAGGAGGACTTTGCCTTGAGCCATGCTAAAGAGCAGGGTCAGAGTGAACCCTAACCCTAGAAATCTGCCCATCATCTCTTCCTCTCTCAACAAGACAGAATTGAGCTTGTACCAATCACTTGAACCAGCACCAAAAAAGGAAGACTTGTGCTGTGCTCGGTCTCTTTCTTCTTGTGACCTTCACTTTCCGTTGAAGGGGGAGCTTTTTATAGGAGACTTCTTCCAGTGTTTGGTGATCTCTGTCTAGATGCTCTCCTGTGTGCCCCCACATGAAAACGACGTCGTCGTATTACCCACCAAAACACGTGTTCTATGACATCACAGCACATTAAAATTAAAGAAACAAAGAAAGAAAACAAACTTAGCATTTGTCTGTCCAAGGCTCGTGCTCATTTTTCCCGTGTTTCCACGAAGAAGAAGGAGAAGATTGGATGAAGAGCACCGCAGAGGCACCGAGCTGATAAACTTTCTCTTGCCTTGACTTAGTCGTTCCGGCAAGAAAGAGAGAGAAACTAACAAAAAATATCATTTCTTTACGCACTCTTTAACTGCTGCGAGGCTCGTTACCGATTCCTGTTTTGTTTTTTCCTGAGACAATAGGCGTCAACGTTTTCGTGGAGGATTGCTCGCAAAAGAAGTTTTCACGGCCTCCTCCCATGTTCTTCTTCTTGGACACAGGTCGACCAGTCCCATGATACTGGGGTAAATAGAGCCACCAGACGCGCATAACATCCAGTTTTATTTCCTTATCTTTCTATTTTACTGTTCAGGAGAACATTATTAGAATAGAATTTTGTTTGGTAACACAATTTCAGTTTTTATTTCTATGACAAATTTTTTGCCCAAAAATAGATTTGGAACAGAAATAAAAGGTAGAATTTTTCTACTTTTCTTTTTCTAGAACATAAATAAGATTAATAATTCTTTTCATTGCTAACTCCCTCTCTCTCGCATCCCGAATGCCAGTCGAGGTTCGCCATCTGCCATTCGCCGTTTGCCTTCCACTAATCGTCGATCGCCGTCTGCCGATTGTCCCCCGCCGGTCTCCAACTCTCACTTGCCTTCTCGCGATTGTCGTCTGCTGGCCACCCGTCATCGCCCGTCAGTCGCCGTTCGTCTGCCGCCGGTCTCCGATCCCCATTTCCCGTTGGCCCTTTGCCTCAATTGGTTTCGTTGACGGGCAAATAGAAAATTTATGCTGTTATTAAACGACTTTTTGTTTGTGTCCTTATCAAACGCGTATCTGCTTAGAAACTCGTCCATGGAATAAAAATAGAAAAATATATTTCTAGCCAGAAATAGATCCCGGAAATAGAATGGTTGTCATTCTTGCCGAGCCAGAAACGAAGAGACATTCGGTTCAGCAGAGAAAATTTCCTTTTTTCAAAAAAGAAGAAGAAGAAGCAGCATAAGAGAAAAACATGCTTTGCCAAAAGGCACACGGCAAAGAGAGCGGGCGGGTCCTACCGGTTCTGTCAACTTTGAGCAGTAAGGAAGCCAGTGGGGTAGGCGCTGTCAAGCGCGCAACCTTAATTTGGTTTCATTTTATTTTTCTTGGAATTGCAAAAGCAAATTCGATTGTTTTTCAAACGGGCGGAAATAATGGTCATGGCTACTTGTACCAATTCTCTACGGACGTATATGTTGTAGACGAAGCTTGTTTCCAACCCTTCGCGAAGCAGAACGCGTGCACGAAATCTCTCTTCCGATCTTGCTCTTGACAATCCAAACGAAGTGGATCCACATCAGAGTCTTATCACAACAGCCCCTAGAAATATTATGTTCCAGCAGTTGACTGCATGATTCGATAGGACAATCACGCGGGTGGGAATCGTTGTTTGGCTAGGGTTTTGGGCGGTGTGAAGTACTATTTGTTTTGCGAGTTGCACATCCATCTACCGCTTTTTTGTAATTAATAGCTAGGATCTAGGTGATTGGACGAGATGCATGTGGTCAAACTTTCTTTCACAATAATGAAATGTAGTACCCCCTACAGGCCTTGGACAGCATGTGATGATTCCATCACAGCTTTTTTCAACAAAAACATGGTCAGAAATAGTGAGGGTCCTGGTGTTTGACATTGCTTTACACGCGTTAAAAGATGTTATTTTCGAGTGATTGTAAGGCAAGAAGTGGGGCCGTGAGAGGCCGGAGCGAATCATGTCTCGTATAAGATTCCGGAAATGTCCAACTTATTCTTAAATAAGTATCGGATTGCGATGTGCTTTCATGAAAGATGTCAGATACATTGTATATATTAGAAATATGGCTTTTCCTTTAATATATCTATTTACACTTATACCGTTCATTGTATGTATATCTATATCAGGCTTATGTCTAATTGTAAATGAATCATTTCATTGTCTACTTCTCTAAATCTATCAGGAGAAACTTCGATTTCCTATTTTTCGCCCCACGCACGTTGAGGATATATGATCTTATATGAAATGCCTAGCACTGCTTGGGTCCAAACTATTTCCGAAACGTGAAATTTTTGGTACAAATAATGGTGTGTGACAATTATGAAGAGCGCCTAAAGAAAGCGACCCTAGAAACTCAAGCCATGAAAGGACAGACACCGACTCACCAATAAAGATCAAAGGAAACGAAATTTGCGTTATCCTCATGATTAATGCTTCGAAGATGAACCTCGAGATGCCACGTCGGCAAACCTTAAAAGTCGTGCCCGGATATATATATTTTAATATACACATTTGACACGGACATCCGCTAACAGTTTATTATTTTTTTCATGATTTTTTTAGATTGTGATAAAATCCTAAAGTTCAACGGAAAAATAAAAAAATGGAAACAAATAAAGACCGAGCGTCACGGCCTCTACGCGTCGCCCGTAGAAACATTAATAAACTCCCGATTGCGCAGCATCGACGATCCATCCGAGTGAATCATCACATACAGGCTCCGTTCTTATTTTTAATTATTATCAATTCTATTTTTTATTGTATTTTTTATTTTTTTTATTTAATTGGTTTTTCATTTTTCATTTTCCTTCTTCTTTGGCGGGTTGCTGCCGACCGACCTCAAGCGTGCTCGAGCTCACCTACGATCGGTTGAAGAAGAAGGGACAAAAATTAAGAAGAAAAGAGAAAAGAGAAAAACAAGAAATAATTAAAATTCTTGATTTTTTTAAAAGAAAAAAACTATATTAAAAGAGTGCACGGAGGAAAATCAAATCCGATTTTTCATAACAGCCGACGGAAAATATTTTCCAATTCGTTTTCATGTTTCAGCCATATACTAAAAATATTGTCATTTTCTCGAAAAATACTATTGTTTTCCTAGAAAACGTTTTTCAAGAGCATCACATTTTCCGTGAAGCGAACCGAGTATAAATATTGTATATCTTCTCGTTTTCTTCCAAGTCTATGAACTTCAACGCATGATTATCAGTTTGGGAGGATGGAAACGCCTCACATTGCATCTGAAAACATCTCCCTCTTCAAAGATCCGCTTCCGCCGGTGATCCGACGAAAAGAACGTTCCACGAACGAAACCGAACGCGTACGATTTGAGGCATGCAGACACTTTCCTTAAATTGATGCTGCTCCCACGACGTCCTCTCCTTAACCGGAGGAGATCCCTAAATCCATGGAAGTTTCCTCGTGCATGTTCATGGGCAATCAATTTTTTTCAATCGGCATGTTCCCCCGCAAAACACGAGACGCAATTTCGCGTTCGGACAAGGAACCGCAAAACACGTTTCTCGCACCACAAGCGCACAGACAATGCTCCGGAGCAAAAATGAGAAAAAGATGGTGCACCTTTTAATAAGGCAACGCGGTGCGAAAAATTTTCAAAAGTGCCGTAAGACTAATGGAGCTCGTTATCAAAAAGAAAAATACCGGGGCCTATTATCAATGCATATAATAGTAGGACATCTTTAGGATATGAACTGGAGTCTTACCATGGCGATTATATAAAACGTCTTTGTTGAAACTTAGGAACGTGGATGAAAGATTATTCAAAGAATTGGTAGCGTCGGTATCGTAATCAAGAACTGTTTTGGCCTCATGTTAGCCATGTGAGGATACCTATTTGATTCTACACATCTATCATGATTGTGCATATACCTCCTTTGATACTATATATCCTTGATTGATTACATTTGGTATTATGTTTACATTTTTACCTTAGATAGTCATGTAATAAAGCCTATAAATAGGGTTCCCGACTTGGTATCATAGCCTTCGTTCTTGAGGCAACTCTAGTATACTGGGTGCACATAGCACCCGGTGCATCTCGATATCCCCCGCACCCTTGCATTATCGGAGAAAAATAAATTCATCCCGTCCTTCAACATTGCTCACTGAGTGCCTCATTCCCATTTAAATAAGCAACATGGTGGTCACACTACGTCGTATGCCAGTTCGCGTAGGCATAGGCCGCTTGATGCTACAACGCTAGTCATATAGACCGCGTTGCTTTGTAAGCTAGCCGCACATTCTTTAATCTTTTTTTTAGGGAATAATCAATCAAAGAATATGCATATATCTCTTTTGATCTTGAAAATTAAGTAGATATCATAATATCGCTAACACGTCACAAGATGTGAGATTCTAGTTGAGTTGTGAGGATATAATTCCTCGGGAATATTTTAAAAAAGGAATCCTCACAAATTCTAATTTTTTAGTGAAATTTTCCACTTTTAGCGGAACCGATGGCGTAGGTTGCTATTTGATTAGACGACCTATACTGCATGATAAGAACAACACGAAGATAAAAACAAAGTCGCTTGGGAATATTGAAAACGAGCTCACGTTGTCGTATCTATCAAGCTTGATCTAGTGGAATTATCTTGCGTAATTGCTGATTAAATCATTAAACAAGGTCATGTGGGGGCATTTAGAAGATAAGCATAACGTGGCCAACCTGTTAATCCCTGTAATCGGGGACTAAATTAACCCGTGACCTGGATGGAAGTGACCTTGTTCTTCCATTTATTATAATATCCCGTGGGCCACATGTTGTATTTCATGTCACAATCATGTCTGCTTTATGAGCACGTTTCAGGGTTCATGTAGAACTAGACGACATGAATCGAATCATGCCGTTGAAAGAACCGGATCCTAGGAGGCGAGATCAAACGTGGAAGCAGCCGCCTTACGGTTCAGGAAATGGAGCAACTAGGTAGTGAGCCGGCTCTTCAGTCACAACTAGGGTATTGGTCAAATTGGTGTGTAGGGATCAAATATTTTCCACTCTAAACTTTAGCGTTACGAGATGGCCATGTAGACCTAATCCATCTTTGCCATTGATCATGCGAGCCCCGCAATTAACGATTGAGATGGTATTGGTCTGCGTGTACTATCAAAACATGCACGAGATCGAATGATGTTCCTAATCCTCTAAGTGGCTCATTTTCGACCCGCTGATACGCGCATCAATTAGCTTTGCTTAGAGATGCATCAAGGGGAGTCCAGCTCTAGCGCTCTAGATGAAGGCTCGCTCTAACCATTCTCCATTGATTCCAACCACATAGATGTAAACAAAAGTTGTACGAGCCGTTAAGCAAGGAATGATTATTTAATCCATTAAAAAAATCTCATTTACCTACCCAAGAGGATCTCCTCGACATCAGCTGGTCATGGACCACCTTTTCCTCGGGTCCAAATCATTTAGTCGACAAACCGTGCCAAAACGTTCAGCATCATCCTTTACTTTATGATTTATGCACGTGGTCTATCTGTTCGTTCATTGCCCCAGTACGCAAACACAATTATTAATTTCGGACGTGCCTACAGTGGAGTAAATTATTTTCTCGTCGGAACAAGAAGGGGTCGCACGTGAAAAAGAACTCGCATGGAGCTCGTGGGACCAAAAGGAATAAAGGGAATATGCTAAGGGCAGAACAATTATTAATCTCGAGACTATGCATGATTGCTGCATTAAAATGTTAATTACAAAGCAGACGAGTAAGAAAAAGAGATTTGGTTGTGCGTGCCCTAGAAGAGAGACAAAAGAAAGGTTGCTAACATGAGATAATGGATCGGCATCTTGGAGTTTATGGTGTTTTTAGCATTGTGGATGAACTGTTATTTTACATGAAATTATTTAACGAATATTGACTAATATATTCGCTCCAAATAAGACTTTGACCCACTTGGCGAAAATGAAAAATTGAGAACCATAGATTAATAGCAACAAAGTGACACATGCATTAAGATTGAAAACAAATGAACTGCAAAAAGCTTAAACTTGTGATAAAAAGGAGGTGACGAAAGGGATTACTTGACTACTGCTCAACATTTCTCTTCATATAAAGATGAGGATGGCTGCTTTAGGTAAACACGCAGACTATTCGTCTATTGATGCTGCACAAGATCAGTGTTCATAAAAAGTAGTTCACAAGCGGAAAGAAGCTTGATTTCACTAGTCCTGTGCGTCTAACGGTGCTCGAACCAGGCTCGGCTCTTGTTATGAAATGGGGCGTTCTGATTCCTATCTCACCGACAATTCTCACCCGCAATTCATATTATGCAGACTCTTTGCAAGACTTGCGCGGAATAACCAGTGAGAAGCCCGGCTGCACAATCGGGTACATACAATAATTGCTTAATTGCTTGCCTATGGAGGTAGTGAGCGAGTTATATTAACTGCTATGAGTCCTATGTGCATGCGCGCCCGCGTCAGTTAGCGACGTACCGGACACATCATACGATAAGAATAAGCGAGATTCACAAAAAATTGAACATGTGGAAAACAAAACAAAACAAAAGCTTACCTCCCGACACCATAACATGAAGGGTAGTCGATCGATATGTGTCGACCCGAGACCTCATGTAAGCGAGAGAGGTAGGTTATTGAGAAGCATAATGTGTTGGGAAAAAAGCAAGAGGAAGAAGAGAGTGAAGAAGATCTAGACTTCAATGCATTTTAATCACCAACTAGAAAACTAAGCAGTACATGTACAAACCTTTAGGAACATAAGATGTACTTCATAGTCCAGTGTACTTTCCCTCACCGTCATTATGAGTGGTCAACACTTTGTAGTTTAGTTTATTTATCATAATTTGGCAATTAAGAAATAATTATATGATAGTCCTTAATCTTTTGTGAAATTAACAGTGGCAACAAAAAAAAAACAAAAAGATTAAAATTTATTATGGGTTCTACTCCTTCAAGAATTTGTTATCCACGACATATCGTTACTCTCAAAGTCACCTAAAGACCGTTATATTAGCAAAGCCCTTAGCAGTTTCTAGGGTTTTGGTAAGGACTGAACAATACCCAAAATTACGGTTTTGTCTTACTAGGTTGACTTTAATAATTATTCTCCTCTTGTTGTTTTAATTTTAGCAATTTTTTTTACTATATTCTGAACACAAAGCTATTTTGACATGGAAACAGGACATTGCTGGGAATATGAACCACACCCCAGCAGTAGATTCACAAGAGTAATTTTGTCACCTAATTTTCGGTGTTTGTGTGGAGGTAATTTGAGCGTGGAATTAGCATGACCCAAACTTTATTTAGAGACGGAGCGGCATGGGATAAAGTTCATTATATTGAACCAATCTCATGACGAAGGTAATTTGGTTAGTTAACATAAAAATAGCTTGTTTTAGCTAAATAGGGCGTGGAAAAAGCGGCACACCTTATTTTGCGCACTAAAAATTTTTTTGCTTAAATTTTTTCACATCCATAATGGTGTGTGCTCTTTTTGCTAGTAAGTACTAATACAGAGATTTCAATCTAAAAAATGCATATGGCACTCGAACAACTATCGGCTTTGATATGTGCTTAACTTTTTTCTAAACATGATGCCCATATACCTGTATAATAAATCATCCACCTCTGATTTATTCTTTATTGTTTATGGCCCAAAAAACGTAATATAATATATAGTCACCAACCATATATAGTCGGCAACGGCTACTTAAGTGGTTGGATTTAACTACTACGTAAAGTAGTATTTTTTCTTGGGCAAGATGACTTGGATTTTTTTTTTTTTTTGGTACTAGCTAATATAGTAATCAAGTCAGAGATCTGACTTGGTGTCTGATGACGATTGGCCGGTCCATACGGACAAGTTATACTATACCAAATATCGTCACTGACATATGCCTGGAGATTGGCAAATTAAAGCGTCGGAGATATGGAGAGCATTGAATTTTGAAGAGACTAAGTTGCTTTTGTATCGATTGTGCACCAAAATTTTGAAACCTAAAACCTTGAAAAATTATAAAAAATGTGATAAAACTATTGCAATTATGTTAATTCAGTCATAAAATCTTTTTTTTTTCCAATTCAGGTCTAAATATTTTGCATTTATGTCAATTCAATCCTTTTGACCAATGGCTAACGTGAATAATATTTATTATTTTTTTAATTTTTTTCAATTATTTATTTCCTTTTTCCTTTTTTTTCTTTTTATTTGTTTTTTTTTCCTTTCTTCTTGCTCCATCAGGTCGCTAAACTCCAAAACCGGCCAAGCGCGAGGGCCAGCGAAGTGCCAAACCCTAATTTTCTTTTTTTTTTCCTCAACCTCTTACCAAGGAAACTATTCTATTATTTGCGGAAGGGGCAAGTATTCCGATTTCCGAGGGATTCCTCTTGTTTTTTGGGCAAACTCGATGCAGTCCAACATAGTTTGATTTGTTTCTGATCAAAAAAAGAAAAAAAAAGAAAAAGAAAAACATAGTTTGATGTGTTCACATTGCACTGTACTTCAGCTTATATTTTAAACATATTGTTAAATATATTTCGAGTTTAAATCGTTTATGGATATATATTGGTTTGTTAAATTGATTTGAAAAAAAGAAAATCTTTAACGAACCAAAAGTTGAGACTTAGGCGTGCACGGAAAACTTCTGCATATTTCACATTGGCACTAAAAGACAAAATAAGGGGTGCACTTATTTTGTTTATGTATTTACTTGAGAGGGCAAGAAGGTCATTGCCAAAGCAAAGGGTTTTCTTTGTTTTCTTTCTCCCTTGCAGTAGCCGCATGCTATAAGAGGAAAAGAAGACTTAGTGGGGCCATGCTCTCTCTTCTTCTTTATTAATAGCCGCACAGTGAGGTAAATAGAAGGAGCCGCGCAAGTTGAAGGGGATGAACTGCAAGCTCTTAACGTAGCCACACAAAGACGAACGCAAAGCAAAGGAGGCGCACGTTCGTGTTGTCAGTCGTCCGTGGAGCTTCAGACATAGGCGGATTTGTGCGTGAGTTTTATATATATCCCATCAAGTTGTTTTATTTGTAAATACTTTGGATTTGAATATAATCTAGGTACGGAAACACGAGCGTATTGAGCGATTGTAATTCCAATTCTCCGATATAGTAGATTATTCGTGTTGGGTCTCCTGTGAATGTAGGTATCGATATTCGGACCGAACCACGTAATCTCCGGTGTCATTTATCGTTTCTCGTTAATTTTCCGTGCTTTTACATTGACTTATTTGCAAGATCCTGGTTAGTTTCCGTGCGTTAATATTATAACAATTGATATCAGAGCACTAGGTTTAGATATTCTGGATTGTGATTTGGGGCTTTTGCTTGTTTGATTATTATCTGGATATCATGTGATTGCAATTATGTCCGGAGTGAAAGCTGAAATTGAGAAGTTTAACGGGAGGAATAACTTTGGGTTATGGAGCCTTAAGATGGAAGCGTTATTGACAACTCAAGGTTTAACAGAAGCATTAGAGGGCAAGGCCGAGTTGCCCGAAACAATGACAGATGCTGAAAAGGATGTAGTGATGAGGAAAGCTAGAAGTTTAATCCTGGTGAATTTATCGGATGAAGTGTTAATAGAGGTAGGCGAGGATAAGGATACTGCGGCACCGTGGGCAAAACTTCGGGCGCTCTATGTAATGATGAAAGGTTTGAACAATCGTTTATACATGTTGAAGATGATGTTCTAGTTCGGATATCCTGAATGTACGTCTATCAGAACCCACCTAGATGAATTTAATAAACTCATGATGGATTTGAAGAACGTTGGTAAGACACTTGATGATGAAGAGCGGGACATGATATTGTTGGCTTCCCTATCAAAGTCATGGGAACACTTTATTGATTCACACTTGCGGGGGCGTACTACGATTGCCTCGAAAGAGGTAAAGTCCGTCGTATTTTCTAAAGAGTGGTAGAGAAAGTTGCGAGATGACAGCCTAGCACAGGATGTAGCGCGAGGACTAGTGATTCGGGGTAGAGAGTAACAGTGAGGGTCCAATAGTAACAGAGGTAAAAGCATATCTAAGTTACGTCATAGAAAATTCAAGGGACGCGTGAAAGTGTTTTGAGTGTCACGAAGAGGGGCACATCAGGAGAGATTGTCCCAAGTTAAAAAACAAAGGTGATAAGCGAAAAGCCACAAACAAGATGGCGAACATTGCCGAGGAGAGCACTAGTGATGCAAAGGTTGTCTTGTGTGTGGCTACGTGTTCTTCAAGAGATGAATAGGTGCTAGATTCGGGGTGTTCTTATCATATGACGCCTCATAAGAGCTGGTTTACTACTTACTAGACTACGCAGATGGTTGTAGAGTTTTGTTGGGGAATAACGCAGCCTGCAAGGTTGTGGGATAGGGACAATTCGGATTTAAATGCATGATGGTATTGTGCGCACATTGACGGACGTGAGGCACGTACCGGAGCTAAAAAAACCTTATTTCTCCGGGGACACTCGATGATATCGGGTGTAAGTATACCGCTGAAGGTGGAGTGTTGAAGATCTCTCGAGGTGCCATAACAAGAATGAAAGGGAATAAAGTAAGTTCTCTATATCATTTACTAGGAGAGACCGTGACAGGAGCTGCTGCGGTTTCATCGGGTGAGTTAGATTCCGATTTAACTCGTTTATGGCATATGCGTCTAGGACACATGAGTGAGGCAGATATGATGATACCGAGTGATAGAGGATTGTTAAAGAGTCAGAAGACAAGTAAGTTAGACTTATGTGAGCACTGCATATTTGGAAAGCAATGCAGAATTAAGTTTGCTATAGGTATTCATTCGACCAAGCAACTAGTAGAATATATTCACTCAGATATCCGAGGCCCGTCTCCGATTCCTTCTAAAGGAGGTGCTCGTTATATGCCGACATTTATCAACGACTATTCTAAGAAGGTATGGGTATACTTTCCGAAGCACAAATCTGATGTGTTTGATCGGTTCAAGATATTTAAGGCATTAATTGAGAAACAATCGGATAAACGGATCAAGTGCCCGAGAACCAATAACGGCATGGAGTTCCGTGGAAAAGATTTACCGAGTTTTGCAAGAGAAAAGGGATTGTGAGACACCGCACAAGACCTGGGATACCACAACAAAATGGCGTGGTAGAATAGAAGAACAGAACCTTACTTGAGCGGGCTCGGAGTATGCTTTCGCATGCTGAAATAGGCAAGGAATTTTGGGCCGAAGCAATGAACATGGCTTGTTACCCGATTAATTGATCTCCATCATCTGCTATTAAGTGAAGACTCTAGAGGAAGTATGGTCGGGGAAACCCGTTGATTATTCCGAATTACAAGTATTCGGATGTCTTGCGTATGCTCATGCGAGTGATGGTAAGCTTGAGCCGAGGTCGAAGAAGTGCATATTTTTGGGTTATGCACATGGAGTAAAAAGCTACCGGTTGTGGTGCACCAATCCCGCATCACCCGGATTTCTAATCAGTAGATATGTGATCTTTGACGAGACCGTAATACTTTGACAGAGGAGTTCTGAGATACAACCAGCAGAGCGGATGCATCATGGTGTTAGTAGTGAGGTGGAGCTTTAGGTGAAGACTCCGGAGATCTCAAAAGTACTAGATGTTGAGACCGCAGATGAGACCGCAGTTCTTGAATTCAAGGATGTTGAACAACCAAGATAGCCGCAACGTAGTATAGCCGTAGACCGATAGAGAAGGTAAATTAAACCACCGGTACGTTATGCTTATATAGATTTTGCTTATGCTTTGACTGTAGATGACGATGTAGAGACAGATGAGCCTTCGTCTTACTCTGAGGTGATGACTAGTTCCGAGTCGTCGCAGTGGCTAGGGGCTATGAGTGAAGAGATAGAATCACTCCATCGAATCAGACATGGGAGCTAGTTAAAGTACCCAAGAGCTAGAAAATTGTTGGAAGTAAATGGGTCTACAAACGGAAAGAGGGCATTCCTAGTGTCGAGACAGCAAGATATAAGGCGATGCTTGTTGTGAAAGGGTATACCCAAATGGAGGGCATTGACTACAATGAGGTGTTTTCTCCTATGGTAAGGCATACTTTTATTCGTGTTTTACTTGCCTTAGTTGCTGCACAGGATCTCGAGTTGGAGCAACTTGATGTAAAAACGGTGTTCTTCATTGTGAGTTAGAGAAGCATATTTACATGAGGCAGCTAGAGGGATTTGCTATTCCGGATAAGGAAGACTATGTTTGCTTGTTAAAAAAATCATTATATGGGCTGAAACAATCTCCTAGGCAATGGTATAAAAGTTTTGATGCTTTCATGGCTAATCAAGACTATTCAAAAAGTCAGATGGATAGTCGTGTTTCTTTTAGGAAATTGGAGGACGGTTTTTTGATATATCTACTATTATATATTGATGATATGTTGATAGCAAATAAAAATATGTCCGATATTGATGTGCTCAAGAGGTAATTAAGTGCTGAATTTGAGATGAAAGATTTAGGTGCCGCAAAGAAAATATTGGGTATGGAGATTTTGTGTGACAGATCTGCAGGATTATTACGTCTATCTCAAAAGAAATATATTGAGAAGATTGTAGCACATTTTAATATACGATCTCCGAAGTCTGTGGGTACACCATTAGCGAATCACTTTAAACTTTCGGTTAAGTTATTACAGCAAACCGAGGAGGAGGAGAAGCATATGTCTCGTGTTCCTTATTCTAGTGCCGTGGGTAGTATTATGTATGCTATGGTATGCACTAGGCCCGATATTTCACAACCTGTCAGTGTAGTTAATCGTTATATAAAGCATCCAGGTAAAACTCATTGGGAAGTCATGAAATGAATCCTCGGATATCCGAAGGGGACAATAGATGTTGGTATAGTATACCGGAGGGATATTAATGGTAGTGAGACTACTGGTTTTGTGGATTCCGATCATGCAAGTGACTTGGATGAGTGCGGATCTTTAGCCGGATACGTATTTACGCTTGCGGGTGGTGCAATTAGTTGGAAGGCGTCCTTACAGGACTACGTAGCCCTGTCGTCGACCGAGGCGGAGTACATAGCACTAACCTTTATAGCGAAAGAGGCGATATGGTTACAAGGTTTGATCTTGGACTTTGGGTTAGAACAGAAAATTGTTAATATATACTGTGATAATCAAGGTGCGATATATCCGGCGTATAATTCGGTTTATCACGAGCAAACGAAGCATATCAATATCAAGTACCACTTCATCCGAGATGTCTTGGCGAAAGGTAAAGTTATTGTGAAAAAGATTGCTACAACAGAGAACCCAGCAGATATGATGACTAAGCCTGTTCATTTGGCGAAACTCACGCTCCGCTTGAGCACTATTGATGTCTCTAGAAAGTGATCGCCCAATAGGGCGATGGAGAGCAGCATGGATAATGAGTACTATTGATTTGGTTTAAAACATCGAGTCAAAATGGAGAATTGTTAAATATGTCTCGAGTTGAAATCGATTACGGATATATATTGGTTTGTTAAATTGATTTGAAAAAAAAAAAATCTTTAACGGATCAAAAGTTGAGACTTAGGCGTGCACGGAAAACTTCTGCAGATTTCACATTGGCACTAAAAGACAAAATAAGGGGTGCACTTATTTTGTTTATGTATTTACTTGAGAGGGCAAGAAGGTCATTGCCAAAGAAAAGGGTTTTCTTTGTTTTCTTTCTCCCTTGCGGTAGCCGCATGCTATAAGAGGAAAAGAAGACTTAGTGGGGCCATGCTCTCTCTTCTTCTTTATTAATAGCCGCACAGTGAGGTAAATAGAAGGAGCCGTGCAAGTTGAAGGGGATGAACTGCAAGCTCTTAACGTATCCACACAAAGCAAAGGAGGCGTATGTTCGTGTTGTCAGTCATCCGTGAAGCTTTAGACATAGGCGGATTTGTGCGTGAGTTTTATGTATATCCCATCAAGTTGTTTTATTTGTAAACACTTTGGGTTTGGGTATAATCTAGGTACGGAAAACACGAGCGTATTGAGCGATTATAATTCTAATTCTCCGATATATTAGATTATTCGTGCTGGCTCTCCCGTGGATGTAGGTACCGATATTCGGACCGAATCACGTAATCTCTGGTGTTCTTTATCGTTCCTCGTTATTTTTCCGTGCTTTTGTATTGACTTATTTGCAAGATCCCGATTAGTTTCTGCGCGTTAATATTGTAACACATATCTTTGTCAAAAAAGAAAATTGCACGTGGTATAAACAAATAAGTAATTAGTTGTCGGTTGTCAAGATTTATGTACATTCAGACGTGTAGATGTCTTGGACATGATCTAAGATATGTCCAATTGATTGCATGAGAAGGACAGTCACGGGCAGGAAAATAGTGCACGTATTTCATTGATTTATTGCAGAGTGATAATTATATGATAGTATATATTAAATCGGATGCCATTTACTGTGTAAGTAATACTATATGTCTCTGTCATAAATCCTAAACAGAAGTTTTTCAACCCACGTTACTAAAGTTTAATGAAGTTTCTCTAAACAATTTATAAAGGAAGAGTCGATCGGAAATCTCTATAATCATCTTAAGTTGTAAGTATCTGAAATAAACTATAGTTCTTATTACTTGCAAGATATGATTTTGAGTAATTAATTATCGTGATTAATTTTAGAAAGTCAAGTTCACCAATCCACTCAATCTCATATATATGTGTGTGTGTTGGAAAATTACCGGGAATGTCTTAAACTTGTTGCACTTTTGTCAATTTAGTAATTTGACCAATTGAGTTTTAAAACTTTTGACAATTTGTCAATCTAGTGCATTTGGCCAATTTTGGCCAGAAATCGCTGACGTAAACGTTAGTCATCCAACGTAGCACGGCCGACGTTGATGTGGATAATTCTCACAATTTTTAGTAATTTTATAAAAAAAAATTCCTTTCTTTTCCTATCCATTTTCATTTTTCCAGTGACCGATCGTTGGCCATCGATGAGGGCTTGCCTCGCTTAGGCAAGGGTAAAGGTAGCCCTAGCGGCGCTCACCCTCACCTAAGCCAAGGTGGCGTCGCCAGCAAAGGGGAGCCCTCACCAGCACTCGCCCTTGCCGAGCATGTCCTATGTTCGGTGGCCAAGGACCAACCATTGGTAAATACAAAAGGAAATGAAATAAAGAAATTAAATTCAGAAATAATTTTAAAAATTATAAAAAAAAATTATCCACGTGAGCAGCGTCTGTGTCACTCTCTGTCTTGGCCTGATGAATGATCCCTTGCTAGACTCCTTATCATCGCATGTCCATCGTCGCCGGCTCTCTCGTACAAAGTTGCTGCCCATCGCAATTCTTGGCCTCGCCAGAGCCTTGTCAATTGCCGCTGTGTGTACCCCTCCGCCGCCAGTCACATTGCAATCGAAGTCTAATTTCGAACCTCTGTCTCGTTGGATAGTACAAAAGCTTCGCACTTGCATAATATTTTTGAAATAAAGAGAAAAGGTACCAAAAGGTCTTTAGAGCTATCTGTCGTAGCCAAATCCCCGTATCCATGATCGGTTTGTAAAAATAAAATATTGTCTCACATTTTACATGGGTTCCTAATGGATCCATAATAGATTAGTGGCGACTCATGAATAAACTGAATTGCACGTTTAATTGATACAATTAAAAATCCAAAGTTGTGATTGGTATTGGCTTGGAAGAACACGGCAAGCAATTACTTATTAATCCTTTGGTGTCCACTTTTAGGAAGGTCGCAACACACTATCCGTTAAGTTTCTCAACTCATCATACAAATGCATTTCAAATCACTTGTCGAAGAAAATTACATTATTCTGAAGGGAGAAAGAATTTCTCAGAGTGTGATAATTGAAACTTATTAGAATGATCCAACATTTCCAATCTTCGATGAAATTGTAAGAGTGAACTAAAAGCAAACAACGTTATGATTATAGCCCAGAACAAGGAGGCATGTGTTCGGGCGGCGGGAGCATCTTCTGATCCTTGTCCGGCCCTTCTCTGACGATGAGGACTGTGTCCATTCCCCAGCTCGCATGGCGATCTAAGTGACAGTGCATGAACCACACCCCTGCAATCACTCAAAAAAGACCAATCTGTCAACTATGCATGCATACATAAGGCTAAATCCATTCAAACTTTATGTTTCTTTGCCTTTCAATCGAGGGAATCATAGTACCTGGATTGTCGGCCTTGAATCTGATTGCTGTCCACCCGTTTTTGGGGAGTCCGACAGTGTTAACATAAGGCGGATCCACTGTATTATACTCTGATATATAGGTGTCATTGAAGTTTCCATCTCCCATTCCGACGACATAAAAGCTATAGCCGTGTAAATGCATGGGGTGATTCTCCGCTGCTCCGAAATTGGTCCCCTGAAATCTTATTTCGACCTCCTCGTTATAGTTAATCATCAACACTTCGGTACTCACGTTGGCAGCTTCCCCTAAAGCCGAAACATTCCCTGTGTAGTCGAACACGAAAGGAGGTTTATCTGGAAAAGTTTCGTTGTAGACTCCTTTTAGATTGCTGCACACACCAAAAACATATTGTTACAGAGACATTTAGATGTTATTTATGCTGTCGCTTTAAGACAATGAAGGTTTTAACCGGTTAAATTGGTTCGATTTGGAGGATATTTAAACCTGAATCAACTCTATTGGTTTGAGAAAGATATTCAATCTAAACAAATAGGATCGAGATTTGTAGGTTGAGCGATTTACGTACTTGTAGTATGCTTGGAGAATGCTAATCGACGGAGCCCAAAAACTTATGTTGTTCAAGCTTGCCGAATGTATTTGCCCTTGTGGACCGGCACATGTTTGATTAGCAGGACATGGCTGCTGATTCACGGACACCGTGATCGTAATATTCCTAGTAATGCTGGTCGGAACCGTGGAAGGATGTTCTTTGCTGTTCAAACTCCTCAACCGGATAGTGAAGTTTCCGGCGTCGCTCTTGTTGGTAAAACCTGGAAGCTCAGGTAGCGCGGGAGTCTCCGAGTGGTTATAATTGCGGTTGTATTGGAGTATTCCCCTCGTGACATTTTCGTTGGACGGGGCATTGGTGTCCACGAATGGACTGAAAACCATGTAGTAGCGACCGGGGGTTTGGTTCGCGGTGACCAAAACGTCCATCGTTTGACCAGGAGTTATCATAAGGTAATTGGTATTAAAGGGCTTCAGATAAGCTCCGTCCATTCCGACCACAGTGAGATTATGCTTGGCTATGCCAAAGAACATCTCTTCGTTCATCCCGGAGTGGATGATCCGGAAGAGATACGTTTTTCCTAGCACAACCGTTATATTGTACGCCGAACCTACAAAAGAAAAGCTAAAAGCTTCACTACATATAATTGATGGAGATATTAAATTTACATGTACTATATAATAGTTTTGATGGTAGAGGCCATCAGAATTAGTACCATTAGAGCAAGTATAAGTGTCTCCTGGTTGACCATTGATGGTATAGGCCACGGACAAGTCTGGATCGCCTCCGGAAGCAAGAGCCTCGTCGATTATGTCCTTTGTATCTCTCGCATACCATTCAGCTGCATCATGCCAAATTATAATTTTGGTAAGAAAACCAAAACAAATTGTTATTTGTGCGTGTGTTTGACCGAGTAAAATGCTTGTTCCCGTCATTGAAGTTAGTTGAAAGTAGCATACCGATCACGATTGTGTGTTGTTCGTCAAACTTGTAAGGGTAGTTGGTGTTGCCGACAGGCAAAATGATTATAGGCCCATGTACAGTGGCACGTGTCCGGTCGCTGTGAGCGTGCCACCACAGTGTGCCTTCTTCTTCGGTGAGTATGATTTTCTGAAGGAAGCTTGAGTTGGTAGGGATCAGGCACTGCGTGACGTACTCCGGGCCGTCCGACCAGGGATACCTTATTTGTCTCACTCCGTGCCTGCAAGTGTGTACAATATTAGAGAGAGAGAGAGGGGGGGGAGATGATGGATTTATTATTACCAATGAATGGTGACTCCATAAGGTCCTATGTTGGTGACATTAACGTAGATGGTGTCACCCCTGTGAGCACGGATCTCCGGCCCAGGAAACAGACCGTTGACGGTCAATATGGTCCGGTTTGTCTCGCACAACATGTCGATAGGTGTCTCCCTCACCTACAACAAATAAAAAATCATCCTATAAAACTTTGACCATTATACATATGAAACAATCTCTCTTATTAAATCGATGCAGAATCATTTTGGCGCATCCTTATCTGCTAGTAACATTATTTAAGCCAAAGCCACCGGCTGAAGTTTCTTATAGAGTAAAAGACTCCATTTGGGGTTGGAAGCCATATCCGAAATGAATAAGTTGATAAATCATGTAACTGTACAAATTGCGATATCACTACTAAACTGTCCAGAAGTTGAAATCTTCGGAAAAATTCATGTAGTTTGGTATTTAAAACCAAAAGTAGTAATACTCGGGCTCAAGCCTAGTCCAGGACTTAGCTAGCTGACGACGTTTATGTAAAGATCGTTTTTGAAATAAGGATATTCTTACGTTGAATATCCTAGTATGATAACATATGATCTAAGGATTACGAGATTACAGTCAACTGTAATACGTCTAAACGAGCCTAAAACTTATAACAATTGTCCGAGAGGTCACTAAATGTTTTATGGCATGAGAAAGACACACTTAGGGCATGTTTGGTGATGCTTCTGTTTTCCTATTTCCGTTTCTTTTTTTTGGTTGCCGAGAACAAAAAAAAATATAAATCTGTTGGGTTACGTTGGTTAATTTTTCTGCTCCTGAAAACACATCAACGGCCAAGAAACAAATTTGGAACAGAAAAAAAAAAGCAAAAAAGAAATTAATTATAAAAAAATCATTTCTGCTCAGAAATTATTTTCAGAAACAGAACTGTTACTAAACAGGTATCTAATGTGCTAAAATAGCGGATGTTGATACTCACCAAGAAATCATAGCGGAGGACTTCGCCTTGAGCCATGCAAAAGAGCAGGGTCAAGGTGAACGCAAACCCTAGAAATGTTCCCATCGCTTCTCTCTCTCTCTTCTTGTGACCTTCCCCTTCCATGGAAAGGGGCTATTTATAGGAAACTTCTTCCAATGTTTAGCAATGGTTGCTTCACTAACGAAGCCACCGTAGTGCCCACAGAAACGTGTCCTATGATCTTACCACATTAAACGTCTCTTTCAAAGGCTCGAGCTCATTTTTCCCTTGTTCTTTTGTCAAATGAAAGCATAAGAGAAAAGTGTTTTTTTTTTTTTTCAATTGGTTCATCGAAAGTAGAAGAGAAAAAGAATAACTCGTGCACATTTCTAGTTAATGTTCTAAGTGCTCCAGCGAAAAAGACAATGCAGACACCTTGCACATGATGTTTTCTCTTGTTTGAGGAATCTTTTGAGGCCATTTGTTCGGTCAGCTTCGGCAACCGAAAAAAGGAAACTTTTTAACTGTCAAAGAGGTGACTTTCCTAAAAGCAGGGAATTGGCTATGTAACGATATTTGCGTGACTGTTATGCTCACGGTTTATTTTTTGTCACATAAAAATTATTTTAGGGTCCGTTTTTTCAAAAATTTGTGGATCACAACATATTTTTTGCTCTAGAAAAGATCGCCAACTCCCTCCTAGCTGCCTACCTGATCGAGGTATGTAGTACCGAGGCATCCTCATCTCTACTCCTAGTTTTCTAGAATATTAGTTCTTTTTAGTCGGTGTGTATTTTTAAAAAAAAAACTTAAAAATTTGTTAGCCGATTGAGCGATCCGTTAGTCCGGTCCTCTCTAGAATCGGGAACCGCACCGCCCGTCATAGAATGTGCAAACGTAATTGGACCAAACACCTGTGGTCAACCTTTTTTACAGCATTTAATGGACGCCCCGACAAAGCCGTGGATGTTCTAAAGCAAGGGAAAGCTTCAAAGAGAGCACTTTTCAACAAGGCATGCCTAAAAATTTGACCGTACTGTTGTTGGAACACAACAAATAAGACAAGAAAACCAATAGGATACTGAATTTAACGTGATTCAACTAGATAGGATCCACTTCACGAGAAGAGTGGTAGAGCGGCATAAGATTTTACTGTGAACCAAATGATACAATGAAAATTTCAACCATACTCGAAAACTCTTAA
This sequence comes from Rhodamnia argentea, assembly GCF_020921035.1. NCBI lineage: Eukaryota > Viridiplantae > Streptophyta > Magnoliopsida > Myrtales > Myrtaceae > Rhodamnia > Rhodamnia argentea. The sequence continues at coordinate 2,480,717 of NC_063152.1, read as the reverse complement.
GGTACTTGATTCAGCATCCCCAAAGAGTTTTGAGGCTCTAATGTTCTTTAGGCAAATGCAAATAAGGTTTGGTTTATTTTTTTGGAGTATTTTGGGGAAATGCAATTTGCATTTCCAAAGACCTTTATCCCAAGGCAAATTTGGAGGTGTTTTGGAATGCTGCATTTTCGATATGTAAATGAAATTATTTTTCCTTCCAATTTTGCCATCGCCCATCATTAAGTGAAACAGATTTTGCTTTAAGTAGACCTTGTTAATCATAAAGGGCTCTTCGTACATGTTCGACATGACATTAATCAATGCCACTATGGTATGCTCTTTCACAATGTTAAACGCGATGTTACAAACCAGCATCAGCCGAATAACATCCAAAGTTTATATATCTAACAAACACAAATCAACTTGCTTCATCAACTCTAGTTTCTTCCCAGACATGGTATGCGTAAAAAATCATCCGGTTCAAATAACCACAATCTGCATTTTTCAAAAATCAAAATCCTACCCATCATACCTATCGATTTTTGTTTGGCTTTCTTTTGTTGCCATCGATTTGCTTCAACACAACTAACTTGACTCTGATACCAACTGTTGAAAAAAAAAAAAAGTGATAAATAATAACATGAATTGAACAAGGAAATAAGTCATAGACCAAATTTATGTGGTTCAATTGACAGGAGCTATTCCACATCGAAATGAGCACAAGATTCCACTATAGAACAAGCAATAAGATAGAGAATACAATCACATTCAAATCACCCGACGCTATCAATGCTTTCATCCGTCAATTAGACTCAATAACTTACACAATGTTTGGTCGTCACAATTCATCAGAAAATAATATTCTGGTCTTAGAATTGTATACGATCTTAATATTAGATTTTCACGATTTCAAACACTCAGGATATAATCCATGAGCATGCCACACCATTGATTGTTGTGGCCAAAAGCTCGTCTTGGAGGCTCTTCACAAATAAAACTCTCTTTTTATATAGAAAAGATTTAAATCAAAACTAGCAAATCTACTTTAACTAGAAAACTTACTTGAGTTGGGTTTCCTTTATGGACTCAAATACGAGATATATTTTCGAGACACTGCCTTGTCTACATCAAAGACATTTTTTTAAGTAATTTAGTTTACATGAACGTGGTAATATTATTATCCAAGAAAACTTTGAACCATCGCGAGAGTAATCCATTGTTACGAGACCTTTTACTTGGAAACTTTGTGAAGGCCCTAGAAACTCAAGCCATGAAGGGATAGATACCGACTGATTCTGAAAATTGCTCATCAAAGCATGACTTATTTTGGTCGGCAGATTGACCAATAGAGACGAAAGGAAAGGAAATTGTGTGATCACATATTGAGGCTTTATATGTTTCTTGAAAAATGGATGATTTGAAATTTTTTTTTTTTTAAAACCTCACATATTGAGACACCATTTCAATTGACCATCCTATCACATGATGATAACAACGTTAAAACAAGCAAAGTTACTCGGGAAGATTGAACATGAGCTTTCGTTGTCCTATTGATGAAGCTTGTTCAAGTGGAAGTATCTCATGTAATTGCCAATTTAATCATCAAAGTAGGTCATGTGGGGGCTATTGGAAGATAAGCGTAACATGGCCAATTTGTTAATCACCACAATCGTGGACTAAATTAACTAGTCGCATGCATTGCGAAGACCTTGTTCTTTACATTTATTACAATATTCAGTGGACCGACTAGGTACAATGGACAAGGTTCTGTTTCATGTGATGGTTATATTTTCTATAATGACACATTCCAGGGTAAATAATGTAGAATCAGACAACATAAACGAGCTTATCCTAGTCGAAGAGAAGCCAATGATCAAGTCCTACGTTTTCCTGGCCAAAGAGCAGAAAGTTCCAGTACAGATTCCTTTCTTATTTGTGAAAAGCCCAAAGAGAATATGACTTTGACAAGAAACGTTGCGTGCATGAAACGGATTCTAGAAGGAAGTTTCAAATGCCGAAGCAGCAGCCTTCCGGTTCAGGAAATTGACGAATTAGGTAGTGGACCGGCTCGCTAGTCACGACTAGGATTTTGCTTCCGAGCGATGGGTGTGAAAAGATCACTTTTACTCTCTCGCGACGACATATTACATGACTTATATACAGGCCTTGTAGATCAAGTCCATCTCTATCATTGATCATCTATAAAAATATGCATGCGATGACTTTTCTAGCATTACCACTAATCGTGACGTGTAATATTGTTCACGTATTGTTCCACATCGCTTCACAACGGATCTTAAATACTCTTTATATTCATGTGATCTCTATCCACCTAATGGCTTAAAGTTTTGGGATTAAACTTTATAACATGCTATCAGAGTTAGTGTTAGTCTTTTCACGAATGTGCGTCCATCACCCATTAGTCAAATTCTATGTGCCACTTATAATCCTATTTGCACGTGAGAGGAGGTGTCACGCATCTCTTGACAAAAAGCTCTAAATGTTATTTATATTCATATGTTCTCCATCCACCTAACAATTTAAGCTTTTGAGTTGAGTTTTTCAATAAATAGAATAACAAGATAAGCAACACGACAAACGACGTGCAACATATTAACAAGATAAGCGATCTCTTTAGCCTCACTAGATCCACCCCTTTAAGGTGGTAGCAAAATAAACACTCGTTCCATCACAATTGCAATTCAAAAGGCTGTGATTCTTCCTATCAAATTTAAAAGAGAAGACGTGCCCACCCGCTATAGATAACTGGGAATCACCTTTTTCATGGACAAAATACTTTTGCGAGTCTCACGTTTACAAAAGAAGACCCACGTCTTATATCGAAAAGATTTGGATATGAAATAGGAAACTTAGTTTTAAAAGGGAAATGCTTTCATGACATTTTGACAGTACTGTAAATTATTTCTAATTATAGATTCACACACCATCACCGCTTGTTTTGCATAAAGCACTCACTGATTAAAAAATACTTTGGTAAAAAATAATAACAATACTGTTAGACTGTCAGGGTAGCAACTCCCGTTTTAAAACTTACTTGGATTGAATTTTTTTTACGGACTCAAGCTCGAGATATATATTCAACACATTGCTTCGTGTATGCCAAAAACAGTTTTTTTTTTAGTAATTTAAGTTAATGTCATAAACGTTGTTGCCTAATACTATCATCCAAGAAAAGTTTAAATCACGAGAGGAATCGATTTTTACGAGGCCCTTCACTTTGGAACTTTGTGATTGCGTGGCGTTGTCCCAACAAAATTGCCTAACATGCACATTTGTACACGTAAGATAATGCTTGGCTAGAAACTGTGTCGGAAATGTAAATCTTTGTTGTAAATATTGGTCAATAATAATTCCAAATATTCCTAAAGAAAGTAACAATGAATGCCGAAATGTCGCGTCCGTAAATCTTAAGGGCATATCTTTTTACTTTTCTGTTAATAATCTGCGGAAATACTTGGGAGCTGGGCTTGTTTTCTGAGGAAATTTTCCAAAGGATTTGATACCATGTAGGATGAAGGAGGATCTTTGGGTGAGGATGGAAGTGGTGGTGATGATGGGACTGTTTCCTTTGCTCTAGTTATTTTGTCTCTCTCAAGTTGTTTGAGACGTTCTCGAAGAACCAAAGGACTTGCTTGTGTGGCTAGAGGTTTGGAAGAACTTAAGAGATCTGCAAATGAGGAAGAGGAAGGAGCAAGAGATGCTGGTTGCAGAGCTGGAGTAGCAGAAGGGAATAGAAGAGATTCGGACAAAAGGGGTTGTTGATCTTGAAGAATCTAGATTTGTCTTCCGAGCTTTTCGATCTCGGGAGCTTGGTCTTCCAGATAATGATCGGTGGGAATCTGCTTAGTTTCTAGCGGATAAAGCCTTTTCTGGAAATCTTCTAACATCTTCTTGGACATAGCAGTTGTGTTATCGACTCGTTCAAGTCGAGTGTCTATCCTTCCAAGGACCACGTTCCGAGCCAAAGAATTTTCTGTTTGCCGCTTAAGACAGGTTTGAGAAGGGGTCGGTCCTCTTCGTCGCCCTTGAGCATCCACATCATTGGAGGCTGTAATCTTTGGAGCATGATAATATCTTTGTGATGGATCCGAGAATCTTTCGGTGGGAGGGAATTTAACACCGCTGGATTCGGGGTTCGAGACTCGGAGAGGAGGAAAATCTTCAGCTGAAACATACGAGATAGCGTGGAGAACTGGAGGTGGTTTTGGTTTGGGAACACGAACGGATGGTTGGGGAAGATCAATGGGATAAGAATGCTTCTTTACCCATTTCTGGATTGGTTTATAAAAGGGTGAGGTAACAGATTGGCTTGAGGATGGAGGTGCAGGAGGTGAAGGTTGTTTTTCCGAACAAGAAGGAAGTGGAGCAATGATATGAGGAGATTTAGGGGTGCCATAACCGACCATGAACTGCCATCTTCCATCATCTTCACCTAACGGTCCGACAGTGGAATCACCATAAAGATATCTCCGGTAGAGGGAATCTTTTTTCTTCTTCCTCTTGGAAGAGGAAGTACTACCATCATCTTCTCGTTTACGGCGGGAAGAGTAGGAACAATCAATGTCCCAAAAGCGGTGGCCATCGGGATCCTTGAAGTATTGAATCGGTCATCCTTTCGTATCAAACGAGTTGACGAACTTCTTAGGATCTGGATCTTCGCTCTTGATCGGATCAGTAGTACATGGAGTGAAACACAAGATGGTAGGAAGTGAAGGAAAAATGGAAGTAGAATCTTCGTTTTCCTTTGCAAACTTAATAGTGACAGTACCATCTTTCTTTTTGGTAAACCGGGGTTCAAAAGATTGAACCGGCCTGGTGTTTTCATGCGGTTTCTCGTAATTAGTGACCCAACCGTCAGGGAGAAGTTTGACTAGCTGGTCTCTAGGGATCTGACGAGGAACATACGTGCATGAAGTTTGGTCGTGATCAACAAAGATAAGCAAAGCATCTTCCGAGGTGGGAAGATTAAGGTCTATGGCATGGTTTTGAACTCTGCAGATCATCCGATAGTAAAGAGTAGCGGCTATAGCACCAGGAGCTTGATGTGCTCCTGTAATTTGCGATTGAACCTTAAGGGCAGAAAGTAAGTTCGGATCAACAAGGGCCATGTTAAAATTTGGGAAAAGGGTGACAAAAACAGTGCCGGCATTCAAGGTAGTCTGAATGGTTCCGATGCAAGCATGTTGATAGTCAAGGAATCGAGTGTCAAGAAGAGCAGCTCGAGCAACCACCGGTAACCCTTTTCGACCATGAAAGGAAAGAGCAAGATGAATAGCCCCAAAATGAAGATGAGTGTATCCATGTTGTGCCCACTAGAGAGGGAACTCAGGACGAATCTGAAGAGTGACAAACTGTTCTTGTTGGGTAGAGAATATATGGTGCTGATCAAACTTGGAAGACCGAACATGCTCCTTAACCGTACGAGGGGTATGTTTGATAAGATGTTTTATGGAATGGATGGGAGAAAAGGAGGAAGGCCTGGAAAAGGCAGAGTAAGGGTTCATGAGAGGGAGTTGAGTTTCGAAATCTTACTTGTCTTCGTTGAGGTAAGAAACTTCATAGAGGTCATCCATACGAGAAGCGAGAGATTTTCTTAGTTCAAAGGGAGGAGAAAGAGACACGGGAGATTGAAGTTGAACAGGTGCAATTTCTGAAGGAGATGCCATGAGGTTTGCAAGGTTCTTCTCTCCTTTCAAGAAGCTCTAACTTAGAATCATAATCTTAATCTGGTCTTGACAAGAATGGCTCTGATACCAAGAAGGAAGCGGAGACGAGATTCGATTAATGACTTTTAGAGAGCGGTCGTCACACCTAGTAGAAATTTTTAGGGCCTGCATGGTAACCATTCTCATTTTCTGATTCTCATTCCGATCTAGAAAACCTGATTCCGGTTCAAATGAATTTTTTTATTCTCATATTGAATGAGTTTTAGAGAATCAGAACGTGTTTGATAACTACACAAAATTTATTTTTCAAAAAAATGATTCTTTCCCTACTTTTTTTTCATTTAAGTCAAATAACTATGCAGTTAATTTATAAAATTTTATCCTAAATTAAAGACTAATTTTCAATGCACACTCAAATAATTTAAAATACATTTATTTTTTAGCATGTCATGAATGAAATACAAATTTTAATACATGATGTTTAAAGTTCTTTAAATGTTACGTTTTCTAAATACATAGAAACATCTTGTGATGCACGGCTACCAAGATGCATGTTGGATGCCCTCATCCTCTGCAATATTCTTTGTAGGAGAGTGAAATCTATGAAATTTATGAAATTTAGGCCCAACTTTATGAAAATAAGGTCAAACTAGCATAATTTAAGCTTTTTCTATTTTTTAGGATTTTCTAAATTTTTTGTTATTTTTTTAAAAAATTTATTTTTATTTTTATTTTTATTTTATTTTTATTAGGTAGAGGGGAAAAAATGACGAGAAAATTACAAGAAAAAAGTGAGAGATGTGAGACTTCATTCTGTTTGCTATTTTCAAAAGTTATTCTTTTCCCAGAAGCAACTTTTTTTTACTTACGGATTTTACTCTAAAACCGATTTTGATTCTCCAAAACTAATTCGGGGAACGTAATCAGAATCAGAATTATTTACGTTACCAAACAACATTCTCATTTTTTACTGTTCTGGGATAGAATCGGAGAATGAGAATGGTTATTATGCAAACCCTATACACTCCCGATTGCACAACATCAATAATAAATCCAAATGAATAATCACATATTAAGACTATATGTTTTACAAAAAATGAATAATTTAAAAAAATATCTTCTTTAAAATCCTCGAGTATTAAGGCACCGTTTCAATTGGCCATCCTATCACATGATAATAAGAACATGAAAACAAGCAAAGTTACTTGGGAAGATTGAACACGAGCTTAGGTCGGCGTATAGATCGAGCTTGTTCTAGTTGGAATTACCTTGCGTAATTGCCAATTTAAATCATCAAAGTAGGTCATGTGGGGGCTATTGGAAGATAAGCGTAACATGGCCAATTTGATAATCACTACACCCGTGGACTTAATTAACTCGTGGCATGCATTGCAAAGACCCTGTTCTGTTCTTCACATTTGTTGCAATATTCAGTGGGCGGACTAGGTACATTGGACCGTGTTCTCTGTCATGTGATAATTATATTTGCTATAGTGAGACGTTTGAGGGTAAATAGGGTAGAATCAGACAACATAAATTAGATTCTCATGGTCAAAGAGAAGCCAATGATCAAGTCCAAAGTATTCCTTAGCAAGAGAGCAAAAAGTTCCAGTACAGATTCCTTTCTCCTTTATGAACTGCAAAAAGAGGATATGACTTTGACAAGACAGCTTGCGTGCATGAACCGAATACTAGAGGGCCGTTTCAAATGCCGAAGCGGCAGCCTACCTGTTCAGGGAATGGACGAATTAGGTTGGGAACCGGCTCACTGGTCACGACTAGGGTTTTCCTTCCTAGCGATGGGTTTGTAAAGATCACTTTCGACTCCAGCAATTTGAAATATTTTTGCACGACTTATTTGCAGACCACATAGATCAAGTCCCCACTAATCACAATGTGTAATATTGCTGGAATATTATCTCATATCGCTTGACAACGGATTATAAATACCTTTTATATTTATGCAATCTTCATCCATTTAACAGTTTAAGTTTTTGGGTTGAAATTTCTAACATAATACTAGAATTAGCTATATCCCTTTAGCGAATGTGCGTTTACCCTCCATTAGTCAAATTCCACTTGTAATTCGGGTTGCACGTGATTGGAGGAATTGAAGTATTGTCTCGCATTGCTTGACAACAAGTGCTAAATGTTTTAGTTTAGATTTTTTAGTTGGACTTTCTAATAAATAAGATGACAAGATAGACAACACTACCGCAGCATATTAACAAGATGGGAGATCTCTTTAGCTTTTCTAGATCCACCCCTTTAAGGTGGTATCAAAATCAGCATTAGTGAGATCTCAATTGGCAATTCAAAAGGCTGTGATATTGTCTATTAAATCAAAAAAGAGAAGGCTTTTCCACCTGGAAGGCTGCAATAAATAACTAGGAATGACCTTTTTGAAGGACAAATTACTTTTTGACCCGCTGATGCACGGGTGAGACGTGCATCAATTAGCTTTCCTTAGAGAGTGATCAAAGGAGAAGTCTAGCTTTAACACGCTAGATGAAGGCTAGGGCTGTAACCCGCTCATGGTTGATTCCAACCAGGTAGATGCAAACAAAAGTAAGACAGATAATTAAGTCAAAAAGGACTAATCAATTGGTTAAAAAATCTCCGTCGTCTTGCCAAAAGGATCTCCTCGAACTCAGCTGGTCATGGACCACACCTTTGTCTCCCTCCAAATTATTACGTGTTGACTAAATTGTCAGACGAAAGGGATTGCACGTGCCTTAAAAAAAAAAAAAATTCATGTAGCTTTTGGAAAAAGGAATGACAGGCATTTGATCTTGCATTCATACGGCACTCATTTGAGTACCGTATAATTATTTTGAATCATTTAAGTGTCATAACTTTTAAAAAAATATTTGCTCAAGTGCTATGACTCTCAATTAATCACACAAGAACAAAAAAAAAAAAAAATTATGACATTCAAGTGAACATCGTATATAAGTTATGATACTTGAGTGAACGTTGTAAGAAAGTTAAGTTATTTGTGATGTTGTATTTCCTTTACATACATAGTAGAAGAGTAAGAAGAAGGTTTTGTGTGCCAAAAAAGAAAAAGAAAAAAGAAAGGTTGATGACATAGAAATAATGGAGGATTGGCTTATTGGAGTTTATGGTGGTTTTGGCACTGTCCCACTGAATGGAATAAGTGCAATCACTCCAAACGCATGAGACGTTGACCGACTTAGATGAAGATAGACATCCTTGTAACAGAAGAATTGAATGGACTACATAGAGCTTAAAATTAGAAAAAATTACCCAATCAATCTTATTTATTATAAGGATATCAATTCAGTTTTAAACTTCTCAATTTTAGCGATTTCCTCTCAAAATCACCGACATGGCAGCAATGATTGGACTTTCACACTAAGAATTCCTGAAAAAATTGACTAGAAGGACTACATTGGATTTTGCAAAAAGGAATATAACTAAATTGAAAAAATAAAAATTTAGAAATAAATTAGCTTATGTACAATATTATTTAGGACTGATTGGATAATTTCCTCCTTAAACTTATGAAGGAAAAATTGTCAAAAAAAGTTTTAAATTTTTTGCATTTTTATCAACTCAGTCATAAGCCTCCTAAACCTTTTAACATTTTTCCGATCCTATTGAATGGAAATCGCTTATGAAGATGCTAATCATCCTACGTGACACCACCGGCGCTGATTTAAATAATATTTTAATAATATTTTTATTTTTTCAAATATCTTTTTTTCTTTTTTTACTGTTTTTTTTTCCCTTCCCCCTTTTTCTTTCTTTCCAACAACCGCGCCGCCCACCCCACCACCACCACTAGCACCACCACCACGAACCCCCTCCCTCTTCTTTCCCCTCCTTCTTTTCCCTCCGCATCTTTTAGCATCCAATGATGAGGAAGCCTGCTTTAGGCAGATAAACCGGACACGTCAATTTTTCCTCCATATCAGTTGCACAAGATTAGAGTTCATAAAGAACAGTTTACAAGCAGAAGGAAGCTTGAATTCACTATTCCGGTGCTAACATGCAAGACTAACGTGATATAACAAGTGAGAAGCCCCAGCGCACAATCTCATACATGCAATCGAGGTTAAGTTTAAGAATTATTCTTTGGTTTTAATTTTAGCAGATTCTTTTGGATAAATATTCTCTATATGAAACTATTATCCCATGGAAATAATATTGACAGCACACACCCATCAACATATATGTCGGACAAGCTTTGAATCTCGTTGTATGTTTGTGATCACACCCTGCATCTTGTGTTTAGAAACCTAAAGCATTAGTTTCACGCATCTAAGTTTCGACTAACATTATTCTTGGTGATGAATCATCTAAGCATCATAACAAACTGAGTTTCTAAGAGCCATATTGCATCTAAATAGCTCACAATTACAAGCTTCTTTCCTTCCGCTAGCTCGAATGTGTCGAGTCGCGATATGATTAGTCACTTGCACATGCGGTTAGAAAAGTCTATTTAGATTTGTTCCTAATTATATCATATCATATTATATATACTTTTTAATTTCCTTGTTACATCAGTTATGCACGAGAAAACTGTAGGCAATTAATTATCTAGTTATACAAGGAATAGAAATAATAAACTATGAAGGAAACTAGGGCTCGCACGTGAAGATCTGCCCATCAAACTCAAATATGTAGAAACATTAATGGGCTTGGATCCATATCTATACAAGACTATAAAAGCCCATGCTTATTATATAGTTATTTCACTTTTCTTAGCAAAGAGTTTTTAGTGAACTTGACTTTTGATGTGAAGTATAGTTTATTTCAGATCTTTACAAATTTAATATGGTTATCAAGATTTTCCGTCCTCCTTTTGTAAATTGTTTTTTAATTTAATTTAAATAATATTTGAAGAAGAAAATAAAAAGAAACGCCACGTAGCAAAGATAAATTAATTTACAAATGTCACATCAACATTTTTTTAAAAATAAATTGTCTGTGTTAACGGAATGATTGATTATACAAATTTGACAAGTTTTATGATGTAATTGCACTCTTTGAAAGTTCTAAAATTTAATTGTATTTTCGCAATAAGATTTAGGACTTTCAGTGTACTTATCCCTACAATCAATTGCTTCTTGTGGAGGAAGGAAAATATCTTATTTCCATGGCAAAATAGTTTCATTTTAAAGAATATACGACAAAAGAAATTGCTAAAACGAAAGAACCATCCGAGGATAATTCTTAATGTTCTTGAAGAGGGACCCTCAAATCAAGGGATGTTGACCATTAAGCTAACCATGATGAGTTAACTAAACTAAAAGATCTTGAGGATGAGGACCCATCTTGAAGGTGAGGGAACGTACATTGTACTTCCTGGTACTGTGTTCCCAAAGGTATGAGCATGTACTACTTAGTTTTCTAGTGAGATTAAAAGCAATGGAAGTGTAGATCTCCTTCATACTCTTCTTCTCTCGCTTTTGTCATGGCACATCATGCTTCTCAATTATCTCCCATCTCATTTATATGTGCGAGGTCTCTCGAGTTAACACATATCGATCCTCTAGTTTGTATCTGACGGAATCAGAAGGTAAGCTTGTTGTCTTGTTTTTCACCGGTTCAATTTCTTGTGCTACCCCTATCTTGCTTGTTCATGTCGGGTGGTACAGCTGATACGTTCTTAATTGACCATATGGTGCAGTTTATACTACTTGCTCATCGCCCACATAGACAAGCCAATAATGCACGTCCCGGACCGTGTGCTGTGGCTCCTCACTCGTCGTACCGCGTGAGCCTCATGTAGAGCCCGCATTGAATTGTGACTTGGACATGAATCGGATGCACTCAATTCACAAATCTCTTGTCTTTAGGATATCTATCTTCATCGGCTAAAGTACATTGCAAGTACCAAAATTTGACCTTAGTGCCAAAACTTTCAAAACGATCACTTAAGTGCCAATTTTTTTTTAAAAAAAAAAACTCAACTCGCCGGAGTTAATATTGAAGTGAGCGTTTTCCAAAAAATTTAGAACTTAAGTGATTATTTTAAAAGTTTTGACACGTAAATGATCATTTTTAAAAAAATTTAGCACTTAAGTTATCGTTTTGAAAGTTTGACACTAAAATGAGCATCATACATAAGTTTTGGCACTTGTAGTATACTTAAGCATGTATTCATCTAAATCAACACACTGGCAGTGTATCGAATTCAACATCATTCAAAAGGGCTTAAGCAATTAATTTATGGTTCTATATTCTTCACTTTCGCCAAGTGGGTCGATGTCTAATGCGTTTTGAGCGAATATACTATTCATTCCATATGCTCTTATTCAATTTGTAATTGCATGTAAGATTACACTTCTTTTGTGAATCGATTTTTTCAGATCATCAACCTTTCTGTTGTCTCTCTTCTTGGGCAGACCCAATCAGCCGGTGCATTTTATTCCTTTGCCAAGATCTCACGCAAGCTTTTTCTTTGTCATGTGCAATCCCTTTTGTCAGACAAGAAATCAATTATTCAGCTCTAGGCATGTCTGAGTTGATAATTGTGTTACACATGTACCACGTGCTTACATAATGAAAAGTGGAGTATGCCAAACATTTTGGTCATGATTTGGGCACTAAGTGATTAGGAGGGAAGAAAAAGGCGGTCCATGACCAGCTGATACCGAGGATATCATTTTAGGTAAGAAAAGGAGTTATTTTAAAAGATTAATTAGTTCTTTTTAATTATGTATATATAATATGAAATTGATTTGGTGTGGAGCAGTTAAGATACCTTAATTAGTTCATAACTCATGAGCTTAAACTTTTGAGTGAAGGTAGGTTCACCTAGTTTTATTGACGAGCTCGGATTTGGGCTTCCTCTTAGCGTTCTTCCCGTCTTAAGGTATCGGGCTTTTACCGTGTACTCTCAAGTATTAGAATGGTTGATTGGTGACCTACTCCCAATATGTGTCGGGTTTGATGAATATCTCCGAGAAGAGATCCGATAAGAACGGCAATATGTTAACGGTTATCTTGTTATTACGTCACATGTCATCATTAATGATAATGCTGCAGAAGTCGTTGCATGCATGTTTCTATAGTTTCTATAGATCATGTAGACCAACATCATCTCAACCATTGATGGTTGAGTCCACATAATCAATGGTGGAGGTGGAGTTGATCTACATCATAAGTCATGCAATATTTCATAATGTTAGAGTCAAAGGGTGGAAATATTTGATCTCTACACACCAAGTTGAGCAAAACCCTAGTTGTGACTAAAGAGCCGGAAGGCTGTTGCTTCCACATTAGATCTGCCCTTCTAGGATTTGGTTCTTTCACACACTGTTTCTTGTCAAGGCCATTTTCTCTTTCACTAATTCATACATATCATTAAAAAAAAAAACAAATATAAAAAGATCTTTTTCTTTCCGGCCAATAGAAACTTGGACTGAAATTCATTGGCAAATGTATAATTACCACACGAATCGAACATGGTCAATTGTACCTAGTCGGGCCACGGGATATTATAGTAATCAAATCAAAGAACAAGGTCACTGCCGTGCATACGACAAGTTAACCTCGTCCATGATTATAATGATTAACAGGTTGGCCATGTCGCGCTTATCTTCTTTTGCCCCCAGATGACCTCCTCAAATAATTTGATTAGCAATTACGCAAGATAATTCCACCAAAACGAGTTCGATCGATATGACAACGTAAGCTCGGTTTTATTCCTAACGACTTTGTTCTTGTCTTAGCGTTCTCGTCATCATCCGATAGTAGCATCGGCAACGCAATTGAGGACGACGGACCTCAATAAACACGAGATTCCGATTAAGTCGTAAAAACATAATTCCTCGTGAGCTTAAATAAAAATAATAATTCCTCGCAAATGATAGAAACTAGTGGCATTTGCGCGAAGATTTCTATTTTAGTCGAACTAGTTGAGTGGGTTGCTAAAGACGTTTTATTATTCAATAGACTGATGTAAGCTCCGGTATATTTTTCTTTTTCCTTTTTGCCATGATAATAAGTTCCATTGGTCTTCCGCTACTTTTGAATTTCTTTTCTGGTAGTGCGGTGACTAATTAAAAGCTACACCACTGTTTTCCATCTGTATCTAGAATATTATATATAACCAAGGATAATGACATAAATAGTTCTTAAATTTTGGATCAATATATAATGTGATCTCCACACTTTAAATTTATTCAACGTGGTTCCTAAACTGTAGCCCATTGTGCAGTTTGGTCTATAGACTTTTGGTACATGTTCAATTTAGTCATTAGATTGTATGAAAATGTTCAATATTGTCATTCCATTATTTCCAGTTTAGGGTCAAGACGGAATATTTTCGTACAATCTAAGGTTTAAATTGAACATGTATAAAAAATTTAGGAACTACATTGAACAAATTAAAAGCTCAGGAGCCACATTGAATAATTTTAAAGTTCAGTGATCACATTGCTTATTGAGTCAAAATTCAGGAATCATTAGTTTTATCTATCCGACTTTTAATTAGGACGGCTGTAGTGTGAAATGAGTTCGTGTGCTGTGCAGGGGAGATGTCGATTGAAAAAAATGATTGCTTAAGGAGTGGATGACAGGGCAATGGAATGGTGTCCAAACGCGCTAGGAAACTTCCGTAAGATAGGGATCTTCTTCCGGTTAAGGAGGGGCTGCCGTGGGAATAGCATCAATTTAAGTAAAGTGTCTACACGCCTCGAACGTACTCATTCCATTTCGTTCTTCCTGAATTCTTCCGTCGATTCGCCGGCGGAGGCAAATCTCCGACGAGGGAGGTAATTTGGTATGTAACGAAAGACGTTCCCGTCCTCCCAAACCGATAGTTTATTGTGTCAAAGTTCGGCTCGTTAGACGAAAGAGAAGATGCGCAATTAGATAATCTGTGACGATTCATTTGGAAGGATTTATTGATGTCGGGCAGTGGGGAGTGTATAAATTGTTCTACTGGATAGGGGCAGAGGCTGTGATGACCGGCCTCTAAGGCTTTATTTGTTTCGATCTAGAAAATATTTTTATATGAATGATCTTTTTTATCACTCAACATAATTAGCCAACGAAATATGTATTGACATCGATAGAAATTTATGTCTAAAAATGTTTTATGGACGACAGAAATATTTTTCACTCGCTCATTTTTAAAAGCGAAATAAGCAACTGGTTTTAAGAAAAATATTTTCTAAATTATTTATACTTCGCAAATGGACGGATCCTAAGAACCATTCACTTTTGGATCTATAGATGTGGCGTCCTCTCAAGGAAAAAAGTAATTTATTTGTTCCCATTCACACCTATGTTTTCATCAAGATTTAAAATTCCGTCCATGACATATGAATTTGACGGTTCACTGTCTATGCATCAATCATGCGGATCAATACAACTTTTCGTTTCCTTTCATATTCAATTGTCAATCGGCTGTCCCATGTAGGGTCATGCAATTTTCAGAGTCCCTTCGTGGATTTTTCTTTCTCGAATCTGCTTTTCTTTGGGACTCTTAAGGATTGTTATACACCAATATTCACCGAAAATTCGCGTTTTGGTCGGAAATTGCCCACGAGATCGTCGTAAAAACTGATTATTTTCGCGACGGGTTCGTCGGATGCTGAGATTGCGCAACGACGTTTGTGTCATTAACTTAAATTACTCGGAAAAAAGACCAAATCTTTAGAGTACATGATGCAAATGTTAAATCAACATCGCTCTCCATGTTTTTGGCATGTTCCGTTGAAAAGTGTCTCGAGGGAATCATCCCCAGCTGTAGAACGTCCACGGCATGTCGGCGAGGGGGGTCCGCTTAATTTTCGCAAAGAAAGTTGACAACGAGACTAAACCCTAATCAGATAATGATTATCCAGACAGCGTGCTTATCAATCGAATACTGTAATTAGCTTCTCGAACACATTTTAAATGAGCTTTTTCTGAGTCTCTGATCTGGATCTACTTCCTATGCTTTTATGCCGACAGTAATATAAAAAAATAATATTTCGCCTTAAAATTACCCAATCCATTCTAAACATATTGCCCGAGTACTAACTTAGTTGAAAATTTTCAAATCTTATCAATTTAATCCCGAATCTTTGCGTAAAATTCAAATGCAGTCATTTCCTTTAATTTCTCTTGGAAATTGCTGACCTGTGTTGGAGTTGGCGAATGTTTCTTGGAAATGTTCCAACGACAAGTGACCAATGCGCACGGAATGCGGGAGTTCGAGGGCAGCGCCCGACACGGGGTCCTTTACGCAGGGCACTTTTATTTAAATTGGCTCATTTATTGAGGGATTAAAGGTATTTCGAATAGGTTTAGGTTTTGGGCTTATTTATGGCATATATATT
This sequence comes from Rhodamnia argentea, assembly GCF_020921035.1. Taxonomy (NCBI): domain Eukaryota; kingdom Viridiplantae; phylum Streptophyta; class Magnoliopsida; order Myrtales; family Myrtaceae; genus Rhodamnia; species Rhodamnia argentea. The sequence goes on along the minus strand of NC_063152.1, from coordinate 2,464,747 downwards.
TACTCATTTTTGGCTGATTATTGTAATGAGTTGTGCGGTTGTAAACCTAAATCATAGTGAAATCTCTTTACTGAACGTAGCCCTATTTTGGGGTGAACCTGGATAAACCGTGCAGCGTCTAATTTTCTTCTATTATCTATGTGATCGTTTTGAATCGGTTTGTGATACGACCCTTACATCCTGAGGGCCCAGTCATCGTCGGGGATCTTACGAGGCACACTACTATATCAGCAATTTTTTACGAAAACCGATTTGAAGGCCCAAATTGACAAAATTAAAAAGATTATGACTGAATTTGCATCCAAACAATAAATTTCGGATTGATTGGACAATTTCCCTGATTTCCTATACGCTGTTGTTTTGCGTAGGAATTGACACAGTTTGGTCTTAGCTTATATCCTACTGTATAGACCTCACAGGAACAATTGGTAGAAGTAGCCAGGACTGTAAAGCCATTATTTCACATCGGAAAAAATAAACCAAACATGCTTTTACATTCCTATGTCTTGCAATTTGCAAAGTGAGAAGAAAAACTGAAGATGGTTTTCCTAATTTTCTTTCTGATTCATTTTCGGGAGAATGGTGATATTCGTGCTTTATTTTTACTTCAATAATTTACGCATTCTTAGGCAAAAACGAAACAGTGTCCACGCAATCTAAAAGATGGTCAGGTCAAAAGAGTTAAAGTCAGACATTTTAAGGAATGATTCAATTTGCAAAACTTTTGCTTAAGCTTTTTAAAAGAAAGCTTCGTTTTTTGACCGATGAACCTGACCCAAACAGATGCTCCGAAAGGCTCCTCTTAAACAAGAGAAATCATCATAGTGTAAACTAGTTCCCGTAAAGATTAGGAGTGATTGGTTCCCGATCGGATCCGGTCCATTCTGGAATTGTGAACCGGATTGCGAGGACCGGTTCTAGAGGTTTCAATGACCGAGAAACGGGCCGGATGGTCTTGGAACCGGATTGACCAGTCCGGTCCGGTTCTCGGGCAATCCAAATCAGAACAATTACGTTTCATTTTTTATTTGTCGTTGAATTTTTCTTGTTAATTACATACTCATTGGACCACCTCTCGTTAATTGTGTCGCATTGTTGCTAAACCAAAAAGTCATACTAAGCATCCTAAGCATCTTAGGTTTAAGTTTAGGTTTACATTTAGGAAATATTTCTTGTTAAAAAAAAAAAACATTAGTCGGTCCGTTTTCCTCCTAGAATCGGGAATTGGACCGGAACCCCCCGAGAAATGGACCGAACCGACCAGATCGATCGGTTCATTATGCTCAGGCCCATAGTAAATATCCCATGATTATTCATTCGGCTTCAAGGCACAAACTTGCCTTTTGGACTGGGCTACCTATAGAACATTATCAAACTAGAGTTCTCTACGAGTTATGGGTTTTTTCAATCAAAAAAAAATATATTACCGTTTAGGGAAAAAATAATACCGTTTGGGGTCCGGACTGGCCGGCCAACCGCCTGGCCCTCCCGCCGCCCCAACCCCCGCGATTGCATTCTAGCAAATTATCTTCTAAAAAAAATTATAAAAATTCTCAAAAATTAGTAAATGGCGACAATCAACTGGCCATGGACGATCAGGTATTTTCGCCAATGACTTTAAAAATGACGATTTGCCCTTCAACAAATTGTCTTCAAAAAATTTAAAAACTAAAAGGCCATAATCAACATGTCAGCACGATGATTTGACGAACTTTAAAAATAACGGTTTACCATTCAAAAATGTCGCAAAAATTAAAAAATCAAAATTAATAAATGCCACAATCAAACCATAGACATTGTATTTTGATGACTTTAAAAGACGGTTTGTCCTCAAATTGTCTCCCAAAAAAATTTAAAAATCCAAAATAGTAAATGGCCACAATCATGGCCGACTAATTTTAACCTTAAAAAGACGATTTTGCCCTCCAAATCTTTCAAAAAATTAAAAAATCTCAAAATTAGAAATGACCATAATCAACCAGACATTCAGATTTTGCCACGACTTTAAAAATGACGGTTTGCCCTCTAGCAAAGTTTCCAAAAAATTGTAAAATCTCAAAAATTAGAAAGCCACAATCAACCATGGACGATTAGTATTTGGCCGACGACTTTAGAAGTGACGTTTGCCCCGCAAATTGTCTTTCAAAAAATTTAAAAAAATCTCAAAAATAGTCAATGACCATAATCAACCTAGGACATATTTGCGACGACTTTTAAAATACGGTTTTCCCTTCTAGTAAATTGTCTCCCAAAAAATTTTAAAAAGAAAATCCACAATCACGGCCAGATGATAGTTTGTTCCTCGGCATTTTTAAAAAGGAAATCATTATTTTGTTAAGTTTTTAATAATAATTATTTTATTTATAAATTGTTTCTTTGAAGCTTATTTTATTGGGTAATTAATAAGAATATTGATAAAAGAAAGTTAGATATATGAAAAATATGTTATTTTCATAATAGATAATAATCGAACCAATACATGTACTAACGATGTCGTCTCCTACCGACATCCCGTTGCAACGGGCCTCTTGCTCGCGGGTCTAGTATGACGACGAAGAGGGAGGAGGAGGATGCGACAGGAGGATGAAAGAGAAGGCATATCTTGGAAAAATACCCCAAACATACATATCCTCTAGAAGCCCAATAAAAAGTAGGAAATCGGACCAACGAAGAGAAAAAAGAGATCCCCGGAAAGGGGAAAAAAGGACGAACCGCAGGAAACCGTCTAGTCTAATCATTGTATGAACGAAGGAAGCACAACACAGAGCAGGAGTCCTCCGTCGAAAACTGTCATCGAGGCCCAACGGGTGTCGCGTAGGGTGGGGTGGGGCATCACGTTAGCCGCCTCTCCTCATCGGGCATATAGCATGCCCAGCTAAACGAAATCAAAGGAGAGATGAGCTTTGGAGGGCGAAACGAGGAAGACCATGGATGCTTTCAACAGAACCTCGGCTCAAGCAGAGCCGAAGGCTAGGCTGTGAAAGGCTATACACCTCACGTCAATTAAAGGGAAGCACCCGAATATAACGGGAAAAAACCCGCCTTGCTTGCGCTTGCTCGGCACTATAATGCCGAAGAACCCCGCACCCAGTCCGAGCCGGTCCTAGTCAGCATTAAGACTACCGAGCGGGTCTTGCTCCACTAAGACGCCGCGACCTCAAAACGTAAATAAGTTTTTCCCCAATTTGGTAAATTTTTTTTTTATGCAATTTGAAAAAAAGCCCACGAGTTATTCTTTCTTATTTGTTTGCTGTATTTGGTGAATCACAAGGAGAACCACTTTTCTCTTGTGCTTCTTCTTCTTCTTCTTTTGTGTGTGTGTGTGGAAAGATACAATTTTTCTGCTGAGCAGAATATCTTGACTAACTAGTGGCTCTGTTTACCGTAGTATCATGGGACAGGTCGACCTGTGTCCACGAAAGAACCACATGGGAGGGGGTCGGGAAACTTGTTCGGAAAACGTTGACATCTAGCGTCTCCAGAAGAGAACAAAACAGGAATCGATAACGAGTCTTGCAGTAGTTGATGAGCGCGTAAAGAAAATGTTTTCTTTCAGACTCTCTCTTTCTTGGCGGTTGTGACTAAGCAAAGGCAAGAGAAAGTTCAACCGCTCCTTCCTCTGCGGTGCTCTTCAGCCAATCTTCTTCTTCTTCTTTCTATTCTTCGTGGAGACACGAGAAAAATGAGCGCGAGCCTTTGAAAGACGAATGCTCGTTCTTTTTTTTTTCTTCTACCTTCTTTAATTTTTATTCGCTGTGATGTCAGAGGACACGTTGTTTTGGTGGCAACACGACGACGCCGTTTTCATGTGGGGGCAGACGGGGAGCGTCTCGGCAGAGACCACCAAGCACCGACAGAAGTTCCCTATAAGAAGGCCCCCCTTCAATGGAAGGTGAAGGTCACACAAGAAGAAAGAGACTGATCACAACACAAGTTTAGAGAGAGAGAGAGAGAGAGAGAGAAGAGATGGGAAGACTTCTAGGGTTTGGGTTCGCTCTGACCCTGCTGTTTTGCATGGCTCAAGGCGATGTCCTCCACTATGATTTCGTGGTGAGTATGAACGTCTCCTTCCTGTGCTCTTTTAAGTGCGCCTTTTCTTGGCCAGACGGATCATTTGTTACAAGTTTTAGACTCCTTTGGAGACGCTACAGTCGAACCACGATCTCATAATTCGTAGATGATCGTCTTTTTGCGGCGATGATCGTCGCATCTAAATCTCTTAGCTAGCTAAATCTTGGACTATGCTCGAGGCCGAGTGTTACAGCATTCATATACCAAACTACATGCGTTTTTTTTTTTTTTCTTGATGATTTCAACTTATTGAATGTTTGGTAGTAATCCCAAAATGTCTAAGGGTGCTATGATTTATTTTACTTATTCTTCTGGGAGAAGGTTTCCATTTCCAACCAACCCCATCTGGACTCTTCCTTCCAGAAGAAAGTGCAGACGCGGGCCTTTGAATTGATTGATGTTAGTCGTAGATAGTGGCGCACCAAAAGGGCTCTACATCAATTTAATAAGAGAGATTGTTTTAGATGTATAACGGTCCAAGTGACATGGGAGGATTTCTTTATTGGTGGCAGGTGAAGGAGACACCTGTGGAGATATTGTGCGAGACGAACCGGACCGTATTGACCGTGAATGGTATGTTTCCTGGGCCGGAGATCCGTGCTCACAAGGGCGACACCATTTACGTCAATGTCACCAACACAGGACCTTATGGAATCACCATTCACTGGTAACAATAATAAATCCATCCCCCCCCCCTCCCTCTCTCTCTCTCTCTCTCTCTCTCTAATAATGTACACACTTGTAGGCACGGAGTGAGACAAATAAGGTATCCCTGGTCGGACGGCCCAGAGTACATCACACAGTGCCCGATCCCCACGAACTCAAGCTTCCTTCAGAAAGTTACACTCACCGAAGAAGAAGGCACGCTGTGGTGGCATGCTCACAGCGACTGGACACGCGCCACTATCCACGGCCCTATAATCATTTTGCCTGTCAACGGCACCGATTACCCTTATGAGTTTGACGAACAACACACAATCGTGATCTGTAAGCTATTTTCGACTTACTTAAACAACAGAAATAAGTTTTTCACTCGCACACGCACAAATAACAATTTGTATTGGTTTTCTTACCAAAATTACAATTTGGCATGATGTAGCTGAATGGTATGCGAGAGATACTAAGGAAATAATAGACGAGGCTCTTGCTTCCGGAGGCGATCCAGACTTGTCCGTGGCCTATACCATCAATGGTCAACCAGGAGACACCTATACTTGCTCTAATGGTACTAATTCTAGACTTGAGTGTGATGATATATGCTATTAATATTAAAAAGAAATAGTCTTAATCAAAGTTAATGAAATAAAACTTTTTTACCTTATTGATTAATCCTTTTTTTTTTTTTTTCCCTTTTGCAGATTCGACGTATAATTTAACGGTTGTGCAAGGAAAAACATATCTCCTCCGGATCATCCACTCCGGGTTGAACGAAGAGATGTTCTTCGGCATAGCCGAGCACAATATCACTGTGGTCGGGATGGACGGAGCTTATTTGAAGCCGCTTAATACCAACTACCTCATGATAACTCCCGGTCAAACGATGGACGTTTTGGTCACGGCGAACCAAACCCTTGGTCGCTACTACATGGTGTTCAGTCCATTCGTGGACACCAATGCCCCGTCCAACGAGAACGTCACGAGGGGGATATTCCAATACAGCGGCTATAACGAATCGGAGACTCCCACGTTACCCGAGCTTCCGGGTTTTACCAACAAAAGCGACGCTGGAAACTTCACTATCCAGCTGAGGAGTTTGAACAGCGAAGATCATCCTTCCACTGTTCCGACCAGCATTACTAGGAACATTACGATCACGGTGTCCGTGAATCAGCAGCCATGTCCTGCTAATCAAACATGTACCGGTCCAGACGGCAGTATGCATTCGGCAAGCTTGAACAACATAAGTTTTTGGGCTCCCTCGATTAGCATTCTCCAAGCATACTACAAGTACGTAAATCGCTAGACCTACAAATCTTGATCCTATTTGTTTTGATTGAATATCTTTCTCAAGGCGATAGAGTTGATTCGGGCGTAAATATTCTCTAAATAGAAGCAATTTAACCGGTTAAAACCTTCATCGTCTTAAAGCAAAGGCGTAATTCATCATCTAAATGTGTCTATAACAATATGTTTGTGGTGTGTGCAGCAATACAAGTGGAGTCTACAACAAAACCTTTCCGGATGAACCACCTTTTGTGTTCGACTACACCGGGAATGTTTCGGCCTTAGGGGAAGCTGCCAACGTGAGTACCGAAGTGTTGATGATTAACTATGACGAGGAGGTCGAGATAAGATTCCAGGGGACCAATTTCGGAGCAGCGGAGAATCACCCGATGCATTTACACGGCTATAGCTTTTATGTCGTCGGAATGGGCGACGGAAATTTTAGCGACACCTACATATCAGAGTATAATACAGTGGATCCGCCTTACGTCAACACCGTCGGACTCCCCAAGAACGGGTGGACAGCGATTAGATTCAAAGCCGATAATCCAGGTACTATGACTCCATTGATTGAAAAGGCATATGAACATGTAGTTTTCGTGGATTTAGACTTGTGTGTGAATGCAAAATTGACAGATTAGTCTTTTTCGGGCGCTTGTAGGAGTGTGGTTCATGCACTGTCACTTAGAACGCCATGCGAGCTGGGGAATGGACACGGTCCTCATCGTCAGAGACGGGACGAGCAGCGACCAGAAGATGCTTGCGCCTCCCGGAGATATGCCTCCTTGTTCCGGATCGTAATCAGGATGTTGTTTGATTCGAGTTCTTAGGACAAAGGCTATAGATATCCTTCTGGGAATAAATCATCTGAATCTTGTATCGGACTTTGCAGTAAAGCATCATCAGTCTAATAAGTTTCGATCGTAACATTTGTTTTGGCAAGGCAAAAAGTTTTTCTTCGATTCCATGAGTGATTTGAAATTGTATCTGTACGGTGCCGACGATGAATCCAAAAATAATTTATAGAGGCGAAATTTTCAATGATCGTTTCAGTAAGTTTGTAGGACAAATTCAGCATAGTTAAATAAATTTATTATGTAAACTAACATATGTGTTCCACAATGTCATAGCCAAAATGCATGCAACTTTCAATCTTGACATGAAAGAGTCAATACAAGCGGAATCATTAATGACTGGATCTGTTATCCATTGAGAAAGTTTTAGGTAGTCCTGTCCCCATCATATTTGCATAGTCCTGAACCACTCAGTGATTCGGTAGGCGCCTCTAGCGGAGAAATAAGATGGGTTGTGTCAAACCGTGGATGAGAGTTTGCGATTCTTCCGGTTCCCCGCTTCGCTAAGGTTTTTCGACTATAATGCCACTAAAATATCTAAGTGTGTGTATATGGATAATTAAATGAAATAATATTTAGTATTCTAAAAAAAAAATATTGTACAAAGTAGGTTTATATTGGTTAAATTAAAAAGTTTAGAATTTAATTTACAACTAATTGGGTAATTATCTCATCTTGTGCCCATGTATTGGCCAAAGCCCACACAGGTCTCTTCATATTTGAGTTCAATGGCCCAAATCTTAAAACACTTGGCCCATGTTAAAATTCTACACTCCAGTCAAATTACCCACACTGAGGTCGATTGTCATTTATTCAACTTTGGAACCAACAGGCATGTTAGCTCGCTCGCGAGATATGGTGGCAAAGGGCCTATTATTTATTATTATTTTTGGATTGACCGGAGCAACAATACAATTTTTGTGGCTCAAATTTCATCAATGGCTCATATTATTTTGGCCCATGAGAAAAAGAGGAGAGAGATGACCACCGGGTAGACCGCATGTAAAGTATAGTTTTGAACTAGGCTTTCGTGTGTAGATGACAATTAACGTGAGCACATTTCAAAGGTAACATGATCTCTAGCGTTACCCGGCATTCCTTCATATTTATACTGGGCTTACGAAATGCCAAGCCTGCATTGTTTCGGAGAATCATAGTTATGTCAGTTACTGTTACTTGCGCTTGATTGAAACATGATAGTCTATTTTTCCTATTGTCCCCACAATGTAGGGTTTGGACTATAATGCCACTAAAATCTAACACCTTGTATATGGCATGTTTAACGAAATAATATTTAGTATTCTAAAATGCAAATTTCATCCCATCGTAGGTTTATATCTGGTAAATTTAAAGAAGTTTAGCTAGATTTAAGTTACAAGAAGCTTGGGTAATCTATAGACTCATCTAGATGCCACATGTTGGCCCAAGAAACTAAGATTGTCATGCTAAGCATGCTTTAGGGTTCAATGGCCCAAATCGTGATGCACATGGCTGATAAAATCTACAAAACTCCAGTCAACTTACCCTTACTGAGGTCGATTGTACATGCTATTCAACTTTGGAACCCACAGGCATGTAAGCTCGTGAATTTGGTGGCAGAATCGGACCCTTTGTCGATAGTACGATGTTCGAGAACTATGCAACACGTTGGTTAGACGAAGATGGCCGGTGGCCCTTGCCCAGAGAAAGAGAGGAGAGAGATGACCACCCTCCCTCGCGCGAAAGTATAGTTTTGAACTAGGGCTTTCGTCGTGTAGATGACAATTAACGTGAGCACATTTCAAAGGTAACATGATCTCTAGCATTACCCGGCATTCCTTCATATTTATGTTAGACTTACGAAATGCCAAGATTCCCTATTTCGAAAAAAATCATAGTTATTTCACATGTACTGATACTGAATTTGTATGAAAATCAAGATTGTCTATTTTATAAAGGCTGTCTGATCCCCACAATGTAGGGTTTGCAGCCCTTCACCTAAATCTAATACCTTTCGGCCCATGTCTAACGATAAAGCATCGAGTTAAAATCATGCAATCTGGTCACATCTTAACTCTAATTTAGTGGGCTAGTCAAGGAAAGAAGCTTGTAACTTAGACTAATTAGATGCGACATGGCCCTAAAAGCAACCTAAGATTGTCATGCTAAGCATGCTTTAGGGTTGTCGAAACACGTGATGCAGGGTGTGACGAAACACAAACCTTAGCTTTCATGAGCATTGAACCACAGTTCTTTTAATTTATAATTATGTTAAACTTCTTAGTTTTAAATCCTTTAAAAAATATGAAGAGCATATGTCGAACGAATCTTGATATCAAAAAAATAAATACCTAAAAAAAACGTCCGATCCCTTCTTTGCGGCCTTCACCTAATTCCAATACCTGGGCCATTCTCAAAAGCATTGAGTTAAAATATGCAATTAGTCACCAATATGGGAGATGAGTCATCAAATTATACTTTTTCAGACTCATTTCACGAATTATGGAGAGTAGAATCGATTTACAATGCACGAAATTGTGTTTAAAATGCGTTTTTGTTATGGTCTCACGTTTTCGGTTCCGGGATTTCTTGATATATAATTGACTTGATTTGATAAAACGAGATTTCGGTAATTTCCGGTGTAGATTTCCTTTATGCTTTTGGGAATGCTCCCCGCAATAAGAGCTGTTACCATCACTTCACAACTCACTACTACCATCCATCACTTTTATTCTATATCAACAGCCTAAATTTCCCGAATTTACTTGCACACATCAAACCTGTCGAAATGGCGAGCTTCGACTTGAACATAGAGAAGCAGGATGTCGATGCAGAAATCTCATATTCTTGGAGCAACAAACGAGCTGGTTGGATCACTTTCCCCTTCCTCGTGGGTTGGTTTCTCTCTCTGCGTGTGCATGCGCACTAGATTTGTCACCAACATTTAAATCTCATTTGCAGAGTTATGCAAGGGGTTCATCCCATAATAATGCATGCATTTCACATATTATATCGTCCCTGACAATACTGTTAGGAAATTATTTCCCTTTGTGAAATTGGACTTACATCTGAAGCATTAACAGTACATTAATCTCAAGAACTGGAGTCTTCACACCAAGTTTGACTATACATTTCCTTTTTAGTCAGAAAACTTATGAATTTGCCATTTGTGACAGTCTTAGATCGAAAGTTTGACATGGCGGGTTAGTTCAATTTATGCAGGGGCATTGGTGTTCCTGGGGGTAGGTGGAACGGGGTGGCTGATGAACTTGAACGTGCTTCTCATCGAAGAATTCAACGCGAAGAGCATCGACGCGGCGCATATTTTCAATGTCGTCAATGGTTGCATGAATTTCCTTCCCCTTCTTGCCGCGATCGTCGCCGACTCTTTCCCCGGCTGCTTTTGGGTCGCCTCCATCTCATCTTCTATTGCCGTGATGGTAATGAATCAAATCCATAACAGCATTTGAGGAAAATCAAGAACATGAATGCGTTGTGATATCCCTAATTGATCATCATCTTTCTTTGCTAACATTGTAAGGAGTACTTCTTTTATCCCTAACAACGACCCTGGCTCCATTGAGGCCTGACCCCATACGTTGGCAAATCGAGCTCCTGCGCAACCCCATCGAAGCTTCAATTTGGGGTCCTTTACGCGGGTAATGTAGGAGCCAAAAGCGTTGCAGAAATTTGGAGGTTTCAATGCGAGAGAGAATTCGAGTATGCAAATATGAGAGTAGTATTCAAATAGCCTTTGCTAAGGCTTTACACAAAGAAAAATACAAGCTTTGCTCTAAGCTTGAGTACAAATTCACTCTCTCTAACTCTCTCCACTCTAAGGCTACACTATTACAAGTTTAATTCTAGTACCTATTTATAGAGGAATTCCACCCCCAAGGGACTCCAAAAATTTGCCGACTATAATGTGAACACGAGGAAGCTCCACCGGCTTCAATTTCAGAACAAAACTGCCGCAATTTTTTTTGTTATCCCATCCACTTGCCGAACTTCACCGCCGAAGAGTGTGAACGAAGAAGATGCTGCCACATGTTTCCATCCAAAGTCCACTTGCATGCGAGTTTGACAAGTCAAACTCCCTATCCACCGCCAATAACAAGAGAAAGTGAACTTTGGTGCATCTACTTTTTCTTCTTCTTTTTAATTTTCTTTCCAAAAAATCAATTTTATATTCTCAACAGGTATAGCCCTAGCGACTCTCGGCATGTCGGGAACGAGGCTGACCATGGTGACTTTGGGAGCGAACCAATTCCAAACCCAGCAAGACCAATCCACCTTCATCAACTGGATCTTGGGCTTCCAGTTTGGGTCTCTCATCGTTGGGAGCACGGTCATTGTGTACATCGAGGACAGCGTGAGCTGGGGCCTAGGGTTTTGGCTATGTGTCGCCGTGAACGTTATTGGCCTCGCTATTTTCTTGCTCGGAAGCCGGTTTTACCGCCATGGCAAGCCCCGGGGGAGTCCGTTCCTGACCTTAGCTCGCGTCGTCTTTGCTAGTATCCGGAAGAGGAAGATCACGGTCACATCCGACGATGCCGACAATTACTACTATGGACAAGACAGAAACAGTGAGGCAAAGGTTGTGCTCGTACAGCCTCGAAAGAACTTGAGGTAAAGACATGAGAATGTTAGACGTGCACTTTCTGAACTCCAGTGAAAAAATTTCGTTTTCCTTTTGACCTTTTGGCAGGTTCTTCAACCGCGAAGCCTTGAAAACCGAAGGAGACGCCAAGTCCGATGGCTCCGAAGCGAAAAGCCGGAGGCTATGCACGGTTGGCGAAGTGCAAGATCTGAAAACCCCAATAAGTGTGCTGCCATTATGGTTAACCGCCATATTCTTGGCCACTCCAATGGCTGCCCAAAGCAGCTTGACAATCCTCCAAGCTCTCGCGACCGACCGCCACTTAGGACCCTGATCCGAGATCCCGCCCGGGTCGGTCCTTGCCTTGACCACCGTCGCCGCGGTGCTGTCCATCGCCATCACCGATCGCTTCCTATGCCCCATGTGGCAGAAGCGGATGGGCTCGGCCCCGTCTTTGCTCCAGCGAATTGGGGTGGGCCACATTTTGAATGCGCTAGGAATGGTTATATATCTGCACTAGTTGAATCACTCAGGCTCCAATCAGCCCCACTCCAGTAACCGTCCCATGCCGGCATCAATGTCTGTCTTGTGGCTATTCCCTCAACTTGTGGTTGTTGGGTTTGGTGAGGCGTTTCATCTGCCCGGACATGTCACGTTCTATTACCAGAAGTTCCCGAAGAAATTCTTTAACAACGCGACCACTATGATCACCACAGCAGAGGGGATCGCCTACTACCTGAGCACCGTACTGGTCGATCTGGCCCATCGGCACACGGGATGGTTGCCGGAGAATTTGAATGACGGGAGGCTGGACCTTGTGTACTAGACTCTGGCTGGGGTTGGGGTGGTGAATTTTGGCTATTATTGTACAATTGCTAGGTTCTACAGAGATGGGGATGGCAGTAACTCCTAGCTAGCGTGAAATTTGTAAAAACTAATAATGTCACTTGCAATGAACAAGAATGAGAGATTGGACCCGACAAGCTAGAAATTCAGCGTTATGCTTACCAAAAAAGGGAAAAATTAACATGTATTTGATTAATTAGTGACAGTTTTCGTTGTTTAGGTATCAACGCTCTGAAATTATTTGAACGTTGTGGGAATTTCCTTCGCAAAGTACTTGAATTTTGTGTCATCTTGAAAATTATTAATAAGTTATATTTGACTATTCATTAGATGGAGAGCAAAATTTTATTGCTCGGACTAAATTGGTACTAATACAATTGTTTTAGGACTTTTCTTATACTTTTCCCTAATTTTCTAAGACAAGTCAATTGGCTAATGTAATATGTCGGAAGTAATTTATACTTACCTACATTCGTTAAATTCACAATCTTTTTAATTGGGATATGTAAATAAAAATCGTTTCCACTTGGCCGGGAAAAGCACTTTAAGGAAATAATATACTTTTTTTTTGGTCCAAGGAAATAATATACTTAAAAAGGTATATAACTTGTTATTGCAGGTTATGAGCTGGAATATGGTACACCATTAGTACTTCAACCTCACCCAGGATGGATCGGTGTACTACGATTGTAATGAACAAACAAGTTATATTCGTTCTGCCGATACTAATTCATTCCTAAACCTTTTTAAATTTTATCAATTTAGTCCTAATCATTTACACAAAATGTCAATATAATCCTTTCGATGAAGTCTCAATAGAAATCCCTAACGTGGCGGTTCATTCATCGTTGGCCATCTTACGCCACACACTGTTACCTCAATGATTTCTGATGAAATTTTTTTTAAAGGATAATATTTATAAATTTCGTAAAGGTTTATGATTAAATTAATAAAATTAAAAAATTTCATACTAAATTGATATTCGTGCAATTGATTTGACAACATTTCATAAATAATATACGTCATGTGGGTGGGTGTATATGAACTCTACCTCCACGTTACAATTTATGGGTGGGTTGACGTACAAGGTGTATTAATTCACTGAGGGAAAGTCATCCCTCTGTCAAGACATTGGAGCACTTGTACGGTGTTAATTTACATGTCCATGTGTGTCTCCATGTTAATCTCGGAATTGCAATAGTTGAAGTCACGTTTCTTATATGCAAGATTTTTACCTTCTCATCATATACCTATATAAACACAACAAGAAATAATCACAACAATAATAATTTGATGTCGCCTTTCTCTTGTCCGCTCTTTCTTCTTCTTCTTCTTAGTGGATTGATTAGCCGCAATGCCGATCGGCGCCCTCTTATCTGCGCTGACGCTAGCCTTGCCATGCCGTCACCATTGCCGCAAAGCCCTCACGAACACCTACCCATAAGTTCAAATTAGCTTAATATGCAATCTATTAAATTTGAATTGTAGTCGAAATAATATGCCAATTAAACAATCTTTCTTCATGAATATAAATATCATTTGTCATCTTGAAAAGGAGACTAGTGTTTTGTGGTTTAAGTTTTGAAATGAATTGACACTAGCAATATTCTCGTGCATCCCCAACCTTTTCTATAAAAATAAAGGCAAAAGGACATCAAAAGTGCTAAATTTTATGTACGACACTCGGTTTAGTGCCATTTTTTTTCGAAACACTTAAGTGCCAATTTTTTTTTTTAAAATGATTATTTTAGTGCCAACTCCGATCAACCCGACTGGAAATTCTACGTGACATTTTTAATGGCTCACGCTTTTTTCACTTCCTTTATAGCTTTGACACTCCTTTTTTCATATGTTTCGATCATTCTATCATTTGTGTGGCCCACCACTTCTGATATAATTTTATATGATTCCCTTTTATTTTCAACTCTTTTGTTTCGTTTTTTCTATTTTTCCCTTGCGGTTCCACTTTCCTCCTCCAATATTACCTTCCATGGCGCAAGAAGTTCCGATCTTTTGCTCGTTTCTTTCATAATTTTTTTTTTTCCATTTGTTTCGTTCGTGGGTTCTTCATCTGCATCCACATGGGTTTTATTTGCCACCACCCAATTGTGTCTAATACTGTATGTTGCGATTCTTGAATTTGTTTTCTTTTCCCTTTCTGTGTTTCTTACTTCTTCGCCTGCAGCTTTGATGGAGAAATTTATAGGGAAGTTTTTTTTTTTTTTTTTTTGCTTCTTGTCGAGAGAGCACTGAGTGTCAATTGACTTTTAGAGTTTTCTTGGTACCAAGTTCAAATCATGGCTTGAGGATGACGATTTTTTTATGCCTCTCTGGCACAACAGGGCTCTCTTCGTATAGAATTTTCTTGATAGCAAGTTCAATTCATTGCTTCAGGCTGAAGATGATTAATGCCCCATCCATGAAAGGTAATCTCGGAGGAGGAAAGGGGCTCACGCTGGGGAGGTCATCGGTGAGCCCAATGGTGCCGACAAAAGTGTGGAGGAGGACGGAATTGGCATCGTAGATAATAAATAGAGAACGTCAAGAGGGTTTTTAGGAGGAGTGATGATGCGGATGTCATTAGTAATACGTTTCTGGATCGATTGGATCAACACAAATCTAATCGGAAGGCGAAACGGTGATGCAGCTAGAACCAGCGGATCGGGTCGACGATGTCGGATTAAGCTCAAATTCGGTAGGCTAAAGTAAAACGGCGTCCTGATCAATATTCATGGCCTTTGGCTATGACTAACGATGAATTTTGGCCGTTCGAGAATGTCTAGATGGGTTTTCCTATTTTTTTTAGTATTTTTCGGGCTTAATTTTATTTCAGTGGCACTTTTGTAATTTTCCGTTTTTTGATATTTTGATTCCTAATTGGACTAGGGTTAGAATAACACCCTATAAAAGATGTTTATCATGTTTTTTGAAGTAGATGATCAATAATATTCATAGAATTTTCGAGATTTCTCTCCTTTAGCAAGGATTTTCTTGCGTTATTCGCTGAACGCTGCGTCAAGTGAGAGGCGTAGAAGGGAATCTCGTGCAAGAGAGAGACAGAGGAGGCTTGAGAAGGAAGGAAGAAGAATAGGAAGAAAGTGGCACCCGTAAGGGCAAAAAATGTAGAGACAAAATAAAAGGGTCAGCCAAAAAAAAAAAAGAATTTTATAAAATTATACCGGAAGTAGTGGGCCGTGCAAAGGATAAGATAGTCAAAACACACACAAAAATACATGTTAAAACCATAAGGGGAGTGAAAAAAGCGTAAATCTTTTTAATTAATAACATAAGCCCGCATGGCTCACCGGAGAATTCAATCAAAATTAAAAAAAATTATAAAAATATATAAAAAATTAAAAATTAAAAAATAGTTAAAAAAGCAACACCAAGATTTGCAGCATTTTTATCTGCAAAATGACAATCGCCGGCAATGGCAATCTCCAGCATCTCTGTCTGCAAAAACATCAGCGAAAAATTTGCTCGCTAATTTGTATTGAAAAAAAAATAGAAAAATAAGCTAAAAGAAAAAAAAATGAAACAAAATAAAGGAGGTTACATTGGTGAGGACTTTCCCACGTGGATTCATTTTTTATTTATAAATTCCATGTCATTAAAATGTTTTAATTAAAAATGCCATGTCACTAAAATATTTTAATTATAAATGTAACGCATATTTTTTGGTCGGAATCTTTAGTCGTTGGCATTCAAGTGATCGTTTTTTTTTTCTCCAATTTGGCATTTAAGTGATTCGGCGAAAAATTTTGGCACTAAAGTGAGCGTTGTACACAAACTTTAACACTTCCGGTGTTCTTCTACCTAAAAACAAAATGAAAGAAAAACGCACATATATAAATCCGGATTTAATACGTAGTATTTGGAGAATCTAATTTGTGATCATTGGAGCAATCATAATGTTTGCGAGAACATAAACTATCGTGGACGACCGACCATGCGAAATGATGGCCCGTCCAGCTCTTGGACGACCCTGGCCACCAAGCGGGCCCCTAACCAAGAAGTGACCGGCCTGCCGGCCAAGACCTGGGTGCCTGGAACTTGCCCAGAAGCTCACCTCGTGTCCGACTCGATTCATATGACTTGTAAATCCTATTTTGAAATCTTTGTTCTACACAACTTGGAATTCTATGCCTCTATCGTGCGATGACAATTCAGATGGGCACTTTTAAATTGCAGTTCACTTACTAACTCATAACACTCCTCGAATGTTCCCCCAGCCTCGCTCCACTTGAGACTATTGCAAAGAGCATTCCGGTACCGACCGATCTGACCGTCCTCATATCGCATCTTCTCCATCGAACGGCAAGTCACAACTGCTGCGATCACTGAAGGCCGGTGATGGAGAAACCTCGAATCGGAGACGAGGGCGAGGAGAGAGAGCTCGAACAAGGTCAAGAATTGATCCATCTGCGAGCTGGTGTGGAAGTGAAGCCTTCCAATGATGTGATTGAGGAAGGAAAATGGAGTGACCGAGTTCATCCTCCACTCGAGCTTAGAGAGCACTAGGAGCTCCATTCTTTGGACCGTCTTAGGCTCAAACTTATAGCTTGGCCCCTCAACCTGTGGGAATAGTATGGTGTTGAATTATTATTAAAATTACTAATTTTTAAGGCAAGCAGAATGACGAGCAAAAAAAAAACAAATTCACAAGATTTCAACATACTTGAAGAGCTGAAAGAGTTGGAACATGGATCTCATTAACTTTGGCAGCCAAAGAGAGACAAGCAACAGCCACCAACTGCACCATCCACGGCTTCATTTCCGCAACCCGGATGTTCGCGAGAAGCCGGTCATAATAGTCCACTGACAGGATCTCCGTCGTGCAAGAAAATGCGTAGTGCCGACACACTCGATGCGTCCACTTTATCGCCTCTCTACGAGCCCTGTCGAGAGCCGAGCCCTCTTGAAGATGTTCTCGGTAAATGCAGAATAGCTGCGCGGAATGTGCTTGCTCTTCTCTGGACAAGAGGCTTTGAAGCTCGAGGCCGTCTTCTTCTTCTTCTTCCTCTTCAAGCTTCTCTTGTTTCATGAATCGGTCGTGCCAACATGGCGACGATTCTTGGTCGCTTTGTTCTTTGGTTTGCTCTTCCATGAACCAATGTTGCTCACTGCAACGAAGATTCGGACTATCACACATGAGATTGGCGTGTTCTGATTCGGCTGTGTGATTCTTTCGAGCCCTTGTCTCTTAGATCTAGCTTTTCTAGTCAATACCTTTTGTGGGTCAACCTTCGTTAATAGATATAAATTCGTAAACATGAAGTAGATATTATATCTTTTAATTAGGTGGGTACAAAGAGACTTGTGGCTGGGAAATCATTAATTGAAGAGTTGATAGGGGTACCACACACGTGAAACCCAACGACATATGTAAGTGATAGTCGAGCCTTTTATCAACGTGGTCCATCGATCGACACATGTTACGAGCGCATAACGTTGACGAGAAAAAATATATAAGAAGACACATGGAAAGTCCTTTCAAAATCAGAAAGCGAAAACCCACGGTGTCGCATCAGGCAATTTCTTTCCTATCAATTTTTAGAGTTACAAGTTAGAGCTACAAAATATATTACCCCAATATATAGAAGGAGTCTTGGACATACAAAATTGTGATGGCAATTACATGTATGTGATTAGCAATAGTAATTTTCTTCTTTACATTAACGTGGATAATAATTCAACTCAATGTGTTTTGTCCTTAAGTGAAATATCGGATTCTTTGCAAGTCAAATAACACTTTAACTGTCATTGGGGAAAAAAAAAAAACCACTATCTTGCTCCTTGCCTATATCCTTCATAAAATTCTTTAACCAAATCATCTTCTCACTAGTTTCGGATATAGCAATATACTCTACTTCAGTAGTTGAAAGGGGCACACACTTTGAAGTCCAATCATCCAATCAATTGCAATGTCACCTAAGGTAAAAACATAACCCGAGGTACTCTTCCTATTGTCCAGACCATTATTAAGATCTGCATCGACAAAGCCTTGTGAATTTACACTGCATTTATAAAACAAAGTGTTGTACTTGAAATGCCTCCCAAGTGTCTTAATAGTAAATTTACAACTTCAAAATGCTTCATTCCTAGATTAGTCATATATTTGCTTGCAACTCCCACTACATGAGGTATGTTTAGTTTGGTATACTCCATAGCATACATCAAACTGCCAACAACTAAGGCATATGACACCTTAACCATGAACTCCCGCTCCTCATTTGTCTTCTGTCTTCGGAAAAAGTGGGAAGGGGAAGGGGTCGCAAGAGAGGATTATGAAATGGTGCAACGCTGCCGCCGCCTCTCCCCCAAAAAAAAAAAAAACTTTAGGGAAGGTTGCCTCGCCTGGTGGTACCCTTTGCCTTGCTAGCCCTTGCATGGCAGTCGTAAGGGCCACTACTACCACGAAGCAAGGGCTACAAACCTCGCCAATAGCTTGGCGGGGGTAGCCTACCCTTGCCGGCCACAAAGAGTGCGGCACTCCTACCCATCACCTTCGATAAAAATAATGCCACATCGGTTCTGTTGAAAAAATGAAGAATTGGTAGAATTATGTCACATGGATTTCCTGTTCATGAAAAGTAACAAAGTCAACCGAATGACCAATTTTGAAAGATGACAATAAGTTTTAGGTTTTACATGACCCAAAAGAATAAAATTAAAATGACGAATCTGTACAGTCATTGGAATTCCTACGGTACTTGTTGCTAAAAAATTTGACCTACATGGGGAGGAGAGGGACGAGGAGACAAGTGAGGGGCCAAGCATTTAAACGGCAGACCGTGGATTCTGTCCCACATGGGATCTATCATCTAACTACCAACTATTTGTATTTTTGTTGCAGCATAAGATTCCTCTCCAATGAAGATTTTAATGAGCTGAGTACTAAACACTTGTTAAATCAATAAATTAACAAACTGCAAATTTTGATATAACTATACTCTAAATAGCATCGACACCAACACCAACACGTCATTTCTTAAAAAATAAAGAATTTCAGTACATTACGACACATTGTATATTAAATATATATTTTATATATACTTAATAAATTGTCACGTATATATAAAAAAAAAATCAGCATTGAGTTTCTTCTTCTTCTTATGTTAGGAATTCATGATTAGGTTTTTTGGAGTTGGCTGGATATATTAATTTTGAGGTGGTCTAGTATATGACCTAAGTATATATATTTTTAATAGATTTACATTTGTACCCCTAATATATTGAAAATACTAAAATTGACCCATGCGTGCTAAAATAGTATGTCGAAACGATGGGCTCGTGTATTGCTGGCGTGTCCGGAGCGCCGACAACATGTTGGATGTCCGATATCTATTAACTACTTGTCACTAGAGTGTTGGAGAGTGTTGGACATGTATTGGACACCAACACGATGGAGGCCTCTTGAAAGTATCGATACTTACTAGATTATAATGCAATAAAAAATAAAAATAAAAATAAAAATAAAAATGTATTAAATGCTTCTTAGGTTAACTCGATCTTTATAATTTTGTTTTTGTCCCATGAATAAGACCTTTTCAAGTTCCGATTACTCGTTCTTTCGTTCACAAAGAGCGGGAAAGATTTATTCTTGGGAATCGTGACCTGACATTTCTTTTTGTCCTTTAGATTTTGGGACATTATTACGTCATATGCGTGACGATCTCTCCCCATTAACCCATGACCTCGGACTCACCGAACTTTTTTGTTTTTTTGGTCGAGACACCTAACTTTTTTTGCACGAGTGAAAAATTGTCGATTCCAAAAAAAAAAAAAATTCGTCAAATGAGTGGCTCTCCCTTTTCTTTTCTTTTTTTTTGGGTCATAGACTTGCTCTCCTTTTTTCCGATGACAAATATATGATTTCAACAGTAAGATTATTTAAATGACCGTTAATACTACAAAAAATCTTAAATTGATACACATGTGAATAAAAAATTCAAACAAGTATAATTGTGACAAATCTATCAAAAACTATTTTTCGACCACCAAAAATTTCAAAACTAATATACTTATGATAAATTTACCTTCCGTTAGTTTCATTACATCTTTACCGTCAAATTATTGAGATGGATGATGCGTGGCGGTTGACGGTGCACTAATTTGGGATTTTTACCATATGTTTATTACGGATATATCAATTTGGAGTTTTTGGTAGTACTAATCAAAGTTAACGGAAACTAGTGGATGGTAAAATTTTCTCGATATACCAATTTAAGGTTTTGGGTGATCAAAAAATTAATTTTGGAGTAAATTTGTCACATGTGTACCAATTTAGCTTTTTGTTAGTCAAAAAATAATTTAAAGGTAAATTTATTACAATTGTACTAATTTGAAATTTTTTGTGGTAAAAAAATAGTTTGGGATAAATTTATCACATGTATATCGGTTTGGGGTTTTGATGATTAAAAAAATAGTTGAGGTAAATTTGTCACGGATGTACTAATTTGGGGTTTTCGTGGTATTAATACTTAGATTAATTTTCGGTGTTAAAAAAGTTATACATTCACTTCGTGTAAATTATTTTTATTGCGCAAATAGTAGATTTAATAAAAATCTTAATCAATAAGGGTTGCAACATTTAGTAAATTTGTGTCTATCTTCTCTACACGTATTGATCCTGGTGGCTTTGTGGAACCCACAAATATAGGAAAAATATAAAATAAGGGCTTGAAGTACCATTGTTTTTTCAAATAAAGTCATAAAGTAGACATTATTTCAAATAAATGTCCGAATTCAACAAATCGTCTCAAATAAGGCCCTAAAGTGGCCAAAGTAGTCTCAAATGAGAATTTTTAGTCAATTGATGAGCATGTGACTATTTTGTCATCGAAATAAGGGGTATTTCATAAAAAAAATTCTAAGTATATAATTTTTTTAATCTTTTGTTTTCCATTACTTTCCTTTTCTTTTATTTTTTTCCTTCCCTCCTTGGTCAAAGCCAGCCATTGACAGCCTTAGGCAAGGGCCACCCTAGCTAGCTCGGGCAAGGGCAACCATCGCCAAATCCAATGAGGGCAACCCTTACCCCCACCATCCAAGCAAGAGCCATCCTCGTTGGATTTAGCAAGACCAACAAGGGCAGCCCTCACTTAAGTTCAGCAACCTTTGTCGACCCGGCGGAAGGAAGTGGAAAAAAGCAAAAGAACATAAATATAAAAAGGAAAAAAATTCAAAAAATTAAAATGATGAAAATGCCCTTTGACCTACAAGGTCAGACCTTTCTTTGATATTGATATGACCATTTTATGTCCTTATTTAAGAAAATTTAGCCATTTTAGACTCTTATTTGAGAAAATAGAGGCATTTCAAGGCCTTATTTGAAATTTTCCCATAAATATATAATCTCCTTCTCTCTCTTGCACAAACAAACAAAATCAAATTTGCCCATTGACGCCCTTATTTATTTGAGGGAGAAATTACCTAATTAGTTTTAAACGCACTGTATAAATACCAATTCATTTATAAGCTTTTCAATTTAGTTAATTTAGTCCTATTCCTTTGCATGAAATTTCATTATAGTCCTCTCAACAAATTTTTGCTGAAAATCATTGATATGACCATCCAATTATCGTTGATGGTCCTATGTAGCACACCATCACGTTAACAATTTTCAATAAAAATTGGTCGGAAGAACTACATTGAAATTTTACTCAAATATTTAGGATTAAATTGGAAAAATTGAAAATTTTGTGACCGAATTGATATCCGTATAATAATTTAGGAATAATTGGACAATTTCCCCTTTATATGAGTGGTGTCTTGATCCCATTCAATATTTTTTCATTTACTGTTCAAACAAATATCAATTTTATGCTACTAATATTTTTTTTTTTTGTTTCCGACCAATTAAACTTGTTAAATGAAAAATGGGACTCGAATTAGTCATAAAAAGCCTAGGTCACAACAAATAAACATTTCCAAACGATGAACTATTATCAATTTCAGTTACTTAAACGACAAAAAAAGAATAATGCAACACTAAATTCCAAGGATTTTTTCGGCTTATTTATTTTTTGCAAATAATAAATATAATTCCTCACAACCGTTGACTATTGAAGCCATCGTAATACAAATATTAACAAAATTTTGTTATTATCTCTAATGACAATAACAGTAAAGCAGGAATGCTCTTAATTACGAAAGGCTATGTGATTCAAAAGAAATAATGAAGTCTATATATAATGATTCAATCTTGAGGGCTGTTACCTGTGGCCAAATGTTTGTATTAAGTTTCTCTTACAAAAGAGGGGTATTTTTTGTAAATGAGAAGCGGTGAAACTTTCTCCTTTTAATAAGTGGGGAACATAAGTATTAGAACAATCCAAATAGTTAAGCTTGAAACTACGTTTGGTAGATAGGAAGCCAGGATTTTATTATCTTATGTTTGGTTGATGTCCAAAGATAGGATAAGGCAATATATAAAAGGGATATAATCTGAATTAAATAATTTCATGTAAAGGTGGGATAAAAATTGATAGGATATGTCGCGTACTTATCTCTCTTCTCTATTCCCTCCTCCGCCACCCATAACTTTCGCAATCACCCACAGCCTCCCACCGAACTCCATCGCATCACAACCAATGTGGCTCGTCATGGTGACAAGCTCAGCTTGATCTTAGCCATAGAGGAGCTCTATAGCCAAAGAGGAAGCTCCTCCATGCCTGACCTCGACTCGACCTTGGCCATGGAGGAGCTCTAAGGCCAAATCTAAGGCACCAGCTAGCGTGCCCTTTCATCGTCACACCGCCCCACCCTTCCCAGCCAAATCTAGAGCAATAATCGGTGTCCCCCTCTACATCGTGCACCTTCATTGCATGAGCAGCCACACCTTCATCTGCCACACCTTCGTGCGCTGGCCTCGACCTCAGCATCGGCCTTGAAGTAGGGGTGGCGACCAAACCAGTGGTTGTTGAAGATTGCAGGCAAGTGATGTAGATGGAGGAGCGACTGATGATTGTTGAAGACTTTCCATTATGGTAATGACCGGGAAACTTGGACGTTGCGAGGGCTCGAAGATCTGAACAGTGCACACTCAATCCGTGAAGGGCGAAGAGGAGGAGGAGGAGGTGGAGGACGGCAAGGAGAGTGTGGTGGGATTTGCCAACAGCAAGAGCCATTACGTCTGCATTTTATTCGTCTGGATGGTGGACATTCAATTCAGCTTGGATATCTGTATATTTGTCCTACATCACATAAGACATTAGAAATCCATATGCATCTGACCTGTATAATGTCCGCCCTAACCATCTTCGACAACATAAAGTATTCAGATGACTAAATATAGTCTAACTGTTATTTGCCGGGTACCATGCTATTTAGTAACACTTCTTTTTCCTTACTACAAAAAATAAAAATTTACTTCATTGGTGACATTTAAAGTTCTCATCTTGTGATAAAAATCATGAAACTTACGGTTTATGTTCTCTCGAGAAAAGAGTTACTTGATGAAAGATTATTGATACGTTGGGGATCAGGTTCTTCCCTAGACTTTATGGTTGATAAGATGCCATTCATACATCAACTTCTTGGGAAAATTACCTACTTAATCATAAACTTATTGTATGGATACCAACTCAGTGCTAAACTTTTTCATTTTGCTAATTTAGTCTTGAACCTTTATGCAAAACTCTATCGTAGTTCTTTTGATCAAATTTCAGCATAAATCATTGACATGGTGGCTTAATTATCACTAGTCGTCCTACGTGGCACCCTTCTACGTTAGCAATTTTTATAAAAAAAAAATAAATAGCAATTTTGGGTACTTTTAGGTGGTGATTTCACGAGAAATAATCACCCTTTTAAATGTGTAATATGATCATAGAAACCTTAAAGGTGTTCCATTAAGAACAATTTAAGTGATTACAACAATCTTCTCTATGTTTTTTTTTCAACTATTGAAACCTAATTAGAAATTCAAACTCAAACAAAACTTTATAGAAACCCTTATGTTCTACTAAAAAGAATGATAATTCGTTTTTAGTACGTAACCTAAGAAACTCAAAATTATGTGAAAATTTTGAGCTCGACGCGGAATACATTTCATAGCATAAAAACCACTATCATCGTAACAAACACATAATAGTACACAGAAGAGGTTTCAGAGGAATAATCATTCCTCTCATTTTTCGTCTTTTTTTTTTTTCAATTAATGATACTCAAGCATATTTTAAGAAGAGACCCCATCCTAGGCTAAATCTAAGGTTGTCCTTACAAATCAGTAAGAATAACAGGTAAAAAATCATTCTACAAACTTCCTATATATGCTACAACATACAACTCATGCCAACACTCCCCATCAAGTTAGTACATAGATGTCTTTGATACCCAACTTGTCAAGTGAGTTGTGGAAGATCCTACTTGAGACAGCTTTTGTAATTATATCAGCCAATCGGTCTTCAGATTTAACAAACGAAAATCGAATTATCTTGACATCAAGGTTTTGTTTGGTAAACTATCTACCTACCTCATTGTGCTTAGTACGATCATGCTAGATTGGATTATGAGAAATATCAATAGATGCCTTATTGTTGCAAAACAGATTTTTTTTTTTTTTTTACTTGAAAGCAAAGCCAATTTCCATTATCAATCTCTTAAGCCAAAGAAGTTCACAAAGTCTTTGGTCGTTCACTTGAGCTCGGCCTCCGCACTTGATAATGCTACTACTACTTTAGCTTTTTCCTTCTCCATGTGACTAGATTTCCTCCTATAAAAGTAAAGTATCTTAATGTTGGTTTTCTGTAAAAAAACAAAATGCTCCCTGCCCAATTTGTATCTACGTAACGTTCTTTGAGAACTAAAGTCCTTTCCATGGGGCAGACTTTAAGTAGCAAGAATCCTAACCACAACGTCCATATAATCTTTACTAGGTAAATGCATAAACTGACTTACTATGCTTACAGCATATGCAATATTTGAAAGAGTATGCAATAAATAGATTAGTTTACCTATCAACCTTTGTACCTCTCCTTGTTTTTTTTTTTTTTTTGGTCGAAATATCTCTCCATGTTGGTTGTTACTGATCTAGACATTCTCTGAGCTTGTGATTGTGAGCAATTGGAGTATCGGTTGGCTTACTATCTAGCATCTCCATTTGTAATAATAAAATCAAGCACATGTTTCCTTTTAAAATATATATTTATATATATACATACACCTTCTTCCAATCCAGCTACTTCACTTCCTAATAAAAACTTGAGTCCCCCAAGATCCTTTATTTCAAATTCTGCCTCTAATTTCTCCTGGAGTTTAGAAATTTCTTCCAAATCATCCCCTATTATAATCATGTCATCCATATGCCCCTATTTATGTGAAAATACAATAGATGAATAGTGATTCATCATTAAAGTTGATACCTTTCCTTGGTGTTGCCCTAGAAATAGTGTATGATTTGAGTTGCTTTGAGAGTAACCATATTTCATCGTAGCCAAGCTGAATTGACCAAACCATGCACAAGGTGATTGCTTTAATCCATACAGAGAACGTTGTAATTTACATACATCATCCGATTGTGAGGGAATACTGTATCTAGGTAGAATATCTATATAAATATCTTCTTGAAGGTCGTAGTGAAAAAAGACGTTCTTGATATCAAGTTGGTGCAATGGCCAATCTAAGTTTGTAGCAAGAGACAACAAAACTTTAACACTGTGCTAGGCTTTGCAACTGGTGAAAAGGATTCTTGGTAATCTATTCTATATGTCTGTGTTTACCTCTTTGCCACTAGCCTTCGCAACCCAAAAATTAGATTTTTAGGTTAATGGATTATTAGGTTAATTAGATGAATTAACTAACCTAATACGGACTCTCCCAAGCCCTACCAATTCGCAACTTAGGTTTGATTTTCAATTTAGGAGCCCCACTAACTATTTTTGGTAGGTAGATTAGATACCTAAATAAAGTACGGGAGAATACTTTATTTTCCGCTAAACGGAGGTTTAGGGTTCGGGATTTGATTATGTTAATTTTTAATTAACACCATTTCGTGCCAAATTTCATGAAAATGCCTTTTCTTGATTGATGATTTGTGATTCCGATTTCTTTTTTTATTTTCGGATTTTCCTTCTTTTTTTTATTTTTGAATTGAAACAGATTGAATTTGAATAAAATTAAACAAAAATGCCCATAATGTCCCTTTAAGTTTTATTTTTTTGCTAAATGCTTCTCTTCCCCAAAGTCCGGGCCAAAACGAGATTTTATCCTACATTCTCGAGGATTGGCCGTATAATATATAGAAATAAAACCACGTCCTCTCCAAAGGGAGAGTCGAGTTTCTATATTCTAAGTCTCCATCCCATTCCATTTGTTTGTTTTTTTTTTTTTTCGAGGGATAGGTCCGGGGAGCATACCTTATCAGGAACATGGTTTAATAGATGTGCAAATATTTATTGAATTTTTAAAACCCTTAAGGGGTTACTGAAATTTTCAAGGATATAAGCTCCTATCCACAAAGGATTTCATATCTTTTAAAATAGGAAAGATTATCTCTTGAGATTTGAGAGGAATTTTTAGATAATTTCCCAGATTTTAAAGATATGTTTGAAATCAATTTTCAATCGGGAGGATCTTATCAAAAATATTGAGATTCCCAAAAAATTCCAACCATTCGAAGATTATCCATAAGATACACCAATTATTTTTCCCTAAAGAATCCGAAAATATGCTCAAGATATGCATAATCATCCACAAGCCAAAAGATATGCGGAAAAATTCAAATTCGATATGCAAAGATCAATCATTATCCATGAACAACCCACCAAATCTCAATTGAATATCACTAACTTATCTTGCCAAAATCGCTTTTATCTAATCAACTTTAGAATATGCAAGATAATCCAAAATTTGAAAATCATGACAAAATAGGGTTTTAATGCAAGCACAATTTTCAGAAAACCAATGATTCATGCCCAAAATCAGCAAAAGAAATTACCATAAAAAAGCAGTAATAACTTACCCTAATGCCTTCGCAAAATTCTGCATGGTTAGATCTCATAAAAGATGAAAAAGGGGCCTTGATTCGGCACACCAACAATATAAACATCAAAACAGCATGTTTTTAACATCAATTTAACCTAAAAGTGTATCGAAATTACCTTGTTTCTTTCTCTTTAAAATCTTCCCCCTTCAAAGCTTGAATTTCACCTTAAGATAGTCTCTTCTTGCCTTGATTCTTGCAAAAAACCTAACACAATAACAAATCCAAGTTAGACCTTCAAAAATTGGTGAAAAGGACCATCGACCTCAATCTGAATGGCGCAAAGGCTGTGAGGATTCTTGTCTTGATTATTTGCAGGTTCGCAAATCCTTCAAAGACGATGAAACAGCATCCCTTCGTGGCATCAAGATGTGGCAAGGATGATGGACGAACTAATGGTGCTGCCATCCACATTCCCCTCTCCTCTTTTCTCATGTGAATGCTTTTTTGTGCATCAAAAAATTGCCATCCCTACCCTAGGCATCAAGATGTATTTATATAGAAGAGTAGGGCTTTGAGTTGCGGGGTTTATTTAAACCGTTATATTGCAAGCTCCAATTAGATGTCGATAGTTTGATCCAAATTTCGGCCTATTGACTTACTCTTAAATTTTCGGCCAAATGAATGAGGAGGAAATGGGCTATTTTTTCATGTTTTATGGGCTCATGTTGTGACTCACCTATACCTTAACTAATAAAATGGGTAATTAATTAAGGCCTTTTTGCAATTTTAAGATCTCAAACGGGCGTTTTGAGTCCAAAATCATAGTAAAAAATTCCGCACCCTCCCTAATAACTTTCTCGATTTTAACTCGGTCGTCCGTTGGAATCATGCTCAATTGACTCATCTTTGGACCTTACCAAAAAAATTAAATATGCAATGCACGAAAATTTATTTTTGGGAAATTATGAATAACTCTCATTTTTATGAATGATTTTCTAAAAATCAAAATTTAGGTGTCAACACCTTCCCTTGTATCGCTCAATGGACCCATTCGCCTAGTGCTTAATGCCACAAGCTCCTAGGTTTAATTTTTTTGCAATGCTTCGATTTCCTCTTTCATTGCCCGAGTCCATTTCAGGTTTTCTAAGGCTTCTATTACCCTATCAGGAACATGGAATAGGGACATATTGAGTACAAATGTCTTGAGAGATCCTAACAATCTCAACGTTGATACATAGTTTGCAATAGGACAATTTGAGTCCCTTCCCCTTTCTTCTACATTTGGTGAGTTTTTTTGGGTTTTTTTTCTCCTTTTTTTTAAAAGGTGACTTAAATCCAACAATGATATCCGAATCATCAAGAGAACAAAATGGGTAGGAGAAACATGGTGCAGCAGAACCTATAGGATGGAGTCTGAAACTCCAACACATCTGTTCAGGCATCTAGTCATCAAGAGATGGATTGTTGTACACTAGGAGCTCATTCATTCCCACCAATTATGTCTTTCATCTTGCATCTCCCAATCAAAGGGAACATTGGATACCGAAAAAAAAGATTCAAACTTCACGAAGGTCACATCCATGGTGACATATATACTCTTAGAGAAGGGTTGTAACAACAATATCCCTTATGCTATGTACCATACCCAAAAAAAAATGCAATGCACCACATACGGATCAAGCTTCGTACGCTGATTTTTATGGAGATGTAAAAAGGCAACACATCCAAAAACTCTAGGGAGAACCATCAAAACAAAATGGTAGAGAAACATGGTGCAATAGAACCTATAGTGGAGTCTGAAACTCCAACACATCTGAAGGCATCTAGTTCAAGAGATGGATCGTTGTAACTGAGCATTATCCCAATACTTGTTCAAAACACGGCCACCAATTAATAATGTACGAGCTGTTTCAAAGATATGTCTATTCTTTCGTTCAGCTACCCCATATGGTGTTTGTGTACAAGAGGTCTCATGAAGAAAACCATGTTGGTGGAAATACACTTGAAAATTTTGATCAACATATTCTTCACCATTGTCAATGTGAAGAATTCTTCACCATTGCTAGTGCCAAGAATTTGACCGTTAGTTCCAAACTATTTTTGTATCATAGTATGGAAATTACGATACACATCCAACACTTCATCTTCATTTTTCATGAAGTATAGTCAAGTCATTCGAGTACAATCATCAACAAAACCAATAAACCATCGAATTCGAGAAATAGTAATGATTGGAGAAGGTCCCCAAACATTCAAATGGATTAAAGAAAAAGGAATTTCACTCTTATGCAGGCTTATTGAAAAAGAAACATGGTGACTTTAGCCAAAATGCACATATCAAACTGAAAAAACTAAATATGATAGACTGGAAAATAAATCAGGAAGCAAAAATTTCACATATAATCAAACGATGGATGCGCCAAGTGACGATGCCATGGCCAAATCTATTTCTCCCTACTACTAGAAGAGTGTTGTTTGTGATTCACCAGTCCGAGACTGAAACCATCTATGTAGTACAACCCTCCCTCTTTTAGTATCACGCCTAATTATCTTCTTCATGAGAATATTCTGAAAAAGACAAAAAATGTGATACATTAGAGCAACACAATTAAGCTCTTTGGTGGCTTGTCCTACTGGCATTAAACTATTTGATAAGGATAGAACTAGCAAGGTATTAGGTAAAGAGAGTGAGGGTGAAAGAGCAATAGTGCTAGCTCTTGTCACAGGATAATTTATTCCATTAGCAATGGCAACACTATGGCATCTTGGTTGTGTAACTTTGACGAAGTTGTTCTGATTGAAGGTCATGTAATCTATAGCCCCTAAATCAACAATTCAGGCACTGTACTCATCTTGATTAGAGATAAATAATGCATAGCCATGATTACCTTCGTCAAGTGTAGTTGAATTATGGGAAGGTTCTACTTGAGAAACCAATGACAAGTGAGGTTCTGCATTTACAAAGGAATCTTTCCCCTTGCCGCTGCTCGCCTCAACTTCGAATTGCTTTTATGCCTTGAGTTCTTTCTACCAATTTGAATACCCATATAGCTTAAAGCATGTCTCACGAGTATTTTCAAGTTCCCACAGTGCGTATAACCACAAATTGGTTGTGTTTTTTGGCTTTGACGCAATATTGCTCTTTCCACCACCTATAGAAAAAAACTGTTTTAGACATCTGCAGCATCAATACATGCTGGGGTCCTACCATGACTCCTTTTGGCGCCATGAAAGCAACATGTGTTGAATTTGTTCCTAACAACGTCACTACTTGTCATACATCCTCCCTTCTGACATGAGTTGTAGTTGAATTACCGAAAGATACATTTTATCTTCCTCGGAAAAAGTACACTAGAAGTGCCATAACTTGTGTACAGCGTTCACTTGAGTGCCATAATTTTCAAAACGTTCACTTAAGTGCCACAACTTTAAAAAATCGTTCACTTGAGTGCTACGTCGGAGCTAAATCGTTCACTTGAGTACTACAATAACTTTTCCGGCGTGCCACGTCAGCTTTCCGGCGTCTACAGTAACTTTTCCGGCATGTCACGTCATTTTTTCCGGTTGCCCCGTCAACATGGTACTCAAGTGAACGATTTTTTAAAGTTATGGCACTTAAGTGAATGTTTTGAAAGTTATGCACTAAGCAAAGTATGGCACTTCTAGTGTACTTTTCTCATCTTCCCGTATAGACAAGTTGTTTCTCTCTATATCAGCAGCACGTACCATAGGATTTGGGCGACGAAAATCAATCTCCCTCCACAAGCCTTGAAGACCACTATAGTAAGTTTCAATGGGTCCTCCAGCTTGTCTCATTTTCATCATACATCTCGTCAAATCATACACCTGAGAAGCATTTGGTCCATATAAAAAAATTGTAGTAACTGAATCCCACACCATCGTCACAATAGAAAAACAGATGAAATTACCTATCAAGGTTGGGTCCATGGAATTAATCAACTATCCATTCAGCGTAGAATCTTCAGTTTTCCACTTTCTAAAGGTTGGGTCTGTCGATTGTGGTTGGGGAAGATCCCCACTGATATATCCCAATTTGTATTTGCTTGAGATACACACCTCAATAACTTGGTACCACAAACCATAGTTGGTGCTGTCCAACTTGATGGCAATCTCTGCTACATAAGAGTGTCGAGTTTTGTGTCCAAAACTGTTTCATCTTGGTCGTCAAGGATCGCTGCTGCAGATGAAACAAATTTTGACACAGAAACTAGACAAGGATCACTGCTGCAGAGGTGCTCTCATTGCATTTCTGGTGGGTCACTAAACCGGTTTGTTCTGCCATGGCTACTGATCACATACAAGGTGGATCACTGCTCTGACACCTTGTAGAATAAAGGAGGTTTCAAAGGAATAATCATTCCTCTCTCTTTTTGCATATTTTTTTCACTGGATGATACTTAAGCACGTATTAACAAGAGACCCTATTCTAGGCTAAATTTAAGATTGTCCCTACAATTAGGGAGTATAACAGGTAACAAATCATTGCACATTTCCTATTTCTGCTACAACTTACAACTCACACCAATAATAATCTCGTAAATTCATATTATAAGCTTCAATTAAGTCTGTTTCCTAGAACTAATCTAGTCTAACCATTGTGGGATTGCTTCAGTGGCTAATCTTCCCATTCGGGAAGAGGGAGGTGAGGGTTTCAAATCCCCATTTGACTTGTATCCTAGAAAATGATAGAATAGAACCAAAAAAAAAAAAAAAATTTCTAGTCTTCTACAGTTCAACAAAAAATACACTAATTGTTTTGTTCTTTTACACATTTATTATTTTTCTACACGTACTCTTTTTATGACAAGAATAAATAAATATTTTTCAGAGATTTTTTAACCATTTGGAAAATCTTGAGTGAAAATACCAAAGCGAAAAGAAATGTTAGGAATCACAAATTAAAGGATAAGCAACAGCATTAAGGAGTGTTATCTGGCTTTCAGTTGCATGTATCTCCTTTGTTGCTCATCCAATTCGATTCTCAGCTGATTTAGAGATCTTTTAGGTGCAAACGAAAATCTTCCAAAAGATAAGAGCTTTTGCTCTTAAATTTGATGAACCTGAACCCTAGCTACAAGTCAGCTATGTTGCTTCTCAAGATTGCAGAAAACCCATCATAAAAAAAAAAACCCAATAAAAAAAAAAAAAAAAGGAAAATTAGAGTCAAATATTTTGCTGCAGAAATTCTTCAGGCCAAAGAGAAGAAGATGGCCATGGGGATCCCTCAGCTACCAATTTTGCTTTCTGCGTTTGTACTCTTCTCTGTGTTTCAAGCACCTGTTTTTGCAGCCAAGAGGGTATTCTCCTTTCTGTTCCTCATGAATTATCAAGTCAGGATCATATACTTGTTCCAAAGACGATGTTTTTACCGTTAATCTGATGGAGTTTGTGTTCTTTGTTCTTCGCCTGCGACGATAAGTCTTATATAGTCTACTTGGGATCGCATGTGCACGGCAAAGAACTGACGACAGAAGTTTTCGATCGTGTGACCCGGTCTCATCACAAGTTCCTTGGTTCGTTTCTGGGTAGGTAAGTACTGTGATCATGCAGCGAAACCTTTGCGGATTACATGTATTTTTTGGTTTGCTTGCCTTATTTTTCTCCTGTTATGCAGTCATGAGAAGGCAAAGGAAGCAATATTCTACTCTTACACAAGACATATCAATGGTTTCGCAGCCATCCTTGAGGAAGAAGATGCTGCGCGAATTGCAAGTACGTAAATTACGTGTACAAACATCAAATAAACAGATGTGGATTTGAATTGAGACGTGAAATAAAATGCTGAATGGCAGAGCATCCGAGGGTTATTTCGGTGTTTCCGGACCAGGGAAGAAATCTGCACACAACCCGTTCATGGGACTTCATGTTGCTGGAGAAGAATGGTGTGATTCACCCAAGTTCTTTGTTGGAAAAGGCCAAGCTCGGCGAGAATGTCATCATCGGAAACCTCGACACTGGTACTACTAGCTCGCCGTCTCTGGTTTCTCCTTCTGAGAGCTAAGTAATGGACTTCCATGCGACTGCATACCTAAATGAATGAGATTTGTTGCAGGTGTTTGGCCGGAAGCACAAAGCTTTAGCGACGACGGTTACGGACCGCCCCCGTTGAAATGGAAAGGGACTTGCGAGAACAACACTGCTGCTGGCGTGCCTTGCAACGGGTCTGCTCTTATACTAGCCTTCGACTACTGATATCAGTAATTATAAGTAATCTAACATCTTGCCGGTAAAGCGAAAGCTTCAGATATTTGCTGGAATACTAGTAAAATGACATTAGTTTGATTGTGAGTAAATGTAGGCAAGTCTTCAAAGTTCACTGTCTAGCATCAACTGTTTATTAAGTGTCAGATCCTCCAACTAACAACTGATGATGAACACGATAATGTACTTTTCCCTTTTTGATTGATTTTGATGTGAAACCTTGTTCATTGCTGCAGGAAGCTCATTGGAGCAAGATACTTCAACAAAGGCTTCGCGGCCTATTCCGGGATCAAGAAGTTCAACGCTTCTTACGAGTCGGCGCGAGACCTCGAGGGCCACGGGACGCACACACTATCAACCGCAGGAGGGAATTTTGTCTACGGAGCCAATGTCTTTGGCATTGCCAACGGGACCGCCAGAGGAGGATCACCCAGAGCCCGTGTGGCCTCCTACAAGGTGTGCTGGACACCTGTCAACAACAGTGGCGGGTGCTACGACGCAGACATCCTTGCAGCCTTCGACGCCGCAATCCACGATCGCGTGGATGTCCTGTCCGTGTCCCTGGGAGGGCTCCCAGGCGAATACTTCAAGGATGGCCTCTCCATCGGCTCATTCCATGCGGTGAATCAAGGGATCGCCGTGGTGTGCTCGGCTGGAAACAGTGGGCCTATTGCTGGATCCGTCACCAACGTTTCGCCATGGGTTCTCACGGTGGGAGCAAGCACGCTGGACCGTGAGTTTGAAGCCTCTGTCGAGCTCCAGACCGGAGTGCAGGGCACACGCCTCAAGGGCACAAGTCTTTCGAAGCCTTTGCCCGAGGACAAGTTCTATCCCCTGATCACCGGCGCACAGGCGAAAGCAGCTAACGCCTCCATGAACGACTCGTAATAATTGCGAAACAAAGTTTTAGATTTGTGATAGACTTGGCTCCCAAGTTGAGTGGTACTGAAATTTCTTTCCATTTTTTGTACAATGTGAAGTATGCTGTGTAAGCCTGGGACTTTGGATCCAGAGAAGGGGAAAGGCAAAATCATGGTGTGCCTCCGAGGCGAGACGGCGAGAGTCGACAAGGGTCGACAATCCTTGGAAGCTGGCGCGGTGGGAATGATTCTCTGCAATGATGAGCTCAGCGGCAACGAGATCATCGCCGACCTGCATCTCCTTCCTGCATCTCAACTTACTTACAGAGATGGCCTCCAAGTCTTTGCCTATATCAACTCCACAGAGTACTCTTCTCTCCCTCAAACATCTTTATTGTCACTTAAGACGTGCTCATAATCCAAAGCAAAATCTTACCAAACACTAGCGTACCTCTTTGTTAATGATTTGGAACAGCAATCCAGTCGGATTCATCACTGCTCCGACGGCACAATTGAACACAAAGCCTGCGCCGTTCATGGCAACTTTTTCGTCAAGAGGGCCAAACATGGTTACGCCGGAGATCCTCAAGGTTCGAAAAAATACTGTCTTGCCTTTAATTTGACAGTAGCATTTCCACTGATATTCTGTGATACAATTCAGTGTTCACTATTGAAACTTTCTGCTTCTTTGTTCAGCCTGACGTAACTGCTCCGGGCGTCAACATAATAGCTGCATTCAGCGAGGCGGTAAGTCCTACGGATTTGGACTTCGACACTCGCAGGGTTCCCTTTTAACACCGAGTCCGGTACGTCGATGTCTTGTCCTCACGTCGCAGGAGTCATCGGCCTTCTCAGGGCACTCCACCCTGATTGGAGCGTGTCTGCAATTCGATCGGCAATCATGACCACTGGTAAATTTTTTCATTGCCTTTAATCTGCAATTCGTACCAGCGAATCGATGATCACATGAACAATGATAGAATACCAGCTCAATATCCATTTGAGAATCAAGATATTAACTTTGTTCTCTACTGTCCTAGAGTTATTTGACAGAAACAATTACTTGAAATCCACATTTCACCAACTGCCAGGAAGCAAAACAAGGGACTAAAGAGATTGTAATAGTGGTCCTGGAAGATTATTCAGTCCTTCATTTTCTTTTATCTAAGCCCTAGAACTTCCATGCTTCAATCATCGGCACCACATGCCGATGGTTGCTGATCGTATGCGCGATCTCAAGACAGAACTAGGATGATTTCACTGTTTTAGTTAAGTTTGAGGAGAGTTAATACTTTCCCATTGTTGTGGTCTTAACAGCTAGGACAAGGGACAACACTAACAAAGCGATGCTGGACGGGTCGAACTTCCTCGAGGCGACACCATTCGACCACGGATCGGGCCACATGCGGCCGAACCGCGCAATGGACCCTGGCCTAGTCTACGACTTGAGCACAGATGACTACTTCGACTTCCTCTGCGCCTTGGGCTACAACCGAACCCTGATGCAGTCCTTTTCCAAAGACCCTTACGAGTGCCCGAAGTCGATCAGCCTCCTGGACTTCAACTACCCCTCGATCACGGTCCCCATGCTCCACGGCTCGGCCACCGTCGCCCGCCGAGTGAAGAACGTCGGCTCTCCGGGCACGTACATGGCGCATGTCATCGAGCCGCCGGGAATTTCTGTCTCGGTCGAGCCGAGGGCGCTAACGTTCGACCGGGTCGGTGAGGAGAAGTGCTTCAAGGTGACATTGAAAGCCAAACATGCTCGTCATGCGGCGGAGTACGAGTTTGGAGCACTGAGATGGTCTGACGGACGCCATTACGTGAGAAGCCCAATTGTGGTTGGTTTTCCTAGTAAAAGAACATGATGATCAGATCACCAAGAAGCAAGAGGAATTAGATATGGAATTAGATCGAATTGCTACTTAGGTCGGAGTAAAATAAAATTATTAGGACATTAATTTCAATTTTCCTAGCTTAATTTGGTGTAAATATGCAATTTGAGATAATTCTTCGGGAGTTGCTTGTAAATTTCATTTATTTCTTCCTATTGTTGCTTAATTCATAAATTAGCTGATTAATGGTTTTCTCTACATAATTTAACCGATTCAATCGAGTGATTGAAAGCACGGGTATGATCATATAGAATTAAAGAGAACGGGATCGGGTAGATTTTCAATCGAGTGGCCGAAAGGACGTATTTGATACGATCAAACAGAATTAGCATCGCAACTAGAAACTTTTGAAAAGAAACGAGATCAGATAGGTTCCATCCATTTCCCAAGTAGAACAGGCAAATTTAGAGGGGAAAATAATCAAAAATATTTTAAACTTATTGTAATTGTGCTAATTTAATCCTCGGTCTTTTTTTGTTGCGAATTCAGTCCTAAACCTTTTGTAATTGTGCCAATTCAGTCCATCTAGTGAATTTTGACCGGCCAACACTAGCATGGATGGCAGCCGGTGACCTAATTTAATATTTTTTTAGTTGTTTTATTTTTTATTTTTTTTTTTTTTCCTTCCCTTTTCCCTCACCTTTCCCCTTCCCTATTCTACCTCTAGCCAATCACCGGACCTCGTTGGCCTTGCCATAGCCGGGTGAGGTGAGGCCATCCTTGCACGTTGACGGTGAGGTCGAGCCTTGCCATGGACCGGCGAGGTCGGTGTCGCCCGGCCAAGGCAAGGCTCGGCCTCACCGGTCCCCGAGGTCCGGTGATCGGTTGGAGGTAGAACAGGGAAGGGGAAGGGGAAAGGGAAGGGGAAAAGGTAGAAAGGAAAAAATAAAAAATATATAAAAAAATTATTAAAATATTAAGTCACCCTGGACATCGGCCGGTCAAAAAATTCGCTAGATGGATTGAGTTAGTGCAATTACAAAAGGTTTAGAACCGAATCAACAATAAAAAAAATTATGACTGAATTGACACAATTACAATAGGTTTATAAATTTTTTGGTAATTTTTTCCGAGAATAGAACCCGGGAGCCGAATTAGTGAAAGGCACTTTTCAATTTTCTTTATCCGAGCACCACATCGGGTCGGAAAATACCTGTTCGATCCGAATTCCAAAGAAACACGCCCGGCCCGGCCCGGCCCGATTGCTCACCCCTTCCAAAGAGTACCACAATTGTCGGCATCGCGCATGTCAATCTCGTGTGAGCACAACCGGAGGTCCAACGAGAAGCTCGGACAGAAGGATGTGATATTATGGGACTGTCGACGTTCTTTCTCTGCTCTTGGAGATGGTTGGCGAACCTCGTCTTGGTGGTATCTGTAATGGCGGGTGGGTTCGAATCAATTTCACTGTCGGAGCATGGTCCCCTTCGACCCTTTGGAGAGACTCCATTGAAGTCCACAATTGACAGTTCAAGGTAGAGTTTTCAGATATTTTGTTTTTAGTCAATTTTTCGAGTTGGAAACTTGTGGACATTGATCAATGGCGGAGCGCGAAAATCATCTTCTTCGTCGTCGTCGTCTTCCCTTCCCTATCAAGTCGCAACCCACTTGCGTCGCAATGTTATTTTTATCTCTCTTGTTTGCGGTCGCCGAATGCTTTCAAGGGTCGGAAGCAACGGACCGGGCAAGACGTTGTAGTAGCTCGCCGAGGACAACGTGGGGCTGCGTGAATTGGGATTGTGATGGTTCAGGCAATGGCTGCGTTCTGTTCTCCACTGAGTTCTCTGCCCCTCAATGCCCGGTTCTCTTCGTTCACGTGCTCCTATCGTCGGAGCTGGAAGCCGATCGCGGGCAGCCGGTCGTCGACGACGACATGGAAGCATTCAATGTTCGTCTGCACGAGGCCTGCGTTGAAAGACGGGGCTCTGAGCGTCGATGGCAAGGAGGTGTTGACGGAAGTGCCGGAGAATGTGGTGGTCACACCGCTGACGAATTCGTCCGTATTTGTCGGAGCTACTTCGAATGTCGAGGGCTCGAGACATGTTTTTAGGCTAGGAGTTATTGAGTAAGTGATTTTGCTTCTTTTCTTGTAACCGAAATTCAGCTGCGTGTGAAGCATTGTAGATTCTAGTTGACTGCATTGAATTCGAAAGATTTCAAGGGTTAATGTAGTAGGGAACTGATGTGAATTCCGTTGATTTTCGTGAATGATGATGCAGGGGCATTAGGCTACTGTGCCTGTTTAGATTCAAGATGTGGTGGATGATACCTCGAGTTGGTGTTTCGGGGAGTGACATTCCAGTAGAAACTCAGATGTTGCTGCTGGAAGTAAGGGAGGAATCAATTTTGGAACCATCTGATGAGCCCAGTTACATCCTCTTCTTGCCGGTTTTGGACGGCGAGTTCAGAAGCAGCTTGCAGGGGAACTCAGCAGATGAACTCGAGCTATGCATAGAAAGCGGTAACTTTTCATCCTCACCTTTGAAGCCATCGTTGCTTTCTGCTTGCAATCCAAAGTAAACTATTTTCTGTCTCTCCAGTCAGCACTCAGCAGGCTCACGTTAGGACATGTTTATATGGATGTATGTATTAACAACTATCACTAAGAAACTATGGAAGAGAGCAATCAGACCAGGGAGCACTCGGTGGGGCCTCGTGTTTCTTTGATGGTGTACATGCTTTTAAACAATGAACATGAAAAGTTTTTCACGTCAGCAGCTTTTTTTTATCTGAATTTATTGCTCTTTTAACTCTAATAATGTTGGGTGTTACAATTCTTGTTAGGTGACCCTGCAATAGTTACTTCACAGTCCCGAAAAGCTGTTTTTGTCAATTATGGAGAAAATCCATTCAACCTGATGGAGGAATCGATGAAGTAGGGCTGCCCTCTGAGCAACCTTCTTGTTTGTACGGGGAATCCAAGTTTTCAAGGAGTCTGATTCATAATCCATAAAGTTGAATAGTGCATAAATCTTGTAAATGAGACCCTTTAAGTTCCAGGACAACTAATTTCAATCTGAGTTAGTCATTGCAAATTGGTTCTTGTGCAGGTTCTTGGAGAAGGAGATGGGAACATTTGCGGTCCGAGAAAGGAAGCAGGTAGTTTTCGTTGAACAACTGCATAGTTATATCAAGTTTGGAAATGGTGGGAAAAGGGTGATCAAATAACTTTGTCTTCTGATTGTTTGTATGATGCAGATGCCTGGAATTCTGGATTGGTTCGGTTGGTGCACCTGGGATGCCTTTTACCAAGAGGTTAATCCTAAAGGAATCAGACAGGGGCTTAAAAGGTCAATGATGCAGATGCCTGCAAAGTTGATGTTGATGTGTTTTGAGGACTTCAGTTTGCTGCATCTTTTATATATAAATGGCATGGCTGTGCTTTCAAAAGAGAGGGGAAATATACCTTTTAAATTGCTTCTCCGAAAGACACTTCCATAAAGTTGAATTGTTGTCCCTTTTCTGCCCTTGAGGAATTTTAATTCTAGGCAACGAAGTTAAGTTTTTAACTTGATAAGTTAGAAGAAAAATGGCCCTTACAAGTTTCCCTCCTTGCAGTTTATCTGATGGAGGCACACCAGCAAAATTTATCATAATAGATGATGGCTGGCAAGATACAAGTAATGAGTTCCAAAAAGAAGGAGAGCCATTTGTTGAAGGGTCCCAGTGAGTAGTCATGCTGTTGTGATGTTGTATGATTAATTGCAAATCTGGAAACTACAACAATGTCCTTCCACTGCTGGTGAATTCGCAGGTTTGGTGGCAGATTAGTCAGCATCAAAGAAAATCAAAAGTTTCGAAGAACTGAAAATGGATCTCTTAGCGAGGCTCCTGCAGATTTAAAGGAATTTGTTTCGGACATTAAGGGAACTTTTGGTCTTAAGTATGACTCAAACTGCTCTTTCTGTTCTTTCTCTATATGTACTTAAGCAAATCACAATATGAAAAGTGAGGAGGTGCCACAAATTGTTTCCGTGATTTAGTGGCCCTACATTTGACGATTGTGATGTCTACCCCATGGTGACCATTTCAGTGACAATGTCGTGTTTGTTGAAACCGATAAATTGAGAGATTTCCTCGCATAACTTTCAACAAATTTCAGGTATGTCTATGTATGGCATGCTTTGATGGGATACTGGGGAGGCCTTCTTCCTGGAGCAGAAGCTACGAAAAAGTATAATCCAGTTTTAAAGTATCCCATACAGTCATCTGGCAATTTGGCAAATATGAGGGACCTTTCTATGGATGCTATGGAGAATTATGGCGTAGGTGCAATTGATCCCGCTACAATATCTCAGTTCTATGACGATCTACATAGCTACCTGGTTTCTCAGGGTGTGGATGGAGTGAAGGTAGATGTGCAGAATATTCTGGAAACAATATCAACAGATCTAGGAGGTCGTGTTTCCCTTACCCGACAATTCCAAGAAGCCCTTGAGGAGTCCATAGCTGCCAATTTCCAGGATAACAGCATCATCTGCTGTATGGGTCAGAGCACAGATTCCATTTACCAGTATATAACTTTGTCGCTGCTATTTCCAATCATATTTTGCTTCGAAATTGGACATTGCTTTATAGCGGGGCAATGACTAGGATGCTTATTACTGATTGAACTAAACTAAGTCCAGAGATGTCCTGACTATGAAAATTGGATAATCTTTCGGTAAACTCATAGATATATCCACTAAATTCAAAAGAAAGTTTATACTTTTATTAGAATGGAAGCAAGTGAATTAAGTACAAACCTCGATGATACTATTTAATTTATACATTACCAGAATTTAGTGAAATATGCTCTTACTCTAATAGATCGCTCGTCCAAATTTTGTGGCGTGGCATGTCTTGGACACTAGTTATGAAGTTGGAATAGAAATACCAGGTATCAGAGACCTTTAATATCTTATTTCTGCTTCATATTTGCCCATGCAGTTGTCAACAAAGTGCTATAACACGAGCATCTGATGATTATTATCCCCAAAATCCGGCAACCCAGACTCTACACATAGCTGCTGTGGCGTATAATAGCATATTTCTTGGAGAAGTAGTTGTTCCAGATTGGGACATGTTCTATGTATGATATCTATTTCCTCTTTGCTGCTACAGTACTGTCTAATGCTTCTGATATTCGCAATAACTATCAACTCTTTTTACATCTTCAGAGCCGCCATGATGCAGCTGAGTTCCATGCTGTAGCTCGAGCAGTGGGAGGATGTCCTGTCTATGTAAGGTGTGCCAAAGTTCTCTTGTAGAGACAGATGTACAAGGCATCAAAACATTGCAAAGTCTCTGTTTAAGATGACAAACTTGGCTCTTTCTGGTCATGCTAACTCCGTACTCTGTCTCTTTCGAAATGTATTTAGCAGGAAGCCTAGGACCTCTTATTCCTTTGTAGTAGCCTAAGAAGCCACATCCGTCATATTCTTAGTTTATGGAATCTTCATTGCTTTGTAACTAGATGATTCCCCTGATGAACATCTTCATGCGTGTGCTAAAAGGTCATGCCTTTTTAATGTATGCATCAAATGTTCAGAAGCCCAATATTCTCATGTTTTAGGAACTTAGAAAGATACAACTCTTGATGTTTGATGGTGATGCATATTTACCACTGCATGATCCGTACTTTTTTTTTAGGTTTTTCTTATTCATATTATCACCATTTTATGCCAGTGATGAACCTGGAAACCATGACTTCGAGATACTTAAAAAGCTTGTGCTTCCTGATGGCTCAGTGCTTAGAGCAAAATACCCTGGCAGGCCATCTCGAGATTGCCTATTCATCGACCCAGTTATGGATGGGAAAAGGTATCTTGATGTTTTTACTGGTAAGATGGACCTCAGTCTCCATTCATTTCCAACCTCTTGATGTCTCTAAGTCTGTTATGCAGTCTTCTGAAGATTTGGAACTTGAACAATTGTACCGGTGTTCTTGGCATTTTCAATTGCCAAGGAGCAGGAAGCTGGCCTTGCACTGACAAGAAAGTCATTGAGGATGCTGCTTCTGAGATATCTGCATCAGTTTCTCCATCTGATGTAGAGTATTTGGAAGAGGTTTCTGGGGATTCATGGGCCGGAGATTGTGCAATCTTTTCCTTCAAGACTGGTATGATGTGACTCCTTTTCTACCTATCTTATATGCAGTAAAAATAACACGAGTACA
This sequence comes from Rhodamnia argentea, assembly GCF_020921035.1. NCBI lineage: Eukaryota > Viridiplantae > Streptophyta > Magnoliopsida > Myrtales > Myrtaceae > Rhodamnia > Rhodamnia argentea. The sequence goes on along the minus strand of NC_063152.1, from coordinate 2,422,390 downwards.
GTTATTGGCAATGTCCCATTGCTCATGCTCCGGCCTTATATCAATGTGAACAGGCTCTGTACGTCGATTGTCCGTGGAAGAGTCGATGAATGTCACCTTGAAGGTTTTAGAGTGCGACGTCTTAACCGTTTCTCCTATTAAGGTATCTATAGTTGCACCTAGATATAATATTTTGGTGGATCCTTCAGAATATGCACACTCTAAGATCTAATCTGATTATCCAGGTTCACAATCAGAAGGTTCAGTTTGCTCCAATCGGATTGATAGACATGTACAATTCAGGAGGAGCCATTCAAGCAGTCGATATTCGCAGCAAATCTTCTGTTTCTGGAATAACAATCATAGGGAGAGGACCGGGCACATTTGGAGCATATTCCAGCAAAAGACCCAAATCTTGCACTGTCAACTCGGGGGAGAGAGAGTTCGAATATGGAGAAGACAAGTTACTGAAAATAAGAATTCCAGCGAGAACTAGCTCTTGGGACATTGTCATCTCTTATTGAGGTGAATTCCTTTTGGTCCCGCAGTCTCGGAAAGTCTCGGAAGTACATTATCACAGATTCACATCCACCTCCAGCTAGTATACAGATTCGTGCTGGCAGGAAGAAACTTCGAAATAGATGGCCGGAATGACGGGTGCAATGGCAGCCGCCATGGCATAATGAAACTTATGGTGCTATGGAATAGAGGGATTGTGTTGCAGTTGATCAGAAGAAAGTAGATATTGCATATGATGAAGCAGTCTATACAGAATTTACCCCTCATGGAATGGCAATGTTCATAGTGAGGTCATATGGTGCTTTTTTTATTTTTTGGTTAACATTATTTTAATTTAGTCATCTACAGTTAATCTCATTGTCTCAAGATGTGATAATCTGTAGAGGCCCCCTCTTTATTGAATGATCATAGCAGGACTGGATTCTATCATCTTTATCCATTACTTCTAGTTGATTTTTCATTCAAATTTATAATTTGATGTTATCAAAGGCCAAGTAGCACCCATAAACGACACGGTACAACACGATGATACGTTATTTCTCAAAAAATAGAGAATTCTAAGATATTGGAACACGTTGTATATTAAATATAAAATTTTATTGTATATGATAAAATATTGGCAATGAGTTTCTTCTTATTCTATTAGAGATTCACGATTACGTTTTTTTGGGATTGGTTGAGTATATTAATTTTCGGACGGCTAGGTATATGATTAAAGTATATATATTTTTGATAACTTTATATTTTGACCCATAATTTATTAAAAATATTCAAAATTGATCCGTGCTTGTCGAAATGCCTTGTCGGGACATTGGACTTGCGTGTCATTGGCGTGTCCGAAGCGCTAATCATGTGTCCAATGTCTAACACCTGTTGACCACACGCCGAACTCGTGTCGGTGTTTGACACGACACGGGAGGTTTCGAAGAGTGTCCGTGCTTCCTAGATCAAAAGACAAGCATAAGGGATCACTTTGCCAATTATGAAAGGGAAAAGAGTTAATTTCCCCTATCCTAAAACTTTCAATAGATTTCTCCTTTTGTAGATCGAATTTTGAATAAGTCTCGTGCAGTCGATTTCATGCTCACTTGCTCGGAAGGAATCATATATGTTGATAATTCATATGTGTTGCCAACGTAATATGAGGCAATTCATCCATCCCCATACTAAAATTTGGAAAGATTTCTTCTTTTGACCCTTTCGTTTTTATCTCGTCCCCTCTAATATAAAGTTTTTACTTTAGTCAAAATGCTCAATGAATATTTGTACGTATCGTTCTAGACATACTGACAAACGTATTTGTATCGTGAGATGTGCTATGTCCATAAGGAATAATTTTTATAAAACTTTGTATGTTCATTAGTCCGTTTATTTTGTAGAAAATGTATAATTTGATAAACATTTTCCTAAGACATGATCACTTGTATCTATCAAAATAGTTAATCAATTAATAATGTTCAACAATTTAAATCTTAATTTTTTCATGGATGATGAAAATTATTATCTTAAGGTGCGTTTGTTTGAATGAAAATGTTTTTCAAGAATTAGTTCTTTGAACTTTCACCCATTTAGTTTACCGAAAATATCTTAGTCAACAGAAAATTGATGCACAAAATTAAGAAAGTGAGTTCCTAAATCTAAAGAGGTAAAAACACTTTGTGGAATTGCACCTCTCAGATTTTTTTATTTTTCAACTTTTTAATATTTTATATTTAAGTGAATATCATGAAAAACTCCAAACTAGTATACATGTGACAAATTTACCCCTAATTATGTTTTCTATCATAAAAAATTTCAAATTAATACGGTTATGATAAATTTACTCCAAACTATATTTTTTCCTACCAAAAATTTCAAACGAGTACACCCGTAATAAATTTATCATGAATTAATTTTTTGATCACCAAAAACCCCCCAAATGTGTATACTTACGATAAATTTACCTCAAATTGATTTTTTGACCACTAAAAATTTCAAACCGGCACACCGCTGAAAAATTTACCATCCATTAGTTTTCATTGAATTTTACCATAAAATTGCTAAATTGGATTAAATATGGCGGTTAATGGATGTACCGGTTTGGAGTTTTTATCCTCTATTTATCATAGGTGTATTAGTTGGGTTTTTCATGGTATTAACTCAATTTAACGGGGGTAAATTTGTCACAAGTATATTGGTTTGTGGTTTTTGACAATCAAAAAAATAAGTTGTAGTAAATTTGTCAAAGGTGTACCAATTTGAAATTTTTGATTATCAAAAAAATAATTTGAGGTAAATTTATCATATGTGTACCAATTTGAGACTTTTGGTGGTAAAAAAATAATTTTGAGTAAATTTATCTCATTTGTGCTAGTTTAGGGTTTAGTGTGATAAGAAAAATAGTTTGAGGTAAATTTATTTTAGGTGTAGAGTTTGAAATTTATTATGGTTAAAAAAATAGTTTTGGATAAATTTATCTCATGTGTACTAGTTTGGTGACATTTTGGTAAAAAGATAGTTTAAGGTATATTTGTGACAAATGTACTAGTTTGGGGTTTTTAATGATATCACCCCTTATATTATATATTTTTAATTTTATAATTAATTTAATTTGTAAATTAATTTAGTTTTTTACTTTATTTATTTTCTTTTTTTCCCTTTTTTTTTTCTTCTACCCCCATTCACCGGGCCTCGGCGTCGGTGGTCAACCGGAGAACTTGAGGCTTGCAAGATCTTGACGAGCTTGAGCTCGCCTCGAGGCCAGCGAGTGCGGATGAGGACGATGCGAGGAGGAAGAATGGAAGAACCAAGAAAATACAGCAAAAAAATTAACAAAAATAATAAAATTTTTGATAAAAAAATTTAATTTATAAATTATAACTTATTTTTTAGATTAAGATAAAATCACGAGATCGAAATCATTTTCCAAATGAGAGGCAAATATCATATAACAATTTCGACCACATATCATCAAATATCGTGAAATTATAGGCGAAACAAACGCACCCTTGAATTTGAATAATTGAAAAATGGTAAATTCTAGAAATTAAATTTAGTTAGCGCCCCCGTTTTTTTTTTTTTTTTCACTATTCCCTCCCTCGCCTTTGGGGAGCGGAATGGCGGAGAAGCAGGAGAAGACAGCGAGGATCTACGCGCGGAGACACCATCATCGTTTCCTCTGCTGGATCGGAAAACCCCGTCACGAAACCGAGAGGCGACCCTCCTTCGACTCTCTCTCTCTCCCCTTCAAGTACGCGACGCGCGCTCGCAATTCAACTTCGTAACGATCCGAGCTTCCGCTTCTCCGATTTGCGCGCCGGCGTCTCGTCCTCTCTCGCGGCTTGCGGCTCGTGATCTGCTGGGGTCGAACGATGTCCTACGCCTACCTCTTCAAGTACATCATCATCGGCGACACCGGTAATCGTCTCTTCCCGGTTGCGCTGTCCGTCGTGTTGCCTTCGCGATGAGGAGGGGGTTAGGTAGCTTCGGTCCCTTTGTTTTTCAGGTTATTCTGATTGGCGCAACGTGGAGGATGGATTGAGAACCTCTTGATGGCTCGTCGTCCTTGCTTGGGTTAATGATGGCGTTTGATGATTTCTGGGAGTTTGGTACCGGTGAAGTTAAAGCGTCTTTTCAGCATCTCCCGTGTGTTTACTTTGTCGTTGCGCTTTGTTCTCTGCAGGCGTGGGGAAATCATGTCTTCTTCTCCAGTTCACCGACAAACGTTTCCAGCCCGTGCATGATTTGACAATTGGGGTTGAATTTGGGGCGAGGATGATCACTATTGACAACAAACCGATTAAGCTGCAGATCTGGGATACGGTCGGTTAGCTCTACTCTGTGTATTGCTGTATTTGCATAGCACCGTGAATGAAACTCCAGGTGTAAAAATCGTTTTGCAACTGTGGAAAATTTGACTTTTGTGCAGCTGAATGAAGTAACTTCTTCCACTTCAATACAAAGAAGGACCGGTTTGTGAGGGGCTCCATTAAGATTTGAGAAATTGCTGATGCCCCACTGGCTTGTTTGCTGCTGGTTTTTTGTTGGCTCTTGCATCATTGTTGCTTTCGTCAAGCCCCCATGTCCTTTGTCATATTTTGTCTCCCCATCTAATAAAATTGATAACACGGTTAAACTAAGTAGGGAATTCTGTATTGTCATGATATATTTCTCCAGTGTCTAATTCTTGTTATGTTATCTCATGTGAAAATTCAAATACTTTTGCCAGGCAGGACAAGAATCCTTCAGATCTATCACACGATCATACTACAGGGGGGCTGCCGGTGCATTGCTAGTCTATGACATCACAAGGTGTCTTGAACTTGTCTACTTTTACTACTTCTGTGACTGAGCAACTTCTCAGAGGAGAGAGTAATTCTGATTAGTGTCCCTTTCTAGCTTTAGTTTCCGTTGCATATGGACAAATATTGTTAATAGATTGGGAGGGGCCGCGGGAAGGAGCGCGTAGGGGGTTGCACGTTAACTATATCACTTTTAGCCACTCTAGCTTTTCAGAAGCCTTGCATTGATCTTTGAAAGGAAAATGAGAGGAAAAGAGGCCTTCTTATTGGTATTTTTATCTAGTAAGTATAAGGAATGGATGGAGTGCGAGGATGCACGTCTTCTTGAGTCAGCTGACAACTCTCAGCAAAATATATTCGTAGTATATAAATTCAGTGGGGTAGTGATGCTTTTAGTCTTATGATGCCCTCTATTTGGTAGGTCATTTATCCTGACATATCACAGATTGAGGGTTTGGACTTCACAGTACTGCTTGTTGTACTGTTCAGGCGAGAGACTTTCAATCACTTGGCTAGTTGGTTGGAGGACGCAAGGCAGCATGCAAATGCCAATATGACGATTATGCTTATTGGTAACAAGTGTGATCTTGCTCACAGAAGAGCTGTAAGCACAGAGGAAGGTGAACAGTTTGCCAAAGAGCATGGATTGATTTTCATGGAAGCCTCTGCCAAAACTGCTCAAAATGTGGAAGAGGTGAGAAATGTCCTGATTTTACATTGTAGAAAGAGAATAATATTTCCTCATGTATGTCCGTTCAGATGCTTCTTTACGATGACGACTGATTTGAAGAAATTTCGTAGGCATTTATCAAGACAGCCTCGACAATCTACAAGAAAATCCAGGATGGTGTTTTGGATGTCTTAAATGAGGTAAACTCTCTCCGAAATTTGGGGAGACTTTGGAGGTCTAAGACTGTACCTATGTTTAAAATAAAACATCAAAAGAAGTAATTATGTCCATTCAGATCATAGAATGAAAATATCTGCAAGGACCTGGAATCGTTGCATTTACATTGTCAAAGTGTCTTGAATTTCATTTCTCTGCTTTGCTGGTTTTAACTTATTTTGCTTGGTTGGTCCTTGTTGTAGTCTTACGGAATAAAAGTTGGATACGGCGGAATCCAAGGACCTTCAGGCAGCGGAGATGGTCCACCTCAAAGCGGAGGTTGTTGCAGTTAGATGTGACAATCCGATGTGCGCATCATTGCCTTCTTTTAATTTCAATCTCTTATCTCGAAGTACCTTGAGATCATCTGTCATCTGAGAACATAACTTGTAAAGTTGTTCTGGCTCATTTTCTAATGTTAAGTGCAAGATAGTTGAATTATAGATGATAAACTCTTCATCCATTGTCCGTTCTGTTGTAAATGGACCTTCTTTTTTATATCACATATTATCTTTTGAGTTTATTGCACTTAGTTCGAATGGAGTATTGCTTCTCTTTTTATTTTCAACGGTCTATGTTGACTGGTTCCCGTGGAAGGAGTTTTTCCGGGTGTGGTTGTCGATTTGGCTGCTTCTACTGATAAGGCAAGACCTGGATCCATAAGCAGGACCGAGACCAGGACGTTGAGGTCTGGTATTCCTAATTTAGAACTCCTTGTCCAATTCTATCCATGATTTCTGTATGGGGCATGAATGGTTCTGTTCTGGTCTGATTGGGACGGCTAGGCAAAGAAGAAATTAGTTCGTCAAAATTTACCCATATGTGGCTCATGTCTTACAGGTCTCGCACGCTCAGTCAGACGCCATGCTCATGATCATCGTTTATCGTCTTCAAGAACATTAAAACGAAACACGTCCAAGGCATGTGACAACCATTGCAAACTCTTGACAGGGTTAGACAGTGGAAGCCACTTGTGTCTTATGTGGCTTGGCTCCTGATCACATTTGCTGTTCGATTGCCCCTTCACGAAGACAGCCTAGAATCATCTTTCTTTCGTCTTGCTGGTGCACTTCGTGTCATCGGGGATTGTAATTCAGAGTTGGATTGGACAACGATGCATTTGAAAGGCGACTTCCTTTGTTGGAGGAACCCACGTATGTTGAATTCCATGTACCTCAGATTTATTTCGTCGAGCCATCTTAGCTTATGGGTTTACATTGATGGCGGAGGCTTATTGTGTTTCGGGTCCAGGTAGAGTCCAAAGGTCTTGAGCGATCGAACCGGAAGCATCATTAATTTCTGCATTTGCTGATATAACTCGCTGAATTTTTGTCCAGCTTCGCAAAGTTATTGAAATTGGCCTTGAATATTTTTATCCACTTCCCTCGGAGAGCCAGGGGAAATACAGCTATTTTTACGATGATGTTGCTCCTCAATTTGATAGCATTCTCTTCGCTGTCTCCATGTCGGTTCAATGCAAAAGCTTGAGCTTGTGTCCCTTATGTCGAAGCTCTTTGTGTGGTTTGGTTTTGATGCTGTTCCGGTTGAATCATTTCTTTCACGAGCCCCCCCAGCTGCTAATTCTGGGTTTGTATTGGACTTCCTCTGTTTCGTGCCGGCAAACTAAAATCTACCGAGAAAGGATAAAAGACTACACAGAGACTTACAATAGCCAAATTGCTTGTTATAGAAAATGTTCGAAGAGGCGCCAACTCGAGAATTCGTTAGACAACAGAAGTTTATCACACACGGCATCTGCCCTCTACATCGTGTTCATGCAATAGAATCGAAAAGAAAAGAACAAACATCTGAAGCTATAATGTAATGATGTTCACATTATGTTGCCCGATACGATTCACGAATAATATTACTTATTTCGACAAGAAATATGATGTCACTGTTGGTCGATTGAAAAAATGAAAAGAAAGAAAGAAGGGGAAAATGACGATAATATCATCATTGGGACTTTCCATTGTCTTCTCTTCTGCCATGGCCCCCACCCAGTCCATGCTCCACTTCGCTCTACGTCTTCTCTCCAACTTCGATCCAAATAACACACGCACACACACTCTCTCTTCCCCCATTTTTATATACTCTCTCTCTCTCTTCTCTCTCTCTATTTCTCTCTGTGCGAGATTGGTCACTTGGCTTGGGTCACCGAGACACAGGCGAGAGGAGTGATAAAGGTGACTCCTTTGAATCCGATCTCAATCGCCGGATCCCTGTTCCCTCCTCTCTTCCTTGAATCTCTCTCTCCGTATAAAAAACGAGAAACCCACCTCCCAATCCTTGGTTTTCGCCACTACCCACGATTGGCAGGACTCTCTTCTTCCTCCCAGTCATTTCATCGAGCACCTTTCATGGCATCGCCCGGTAACCCCAACAATCCCCAGCAGAACCCGCAATTCGAGCTCCAGAAGCTGTTCAGGCCCTCCTCGAACCACCCGGTCATGCCGTCCTCCCCGCCTCCGTACCCCACGTCCTCGTGCTCCTACCCGCCGCCGACCGGCCCTCTCCCGTTCCACTACTTGCCGTACCCTCCGCCGCAGCCTCCCCCGCAGCAGGAGCTCCATTTCTTCCAGCACCAGCTCCACCAGCCGCCGCCCCCGCGGTCGCCCATCTCGTCGTACGCTGCCCCGACCTCGCCGTCGCCCGACCCCAATTCGAGCGGCGCCCGGTTGATGGCTCTCCTGGGCACCCAGAGCCCTAACCCTAATCCCCCCGATTTGGCGCCGCAGTCGGCGGCCTTTGCCCCATCGCCGTCTGCTCCACCTGATTTTGTGGTGCACGCGAACCTTAACTTGTTGGCTCCTTCGGCCCCGCCGTCCGGTTTTGCAGCGGCTCAGTGCGGCACGCCAGTTCGGATGCTCAGTAGTAAGCTGCCAAAAGGTCGGCATTTGATCGGTGATCATTTGGTTTATGACATCGACGTTAGATTACAGGGTGAAGTTCAGCCTCAGCTTGAGGTCACTCCGATTACTAAGTATGTGTCGGATCCGGGTTTGGTTTTGGGCCGTCAGATTGCCGTCAACCGGAATTATATATGCTACGGGTTGAAGATGGGGAATATTAGGGTTCTCAATATAAATACCGCGCTAAGGTCTTTGTTGCGTGGTCATACACAGGTGCGATCTCCCTGCTTCCTTGTATTGGTGTTCAGTTTGTATGCTCTGTATTGTTAAGAGTAGTTGTAAGTTCTCTTGATGCCATAAGTTCTCATGGATTGTTTATGCAATGCATCACTCTCCCTCATGTGAAGAGTACAGGTTGAATGGAAAAATTGAACTTTCCTCTTTGTCCCTTCAGTTTTGCTCGGATATTGTGTTTTGATTAGGTTTTTGTTGTTCGTTTTTCCCTTTCAGAGAGTAACAGATATGGCTTTCTTTGCTGAGGATGTTCACCTTTTGGCCAGGTAATTTGTGACAATCATAAGAAAAACTGCTTTATCGGGTATATATTGAAGTGCCGCTAAATTTTAACTCTTGCAGTGCGAGCATTGACGGGAGGATCTTCGTATGGAAGATTAATGAAGGTGCAGATGAAGAGGAGAAGGCTCAAATCTCGGGGAAAATTGTCATTGCCGTTCAGATTGTGGGAGAGGAAGAACCTGTGCATCCACGACTATGTTGGCATCCTCACAAGCAAGTAAGAATTTGGTTATAAGTTTTACAAGAGCTATCTGCTATCCAGGTCCTGTTCTGTTGGTTTTTGTTCTAATCTTTTGACTTGCTAGTTTACTTGTCTTTTTTTGTTTACTTAAAACTGCAGGAAATTTTAATGGTTGCAATTGGAAACCGTATACTGAAGATTGATACAACAAAAGTTGGTAAAGCAGAATCGTTCACAGCTGAGGAACCTCTAAAGTGTTCCATGGATAAGCTAATGGATGGGATCCAGATTGTTGGTAAACATGATGCAGTAGTTACAGATTTGTCAATGTGCCAATGGATGACAAGCAGACTGGCCTCAGCTTCAGTGGATGGAACGGTTTGTATATTTCTTTACTCCTGATTATGGTCCTGCATTGTGGTATTCTAGTTGTCTTTGTGGTGAGCTTGCTAGCTTTGCATGGCTTCGGGGACCTTTGGATTTTGAAAGAGGAAATTTTTTGTTGGTTTTAGAATAGAAAGATACCTACTTCATCTAGATTGCTCGGAGAGATTCAACCAAAATGATTCTAGTGGTTATCCTGATAAACAATAACAAATCTTTATGTTGAATGTCTGTTATGTTTTGACTGATTATGCACCCCTGGTTGCTGATAGTGACTCTGTCCCTCTCTTGCTTATTCTGTAAGTTGTCAAGAGGAATAATATCTGAAGAGACTCGCGTCTTGGGTTCTTGTCTGAATGGATGCTGAATAGCTGAGGCAGCTAACCTGAAAATGGAATGACATATGTGTTCTTACCCTCATAAATGTATCATCTTAGGCAGGTTTAACTAGCACATACGACTATGAATTACCCTCCACTACTTCTAACATGCAATTTTTTTACTTGAGAGTCTTGTGGTGATAGAAGTGATGATATTAACGATACTGGTGTGATAGATCCCTGTTGTTTCTAGAAGCTGCGCATATTATTTGGGATCGAAAGAGATAGTAATGTTATCAAACCTCCTGGACGAGAAAGACTTTCTCATGTTTTTTGGTGAATGACGAATTGAAGCACTCATTCACTTTTTCAGAGAGGAGAGGCTTTTATATGCTAGCAATTGTTGCCTCATAAAGAAAATGTTTTAACAGAATAGTCTCTGTTCGGTAATTTATTGACGTAGGTGCAGTTTGGTTGCTATAGCACAGTGTTTTTTTCCTAATGTTACAAGGTGATTAAACTGGGCAGGTATTCTATCGGTTGACCTAATTAATGGGCTTGGCTTTTAGACTTGTATGTGTGGGTCATCAAATCATGTCGCGGATTTTTCTTGCTATATGAGATTTGCTTACGGAAGCGCTTTGTTTACAGGTGAAAATTTGGGAAGACCGTAAGCCATTGCCACTTGCAGTTCTGAGGCCTCATGATGGTCATGCCGTCAACTCTGTCACCTTTTTGACTGCTCCCCATCGACCAGATCACATCGTTCTCATCACAGGGGTGAGCTTATCTTTTATTGACATTATGATCCCTGCTTTCATTCTGCCTCAATTGTTGGTTTCTTTAGAATAAGTTCTAATTTTGACAGAATGTGTGGCCTTTCTTAAATCAGAATTCCAAGTTAATGCATTCTCCTAAGATTTGATTACATCTTGCACTACTTTATATCATTTGCAGGGTCCGGTGAATCGAGAAGTCAAGATATGGACCTCTTCCCTCGAAGAGGGATGGTTGTTGCCTAGTGATTCTGAATCTTGGCAATGTACTCAGACCCTGGAGTTAAAGGGTTCCGGTGAACTCCGGGTTGAAGATGCATTCTTTAATCAAGTTGTGGCATTACCTCGTGCAGGGCTTCTTTTACTTGCGAACGCAAAGAAGAATGCTATATATGCAGTGCATATAGATTATGGGCCTCATCCTGCTGCAACCCGCATGGACTATGTAGCTGAATTTACAGTTACGATGCCCATTTTGAGTATCACTGGAACTAGCGAGAGTTTGCCAGATGGGGAACACATTGTGCAGGTTTATTGTGTCCAAACACAAGCCATTCAGCAGTATGCATTGGCCTTGTCACAATGCCTGCCGCCACCTTTGGATAACACCGAGTTGGAGAAGACTGAATCTAATGTCTCTCGTGTATTTGATGCTGCCAATCCCGATGGTTTTGCTAACTTGGAAATGTCTCATGGAACTAAGCATTCTGAGATAACATCAGGGAATGCCACTTTGGTTCCATCTGTGCTTTCGAGCAGTGCTGGTAGTGCCCCTGGAGCGGCACCCCCTGTAAGAGTGCCTTCTTCTCAAATTACTACCTTGCCTGAGACCCTTTCTTCTGGCTTAGAGACAAAGCTAAGTGCTTTGCCATCTCCAAGAACTGTTGAACAAATCCACAGTGCTTCTCCTCCTCTTCCTTTGAGTCCTAGGATTTCTCGGATGTCCTCTGGCTTCAGAACTCCAGTAGGTAGCTTTGAGCCTGGTCCTGCATTCCCTAATCATGCTGGCGATCTGCCGGTTGTTGAATATTCATCTGATAGGATACTGGAGACCGGTGCCGATGGACCGGCTCCATGTGATGATTTGAGGAAGGATGACAAAAGTGTTGTCTCAAATGATATACCAATGGTTCCAGATCCTCCAATGGTTTTTAAGCATCCAACTCATCTTGTGACTCCATCGGAAATTTTATCCAAGGCTCCATCCTCCTCTGAGACTCAAATTAGTCAAGGTATGAGCATGGGAGAGGCAAAGGTTCAAGATGTGGTCGTCAATAATGACACAACAAGCACAGAGGTTGAGGTTAAAGTTGTTGGGGAGACAGGAATTGATCAGAATGATGATTACAGCTTCCATGGAGAATCTCAAATAACTATTGCTGAACAAAAAGAGAAGTCTTTCTACTCTCAGGCTTCTGATCTTGGCATTCAGATGGCGAGAGATTGTCGTGTTGATAATTACAGCACGGAAGGAGCTCATCAGACTAATGATGTTGGTGTTAGTGAGCCTCCGGATCAGTTTCCCACTAACAGTGATGAAGGAATGACAAACAATGCTTTTATGAAGGTTGGTGAATCAGAAACTCCAGCGGCTGTTCCCCAGTCCTTAGCCCCAACTTCTAAAGGCAAAAGACAGAAAGGAAAAACATCTCTAGTGTCCGGCCCATCTTCAACATCCCCAAGTCCTTTCAACTCCACAGATTCATCAAATGACCCAGGCAGTAGTTCAGGTGTCCCATCAGCAGATGTTGCATTTTCACAGTTTTTAGCTATGCAGGAGTCCCTTGACCAGGTAATCAATTCTTGTTCCATCCACTGGACTATTCTGAGCTCATCCTAATGGGTCCTATGCAACATGGATAGTTACCGATTACATGACAACTACTTCCTGCATTTTTTATTTTAATTCTTATGCTATATGAGTCCATGAAAGATTCATACTTTACTTTTTTCTGCGGTATGCCAGAGCTTCTCTCTTTGTTTGTATTGGCTAGGTTTTGGGATGGATTTTGATTTAGTGTGCTTGTGATGGTTTTGCATCTATTTTAATTTTGTGTTTTGCTTGTGATGACTTGATATTTATTTGTTGAAGGTCCTTTGTATCCTTGTAATTCCATTACGTGATTGAGATTGATTTACCTGCTGATTTCTTATCTTCTCTGAAATTTCTGTCCTTGGTGTGAGCTATCAGCTCCAATATTGTTATGGTGATAAAAACTGGGATATATTTATAGCTTCAGCTGGCATTGGCCTGTTTGCAAATGCAAGCATATGCAATGGGCTTTCAGTGCCTCAAAAATTGTTTTCATGGTTTGTAGTGTATCATGATGTTGGTGTGACATCTTCAGGTTATTAAATGTCTCACATTTAACGTCTGCATTTCAGGGGAAGCTGATTTCTTTGTTAATACATCTGCCTTTATGATACTGTGGTGTGACCTTTAGTGTATAAACTTGTAGTAATTCCATTTTAGGCATTTGATATGCATAACAATTTACCCTCTCTGCTGTTTTGCACCGTTTCTGTGGTAGTACACCATACCTGCCCTCCTTTTTCCGGCTTATGTCTATTTACACATGAAGTTTCTGTGTATAAATCTCCATTTCCTTATTTCCCAAGTATAAGTTAAAATATTGAGCAAAAGTTCGATGCTTCCTCGAAAATGAAATGGGGGAATTCTGCTGATAGTGGAAACAATCTGTTAAAGTTAAAATTAATACATGAGAGAGTCTCTGACATCTGTTCCAGTGATTGGTTTTCCTTTCAGTTTTCCCTAAAGAAGAGTTAGGTACAAGGGAGGAAGTCTGGATATTAACGAGTTACAAACTTAAGTTGCTGAGCTTTACCAGTTACGTTGGACAGAAGGGAGCAAGTTCGGATATTAACAGATAGAGACTTCATTTGCGGAGCTGTACAAATTACGAATATGAGACAGAGGAGTCTACTTTATAGATGAATCTTTAGTAGCTTTTGGACTAGCCAAACACTATCAAATTAACATAGATCATGTCTCATTCATATGGATACTATTTTCCACTTTGCTGCTATGAGCATATACAACCTTGCCAGAGCAACCACCCTTTTTCACACCTAGAAGGGAACGTTATTCTAGATGGCTGATTGTGGCTGCTTTTCAATATGAAACAGTTAATAAGCATGCAAAAGGAAATGCAGAAGCAGATGGCAACAGTTGTGTCTGTCCCATTTAACAAAGAGAGTAGAAGACTGGAAACATCTCTTGGACGAAACATGGAGAAAGTTGTTAAAGCAAATGCTGATGCTCTGTGGGCTCGTTTCCAAGAAGAACATGCTAAACATGAAAAATTGGAGCGCGACCGAACCCAACAAATTACAAATCTAATCACCAACTCTGTGAACAAGGATTTGCCGGCGATGCTGGAGAAAACTATAAAGAAGGAAATAGCAGCAATTGGACCATCTGTAGTTCGTGCAGTCACTCCAAGTATTGAGAAGAGCATATCAGTGGCCATAACGGAGTCATTCCAGGTATGAGCATTTTTCATGTCACCAGAGGCCATATAGCAACTCTTGCCTTACCATATTATTTTTATTTTTGTGGTGAAAGGCATCGATTGCCACGAAGCATTAATTAGGTCTCTAAATTTGCTTTATTGTGCTTTTTATTCAGAAAGGAGTGGGAGATAAGACAGTTAGCCAGCTGGAGAAGGCGGTCAACTCCAAATTAGAAGCTGTATTAGGGAGGCAAATTCAATCGCAATTTCAGACTTATGGAAAGCAGGCTCTCCAGGTAATTGCAATTTAAAACTCTTCCAAGAATCTTTTGCAGTGCTTGCAAGTTTTTTGCCGTTATCAATCTGTTCTTTGCTCGTCGCCTATGTTTCCTTTAAATAAGTCACCATTGGCATGATTTTCATTGCTTGAGTTAAAAGTATGAGCTAACCTTCACTGCGAGCGTAAGGTTCTCAAATGTTGTGGTCCAGTTGGGATTTCAACTACCCAAAAGTTCATTTTTAACAGCTTGTGTGTGCTTGTGTTAATAAAATTCGGCCAGTATCTACGTTGACGGGGAAGCTATTTATATCTTCTATGAGGTTCTATGTGAAACTAGTTGGGAACAAACTTGATCAATATAACTAAGGCTACTACATCTCAGTGATGATTTGCGTTGAGTTACCTGGCTTCTTGTGGTTAAAGAATGAGGAAAAATCTATGTGGCCTGAAATTGATATTACTACTTCATGTATGGAACTTTTCAAGGATAGATGATTGCTTTAAGAAAAAATACTGCTCTTTTCTCTTCCCTTGAATGCTGATATGGCTGTGATGTATTGTGTGGATTTCTCTGCTGTTTGTTTCTAATGTACCAGAATGGTTTCTTTATTTTAAGAAATGATTATATATTGTATGACCAAAAAGTGTTATGGTCTGGATTTTAGATCATGTGATAATTTATCTGCATTAATTTTCTCAACTTCGATGGTAAATCATTTCTGGCACTGGTATCTATCGATCTATCATGGCTTCTGGCTTTGGTTTCTTAGAGAATTTTGTGGTTTATCCTGATTTCCAAATTGTCTGCAATAGTATTCTAACTTTGCTAAATGAACTTTCTTCTTTCAGGAGGCATTAAGATCCAGCTTGGAAGCATCCATAATACCTGCTTTTGAGTTGTCATGCAAATCAATGTTTGAGCAAGTTGATGCAACTCTTCAAAAAGGGTTTATGAAACATATCACTGCCACTCAGCAGCAACTTGAGTCTACACACTCTCCCCTGGCCATTGCTTTAAGGGTAGGTATTTTCATATACGTAATTCGCCATTGTTTCTGTTTTTGTTGTGCGTTATAGGAATATTTTTCACTCGTCTATCTTAAGTTATCCTTCTTCTTGTGTCATCATGGAACTTTCTCATTGATACGTACAGAATTGATAGGAAAGAAACCATGTTTTGTGCTGCGGTCTTCATATGGCTATGTTTTTGCTAGTACTTTTATTGTATAGCATACACCGTTTAAGTGGTGTGGGTGTGGTACTGCAGGATGCCATCAGTTCAGCTTCCTCGATTACTCAGACATTAAGTGGAGAATTGATTGAGGGCCAGCGCAAGCTCTTAGCTATTGCAACTGCCGGTGCAAGTTCTAATGTTGCAAACCCCTTGGTTACTCAGTTGAGTAACGGGCCATTGCCCGGTCTGCATGATATTGTATGTTCCTGGAAACCACTCTCTCCTTAAATAGGCACCAAAATGAGTCATTTTTTACCTGATAATTATCTATAAAGCATGTGGTGCTTCCGTATCTGAAGTTACTTTCATTCCTGACAAATATTTAATATGTTATGGAACAGGCGGAGGCACCAATTGATCCAACTAAAGAGTTGTCCAGATTGATAGCAGAGAACAAGTATGAAGAAGCCTTTACTGCAGCCCTACACAAAAGTGACGTATCAATAGTATCCTGGCTATGTAGTCAGGTATGTTAGCATCTGCACTGTTGGGTTGTCTTCAAACTTTCGTCTATCTTACTTTTTATGCTATGTATACTCTCGAGAAAGGACAAAAAGCAAACTGATGAGCAGGCACACTGCTGCTTCTTTGTGTCAATATTTAATACAGGCGAAATGATTAGGGGTTTCACTCATACTTCTTTTTTCAAGTGATCCCGGTCGGCTTGTACAATTTCTTGTTTTTATTTAGTCTTTGCCTGATATCCTTTTCATTTACAAAGTCCTCCATGAAGTTCTCTTTACCTGTTCTATAGTTGGGTTTTACACCGTTTCCTTACGAATCAAATGTAGTAAGCGAAAGGATTATTGACGAGTTTACATGTTTGGCTTGGAACTATTAGGTTGTCTGGTTTTTGGTGCTTTTCTGCTAATGACGCTGGATGTGAAGGGTTTTATTGGGCGTCCTCATATTTTTCTTATTCCATGGTCACATTTTATCGATAGCCCGAAATAAGAGGCAGTGACTACGAGTGCCTGATTCGTATGGTGTGTGTTTGCTAAGAAAATGAGTCGGAAGCTATATTATATGGTTGACTCTACTCTGGGATTGCCAGGTTGATCTGCAGAAGATCTTGTCCATCTCTCCGTTGCCATTGAGCCAGGGAGTGCTTCTTGCTCTTCTCCAGCAGTTGGCTTGTGATATGAGCAAGGAAACACCAAGGAAGGTGAGCTGGATGACAGAAGTTGCAGTCGTCATCAACCCAGGTGATCCGATGATTGCAGTGCACGTGAGACCGATCTTTGAACAGGTGTACCAGATACTAGGACATCATCGAAATCTCCCCACCCTCTCTGCCTCTGAAGCGAACAGCATCCGCCTTCTCATGCATGTGATAAACTCCGTGTTAACCAGCTGTAAATGATTTTTCGCTTGTGTCGCCGTATAGTTTGCCAGGAGGGAAAGATACTTGTAGTTTTGGTTGTATAGAATTAGAAATTTGGACAGGAGAGACTAGATAGATCTATTTGCCCGTGTGTTCTTGTGTCTGCTTGGATTTATCAATTTTGTATAACAACTTCAACCCCTCTCCCTTTAAGCACTGTAGTGTCAATTTTGTGCTGTGGATTTGGCTTTTGCCATTTTAACTATGGATGTAAGAATTTTGTTAAATTGGAAGATATGTCATACCTTTTTAAATATATCTAGGAGCGGAAACGAAAATATAGCTTTTATTCGGTTTTTGTTTTTTTCGTCGTAAAGCTTGTATTCGGTTAGTTGCATAATTTTGGGTGATCTAAGAGTTTCAACTCCTTTTGAGTTCCCTTTGGCCTTCCACCAAACGTTGCCTATTCAACTAAACATCTACATCTATTGTAGTTGGTAGGGTCTTTCTATGAGGTGTTTGATAGACTTTCGCAGCTACTATTGGAAAGCTGTACCTGTCATGGCGTTGCAATTTTATATGGAGAAAATCCAACATGTCGGGGTGAGAACGACAAAGATTAATGTCCTTTATTGAACAAAAGAAAATGTGTTGTTGTTTGCATTTTGGGTGGTCTCTCTTACCATCTTCCCAGGATGGTAAAGATGGTCATGAATTGGTTTTGCTTGGCTCGAATAAGACTACATTTGTAAATCTTAAACTCAAGTTCAAGTCCAATAAAATAACATTGTGGTTCAAATCAGTCGAAAACTTTTCGTTCATCTTGTGGCGAAAGTCACATGGCTCTTGTCGGAACATGATGGGTTGCCATGAAAGTATAAACTGCACATGAGCTTGCAGAGCAGGACTACAGCTCAACAAAAGATGGGCATGCTTGTGGATGAGGAGAGGCAGTTTGCAAGTGTCACGTCGCTAGCTAATGTGGTCAGCTTCCTCAAGGGTCGGAGTCGTCGTGGCGGCGGCCTCCGTCAGGCCAAGCAATTCCCTCTATTTTCCTGTCAAGCTCGCGGTCTCCTTCATGAACATCCAAGCTAGATCTTGAGGCATGAGGGAGGTGCGGCAACCAAGGCAGAGGGAGAAAACTCGTGCTAGCGTAGCACCATGGCGGGGTGGCTGGGCGTCGAATGAGGATGGAAGAGCAAGTGGTGGCTGGATGGAGGAGGAAGACGAAGAAAAACAAGATTTTCACTTTTTCTTTCATTTGAGACACGTGTCAAATTGTAAGCGGATTTATTCGGAGAAATGCTCACCACATCAGCTAGTGACATGGCGGTCGCAAACCACTGAATATTTTCCCTTCCTTCCCCGAGCATACGATTTCTTTGGGTGACGGTGTTCCTTGGGCTGGGCCTGAACTTGGAAACCGAAACAAGGTTGTCGGCTTTTCTTGAAACTTTAATAAGGCCAGCAAAGACAGGCCTCAAGAATTTACCCATTAAGTAACCATCTTCACTTCGCATCGCTCTCCCATTCACACCCACACGAAACTAGCGATATTTCACTTCCTCTGCTTCGGCTTCGCTCTGAGTCTCGACTCGAGTCGACCAATACGCCACGAGATCGAGCAACAGGTTACCTTAAACCTTGTTCTCAATTTCCTTTCTCGCTTTCTCTGTAATATCTCCCAACTTGCTCCGTCCGATTGTTTGGGATGATGGTCGTGCTTTACTTGTCGAAAAGGTTCTTCCTTTGGACCTGTAGCTCTTGTTACGAGTTTGCAGTCCGTTGTTTTTTCTTGTTGATTTCATTTCATTAGTGTCAAAGCTTGATGGGCATCTTGTGTTTTCTCCCTCTGT
The DNA here is from genome assembly GCF_020921035.1 of Rhodamnia argentea. Lineage (NCBI taxonomy): Eukaryota > Viridiplantae > Streptophyta > Magnoliopsida > Myrtales > Myrtaceae > Rhodamnia > Rhodamnia argentea. The sequence continues at coordinate 2,403,470 of NC_063152.1, read as the reverse complement.
TCTCGGGAGTACGTTTATGATGATCATCACCAATGTCTTGCTAATTGGGTTGCAATAGCGCATTTTGGTGCATGAGAGTGTTTGATTATGCCTTTCAGCTAAACTTAGAGTTCAAGTTTTGTTCTTCAGCATTACAGGAATTGGAGATACTAAATTTTTTGGATATAAATGCTCCAGCAGTGGCCCTCGACGTCCTCGACTTTATGGACTCTATCTCAGGGTGGTGAGTTGCGAAGTTAAGAGTTCATTTTTCATCAGTGGAGAAGTAGACCTCTTGCTTTGTTTTTCTTATGTTTTCTTGCATTTATTTGTTGGAGACGTCTCTGTCTATTGCTGTGGAATTTCGGAAGTTCTCCAATGACCCTATCCCTTTTTTCTGCAATAGCAAAAGATTGTTTATGGTGTGACTTTTTCTTTTGCAGCTCATTGTTGTGTAATTATGTGTTGTTGGGTTCTTTTTTCCCTTTTATAATTGAACTGCCACTGGTTTGATGCTTAGTTTTGCTTAAACGGTGCTGCTACTTCACTTGTTGTCATCTTGTTGGTCGTTCAAATTGTGAAAAGTGCGTGCACACTATCTGTTCAATGCGAATACTGCACTGACATAACATGGTTGCTGAAAATAACTGTCTTTGCTTTTTGAGGTCCACTCCACTATACTTGATTGGGGAGCAATATATAATGGTTGTTTTGGTTAGCTTCTTGAGAAAGCGAAAGTGTGAACCATAAATGCATGAAAACAATTATTTTGTTTTCAACTACATCTGGTGAATGGCTTATTGTGAACGGCGTGTTGATCACAAACTACTTTTGTTTCTATTCTTTTTCTAAATGCAATCGGTAACCTCTCTGTCCAATGAAGTTAAATACTGAGTGGAAAAGGAATAAGCTTTCCAATCTGTAGATGAAAGCTCTTGCATAGCTACTTATGTTCCCATGCAGTATCGTTTTCTTTGGACTTCATTTCTCGGCAAAGCAGATGTGACAGATGATTTTCTCTGAAATTGTGCAGTAGGATTTACTAGCCAAGAATTGTGATTGAGCTCACCTGACCAAAATTGTAGAGCCATTGCTTTTGACTTTTTATTCATTTTTTATTTCATACAATAACAGAGAGCAAATGGTTTTCTTATGTAGGTTCCTGCCCCAGTCTGATGGAGCATAAGTGGCTTAATTTGTCAGTTTTAAGGTCATATACTCTTGGGTTGAAGGTTTACATTCTTTCTTTGCCGTTCTTCCATGTTGTGTTTATTTTGCCAATAGTATCTCCTCTATGTGCTTAGCTTCAGAAAATTCCTTTTCCAATTGCTCAGTTGTTTGCTCTGACTTGTACTACCTATTCCCCATGTTTGGATAATTTCTCTACAATGGAACAAATTTAGGATCTGCTGAATGTATCTAGGTAAATTGCCATGTTTTTTTTGCTATGATTGGCCGCTGCTGTTACTTGTCAATACTAGGTCATCTAAGCATTTGGCATTTATGGTATTATGACCGCCAGAATATGGGCTGTTTAAGTTTAATGTCATGTATGGAAAGATGCACTTTTTTGCCCAAGTCTTATGACAAAGTATGTTTGGGACTTTAGAAGTTAAATAACATGAGATCGTTTTCCAAGTGTTAGGGAGCCTGCAAGCTGCATCATCTGTTAAATAAGGATATCTATCACTTCTACATTTAAGTTCATATGGTCTTTATATAAATTAATATGAGACAGCTTCTGTTGATAATCCTGTTCATACTGAATGTTGCAAAGATGTACGCCAGACTCCCAGGTCTTCCTTAGAATTTGAAAGGCCAATTTAGTCTCTGTTAGTGTGAAAGACAAAGTGAGAAATAATGTATAAATGCATAACTGGATAACCAGACATAGGGCCTACCAGGGAGGTTATTATGTTAAATCTTCCTTGATGAATGAGCAGTTTAATTCGTCAGTATGTTTTACCCTATTCATGAGTTTCGACAACGACTCTCTTGAATAATCTGATGGAGGTTGACTTCTCATACTCATACCTAAGTTTCAACTTGATCTGCAGTTGGAAAATGTACAACACAAAATTTTTGGTCGGCGAATCAAGAGAACGTGCCTATGTGCCAGTCAAAGGCCTAGACAAGATTCATCAGTCAAGAAAAAAGCATTACCCCAAAATGTCGATCTTCCACCCGTACTGCCTAAGAAAAAGAAGAAACCCTATCCGGTTCCTCTGAAAAAGATTCTGCGGGAATCGAGAATGAACAAAAAGCTTGCTCAAATGGGCATAGAGAAGCCCCTTGAACCTCCGAAAAATGGCTTGCTAGTACCTGGTCTGATTCCAGTGGCTTATGATGTCCTGAATGCCTGGAAAGTTCTGATCAAAGGCGTTTCACAGCTCTTGCATGTTATTCCCGTATATGCTTGCAGGTAAGTACCTTAGCCTGTAATTATTATGGAGTTGATGGTCTTCCAGATGAATGTTGCATTTGCTAAGGAACTCCACTCAAGTAAGTCGTCTATATTGTGAAAATGATTTTTTCTATGTTTCAACAGTAAATGCCCGGAAGTTCATGTGGCTGAGACTGGCCATAAAATTCAGGACTGCCTAGGTTCAGCTAACTCAAAGCGTAGAAGCTTCCACTCATGGGTGCGGGGCTCCCTCAATGATGTTCTACTCCCTGTCGAGTCATATCACCTCTATGATCCTTTTGGAAGGCGTGTCATGCATGAGACTCGTTTTGATTATGATAGAATTCCAGCTGTTGTTGAGCTATGCATCCAAGCTGGCGTGGAAATACCGGAATACCCTTCACGTCGAAGAACCAAACCGATCAGAATGATTGGAAAGAAAGTTTTTGATCGAGGTGAGTATGTAGAAGAGCCTAGGCCATGGCGTTCTGCGGATCTGTCTGCACTTGTTGCTTTCGATACTCATGGGGCTTGCGAGCGATTCCCACCTCCTTTGTCGTCAGAGGTGCCTAGGATAGCGCAAGAGACGATTGATGCATATCAGACCGTCCGATCTGGTGTTAAGAGATTGATGAAGAAATACACAGTCAAGGCTTGTGGGTACTGCTCAGAGGTTCACGTGGGGCCTTGGGGCCACAATGCAAAGCTCTGTGGGGAGTTCAAACACCAATGGAGGGATGGTAAGCATGGCTGGCAAGATGCCATACTGGACGAAGTTTTCCCTCCAAACTACGTGTGGCACGTGCAGGACCCGAAGGGACCTCCTTTGACGAGCGCCCTCAAGTCATATTACGGTAAGGCTCCAGCCATCGTCGAAATATGTATGCAGGCAGGTGCACAGATACCTGTCATATACAAACCCATGATGAGGCTTGACATTATAATACCTGAGTCCGATGAGGCTCGCTTTGTTGCGTGAGCGAATTAGATGTTCGGAACTTCCGAAAAGTCAGGGCATAGACACTCCTATGGTTATTGCCGATGTTGTCCAAGCCTCCAGTTGATCTCAAGAGGTAGGGAAAGCATGATCAATTAACCATGTTGAGTCGAGATCATGCGTCCCTCGGCTATATTTCGAGGATCAGTTTGGGACAAGGAGGTGGTGATTTAGGATCAACCCGGATTGTAGTGGGGTTCTTTATCGGCGATTTTCGTCCATGATATTCATGATCGGCGTTCGAAAGTCGAAACTATCGACTTGTGATCACTCTTGGAAGGAAAATTTCGATCAAGGGGGCATCTCTTAGCATTGGACTGTGCTTGTTTATGTAAAACAGTGCACATTACTGCTTCCTGTATTCACAAGCTACTGTATGTGTATGAGATGCTTTTTGTTCTCTGTTACAAACAAAAAGAGAGCTCCTATTTGTTAAGGGTTTTATATTTTCCTCCAAAAATTCCATTAACAAATGAATTTCACTTTGAAATTAAATAATATATTTGACTAATTTATTTATAAATACATCAATAAATAAAACTAATCATGTCGTTAATCATATATAAAAATAAATAAATCTCGTCTTTACAGAATGGTCCGGATGGCTCAAAATGGGCATCAGTACAACATTGGGAAAGCTGGGAAATAGCTCAGAACTGAACTCCCTCTGCCAGAAGCCACAAGCTCTGGCCAAAGTGTCTTCGACGCGGAGAATCTAACACCCTTCGAGGATCGAAGTGGATGATTCGAGCGTATATGGAACATCGTCATCACCGTTATCACCATGCATTCCGTCAGAGCCTGCCCTGTTCGCTGCCTGAATTTTCTCAAGCTTCTTGCCGCAAATCATTGCATAGGCACGAGGCCTTCGCTTTCTTCCCCAGCGAAAGTGTTCCTCCGAAGGTACACGAATAATAGGATCTTGATTCCCAGAGCTCTGAATTCACTTCCGACCTCGACCCAAGATCCCGACATCCGTGACTGCAACGTAATGATCAAGACACTGGGTCGTTGTGGCAAAGTCGAGGAAGCGAGGAAGGTGTTCGATGATATGCCTCGGCAGGATGCTTTCTCTTATTCGTCCATGATCAAGGCATACCTCGAGGACAATGATCTTCCCAAGGCTGAGCAGCTCTTCTGGGAAATGCCCGGGAGAAATGTGGGAGTCGATTCAGCGATGATAGGTGGGTATGCGAAGGCTGGCCGTATGGGTGATGCCCAGAAGGTCTTCGACGAAATGACAGAGCGGAATGTGTACTCATGGACTAGTTTGGTTTCTGGGTACTTTAGGAGCGGGCAGGTTGACAAGGGTCTTGCACTTTTCGAACAAATGCCGGACAAGAATGTGGTTTCTTGGACTACTGTTGTCCAAGGTTATGCTTGCAATAGTTTGATAGATCGAGCTCGTAAAACTTTCGATCTGATGCCTGAGAAGAACATTGTTGCTTGGACAGTGATGATCAAGTCTTACATTGAGAATGGTCGATTAGATGATGCAGAGCAGCTCTTCAAGATAATGCCGCAGAAGAATACTTATTCTTGGAATGTCATGATTCATGGTTTGATGGATGGCAATAGGGTAACTGAAGCCATTCAGATGTTTAATATGATGCCTCAAAGAAATGAAGTTTCTTGGACTATTATGGTTACTGGTCTAGCACGGAATGGAATGACTAAAAATGCACGTGAATATTTCGAGAAGATGCCTAATAAAGATATCACTTCATGGAATGCTATGGTCACAGCATACGTTGATGAAGGGCTTATGGTTGAAGCTAATGAAATTTTCAGCTCAATGCCGCGAAGGAATATAGTCACCTGGAATGCCATTATTGATGGTTACGCAAGACATGGCCCAGAAGGTGAAGCCTTACGCCTCCTCATTCACATGCGGCGATCTGGATTTAGGCCAAATGAGATGACTATCACTAGTGCCTTAACCTCGTGCGAAGGCACATTAGAAGTCATGCAAGCTCATGCACTAATTATACCTCTTGGGTTTGAGCTTGATATGCCACTTGCCAACGCCCTTATTACCATGTATTCACGAAATGGGGATCTTTTCTCTGCTAGGCTAGTCTTCGAGAATCTCAAGTGTAAGGATGTTGTCTCATGGACTGCGATGATATTATCTTATGCAAATCATGGACATGGTCACCATGCATTGCATGTGTTTGCACGCATGCTGAGGGCAGGAGCCACACCAGATAATATCACATTTGTAGGGGTTTTGTCAGCTTGTAGTCATGCTGGCATGGTCAAGAAAGGTCGGATGCTTTTTGACTCGATGGTTGCTGCATATGCTTTAGAACCAAAAGCAGAGCATTACTGTTGCCTTGTGGATATGCTTGGTCGGGCAGGACAAGTAGAAGAGGCTTTGGAGGTTTTCAGTAAAATGCCTCTGTCGGAACAAGATGGTGCTGTCTTGGGCGCACTTCTTGGCGCTTGCAGGTTTCAGGGATATGATAGTCTAGCAAATCTCCTTGGGGAGAAGCTAATAGAGCTAGAGCCTGCTGCCGCGGGGCCTTATGTGCTATCGGCTAATGTTTTTGCTGCAAGTGGCAAGTGGAGCGAATTCGCACGAGTGAGGAAGAAAATGAAGGAACAGAACGTGAGGAAAGTTCCGGGCTTCAGTCAAATAGAAGTAAATGGGAAAAGTCACGTTTTCTTTGCCGGGGACAGATCACATCCAGAGATGGAGAGAGTCTATAGATTGCTCCAGGAGAAGCTTATGCCCCTACTGCTTGAAATGGGTTCCACGAAAGAGAAACGACCCATGACATGATGGTATAGCTCATAAAGAATCTCATACAAGTTATCAATGCATGCAAATGGGACACGTTCTTTTGGACAGTGTCAGATTCAGTTCATTCGTGTTGGCTTTGGATATTCTGGAGAGTGAAAGGTTCCTCTGTATCCAAATTATAGTGCTGCCGGGGTTATGAGCGGGTCAAGCGACGTTATTCGAACCCTTTGATTTTTCCAATCAAATATTACTTTACCGAGACCGTGTTCCAATTCTGCCGTGTTTCTCCAGAAGGCTGGATTGTTGTTAATCGTTCCCCCACTTCGGATGAGCAAAAGAGAGTGATTTTCTCTGGAGTTTGGTTGGCTGAAGCAGGATATGAAAGCGGGGACTAGTCGAGCTAACAGCTATCAGCTCAATATTTGAATGGCTTCAACAGATTAACGTTCCTCAAGCCCCGTTCGCCCGCCCAGTAGCCAGCTAATCAAGAGCTTCGTCCGAACACGATCGACATTGTGTTCATAGTAGCTCGGGAATCCTGTCCCCATCGTGTCGGTGGAGTCTTACCCGGTTCACAAGTTTTATCGGCCCGGGGTTCTCAAATGGGAGAGACTGATGATGTTTCAAGCCATAAACTATTCCACTTTGAAGAGCAACCGAAACTACGGTCTATTCGAAGGGCTTACTTGGTCGGCGCACTTACAATCAATGTACCCCATTCACAACAAAGCAAACAACTCCCAATAATGTAGTCCTGATTGGTCTTCAACTCCAACTGTACCACCACAAGAGAAAGCAACAGTCTTGGGAAATAATTCATAAACAGATGAACTCTGCCTTTCATCTCCTTACTTCCACATCGACTAAGTTCTATTCACATCGGAATTCCCGGAGCTGTAGGACAAACACAGCAATTTGAACTTGGCTTGAACTTTACGTCGGGAAGGACAAATTAAAAACAAGCGAACGCGACTGAAAAAGCACGTGGAAGTATAGAAAACGAAGGGTAAAGCCTTTTTTTCTTTCGTAATTCTTCCCAAGAGCTATCCGATCCGACCACTGACATCTTATACATAAATTCATGCGAATCAATGATCGTGTTCGAAGTCCTTTTGCGATGTAATGAGGTACGGCAATGATCGAAACGGCTTGATTTACTATCGTACCTTGCTACATCGACATGGGTCTCGTTCTATCGATCACGGATTTTCGAGGTTGGATTTCTCGAGAAACAGTTGTGCTTGGCCGTTGCAGCATATGAATTGCAAAAGAAGGAAGCTTTTTTGATCAAGAAGATAACGTGGGAATGAAGGAGGGGAAATCAGTCGTCCTCTTCGACCCCTGGGTGGGGGCATGATCAGAGCAGAGCAGAGCAGACAGCGCAGAAAGCGACGAAATCTCGAAAAGTAGCGCCGCGGACCAGCCATTTCTGTACGGACTCTCTCTCTCTTGCTTTTCACCTTCTTTTCCATGCGTGAACAAAATGAAAAAGATGTGTTTTTTACGCTGCGAACAAAAAGCAGGTCATGATGTTATTTACTGTTGCTGCCACTTGAGCTTTGAGCTCTGAGCTCTCTGCTCCACTTCCTTTCTCACCCTTCTCCTTCTTCTTCTCCTCCTCCTTCAAATCCGCCGATTCGCCGGCGGTTCGAGCTGTTCTCGAGCTCCCGAGGGCGGTTCTGTCGGGACTCCCGGTCCGGGTCCTCTCCCTAGGGTTTGGAGCTGATGTTCCCACCACTGATTCAGCCCCACGAGGGGCTCATCGGCCCCGACCATTTCGGCGGCGGCAATCCCGGCCACCGGGGAGATCCGTGCCTCGTGCTGACCTCCGATCCCAAGCCTCGCCTCCGCTGGACGGCCGATCTCCACGAGCGCTTCGTCGACGCCGTCACTCAGCTCGGCGGAGCTGGCAGTGAGTCCTTCATTTCTCTGATTCCTTCTGCTTTTTTTTGCTGTGCAGTTCGTGCTGTTTTGATAGGATTAACGTGCGTGATTTTCTCAGTTTTATTCCGCTGTAAAGGTTTGACTTTAGTAGCTCAGCTGAGACGGAGAGCGTTCAGTTAGTTTAGTTGTTCTCCTGCGATCCTCAATTTCGGCTGCTGTCGGGACTTGCGCAGTGTTAAGTTAGTCAGGAAAATGCACTTGGTCTTTGGTACTTCTTAGGGTAAAATTTGACGCAGGGAATTCGTGTTTCGCTGAGAGATTTTGTTTGGGCTCAAATGAGGTGGCTTTTTATATTGATCAGTGAGTTTTCTGAACTACCAGAAAACTGCTGCAGGTTCCTCTGCAAGAAAACGAGGAATTTGTAAAAGTCTAGAAATTGCTTATTTAGCAGGAAATTTACTACTCGCTCAAAATGCCGGTCGCATAACTGTTGAGAAAGCTCTCAACCGAAAGATGTGAGTAGTTCTCTCCGGGCACTCAAATTAGGCTAGTGTTTGCCTGATACTGGAGTGATCTATAGAGTCGACAGGCTGAGGCTGTAGAGCAAAGAGGAATTGTAAGGACTTATACTGCGAAGCAGTTCGTCTTGGAATCTTGCTTTGGTAAGAACTGGAAGTCAATCTGACAGAAAATCTTAAGCAGTTTGTTGAGTAGGGAAATAATTGTAGTCTTTCCCATAGGAGGTTCTGGTATGAGTTAGTGGTTTTCCTCTTTCTTTGGCCCAAAAGAATGATTTGGTTTTACACCCAATAAAAGATAGTAATCATGAGTATTTCCAAGTCCATTGGGCTTGAAATCGGGTACTTTTAGCGATTGAGGGGAAGCTTCCAGGTCGTTTTCCTGTTAAATGAAGTTTTCAAGGTCAATTTGCGAATTGTTGCTTCTGATCCACTCATTTTTCAAAGTGGATGATATACAATAGGTAATTAATGGCCAGAGGTCGAGGCCTTACCCTCTTCCTGATATGGGAAGAGATTCAGAAATAAACAGAACTCCCGCTTAGGTCCCCAGCCAAATTGTGTAAGAGGCTTGCACGTTTTATTGCGTGTTAGCTCTGCATGAACTTGAGTGATGACTTCCTCGCATTGGTGGACGCACTTGATTTTGTGAGAAGATATGCCACTTGCATTTTTGTATTGTTAGCTTCACGGTGTCCGTGTTTTCTCAATCTGATCTGTAACTGAGAGAGATCAACGGGGACATGGCAGAAAATCTCTGGCTTTTGGTTGACTGCTTGAGTAGTTCTCCTATTTTAGTATTCATTTGAAATTTTCTGAGAATTTACTTTTCCTTCTGTAATGCCTGGCTTTCAGAATTGTGCTTGGGACATTAAGTGATGTTTGTAGCATATGTATTCTAAAGGAAACTGAAGACACAATCGTTTCTCTCTGGATGTTTATTTACGTCCCTCATTCTTGAAAATAACGGAAAAATGCTTGGCTCTCAATTTCTGGAAAGCTAAAACCTATGAGTGCTCATTATTGCATTCTGAATGCGGTTTATGTTCTGATTGTTTTTGCTATGGGTTTTCAAGAGTCACTGAGAATCTGCAAAACTTTCACACATTGGGTTTCTCAAGGAAAAAAAATACGGATAATTGAGCTGAGGGGATTTTTTACACGTGCAATCAAATAGAAAAAACAAGTAGCGTCTAGCAACGCTTGATACTAACGTTGCTAAGTTGCTACCAGTTGAGAGGTATTGGTATAGATATTTCATCCTAGTGTATGGTTTTTTCTTATTCTATATATGCTTGAGTCGATTGTATTTAATGGTTTTGCTGATAGGAATGGGTTATCATATCATGATTCCTTGGTAAGAATCATGAGGTTTTCCTTTTGGTTTTGTGAGATTTAGTCAAATGCCAGCAGCTGACTAGGTTACACACGATATCATAGCCAGGTAAATATTTACTTTCCAGGAAAGAACCAGCTTTTTCCAGCTTTGTGACTTGTAAAAAGAAAAGGTTATGTGAAGATCCTTAATTTGTTCATGGTCGTCCGCCTATTAAATCATACAGGCTCTGTACAGCAGTATAACTAAGAAGTTGGTCCACATCTGTAACATTCACGACCACCGAGGCTTTTCCCGTTAGGTCAGCTACACGAATAATTTTACACCATTTTATTTTGTTATGAACTGTTATCTCCATACTTAAATAATGGAATCTTTTGAAGAAAATCCGCCAACGAAAGCAACAATAAGCCTTATTTCATTAAGTGAGTTGGCTACAGGAATCTTTAATGCCATGTCTTCTGAAGGATCTAGGTTCTCCATATCTTTCTTATCCTGTTGTAAAAAGGATCCAAACGTTATTTGCGATTTGTTTGTCACCACTTTATATATCCACAAATGAAAGCAAGCTTTTGGCCTTTTCTTTGCAATTCTCCAGTGGTTTTATTTTGGTCCAAAAAGAGTTGAGGCTGCTATCGTGGTGTCTCATTTAGATGCATGGTGATGTTGAATCTCACACTTCAATGAATCGCATTTAATAGCCTTCTCAAAGTCTTGGAGTTCAGAAATCTTGTGCCATCATTTGCATCTAATGCTGCAGGATCTTTCTTTAGGCTCTCTTGTTTTCTTGCAGCATTCTGTAGCAATTATAGGAGAGACAGGGGGGATTGGGAAACAGATAGTCTTTGCTTTAGCTTTGCTGTCTCTTGCATTCGATAGTCATGCGACATAGTCATGATTAACATTGACTTGGGTGAAGCCACATCTTATGGGTTGCATGAAGATTTAGACTCGGTGTGTTCTACGTTTGGTTTTGCCTACCCTGTTTCTGCACCCGGGCATTCAAGCCCAATGTACAATTTGGATATACCGTGAAAATAATTGAGGAGTAGGACTACGACTGAAGTCTCCCATCTTTTCTTAATTGGTATGAATGTAGGTTGTGAGTACTTTGTTTTTGGTGCTTACCTGCATGTTTCGAGAGTCACCTAAATTTGTTGTATCCGGTAAGTTGGGAGTTCTCCATTACTGTCCCATTAATTTTATGAAGGTGTGGATCCAATTTGCAGAAGCTACCCCAAAGGCCATTATGCGGACAATGAACGTTAAAGGGTTGACTCTCTTCCATTTGAAGAGTCACCTCCAGGTTATAGCATGTTAAATCACTAGAATGTCTAATTGACGATGGAGTCTGGTGATCAACAACTAATTATGGTGTTTCTTTTTCATTCAGAAATACAGACTGGGCAAGCAATCAGGGAAAGATGGGGCGGATGCACCCAAAGATGGTATTACATTGTTTGTCATTATTTGATCTATCCTTGACAGAAATATACTGGGTTAATGAAGAAAAGTCAGATTTTATCCTCTGTTTTAGTAAATGATTCTATTCACTCCCAGATTTTCCATCTTACACATTTTGTTTTCGCTATTTTGTGGTAAGGATTGTCAGGTTCTTACCTTTTAGAAAATCCTGGTAGTGGTAATTCTTCCCCGAGCTTACCATCATCTGATCTGAATGAGTAAGGCTGAGTTTTTCTAATCTTCCTTCTCCCTGTGGTTCTTCTTCTTGCGTGTGCTTGTGTCATGAAATTTTAATTTTCCAGAATAATGGGCTTTCGCAGAAATCACGAAGTCAAAGAGGCATTAAGAGCACAAATGGAAATGCAAAGCAAATTACATCTTCAAGTTGAGGTGATTGATTTCCCCTATGTTAAATAAATACATACTGCAGTTTCTTTCCTTTTGGGCTGTTGTAAGGAGACTTCTGTGATCTCTCTCAAACTGGACTTCCTCATAGAAGTTCTGGACTGTCATTTATGTTATTCTGATTTTTCTGGTCATCTTCGGAATGTTAGCACACGCTCCACAATACGAATTACTAAATGATTGCTGGCCAAGAACAACATAGTATATTCTGGGACTTGACAGGAAATCTAGATCGATTATTCATGTTATCTGATCCTGGGTATATAATGTAGGCTGAGAAGCACTTGCAAATACGCCAGGATGCGGAGAGAAGATACATGGCAATGCTTGAGAGGGCTTGCAAGATGCTCGCAGACCAATTCATTGGGAGCACAATCATTGATACTGAAAACCAAAGATGCCAGGCATATGGGGTTAAGATGCCAAGAAACCTGTCCATTGATCCATTTGGCTTTTACTCGCATGAGGTGACTGCAGTACATGGCACGGAGGATGAAGTTCCACCGAGCCTCCATTCACAGCGGGGCGATTGCTCTACTGAAAGCTGCTTGACCTCGCATGAGAGTCCCAGAATTTTGGCTCTTGAAGAATCTCCAGCTGGAGGAAAGAAACGACCGATGGGCATCGACTCAACGAGCGCACCTCTTATTTGGAGTGAAGCTAAGTTGAAGATCCAGGATGTCGCAGTGCCCCAGGTAAGCCCTCATGGACTTGCTGGCTTTGGGATGTAGGGCTGAATATTCTGTATTCAATTAATCTGGCTAATTGGCCTAGCTCCTAGCCCGCCCTGCAATTTCAAGTGTAAAAAAAACGCGGGTTCTCTTATTGTCCTCTTTCTCATTGGCAGAAACAGTTGAAACGACTGCCTGAAAAACCTGTAAATTATTGACGCTCGGAATGCCTAGACTCTTTAGTTTTCGACTTCTGGATCATTCTCTACCAACAGTGAGATGGTTGGCCAGCAGATTTAATTTCCTTAAGAGATTGTACACGTTAAGAGGGATTTTCGGATGATGCATATGTGGCATTGGTGAAATAACTGTAATCTAGAAAAAGAAAAACATAACTATAAACTAAGAGCTTTACAATTATGGTTGCCATGGAAAATGTAATCATGGTGGAATTTATAGGATGTTGCTTGCAAACTATTCAAGAGGACAAATTTTGGGCAATAACATTGTTTAAGTTGGCAATTGTGGAGAATGAATTTATTTGTGCTGTTCCTGGAGTTAAAAAGCTCGTTCATTGCAGGAGGCAATGCCAAGGATGAGAAATCAAATTACTCCGTCTTTGCACAGTTTGATAGCTCATCAATCATATATCACAAGATTGAACTGCATACTCTCTCTCTCTCTCTCTCTCTCTCTCTCTCTCTCTCTCTCTCTCTCTCTCATGAATGGATGAATGAATGAATGAATGAAATTGGATATGGTTCTTTGTTTGGCCGACTGATATCAAGAACAACCGATCATTAAAAAAGAAACTGCGAAGGAAGGTATGGAAATCAATTCAAAAGGCGACAGTCAGGTCGAATTCTGCCGGGAAAGCCGACTACAGTCATAAAACTAAAGAAGTCTCTTCATTCGCCGATGCCGGCTCTGCTGCATCGTTAGCTAACTTCCATCGGTGGTAGCTTCGGGAGTACAGTCAGGATGGTGGTCAGGACAACACAGCATACTTTCCTCTAGATGCATGCAAAAAAGAAAATGCACCAGAAAGTCCCAAAATTGCATTGCTATCAGGCCAGCGAACAAGAAAATGATGTTTTTGTTCTGACGAGTGCCGGAGTCTCTTCAATGTTCACCGGAATATGACTCGTCGATTCCCCCGGACCGGCGCGTGCTTGCTACCGCCAAAGTGGGCCCACAGCTGCTAGTAAGACAAACGTTAGTTTTAGTCGTCTATGTTGTCTCCATCCTTTCCTTCAGCATGTACTTAGACAAGTTTTCCTTTGTCTCTAAGATAAAATTCTTCACGAATTAGCATTCTGTGCGGAACTGCCTATGCTTGATGTTCGCTGGGGATTAGACATGTAGCCGTGCTTGCTTTTGGCTCTGTCTTAACAATGCCGTCATGCGGCCGCATCCGGTAGATTTGCACGCGAGTACATTGAATTCACCGCGACGAATATGTCCTATTCCATGTCGAAATTAGAAGATTCGCGCGAAAATGTTTCCCCAAAGAGAGAATAGTTTTGAGTAAGATTTGAATGTTAAATGCGAGGCGTCTTAAAGACACTACATCACGTCATTTCACCAATTTTGCGAGAATAATGCCGGGTAATGTTTCTTACCTTACTTCGACCACAAAAAAAAAAAAAAAAACCGTCTCTTACCTTGTGACTTTTTTTTAATTCTGTCCTCACGAAATTACTATCCTTAAAAAGTGTTGGAAGTGCAGGTGAAAAATGTTCTGATATTAAATTCCATTGATCATACTTGAGTTGCAAAGCTCGACACTTTGCCATGCATGTTGTGTTCAGAAATGAAGAGCAAAATATGGGAGAAAGCCAATGAGGCATCGAAAGAGTTGATGAGATGCCTGGACATTAGATAATTAAATTGACGAGGTCCTAGGTTCAACTCCCAGCGACCACATCTTGGAGGATTTACCTGGTGGTATTGGTAAAAATCCTTACCATCCGAGAAATAGTTCATTGCACGTGGAAAATCTCGATTATAAAAATATATATATGAGAGAATAGTGTCTTCCAAACACACTATTTCTAAAGAAAATCATGCAAAATGTAACTAAAATGAAATTAGCCTATGAGGACTTCCCCACTCGAAATTGTGAAAATAGCCACTTTACCGGCCTATATTATCGTGACACCCGTAATTTCTTTTTCTTCTTCTTTTTCCCAATTTTATTTTACCGTAATGCCGTATTATTCTTTCTTTTAATTTTCTGTTCGAGCTAGATTCGCCCAATATAGACCGTCGCTCTATCCGGTAAAATCGATCTTGATTTTCACTAGCTCCTTCGAATCCTCTGTTTCGATTAGTTGTTCCTTGATTTCACCATTTTTTAACTTTTAAAAAGAGTTCTATTTTTAATTCGAGACAAAAAAAATATCTTTAAATAAATATAGAATAAAATTAAAAAAAATTTAAAAAAAATCTGAAAATTCGTGAAATGAGATTAATAGGAATTAGAGGTGAAAATGAAATGAAAGCGAGCAAGAGGACAAAAAGTCACTGGAACCTGAGAACCAGCCATAGAGAAAAAGAGAGAGAGAGAGAGAGAGAGAGTTGCAGGCTTCCGTGCCCGAACAAAACCAGGTAGAAACAGAGTTCCCGAGAAGGAAGTTCGCGCGAGCTCCGACCAAGTTCGTCTCCTTCGACTCTCCTTCGATTTTCATTGGTCGCTCTCTTCCGTTTGTCCGGGAAACCCTTGGTCGATCTGATTCCAGGTACGTGTCGTTCGAGCTGACTCGCACGGAGTCGTGCGTGCCCGCGTGCCTCTCTTTCGTTGTTGTGTTGTTGCCGAATTGGGCCGATCACAGTTTCCCACGAAGAAGTTTACGTTTTGCGGCGGTGAATTTTAGTATGTCCTGAAGCGTCTGCCTTTTATAACCCAGTTGCCTTCTTCGGGGTCTTCGCCTTTGTTTAGGCTTGGAGGGTGAGGGATTGGGCGTGGTAGCTATGGTTGAGATTGAGTGGGATTTACGACTTGATTATCAGCTATTGCGAACTTGATCACGTGTTCCGCGCGGGTTTAATTGTTGTTGCTGAAAAAGGGGGCAAAAGTCGGTAGCGTTTGCCGATGTTCTAATTATGTTTGTTGCTTGATGATTCCAGCATTTGCCACTTTTGGAAACCCGTCATGCTGCTTTTCGACATAATTGAGCGGTTAATTGTGAATGATATCGCAGAGTGTTGTGTGTAAATCTCTGGGAGAAGTGGGTCCTGGATGGAGTGGCTTGCGTGAGAATTTTTGTTGTTTGATTGCAGATATGGTATATGCAGTAAGAGCATGCTGAGGTTATGATGGGAATGGAGATATTGGTGCACTGGCCTGGGAGCCTCACTTGCACAACTGAATGCCCTAGTGATCGTGTCAATATCAGTGTTAACCTCGAGTACTAAATCCATAAAGGAACATGTTTTCTTGGTAAAATTTCCAGCAACAGCTGTGTTGTCTTGACTTAGAGACATGTCTATTATGGACTGCACCTAGCATGCTAGCCTAAACAATAGATATACAGAAAATCAGCAATGTAACGTTGCATGGATTCTTTGGGCAGGAGCAATCATCATCAAGAAACTATACCAACCCTACCACTCCTAATCTCACCCCACCCATTATGAAACAAATGGGAAGAGGAAAGCAAAAGAAAGACCCTTGTCCTCGCATTTGATGATTCATGTGGTGGCTCTCCTAATATCTTAACTGTCATGATGACCAAAAAATGGTGAGAGGGAATCCAAAGGTTTCTCCCTCACCTGTGAGTGTAAAGGGCATAATTGTGTTCACTTACACTCACCAACACTAGGAATGTCTTAGTAGTATCTGCTGTAACCGCCAAAAACCTCCCATGAAGGAAATTTCCTATATCTGTTTTTGTAGTGCGTGGGCAGTGAAAAGATTATAGTTGTCTCACATTAACTCCTGCCAACTGTTTGATGTGTTGAAAGTTTCTCAACATTTGTATATATGGGGAGATTAATTTTTAGTTTCTTCTGTTCAATACAAAAAGAGCTGACTTCATTTCATGCACAATTTCGTAGTGAAAATGACAAATTTTGGGTGTCTTCCAATGATACTTAGATCATGGTATATTACTGGTCATGGTCATTGGGGATGCGGTGTGTTGCTTGTCAAGAAAGCGATACATAAGGGGTAGTCTCTATTATTGATTAATTTGGATCATGGTATCCTTTGACGCATTTGTTGAGATTATTTTCTAATATGGGAAAGTCACAGTTTAGTCATATTTGCTTTCTAATGAGAAGTAAGATGCAACATTGACTTTTATTGATCCAATGACGTAAAGCACTTCTTGTCTAAATTAGTTTCTGCGAATTCAAAAGCATGAATTTGTTTAAGAATGTGCAATATTATCTTCTAGAATGAGCTGGCACCATTAGTTTTATTTTGGTATCTTTCAATTGAGTGAGTTTTCGGTGGGGTGCTCCTTGGATTGCCAATTTGGCCATTTGGAACAAAGCATGCCCAAATTTGGAATGTCGTGCCATGACTGTACCTTGCAGGGAGGTGTAGCAATCCCGGTAACCATGGTTTACCCCATGGTGGCGAGATTGCTAATTCAAGGAAAAGAAGAAGAGAAAGGACATTTTCAGTTACAAATTTTCTTAACTACTTCTGTCTAGTTATTACCAACTACCATGCAGCTGTACTATAACACTTAAAAGTGCATTATGTGGATAGCATTTTCGGTTTTAAGGTAGTCTTTGAAAAACTTGTCGTCTTTGTACAGGTAAAGGGTAAATGTATCAACCGAGAAGTGTCCCTAGCTCAAGTCTAGTTCGCAAGGACTCTTTTACTGATGACCAGCAGTTAGATTGTAGAGCCAGTGCTATAGTACCTTTAAATGGAGGAAATAGTCTCAGCAACAATTCTAATCTCGCGTCAAAGCAGCGGCTTCGTTGGACTCATGAGCTTCATGATCGTTTTGTTGATGCTGTGGCACAACTCGGGGGTCCTGACAGTGAGTTCCCTCATGCTTTTTTGTTGCAAAGCTTCTTTTTAACACTTTTGTGTATTTCCTCTCTGTGTAAGCATAAAAATTTATTTTCTTTACTGACCCTTCTTTAACCAAAAATTTTCAACGTGTGAAAAGTCATTTGCTGCATATAGTTAATTATCACAGTTTTTGAATGTTCCTTTAATGCTTACATTATTTTTTGAACCAACCTCTTTTGCGTAGAATGAGATGGAACATGAAAGTACATTTATGCATGGCCTTTTTTATGTTGGTTAAAACATGATATGAAACCCACCTAAGTGATAGGTGGGCATATCAGGGCTGGTGAGCCAATGGCTCGGGCCCAAGTGTCACTTCGGAAAAAAATAGAATGCCATGCTAATTGTTTTAATTGTTCTTGATGCTTACAGAGCATAAATCATTAAGCAGTAATGCTTGATCGGCACCATGGAAAGAATTAAATACCATGAGACTGCATAATTTGCCTTTCCATTCCTTTGATGCACAAAATTTTCTTGGGCTCTATTATCAGTCTTATGTTGCAGTATTGTTCTTGAGGACATACTAGCAATGTGATTTAAATACAATGAACAAGCAATAAGTGGTATACAGGGATTGAGGCTATAAGTGTTACAAGTACAGGGTTATAGGTGGTTTTGTTGGTGGTTCGTTTCCTCAAAATTATGCTCATTAAGGTTCACTATAAATCACTCTCTTTGCATTTTACGTATATAACCATGTTGTGAGGTGTACCAGATATTCATTCTTCATATGAAAGTCGATTTTCCATCTTGACATGTTTTGTATCATGCTATGTCATTGTGAGAAATTCAGGGGACACCCTATTAATCACTAATTGGGTTTTGTAATTGAATTCGAATTTTAAGACAAGCCCTTTTTTATTTAATTTGTTCTGAAGCTCAGGATTTGTATTCACTAAACTTTGCTAAGTGAATGAAATTTGCATTTGCGACTCAAAGAAGAAGAAGAAGAAGAAGAAGAAGAAGAAAGTTGCTGTGCTGAATGCTTTTACTTCGTTTTATTCCCTCCTAGGAGATACTCCCTTATTTTATGAATCTTGTCCCTGTTACCGCTAATTAAAAGTTAGTTAACTAGTAGTGTGCAGGAGATACTCCCTTATTTTATGAATCTTGTCCCTGTTGCCGCTAATTAAAAATTAGTTAAGTAGTAGTGCCCCATTAGTAAGAAGTTGCAGTAGCGATATCCGTTGATTGCCTATTGCTTTGTCTATAATCTAAAAATGCTTAGTCCTGATAACTGCTATACAGTCGACATTACAGCAAGGGAGCTAGTGATAGAGTTTTTCCTTCTTAGACAGACTCTGTTATGGGGTACCTCATATAATTAAATGGGTTATTGATTATTTCTTTTTTGATTCAAATCGCTGTGGTGCAAGAAGGGTAACAGAGGCTTGAGTGATATATTGGTATCTCCATGGATGGGCAGTTTAGTGAGAGCAACACAGATTACTAGTAATCCTTTTATTATTGCCACAAAAAAATCAAGTGGAATCAGATGGATTCTTATGCAAATTTCTGTTTGTTTCCTTACAGGGGCCACTCCGAAAGGTGTCCTTAGAGTGATGGGTGTTCAAGGTTTAACAATATACCATGTCAAAAGTCACTTGCAGGTTTTATGACTTTATTTTTCCTGCGGAGGCTATTTATCATAAGCACTGTCATTTCCTCTTGCTTACTTTGTTTGCTTCCTTTTTCCCATAATGCAGAAGTATCGACTTGCAAAATATCTACCAGAGTCTTCTACTGATGGTAGGTGGTTGTCATATTCATCTTTTCAATACATGAAATAGTAGTTAAGTTTATTTGAAAATAAAACCGCATGGGAAGATAATGATTGGTTTTTATGCTTAATTTCTGTTTGAAGGAAAAATTGCCGAGAAGAAAGATTCAGCAGATATTGCTTCAAATACAGATGGTTCATCGTAAGTAGAATATGCCTAATCTGTCATTTATGACTTAAGTAGATATTATTTATGAGAACACAGGCACACGGACATCTGTGAGACTTTGTTTTATCTCTCTCAGAATATTCAATTTTCTTCGACCTATCAAAATATTCATTCTTCTCTGAGTTTGAAGTCACAGTTATACCATCTTCCTTTCTAAACGGCTCTTGGTGTGTCTTCCTCTTAAGAAATTCATATTAATGGATGAGATGAATTTTTAGCGCCACATGTTCCTCAAGTTTTGTGGTTATTTCGTTTGAGGTCTCCGTATTACAAAACTGATGATATTTCTATGTTCACATATACAGTGGAATGCAAATTACGGAAGCTCTCAAGCTTCAGATGGAGGTGCAAAAGAGACTGCATGAGCAATTAGAGGCACGTTTTCTCTTCATAAGGAATAGCTAATCTTGTATGCAATTAATGATTTTTGTTTGGGTAAATCTTGTACATTCTCATGCATTCAAGAAAGAGATTTGCATTAAATGGGGTGCAACTATTGTGACAGTCCTTAGTGTTAAGTAGATTGTTCCTTGAGAAAGTCCTGACTATTATGGCTAAAGCTTTATCCAAGATTCACATGATGAAAGAAAGGCAACTTAGTAGATTGGGGATAGGTTAAAGTTTTGTAATCGCAATGCAAGCCTGTGAGACTTTGGACCATGCTCTCTGCATTTGGGTATGGTATTGGTATCTTTGTTGGAAAGCTGAATCAACACTGATGAGCGAGTTTTCAGAGACAATCGTAGAAAGATTCAGATGAAACCCTAGTACTCCTGAATCTATGAGCCATATGCAGCATTGCTGGCCAATTGCTTGCTAGTTAATTTCTGTGCTCGAATTAACAGGTTCAAAGACAGCTACAGTTGCGGATAGAAGCGCAGGGAAAGTACTTAAAAAAGATCATTGAAGAGCAGCAACGCCTCAGTGGGGTTCTTGCAGATGGTTCTGGCTTGGGTGATGATTGCCTGGAATCTGATAAGAAGACCGACCCAGCAACCCCTGCACCGACTTCTGAATGCCCACTTCAGGAGAAGGCCTCCAAGGACCTTGCCCCAGGAAAGAGCCTCTCAATTGATGAATCGTTGTCTTCTCATCATGAGCCACAGACCCCTGATTCTGGGTGCCATGTGCGATCTATTGCTGAGAGCCCTGAAGGAGAGAAGCCAGCAAAGGAACAAAGGCTAGCAAAAGATGTGCCATATGGCACAGAAGAAATGTTTCCCCCACATCCCATACTTGACTCAGGCTTGAACTCCTCCTACCAGCAATCGCATCCAGCTTTCCTGACTAGCTAGCCGTTTGATCCCTCACTGGGGATTTCAATTGCAACTGGTGATCAACTGAGGAAAGTCTCCAGTGGTAGTCTATAATTCTTTTGATGCATGGAATATGCATCTTTAGACCTTTTCTTTCAGCCTTGTACGTGTAATTTATACCGAAGAAGTCTTTGAACTTTTGTTGAAATAACAGGTTTAGAAGCTTGTCTTAGTCTGACTGGTTCTGGAAGGTCTGTCTTAATAACTGTTTTGGCAATGAATGACTTCAGCTTACATTATCTAGACACTTTCTTTGAACCCATTCGAAGAAAAAGGAATCACAGCTGAGTGTTACCCATTGAATGAAAGAATCACAGACGATGTAGCATGCCAAGGATTGTATCTTCCCAACCACCTGTGCCAGAAACAGGTCTAATAACAAAATTATTGTCGTGTATGAATTGTTCTGACTCAACTCGATTGTTCTACACAGAAAATAAAGCTTCAAGTCGTGAGATTTCTCCTGTGAGGGCAGACGAGGAAACTTTCCATTCATCCGGCGGCATAACAATTGCTTCTCCTGCAAGGTGATGATATATATAACCACGCACTTTCTTCTATGGCAATCATATCATTTTCAGTTTCGCAGCGGCCGATGCTTTACACTATTCGTGGCAGAAATAGATAGTGAAGGTTTGCAGATGTCTCCATGGAGAGCTCATCCCCAAACAAGCATGTGAACAAAACGCCAAACATTCTTTGAATCCGTCTCAAATGTCAGGACTTAGCTTGATTTGAATAGTGCCATATGCCTAGGCTTCGAACATCAGAAAAATCACATAAACACCTCCAAAAGCTTTTGGTATTGTTAGAGGGGAGCACAAAATGGCATCACAATTCTCTGTCTCATGAGAGGCTCAACTTGCACTCAACAGAGGGATGGTTTTGGATAACACAACAACCCTGAACATATCACAGTTAAATCCATTTTCATCTGACACAATGTTTGGTCGGTATAAATTTACCACGTTGTTTACATATGCGTGTGCCAAATGGGAAGCGGAGAAAGGGAGAGAATGGTAATAATCGACCTCATTTGTGATGCTCTAAGTTGAAATGGCTGCTAGATATTAATGCACACCTCACTAGGGAATAAGGAAAAAAGGACAAAACCTAGAGTACGAAAACCTGCAGATACAAAATTAAGGAAAGAAAACAACTACATTACAAACAACAGCCTAAAAAATCTTTACAGCATGGACGGTGTCATGATGATTGGTGTCTCTGATGGTTGACTCCTTTTAAAATGCAAAGGCGCAATCGCTGGCTCAAGGCTTCAAGTTTCTCAAATTTCTCACGCTTAGGCTTTTTCTCAGCTGGCTCTGCTTTCTTTTTCTTCTTCTTCTTTTCGTCTTTTGGGGTCTCTGGGGATCTTTGTTGCGAGCTTCTAAGTGGGGTTGCAAGAGCATTTAAAGTCATCTAAAATTTAAACAAGAAATTACCTTAGATGTGTTGCACAAGCAAAGGACAGAGATGATAGTGAAGTTGAATTAGAAAATGTGGAACATTTTTAGACTTAGTAAGTCTTAAACTAAAACTCCAGAAGCAAGGTATGATCCGGCATAACTGTTCATGGTCCACTAACACAGCTACATTTGGCTTTTAAAGCCCATTTTGGCTCTAAAGAGACGAAGTTTATTTAAAGTCACAAGGAGATAAGTTGGTCATTACTCATCAACAAGGTCAGGGAGAGAATTGATCTGTTTTTGTCGCCCAGACACGAATAAATCCAGTAAAACAAGCTGAAATTTAGAGGTTGCTTTTTGACCGACCAACCATCCAAGAGAGAGAGAGGGAGGGGGAGGGGGAGGGGGGAGGGAGCACCAGATAAGTTGGTCATTACTCATCAACAAGGTCAGGGAGAGAATTGATCTGTTTTTGTCGCCCAGACACGAATAAATCCAGCAAAACAAGCTGAAATTTAGAGGTTGCTTTTTGACCGACCGACCATCCAAGAGAGAGAGAGGAGGGGGCGGGGGGGGGAGGGAGGGAGACCTGGTGCCTGTCATTAGCGCATGCAGAAGGTTCATCATCACTGCCTCCTAGAGACGAGCATCTTCCCCAGCTCTCTCTGTTTGAACTTGTAAATGAACAACATTCTTCATTCTGGCCATTTTCCTTGTCCTGCAAACAGTCCAAAGAAGTCCATCATATTATAAAAAAGAATATTCCACCCTCCCAGGGTCCCACAGTATCCGTTAACTACAAGGGTATGTCTTATGCAAAACAAGGATGCCACAAGTCAAAAGGATGAACCCCAAAAAAAGAAGATTTCTAAAGTTTAAAACATGGGGCAGCAGTGACAAGATGGGCTGATGTATTACCCCTTCTTGCATGTAAAATCACCTATAACAAGTAAGAATGAGGCACCCCATAGTCCCTTGTCTATTAACTTAACGAAAGAGCAAATTTGTCCCTTGTGTTTTTCATTAAATTCAGAGTACTTGAATTGAAGACCTGCACATGGGATGGCTCGTCACTCACAAATGCATTGCCTTGACGAGTGGAATCCTGCAATATGATACAAACAGACGTCAAACAACAATTCAAAGGACTAAGCTACACCCAGGTAAGGTGGATACCTCAACCCCGTTAACTGTTGAAATGTCGGAAAGAAGCTCATCGACAGATCTTGTGGCCGAATTGCTAGGAAGAACTGATGATGAACTCGCAGAATCACTACCCATGGAACGAAGACCAGCGATGATGTCGTATAAAAGATTCTAAATGCAAAGCAGGATATAACATAGCATCAGCAACTTACTGCTAAATTTGAATAGCAATCTTTGTAAGGTCATTGCTGCATTAGGCAGGATAAATCTTAAAAAATTGTGAAAGCACCAAAGATCACATGAGGCACATAAGAGCATAATATGAGATCATCACACAAGTAGCTTCGTTTGGCTAGCAAGCTGAAAAAAACTTAGAAAGAAAGTCAATAATGTCAATTTTGTTAGGTTGCTTTTTCGTGTCACACATTCATACACCTCTGATCCAAAATCCTACATAGGCCAAAAGCTTAAGCCTATCAAGTAGATAAAGAAGTAAAGCATCCTCCAAAAGGAGATATTTCATCCAAACATTACCTCGTCCATGCCTGCACTGAGCCTCATGTTCCCCAAGTCATAATACTTGTCTGCTTTATTTGTATAGGCAGGGGAAACTTGAGGAGGATGAAGCACATTGTAGAAGAAAATGGAAACTGAATCATAATAAAACTGTGGCCGAGAAGAGTTGTGATCACCGTCAAACTTTATGATGTTTTTGTCTCCCTGGTAGAATAGGAAATGAGTTTGATACACATAAGCAAGAACATAGAGGCAGAAGTTTCAGGACTGCATCATACCGCATAGGATTTGAAAATGAGGTCAGAGTGGCGGCATTGGATAAATTTATCCTCACTAGCATGTCCAAATAAAGCAGGTATGAATGTTTTAGGGGCAACCTGTACATTTTAAAGAATATGTGTATGTTAACAGTGACATAGAAGTCCTTACCAAAAAAAAAAAACAGTGACATAGAAGTAGAACAACGATGACAAATTGCCTAGAGAAAGAGCACATTCATGGTTCTGCTGTGTGTGACCTTAAAAATTGTGAACTGACAATTGATTAACAAGAACAAGAATGACTTCACCGATAATTTAATGATAACTAACCAGCAAATTTAAATACGTTAAAAAGACTCTAGGAATTGTCAAATGACAACATATGAATGTGAGGAAGTGACCATAGACGACTTTGCTTACTCATTATGGGTATTTTCTTATAAAAGATAAGAGAGACAGCTATATTAGTTTACATTGTACGAGCAGATAGTTAATTAGTTTGAACCAGGACAAAGACCTCATGAGGAAAGTGGTTCCATGACATAGGACAAAGCGGTGGATAAATGTATCTGCCCTCACACGTTTGTTAGTGAAGTCAATATCCTAGAATAAGGTCTACAAAACAATAACAATCTCAATAGCCCAAGCCCTAATGCAGTGTGTTGACTTGACGTGACGCTGCCAAAGTTATGGGGGCTTTCTTTTCAAATGAAAAATTTGGACAATGATCGCACCAACATAATAGATCAGAGAAATGGATTGCAAAAGCAGAAACCACACATGACGAACCTGCAAACAATTAAGATCCATGATATCAAACTTGGCCCGCTTTTGGATCACCCTCCTCATGTACTGAACTGCCATCTTTACCTAATGAAGGAAGAGTTCCGACAAAGAATAAGAAAATAAGGCTTCAAAATAACCAAATACACTTTAGGTTTCTTTTAACCCCAATTAGGCAAGAATATTTATCAAAGCACACAAATCTTCAGTTAATGACAATAACCCTTCATGAGTTCTATAAAGTCAAATCAAAGTGGATTTGGAACACAATGAGACAATATTATGGCATTATGTAATTGCAGAATTCCATCAACCATGTATATCCTGTCATAGAATGTTTATGCATAACTACATATACTGCATAGGTTTTTGGTGGCATGCATCTGTCATTCTGTATTCTTTAGTTGCATTAGTGTCTCAATAGTTTTGGACGATGACACATACTGTAAATTTAGGAACACGAATTTTGTACACATCTGCGAGCTCCAACATGAGATCAAACAGATTTGAGAAGGCACTATCCAACACCATTCCAGCAATCGAGGGGTCTTCTGCTCCACAAAGGATGCTGCATCAAGTTCCAGAAAGAGGAAGTTTATGACCGATGTTCTCATTCTACCAAAAATCCAGAGCAAATAACTCCTCTAAATTAACACAATAAACAATAACAGGAAAAAACGATGATCAGATAAGGCATCAATAGAGCAAAAACATGTACCTAGTTACTGCTCCCATGGACCGTCCCCACAGACCTATTCTTGATATTTGCTTGTTGCTTCTTAAATGTGATACCACAACCTGAAGGTCATTTTTCTGGGACAAAGAGAAGAAAGACCTAAAGCTTAAACATGCATAAAGTTCCTGCCTTTGCTTTTAGAAAATATCTTCCTTGTTAAGGTGAAAATAGGTACCATGTGTACATACCTCGTGCCAACCCAGGCTGACATATTCGCCATCAGATAAGCCAGATCCCGAAAAATCAAGCGTGAAGACAGTGATATTCGATGAAAGCAGAATAACAACAGCTTCATTCGCATCTGCTCTACACCCACTGCATTAATTACTAGAGTAAGACAGTGAGATTTTACATGTTATTTCTAAAACAATTCATATGGATATCCAACTATTCCAAACAGCCATCGAGGTTATTTCCTTAAAAAAAAAATATGAATCTTTATCTCCCCTTAATGATTCCTAGTTAAGAAAAAGCCATGGGACAGGAGACAAGCCAACTTAAAAGTAAGCGAAAAAGGGTGTATGAACAGGACAACTCAAAAAGTCCTTCACAACTCGAGAGGCAAACTAAATACTCATGGTTCTCTTGAGATAAAGACTTCAATTTTTATGACATTTTCTACCTGTTCCCGTGGCAGTAAATAACACAAGGAAGAGGTGTTTCCTCCGGGAAAGGTGCAGGAACATAATGACTACACTTCAGAGTATGGCCTCTTTTGTTGGTAAGCTGAAATGGAAGCATCATGACTTAAAAGATCAGAAAGCAGTGGGAAAATGTACGTTAAATTATATAGAAAGCGCAATAATTGGTTGGTATTGTTGTCCATACTTGCCTCCAAATCTTGTCTTTTGTATGACCTGCCTGCCAGAGTAAAATCTTTTTCCCACAAGTATTGGTCAGGGTTGTACTCTGCCCTGTATATAGAGCAGTACGTGAGGTAACAGATAGGGCACGTTAACCGTCAACATGGTTTTCAAATTAACAAAGAACATGTGCACACAAGCTATTGATTCTAACAGAAAAACAGCCATAAGAGCTTTTTCTATTAAGACAAACCCGAAAGATGCTACTCTATTCAATGTGCAGACAAGGAGAGATGGAAAGCGTTATGAGTTTATTAGACCACAGACTGCAAAGTTTTGATGAGAGGGGTTCCACGAGGAGTAACCCAGTGAAATACGATAAGAGCAAAATGAAAGGATCTAGAATTCATTGAAGTATAGACTTTCAGAGGGGAAAAAAAACAGTTGGACGGCCTCATTTTACTTCATGTCCATAAGTTAAAGTATTCAGCATCAAAACGAAGCAAGGTCGTGCTTCAGCAAAATCCACTAATCAAAAGAAAGGCAATGGAACGACAAGCTATTTAGAAACCATGATAGCCTTTTAGCCCTAGAGAGAAATTATATGATCCTCTTCCAGAAAGATCGAATGTTCCTTTCTCCTATTGGCCCCAAAAAAAAAAAAAAAAAAAAAGAGCTGTTCTTTTTCCCTTTTGAACTCCGTTTCTCTTAAATCAACCCCTATTTGACAATAAGGGAAGTCAATGAGGATAGACATCAAACAATAGTTGCCATACTGTAACAGTGGTCAATACAAATGAACCAGATCCCCGCCACTTAAATAACATTTGACAGAGCTAAAGAACATTCAATGGGAAGTTAAACCCCCAGTTCCATTGCATCAACAACAAAACTAAGCCACGAGCTAGAGTCCACGTAGTAATGACAAGATTGACAAAAAAAAAGATGGCGGAGACAACAAGAATGACAAAGTACCTGGGAGGCCGAATCACGAAATTGATGAACTGATCAATCATGATTACGTTTCCTCTTCAACTCCCCTCGTAAAACCCAGAGACAAAACCCTCTCTTTTACGAATTCAAAACTCCGACAACAACACCACCACCACCACCACCACCAAAAGAGAGAGAAGGAAAAAAAAAAAAGACTCCTCCTCCTTCAGCCCCACTACTAACTACACCTCTCGACGACGAAAAGCCACGCGTCAAGTCAACATCTCGAGGAAAGCGCCGGATTCAAATCAACAAACCGGCCGTCACTCCAATCCAGCCAGCCCCCATTCTCGGATCTCAAAAACGACACCCCAACGGAAGCTCCGAACCCTACACGCCCCCCACGCCCGCGAACTCGGCAACATTTCTCAGCGCATTGCACCTCACGGACCGACCCTCAAGAACCCCACTGAACCGAACAAACTACCACCCGGATGACTCCAAAAAAAGAAGGAAGAAGAAAAAAAAAAACCGATCATCCCCCCCCCACCCCGGCGATTCGCAGGCGGATCAGCAGCAGCAGCTCGGCCCGAGAGAAACCACAGCTTCGATCTTCTTCAACCTTCCGCGGGCTTGACTCAACAACGCGAATCCCCTCCTCCCTCCCTCCCTCCCTCAATCTCAGCACACCTCAAAAACCTGCACGACCAACGAGAAATCGCCGAAAGAGAAGCGCCCCACCTCCCACCACGGGAAGAAAAGCCAGATGTTCTCGTTTGCTAATTCAGTAATGATCTGTAACTTTTTTTGTAGCTACGTGTTCTTTTATTAGGAAAAAAAAACCCACTTTAATTTCCATTTTTTTTTCCCCCCTACCTTATTTCTATTTATTTTATTTTATTTTGAATAAAGTCTTGTCCTTTTCCCCCGTTCGTCCTTTCCATCCGTCTTATTCAATTCCATCCTCCGCCGGAAGGCATCTTTCCATCCCCGGGGGTATTATTTGCACGCGAAAGACGGATTAATTTCGATTTTACCAGCTTCACGACCCTAACTGATCCGATGGTAGACATCCGAAAATAACGTGGAGTCTACGTTCCTCACCATCACCCTCCTTAAGTTGAGAAAAAAATATTCTTCTTCCCTTCATCTCGGGAAATGCTCTCGAATTTCACGCATCAAATTTCAGACGAAGCAGATTGAGGACTTTACTTAGGTCCAACATCACGCTGTAATATTTGCACGCAAAAGAGGGATTAATTCCACCCCCCCAAAAGAAAAAAATCATTGATTGATATATTTGTATTACATTTATTCTTACCAACTTTTGTGGCATAAAAAGTCTCGAGCTGGTAGACGCATTTATCCCAAGCTAATGATTTGCTCAACAAAAAATGCTTTCATTTTGGTGCCGCAGGCGAGAAATTTATGGAATTCTTGAAGCAAAGATGGGACCTTGTTAGGAATTTCGAAAACCTTAGAGACCTCTTAAGTAATAATATTTCGTTCCGGTGCATCGGTGACGGATCCGCAAAAATATTGACGCGAAAACGGTACCAGATTAGGTATTTAGAAAACCTTATGGAGGTCCTTAAGTAAAAATTAGTGGATTTCTTAGGCTCCCAGGAAAAATAACTTCTAGAAAAACGCTTTGCGAATTTTCTGGCATTCGGCTCATGAAAAATAAATAAGTCAAGGAAAATATTTTACACCCATGCAAAAAAGCACCTTCGAAAGTAAGGGAAAATGACTACATCTTTTTAAAGAGGGGAAAACATTTTTGCTCATCTTTCCTCCCTTCACTCCTTCACGTTCATTTTATTTTAATTATTTTTTATTTTTCTTTTCTTTGCTTTTCTTTCTTTCTTATTTTGTATAATTTTTTTCTATTCTTTTTTTCTTTCTTCCTCTACCGGTCATCGGCCATTGTGGCCGGCGAGCAAGGCCGAACCTCACCAAATCTAGCAAGGTGAGATCCGAGCTTGCCTCGGGTCATTACCGTGGCCAACGACCAACCAAAGAAAAAGGGAAAAGAAAATAAAAGAATATAAAAAGAAAAGAGAAAAAATAAAATAAAAAATTATTAAAAGGAGTGCATGAAGAAAAATCAAATCCGATTTTCCATACCAAACTATGAAAAATATTGTTTTAATTCATTTTCTAGTTTCAAATAAACACCGAAAAATCTTGTCATTTTCCTAAAAAATGATTTCTTAAAAAATATCCTCTAGAAACACATCATTTTTCGCAAAAGGAACGAAACCTTAATCTCGGCTCATTTTCTTAAGGCGTATGATGTAAAAATACATCGGTAGAAGAGGGAAGCACTCGCGATATCGGGAGTGGACGAAGTGGAGGCAAGAATGCCGGCTTGAGTGGCTCAGTTCATTTTCTTCAAATCCGGCTTCTCGAGACGATGTCATTTAGGAGATCTATTCATGGCAAATTTTCCACAGTGAATCCACATCACACACCGATCATTCAAGTTGTTTGCCCGTGTGTTTCCCCGCGCTAGCATTTTAACACAAAACAACAGGAGCTCACGGAGGTAGACTTGTCCCGGATTCATCGATTAGAGATATTTTGTGCCAAAACTAATTCAGGATAAACGTGGCGCGGGGCGCATCAATAAGAAATTTTAAAGCGGTACCAGCCCCAGAAACAAAGAAGTCGATGAATATACATCTTTACGGATCTGGATAACAAGAGTATCTTCTTTTATTTCAGATTTATCAATTGGAACGCATAAATCCGGTTTTGATATAAAATGAGGTTAAAGAAAAAAGGTGCTTCCTTTATTTTTATTTTTATTTCCGGTCGAATCTTATAAGATAAAACAAATTAGAAGAATTTAAATTGAGACACAAATCAAAGGAGATTCCACATGCATGATACTCTTAAGGGCCCCCCCTCACATGACATCGGCGGTCAAAAGACAACTACACCCCTGCCCAGCCGCCGAAATTACAAGCCGGATCGATCCTCGGGTTGTTAAGGCCCATTCATTGCGTGGGGCCCACGCGTGACGGGCGTCGTTACCAAGAGAGCTCGGCTCGTTTGACGTGCTCGCGCGGGCAACGTCTTTTCCCCCCATATATTTTTTTTTTATTTTGTTGTTTTGTTCAATTTTATGTGTTTTTTTCACGTGCAATATTTTTGCAAGTGGATAGGCCATTTAATTAATCATCAAAGTTAAATCTTTTAGGCATCTCGAGGAGCATAATCATTCGATTGCCCGAGACATTCGGGCACCATTTGTTTCGCGAAAAATAAAAAATTTGGGATACCTTTTCCTAAGAATGATCTCCTGTCTTGTTTGTAGATATGAGATGTTGTCGATAATGAAAACATCTTTAGTTAACTAATTATTTCAAACGATGTGAGCGATTATTTTTTACGACAACAAACGGAGTCTTCGGCAACAATCGAGCATTCAACCCACATGTTTGTTTTGTGTTTTTTTTTTTGGTTGACTCGCTCCCGAAAGTACTGATTGATTACATGGATACGGGCATTTGGTTCGCGAGCGTTCGGATGGATGACTGTTGATAGGGACGGGATGCCTAGAGGGAAGGACGAGCGGGGCATATTGTAGCTCTCTTCTTCGAGTATAGACTGATAAAGAAGGCGAAAGGCAAGTGATAGACTCGCCATCGATGGTTTTCTTCCTCAAAAGAAAAGAAAAGAAAAACAAAAACGAAAGCAAAAACGATGACATTTAACTAGCTCTTTAATTATTATCTGTTTCCAACAGCTTGTTGGGAGGTAGAGACATGACATAAAAAAGAGGTAGAGATAGAATGTGGTTGGTGTTTCACCTCTTCCTTTAAAATATAGGTGGGGTTGAGGATCAAGACTTTTTGCCACGGAGATAATTGCACTTGTGGAAAAAGGAGAAATTGGGGTAAAAAAAAACAAGTAGGTACACTTTTTACTAATTTAATTAGAGTAAAGGAGTTATAGTTGTGGATCAATTCACCACATAACTCAGCCGATATATTGCTCTCCAAACTTTACTGACCGCACATTGGTTTTCTCATTTTAATTATGCCACTCGTTATTACCTTAGGATATCGGAATTCGATTGCGCTGGATATTATCTGAAGTCCAAATTTTGGGAAATGTTCACGCCAATGCTTACGGCGTAGCAATTCATTTTGCCCTTGTGATTACCAAGTGACATGACACGGAGCACGGTTTCGCCACATGATGTGCATTCGACTAATAATAGCTTGATTGCTCGGTCGCCAAAGTTACGCTGGAAAATGGATATAGAAATGTCATGACTTTCGCATGAAGCTCACTTTAGTTTCAAAAGCTTTTGATGTCAAAGCTTGGGCTTTGTCTGTCGATTTAAGTTGAAGTTGTATGATTGTGCAAGAGTGATCGATTCAGTAAGCAAGTTGTTGATTTCATGGTTGTTGATTGACTACCTAGATGTCGATTACGAGATTATTAATCGACTACCTAGTGATCAGAAGTTGTTACGGATGATTTCTTTGCTACTCATAATGTTACAAGATGTAAATTGGGCTACCCAAAATGGTGAACAAATTTGAGTCCAAATTTTTTGAGTCTTAAGTGTATTGTAGATTTCAAGAGTCAAAATTAAATTCTCTAGGTTTTTTTAATGCATTTTTTAGTTCCTAAGTCTTTATGATGTTTATAGTTCCTTCTTGTGTCTTTAATATTTGTCTATTTTCGATGTAATAGTCCCTCTATAAAAAGATGCGAAATCTCAAATGCAAGGGAGAATGACTTAAACACTAAGAGTATATGAGATTTGTTTCTATGTGAGCAAATATCTATTCCCAACATCTATATTCTTGAAGTTGAATCCTTCCTTGGTGGTGGGCCAAGAAGTACCGTATCCTCGGTTGGTGATATTATGTAGGCCTTGACATGAACTTCGTCAATCCCAATCGCGATCCTCAGTTAGTGGTGCATCATATGTTTTGGTTTTGGTCGTATTCTATCACACATTAATATTTACCCATTAACATCCATCCAATACAATGTGACATCATCGATAATCACTCAAAACATCATTAGCCCTTTCCGCACACGCATCAATTTGATATAAGAGCTCGTGGTTGAACTCATTTTGAGTTATTCCATCCGATAGTTCCATTAAAAAAAAAATGGTGGATCATCGTTGACATAGACCTAACATTGAGTCTTCTACCACTCGAGAAAGATACTACAAGACATGGAGGTAAAAAATTTAAGGAGATAAGTGCGGTAATTGCGGGAGCATTTATTACACTTCGAACTTCGACAAATGGAGAGAGACCTCACTCTCCTAGGTCTTTATTATGTTTTATAGTTCCTTTTTTTGTATTTAATATTTATCTATTTCCAATTTAATAGTCTCTTTATAAAAAGAACATTGACAATATATGATATTTGTCTCTACGTGAGCAAATATCTATTACCAAGATCTGTATCCTTGGAAGTTGGATTCTTTCTTGGTGGTGAGCAAAAAATTCTTGTATCCTTGATCGGTGATATTCTATAGGCTTTGGTGGTGAACTTTGTCAATCCCAATTGTGATCCTAAGCTGGTTGTGTGTAATGTATGCCTTGATTTTGATCGTATTCCATCCTACATTCGTATTTACCGATCGACATCCATCTCATACAAAGTAACATCATTGATAATCTCCGAAAGCAACATTTGCCCTTCCCGAATACACATCTATTTGATATCAAAGCTCCTGGTTGAACTCATTTTGAGTGATTCCTTTTGTTCCCATGGCAAGATCTACTTTCAATCTTGGAGATGAAGCCATGACAAGATTTGGGGATAAATCTTCAACAAATCGGGGCGATTGATGCGATGGCCTCATGCATTTTCCATCGGTTCAAGTTAAAGCTGTCGATTGTGCAAGAGAGTTATCGATTTAGTGGATAGGTCATCAATTTCATGGTTGTCGATTGACTACCTGTCGCGACCCTCCTCGGATGATCGAGAGGAAGAGGGCTCATGGGTCGCCCTTCCGGCCCAGTTGCATGTGGACTTTCGGACGTGGGCCTCTCCCAAGGCCCATTACCCAAATCGCAACGGAGGGTAAAATCGGATCGATCTTTCGGTGCGGTTTAGTGGCATGTGCTACGTGTGCATGCCTCGAAGTCACCACCAATCGTTTCATACAAGGTACGATTGGAAACCCTATCGAATAGTCGGGGGCTTTTACTCGATTCTGCGAGAACCACGTAAATGAGATTGGAGACTTTGTTACGCCAACTATCAGAGTTGACGCCCTTTCGGTACCTAAGTTAACCGAATTTTCTAACCTCGGGATTTCATGCGGATGAGTAGAGTACGAATCCTAAATCTAGGAGTTCATGCGGATGTGAGTGACTATTCTAGCAATCACAATCAATCAAAGTAAATGCACAAATTAAGAAATCCATAACATGTGAATAAATCGCATTAAATCGGCATGGCATTCCTAGTATAGCTTTATTAGCTTAGGGAAGGGACATTCAAAGCATAAAAAGAGATCATGAGTGATTTGGAAGTGATTCGCCCATGAGAGGCAAAATCGTAATTTTGAGAAAATGCGGGGATGATTTGCCAAAAAGGGCAAAACCGTCATTTCGGAAGAGATCTGGAGTGAGAAATGTTGAAAATAGGATTGGCCACCTAAACTAACCAATTTCCTAATTTTCAATATTTTCAAGAATTTTCTGAAATTTTTTGAAGACAAATTACTCCTAAAGGGTAGAAATGTCATTTTGGAAAAATCGGGAAAAGAAATCTCAAAAATAGGATTGGCCAGTTGATTGTGGCCATTCCTCAATTTTTGAGAATTTCTAGAATTTTTTAGGAATTTTCTACAATTTTTCCTAATTTTTTGGATTTTCTATGATTTTTCCAATTTTTTTTGTTTTAAAAATCATTTTTCGAATTTTTTATTGAGAAAATTATCCGGGTCGGGTCGACCCGGCCCATGACTCACGAGCGGCCGGCCCGGTCCACGTGGATCCGGATCGGTCTCGGCCAAAACGACGCCGCTTTTGGAATTTCGTTCGAATTTTCGAAAATTT
Source organism: Rhodamnia argentea (assembly GCF_020921035.1). Classification (NCBI taxonomy): domain Eukaryota; kingdom Viridiplantae; phylum Streptophyta; class Magnoliopsida; order Myrtales; family Myrtaceae; genus Rhodamnia; species Rhodamnia argentea. The sequence goes on along the minus strand of NC_063152.1, from coordinate 2,369,128 downwards.
CAGATTTTTTAATTCTATTTTTAATATTCCCGCCCAAATGAAATGTGCGTCCCAGATTGTGCCACGTGGCTCTCTTTGGACGCTCCAATCAGAAATTAAGATATATGGATCAGGACGCGCCACGTAGCGAAATTTCGATGCTCTGATCAGAGGGAGAATCTAAGGTCAGCAATGGGCCACGTGGGTATCTCACGGCCCTCTGATCCGGCAATCAGATCTACGGTCAAGATCGGACGACGGGGCTAATCCACGGCCGTCCGATTAAACTGATTAATATAAATTCCGAAAATCAATTTTCTATTTATTGATTTTTTTTTAAAAAGAGAATTTTTTATCCTACGATCCGAAACGTGACACGTGGCCAAACCCGAGCCACCCGATCACAAAACATTTTTTTATTTTTCAAAAATGGAATATTTTTGAAAAAATGATTTTTATTTTCGGAAAATCCGTGATCTCGACACGTGGCCTATTTTGGACCGTCGGATCAAGGTTGTTTTTTTGTTTTTCTGTTATAACCGTCGGCTGATGTGGCTACCATGTGGCCGCCACGTCAGCGCCACGTCTTCGTTGACCGGGTCAACTTTCGTTGACCAGTTAGAGCCCGACCTGAGAAGATGATTGGCGCCGGCGGTCCCTCGCCGGCGCCTCGTCGGATGGTCTTATCTTGGTCGTCCGATGTTCAAATCACATGAAACCAACTCCAAAAGACTCCGTTTGGCCTCCTCTACAACATATCCTAACCTCTACACAGCAGAACGACATTTCCTAAATCTACAACTTCCGTAGAAACCGAGCTCCGACGACTACCCGCCCTAGCCTTTTCTAACGTCGCACAAACATCTTAAGCTATCAAAATGCATCTGCAGAGTTGGAGAAAACTTACCTGATGCCTGCGATGGCTCGGTTCGGTCTAAACCGAGCTCGCGAGTTCAAGATCGGTCGGAGGAGGTTGGGGGTCGACTCGGCGGTTCAGACAATGAAAACGCACCAAACAAATGCAGAAATGGTCAGTGATGCACGGGGAGTGATTCTAGATCGATAGCTCTTAAAATGAACCAGCGGAGCTCAAGATGCCATTAAAGGCCGAGGTATAGCTCAGAAGCGTGACTCACCGTTTTTTAGGTGAATGGCCGAACGGAAGAACTCGAAAGCTTCTCTGAAGCTCAGGAAAGTCGAGAATGATGCCCGCCGATCTTGGTTTCGCCGGCAATCCTTTGGCGAACGCTTGACAGGATCGGTCCAAACCCAGCTTCAATGGCCGACTTCCTCCTCTTCTCTCAATCCCTTTTGTTCTGTTATTCTCTTCTTTTTAACTCCATCCCCCTGTGCGAGCACTCCCTCTTTTGTCCTCTTCGTCTTTCTTCTTTTCTGCTCTCTCCCTTTTGCGAGCCCCTCTCTCTCCTCCCTCGTTCACTCTCTGCTCTCTCTCCCCCTTCCCCTTCCGATCTCCTCCTTTTTGTTCTGTTATGCTCCTGAACCGAATTAGAGCCTCCCTTCTTTTTTGTTCTTTTTCCCCATCTGTTCTGGAGCCCCGGTTGCTGGAGTCCTTTCTTGTTCTATAATTTCCACCCGAAGACCAATCTGCAGAAACGCCATAATGGCACTTCTTTGGGTTAGCTTGGTCAACGAAGTCAACGGGTTGACCAGGTTGGTCAACCGACCCAATTTCAAATTTTTGGTCTAATTAACTGTCCATTTGACCAATTCGCATGAAATTAATGTCAAAATTGAACCTCACAACATGGATATCATTTATGAATGTCAATTTCGAAACAAATTGGTACAATTTCATGCAAAAGCCCCAAATTTCAAATTCGACCCGAACATAAAATCTGCTCAATTAGGGCCTTAATTGATCGGTTTTTGTCAATCTAACCTCACCAATGTGTTTAGAATGCTGAAAAACTTATGGGTCAAGGTTCACATGTGCATGGGTTCACTTTTAAAATTACCAATTTGACACTAATTGAAAATCGGGGATTAAATTGGAAATGCAAAGAAGCACAATTTACAATCTGCTCAAAAGTTGAAATTTATTGGACTAAAATGCAATTAAAAGTGTAGGAATCAAATGTCATAACTGATTCAAAGTAATAAAAACAATAGAAAGACCTCAAATGATTTTTTTGGCTCAATTTAGGTCCACATTTGCAAAGACTCATGTGGTCCCAAGTTGAATTTTCCAATTTTTCAATGGCCAAAATGAAGAGGGAGTTAAAATAAAAATATTGGATATTTTCCAGTATTTTTTAGGCCAAAAATGCTATTTTTTGTAATTTTTGGGTATTTTTCTAATATACCAAAAATATCAAAAATTGTGAAAAATATAGAAAAATATTTTTGTGTTCAAAAATGGATCCTTAAGCTTGGCCAAGGCTTCCATATTGATTTTTCAATTTTATGAATTTTTATGGATTTTTGAAAATTTTTCTAAAGAAAAAGCAGTTAAAAATCGGGTGTCAACACTACCTAGATGTCGATTTACAAGCTTGTTGTGACATTCTAATTTTTCATTTTATTTATTGTGTAAATTGTGGTATATATATAAATAAAATTTTAATATTTAACATGATTCTTGTCGTCTCTAATAACCACAATTCATTAGCCACTTGCCACTATTTGGTTGCTTCATTCATTAGTTTATCACCTAGTTTCTTACTTGTAAATTGCATCCTTCCTTACATCACTTTTTTTAATTTAGCCTTTAATGCTCTTTAAGCTTGCAAGGTAAGAGTCCTCGTTCATTGTGCCACATCCCTCTCATTTTCAATCATAAATTTCACATATAGAATTACATCATGCATCACCTCACCATTTTAATTCAATAATTACAAATCAAATAATGGTTCTAATTCATGCATCTACTTGGGTGATTTTATGCCTCTCCAATCATTTTCTTCATTTAGCTACTTAAATTATGCCACTTATAATATTTTAATTTTGTACACATCTCTCTTATCCTCCACCAAGTGTTTTTAACCCCAATGTCATCATAGTTTTTAACCTTAGTTAACTACTATCTATTGTTTTCAATTCATGAGAAACCTAAGTCAAGGTCTTCTCTATCTCTCTCATTAATTCTTAAAAGGGTTAATACCACGAAAAATCCTAAATTGGTCCAAAATGACAAATTTACCTCCAAACTATGTTTTGACTACCAAAAACTCTAAATTGATACACCTGTGACAAATTTATCCAAAATTGGTACACCTACGATAAATTTACCCTTCGTTAGTTTTCGTTAAATTTTCTTGTCAAATTCTTGAGTTGGATTACACGTGACAATTTACGGATGTACCGGTTTAGGGTTTTCATCGTCTTATTATCACATGTGTATCAATTTTTTATTTTTTGTGGTGTTAACCCAATTTGACGAACATAAGATAAATTCGTCACAAGTGTACCAATTTGAGATAAATTTATCGCAGGTATACCGATTTGAGGTTTTAGTAGTAAAAAAAATAATTTGGGATAAATTTATCACGGGTGTACTAGTTTGAGAGTTTTTGTGGTAAAAAAAATAGTTTGGGATAAATTTATCACAAGTGTACCAATTTGAAATTTTTCGTGATATTATCCCTCTTTGAAATTATTATAACTTAATAATGCTTCCTCATTCATGCATTTTACTTGGCCAAAAAGGAGCCATCTTTCATTTAAACCAAAATTTCTCGTCTTAGCTACTCTTAGTAAGCCATTTGTGCACCCTAGCTAGTCACTTAGGGCTACATGAAGCATTTCTATTAGAACACTTATTATTCTAACTTTTATACCTAGCATTTTGACCCAAGATCATTTATTACTTCAACCTTCATTGCTTGATCCAATTAGCTCTTGGCTATATAAATGGTTCTTTCGAGGTCTTCAAACTTTAAGGCAGGAGTCTCCACTTCATTAACTCCCAACTACCAACTTCATTCTTTAACTTTCTTTTTCGACTTTCATTTTCAAATCCTACAAGTAAAAGCAAAGGTATTACACTTGTGTTATTACGTTTCTATCTTAAATCTTTTAATTGTTAGAAGGTTTGAGTTGTGAAGTTTTTGTTCAAGATAAGTGAAAACTCTAAGCACTAAGTTATATGGATCTACTTAATACTACTGACTTGGTTGAATGATGTTTATTAATTTAGTTTGAATGTGATGGTAAGTGAAACTCTAGGAGTTAAGTTAGATTGATCTACTTAGTACTCTTGATTTAGTTGTTTGATGATTGTTAATTTTAGTTAAACTTTGACTTTCGGTGTAAGAAAGTTATAGTGATTGCGTGATGAACGGTTTTGCTTGTGTGATATGAATCGATGAGTTTCTATATGTGGACGTTAGGATTAATTAACTCCTATGGGAATTGGATGTGTAAAAAGTGAAAATTGTGAGATAAATGATAAAGTGATATTTTCGTAACTTGACTAGATGACCCATTTGTTTGCTAACTATTTTCGATTATTTGAGTTGTTAATAATCATGTTATTGATTAATTGAGTTATTCACGTTATGTTGTCAATTTCTTGAGTTATCAATGTTCACATTGGTCCAAGTATTGAGAATAGTTAAATCAACTTAATTACAATATTTACTAGCTAATTACGTTAATTATTTCTAAACTAATCTTAATCTTTGAAATTCGAAAATTAATTAAAGGTGAACGACAAAGTTGGGATTGACCGTTCTCCGGTGAGGGGCCATGGCCAACAGCCCCACCATGGTGGGTGCGGTCTAGCTCGTGCCGTCCTCACGGTGGCGTAGGCCGGCGGTTTACCTCACGCTGGAGGAGCAGCCGACAAGCCATGATCCGACCTTACGCCGACCAGGTGTGAGTTAGTTGGGCATCGTCATCTTGTCGCTGGCTAGGCATCCTCTGCCCTTGGCCCATTGCTTTTATTTATCCTTCGTTGTATAATTTTGCTTATTTTGTATTTCTTGTTTTCCGCGTTCCATTTTACAATATCCTAAGTCGAATTATTAACAATATCTTATCTTGTTAAATTTTCTTACAAATATGAATGCATTTAATAATATTTTGACTTTATCAATCTTACAAATGAGAATTTATTTATGGCCGATGTGAATTCATTTATAGTTTTCTTTGACTTTACTAGTTTTACTAGTGTGAATTCATTTATAATTAATGTGATTCCATTTATATTTTCTTTGACTTTACTAATGAAAGTTACATTGATATTATCTTATCTTTTAATGCTTGAAAGTGATATTCTTATTATCCTATCATTTTTGAAAACGACATCATTCTTATCCTATCATTTAATGTTTGAAAATGACATTATTCTTATCCTTTGGAAAATTGACTTGTCGTTGGCTTAGCATTGACTTCCTTTTTTTTATTTGATTTATATATCGATTCAAGAACTATTATTTCTTTGTATTATATTTTCTAATACAAATTTTTTAGAAAAACATCCTAAATAAGTCAAGTAATAACTTTCTTGAGAAATTTCGGAATGACTACCTCGAGAAGTTATTAGATGGCTTTCTCAAGAAGTTACGAAATAACCTCCTCTAGAAATTTCTTGAGGAACAAGTCAAGAGAATTTATTTTATTTTCTAATTATTTTTAACGTAGGGAAAATCTAGGATGTCACATCTTCCCTCTTCCTCCTTTTCTCGTGTCCCCCTCTCTCTCTCTCTCTCTCTCTCTCTCTCTCTCTCTCTCTCTCTCTCTCTCTCTCATCATTTCCTCTCCCTCTCTCCGTTAGAGTAGCATCTGTCTGATTTACCCTTCAAAGAAAAAAGAACCATTCTCTTCTTCACGAAGGGGTCATTGTTACTCTATGCTATATATTTTCAGCACTGGAATTCATGAGGCATTAGAGATCTACCATTTACCAATACAAGAAATAGGGTATGCAATTATCTATAGGACATTTGTAATTAAATAGGTCGGGTTTCATCCTACATGACAAAAACCTTGTACGATTTATATGTTTAACCCATATAGACACGACTAACCCGACAAAATAGGAATTGCCAACCTTAGAAGGAAACACACTATTACGCCGGTCGTGTTCGAAACGGTAATCTCGTTTGTGGAAAATGAACCCATGCCATTAGGCCACCACCTTCTGTGATTCACACAAAAAGGAAATTTAAGTTAATAAATGAAAGACAAAATTTCAAATAAGGACCTGAAGTGCCTTCATTTTCTCAAATTAGACCGGTTCGGTCTGATTTTGGCCGATTTCTATCGAGATGAATGTACAGTTTCGATCCAAGGTGCGTTTAGAACTCTATCGTGGCATGACCTCGCCATATCGGCCTTGAATTTTGCAAGAAACCTCACATTTTGGTACCACTTTGAGTGCAACTTGGCTTATTGAGACCCTTAATGGAAAAATTTTACAAATCCAACCTCACTTACAAGTTACCCATGGTCAAATATGCTTGGCTAGTGGTCCCATTTCAAATGATAACGGCCAATTAAATACAAGTTCAAAATGATAGACTAAACTGAAATTTCAAGTAAGTCCAATTTTCCAATATGCTCAATTCAAGAAGTTGGTTCTCCTGGAAGGTAATTAAAGGTATCTAAATCAAATGGAATAGCTGACTCAAAGAAGGAAAATGACTGAAAAGACCCCAATTTGGGATTTTGGTTCGATTATGGACCTAAATGCAAGAATTTTGAAACTCAAGGACCCGAATCCAATTTACTGGATTTAAGGCTACCAAAATGAAACTGGAATTAAAATAAAATTATTGACTATTTTTTCATATTTTTCCAACCACATTTCGTTTTTTTTTTTTCTAATTTTTGGCTATTTTTAAATGAAAAGAAATTCCAAAAATTCCGAAAAACTCCAAAAAATATTTTTTATTCAAATTGATTTTTTTTCCTTGGCCAAGGGTACCAAATTTAATTTTTGAATTTTATGATTTTTTTATTTTTAATTATTTTCTAAAAATTAGGCGTCAAAAGTAGTGCATCATGTATGCCTTTGTTCTAATCCTATTCTATCATGCATTTGCATTAAGCCACCGACATCCATCCCATACACTTTAACATCATCGACAATCACTCAAAACAGCATTCGCCATTTTCACACATATATTAGTTTTTCAAGCAATCACTTAAATGCCAAATCAATGAAAAACATATTTATTATGTGTATATTGCAACGGTTCATCCTATGCAGGTTTTCAAAGTGAATTTTGACTCCAATGTGGCTTTAAAAAAGAAAGAAAGAAAGAAACTCAAATTCCAAGGGAACAATCTTAGACTGACATGGCAAAAAAGTCCAAAACAACGCTTTTCTGTCCCTTAGTAAATGCAACTTAATCCTAACATAGCCACATTTTGAAATCTAGGGAGAGGGATCAAGAGAGATGAATACTATATGGTAGCGATGGGAAATTCTTTAGCATTGAATCGGGGTATTCAAGAAGAACAAGTTGTTTCGGCTCGATATCTTCAAGAATTCCTAACTATTACATGGCGTTGAGTAGACCTTGAAATGGGCGTTGTCGGGCGATTTTTGTGTTGTAGGCATTTTCATGAGTCGATTTAAACCCGGTTCTCTCCCATGAGTAGATACATCTACGTCTCAGCTATGGAAGTCAGAAGTGATAGTTTTAAAAACCCCATGCACTCTACCTACTTCTCGAAATAGCAAAGTGGCAACATTAGAGAAATTGGTAATGCACTTACATGGGATGAAGTGGGCCATCTTGGAGAACTGATCAACTACCATAAATGCGAAATCATAGCCACCTCGAATCTTAGGCAAACCAAGAACAAAGTCCATTGAGATGTCCTCCCATAGAGTATTGGGTATCGAAAGAGGTTGGTAGAGGCCGGTGTTTTGTCTTTGACCCTTAACCCTTTGGCATACCACACAGTTTTTCACATAATTTGGCACGTCCCTTTGTAATGAAGGCTACTAGTATCTTCGACAAACTGGAGCCTCGATCTTGTCTTGCCTATTCTATAACTCCCCATTCCCGGAGAATATTCACTACCCGAACCATAGAAGATGCTTTTTGACCAATAGCTACATAAACGCATATTGCATTTTAACTTCGTTGATTGAGAATCGTATCCATGAATACTATTGTTTCACCGACCTGTCCCCAATAATTTGGAGATAATTGTATTTTGATTGAGCTATTTTTATTGATAATTGATATCCCTTAAAAATGACAAGAAAAGGTAAGCTATACCAAAAAATTCTTCTTTGAACTCACCAAATCCAAAATCCTTCAAATTTAAAAAAAAAAAAGAATAGAAGAAATCATACTTTATCCACTTTGGTATCTTATTGATAAAAAAATGGTGATATTGTCCCACCATTGATGAATAATTTCGATTTTGGGGAAGTAGCATGATCATCCAAAATGAGATTTTACATTGGTAGGGGAGTGTTTCGCCTTCGAGAGAAGCATCGGCCGGGGCATGGGTGGACAAACCGAAAGCGAGAGTGTCGGCTTGAGTGACGCAAACATTGGTGAGAATCCAATGTCCCGAAAACCTAAGGGTTTCTCCACAAGGTTCGTGTTATTTCTTTATCTCCCCGTGAATTGTATGTTTATAACAATATCGACAAAATTTTCTTAATTCTAATCGACTAGGCGTATCGTGTCTATTCTTTTTAGTAATATATCCGGAAAGACCCTTTGATATATCTAGAAAGACTGTTTCGAACACGATTGGTTGTTCTTGGTTTAGTGTGCCAAGCTGCTGTCAAGCATTACGGCGAGCATCTGTCCTTTTATTTCTTTGAGCTATCTCAACTCTTTGACTTAAAAAAACGAGGATTTTTTACTTTAGTGGAAGAGAAAGAAAACCGTCACTTACATCAACCCTTTGCCATGCTTTATCATCTCGTAAATAGAAATTCGAGATATATGAATATATCCATTTCATGTCAAAACATATCCTTTTTTTTTATTGGGTCCTTTATGTGTGAGAGCCTTTTTTAAAAGATTATCCTTGTTTTTGTTTGGTCAATATGCTTTTCTCTCATGCCTTTTTTTGTTCATAGTTTGATATTCTGGTGTCCTAGGCATAGAGGAACCATATCAATCCATCTTGAACTTGGTGATTAAACTCTATTGCGGTGACGATGCTGTCGGAGAGATCCGGCGGAAAAATAGCTCGATGCCAGGATGATAAAAAGCTTAACACCTCTCATTTTTATTACTACTTTTTCAGATATATTGAAAAAGAAAAAAAAGGAAAATATCATTTTATTCAAAATCCCAATTCTAAAACCCTTTCTCTCTCACTTCACGCCTCGAAATGCAACCTCACCAAAGAAAAAGACGTTTTCACATCTTTTTAATCCGAAATTGCTGGGGAGAGGAAAGGTTCCTTTTGTCAAAGCTTGCTTTAGCAAGCCGGTGAGCAATCCTAATCCCACCATGAAAGAGGCTTGAGGATACCTTGTGAATAAAAAGAGTTCACAGCTATTTTCTTTGACCACAAAGAAGAGTTTCAGTCCCCGAATTGAAGGCTCATAACAACCCCTGACTTTGTATTCCAACCTAATTCTTTTTTATCCTTAGGACAAAAATATAGTTATTTTGTATGATTTTTGCTGATTGAATTTTTATAAAGAGCCACGTCGGCTGATTCATAATAAATTAATGTCGCCTCGTCGGATTTTTCGGTCACACGAACCCCACTGACGGGCATTGAAGTAATCGAATTTTTATCAAGTGACAGGCAAACGATCGCTAAAAAAGTTTTACTAATAAAGTGAGCACCCTAAGAAAGTCATGCCACTCGGTATTGTTCCTTTTCGACCAAAAAAAAAAGGTATTGTTCTTTTCCACACGTCCGACCAAAAAAAAAAAAAAAATCCCCACGATTTTTTCGAAATTAGAGAAAATCGGAAATTGGGCTCCGGGATGCCCAAAAATGCAAGAGGCCCGGCCAGGGAGCAGCGCGGCCACCGACCCGACCCGGCCCGGCCCGGCCCGAAGTTCGAGCCAAGCTTTATCCTGAAAAAGTTGGGGGCATAAATGTAAAAAGCCGCTTCGTCCGTGCAACTCCCTTCTCTTCCCAAAAAAAAAAAAAAAAAAAATCGAACAAGAAAATGAAATATTGAATATAAATATATATAAATAATAAAGCGAGTGTGATGGTGTTGTTGGCTTTGAGGGGTCCAATCAAATCAACGAGCATCGCAGATGCAGCGAAATCCTCCGGATCATTGATTCTTACGAGTAACAACCCGTAAAGGAAATTCACAGAAATTTTTTGTTCAACAAGATTCGATTTCAGATTCATTCGTCTCTCGCCCCTCAATTTCGTGTAAGCGGAGCATTTTTTCTGGAAATTTTTTTTTTCCGGGGGTGTTTCGTTTCGTTCGGTCTTGCTGCTGGTTGGATCGGAGAGATCTTGCTCAATTCGGATTCAATTGGTGTAATTGAGTTAGGGTTTACGATTCCCGTCCCTACGACGCTTCATTTCCCGGTCGTCGATTGGGTTTCATCTGTGTTTGTTGTGACGGAACGCAGTTTAGGGTTTTTGCTTTTTTTTGGGTATGGTTTCATTTATTTTATTTTTTTTTATTTATGGCGTAATTCGGCGTGCGTGTATGTATCTCTTTCAACTTGCTTCTGCTTGTTGTTTGTTTGATCGTTGTTGTGCCCGTTGGTTGCCGGCGGATGAACTGGATAATTTGATAGTCAACTGTAGGAATTGGCCATGGATTTTTTGTCATGTTAATATCGATGCATGCTGTTTTGTAAATTTTGGGGTTTTCCCCCTCCATTTGGCTTGTTAGTAGTTTAAAGAGTGGCCTTTGTTGCTGGATTGCTTGACTGAAATTGGGAGTCTTTTCAGTGCTCTGTTAATTAATTTCATGGGAAATTGTTTATTATCATGGAAAGTATGTTCTGGTGCGTTGTTGCGTTATTGAGCCTTTTTTTTTTTTTTTTAATCATCCTATGTTTGGTCAATCTGGATGTTTTGTAGTAGGATAGGATGCTAAAATCCCTGAGTTTACAGCTTGTTCAAAGATTGTGCTAGCACCTCAATGAGCCTGCGAATGATAATGTTTATACCAAAATTGTAGTTCCACTTGCACGGAGCAACATCTTTGAGCTGTCTGACAAGAAGTACTGGTGTATGACTAGCAACTTGAGGGCTTATACTCGGTGGTTGACATTTCACTGTGAACTGAGTTACATGCATCTCGTTGTTTTCTTTTCTTTGCCATCTCTTTCTGGAAGGCATCTGATTTATATGTTCAATGCTGCTCAGACTATCTGGGTGCGGTCCAGCTGAAGCGATGTTGCTTTGGTTTTAGGGTTGTTAGGGCTACATGTCTCAGCACCAAGAGTATCCGATGGAATACGCAGCAGATGATTACGATGTGGGAGAAGTAGAAGATGATATGTACTTCCATGAAAGAGTAATGGGCGATTCAGACACTGATGAGGATGATGAATATGATCATCTGGTTCGCGTTCTTAACTCTTTAGTTTTTTTCCTCGTCCTCCTCCTGCTCTCCCCATTCTTTGCTTTTCTTTCTTCTTTTGTCTAGCTGTGTGATGATTTCTCCTTGAAAAAGTTTGTGTTTATCAGTGTCGGCTATTTCTGGATCATTGTAAAAATCACCTATATCAGTTGAGAACTGTATTGAGATGGATTGTGTTGGCTTTGGCAGGATAATAAGATAACCGATACCTCTGCTGCTGATGCTCGGAGAGGTAAAGATATCCAGGGCATTCCTTGGGAAAGACTGAGCGTCACTCGTGAAAAATACAGAAAAACTAGAATAGAGCAGTACAAGAACTATGAAAATGTACCACAATCCGGAGAAAGTTCAGAAAAGGTAAATATATTTCAAGTTTTACAGTACTGGGTAGTAATCCTTTTTTGTGGAAATTGGGCTGACTTCCAATGTCCTTTTCTGTGTTTATTCTAATAAACAGGAATGCAAACCCACAAGAAAAGGTGGAAACTATTATGAATTTTGGCGAAACACAAGATCTGTGAAGTCCACAATCCTTCATTTTCAAGTATGTTTATACTCCTGTCTTGTGATTTTGTTTTATGGTTGTTGGGATGTTGAATTGCAAGTCGAGTACTTGTGGTAACTCCCCAAGTTTCATGGAGTGGAATATCCTCTTCTCCTTTAGCAGGTGTACCCTGGTTGACCAGGATTTTCTTTTGGAAACTTATGTTTGTACATTCATTCTTGGATGATAAATTGGTTCAAGGTTTAATGTAATGTCACCAAACTGGTAGTGAGGAACATCTTATAGGAATGGGAAGACTGTGGAACTCATGCTTTTCTAAGCTGTTAACGGTTACTTTTTGGAGTTCTAACTTTGAATAGGTACAGTTATGTGCATCAGGTGCTTAAACTCTAAGCGAGTGAGACTGAGCTTGACAATGTTGCATGAAGTTCTTCGCTGCATGCAACCATTCTTCCTGTCATATCTCTGCACATATAGTCCAGAACATATGGATTTGCTTTGCACAATACTTATTTATTTCACGTGCTGGTTTTTGACATCCAAGTGCAAACGATATGATTTAGGACAATAGCAAGCCATTCTTTAAGAAACACATCTTTTTATGTGCCGTTACGATGTGTTTGCCGACGTGGCTTTCCAAAAAGCATAGCCAGTCTTGCACCATCATGTTAAGCTATTAGAATCTATGTGATTATTGTAGAACGTTAGAATCTCTCTCTCTCTCTCTCTACGTTGTATTTGTTTGTTGCTTGATCATGATGTTTGGCTCCTGTGTTGTCTCCTGTAACTTGAAGTTTGCTTTAGAGTACACCTCCAATTTGGGTTTGCTTTAGAGTACACCTCCAATTTGGAGCTGTTATTCCGTGTTGCTATATGGGCCATGGCTTTCAAACTATTTCTTCTCTCTTTTTATTTCAGAAATTCCTGATGCATATCTTGTTTCCCTGAATTTTCATTGTTAAAACCTTGATTTTAACCATTACCTGGAATTGCAGTTGAGAAACTTGGTTTGGTCCACAACAAAGCATGATGTTTTCCTTATGTCCCACTTCTCGATCATTCACTGGTCATCATTGACTTGCAAGAAGACTGAAGTGCTTGATGTTTATGGACATGTAGCTCCTTGTGAGGTAAAGGAATATTATGTTGCATTATATGCAGAACATGGTAATTTATGCTCTTGGAAGTTCTTATTTAATGAAAATTTCCTGGGATTTCATTGCTTTTCGTTGTAGAAACACCCTGGAAGTCTCTTAGAGGGTTTTACACAGACACAAGTCAGTACTCTTGCAGTACGGGATAAATTGCTGATTGCCGGTGGTTTTCAGGGGGAGCTTATTTGCAAGGTAAAATTTGGGCCAAAGCACCGATAAGGTCATCTCAATACTTGTGTTTCCTTTACATTTGTCAATATTTAATAAGCAAATGTTTATGAGCACATGTATCTAGGGTGATACTAAGCTTTTGCTTGTATAAACTGATGCATGCCACTGGTACAGAGTGTCTTATTTCTTTGTTCGACTTATTCATATTCAGTGTACTCTGTTGTTTTCTTTTGTGTTAGTGTGCAGTTATAATTCTCATTCACATCGAATTCCTGGCTGAGCAAATGTTTGTTCGACCACAGTTGGATTTATTGATACAAGTTCCTTATTTGCTGTTTGATTGTAGATTTAGGTTCTCATGACAGAATTATTCTTTGTTATTCTATTGAAAGTCCAACATTTTTTTATTTATTTTGGTGACTGCTGATGATCCTCTTCTCTGGGTGCAGCATTTAGATCGTCCTGGTGTTAGCTACTGTTGCAGAACAACTTATGATGACAATGCTATCACTAATGCAGTTGAGATTTACGATTCTCCCAGGTTTCCTTCCTGATGCATTCTGTTCTCATCTTGATATATTTAGTAGTTTATTTTGCTCCGCAGATGTGTGTGTCAGGTGTGCACTAAGATATGCGTCTCATCGCTATTCTTTTGCAGTTTATTTGTATTTAAATAATGCATGGTTGAGGTGGAGCCATCATCCTAAGTCCTTAAATTTCCTTGATGTTTTATTGTCAGTGGCGCTATACATTTCATGGCATCAAATAATGACTGTGGAGTGAGAGACTTTGACATGGAGAAATTTATGCTGTCCAAACATTTTTCCTTTCCATGGCCGGTGAATGTAAGTATTTGTCAGTGACTCCTTGCACAGAATAAGATGTCTTAACTTTTATCGGACATAGACTAAGTATTCAGCAGGCATGAAGTGAATATCTTGAATTCATCTCATGTTGCAATTGATTATATGCAATCATTATGCTTCCATTTGGAACTCATGTCTTCTGCTGCCTAGCCATTGTAGAGGGACCCTTCCAATGTTTGTCATCTTGTATTGTTGTAAACTCTGGAGTTATTAGCAAGGATTGCCCTTATCATCTACCTTAAGTGATTCCATGGTAAAATTGTGGGAATGCTGATGATTTGCATTTTTAGAACTAGAAACCATGATTTCCTTGAGACCAAGCTGCCCAAGTACTTACTTAAAAAGGAACTTAGGGACATGGAACTTCTTGTAGTCTCTCTGTTATGCATCTAGATTCGTCGTTTATAGAAGTACAAGATGTTTGCCCCCTTTTTTTCAGGTTTCTCAACTTTTATAATGGGTGTAGAACATCTATGAAGTGAAAACAGTGCCTGCGAGGCCATGAATTGGACATCTAAAGATCCTGTGAATTCCGTGTAGAAGTTTTCATAGGCCTTCTCCACTGTGCAAAACGTGGGAGGGCTCATCAAGCAAGACTCTTTTGCATTGTAACTGAACTTTAACTTTTGTGCGGTAGATATACAAGTGAGGAAATAATGATGCGTTAGGGTTTGTGGAAGACCATACATTATCCATGTAATAGAGTGCTGGATTTTGGTGAAAGTTGAAATTTGCTACTCGTTCTGTTGGCTAATGCTTCCTTTACCCATCATTTTCTTTTCACTGCAGTCTACTTGCTAATGATGCTAATCTTTTGAGGTTCTTGTGAACAGCATACTTCCCTGAGTCCTGATGGTAAGCTTCTGATCATTGTTGGTGACGACCCTGAGGGGATATTGGTGGATTCTCAAAGAGGAAAGGTAGTTACTTTCTTCCCTTCTCTTTCTATCCCTCCCTCTGCCCCCTTAACTGAAAAAGTAAATCTAAATGCAAACCAGAAACATGAGAATAATCCCTGTAAATACAAAGCATGCTCTATTTCTACTTGAGGATTTTGGATAAGATTGTTCCCAATGAGATGATGTAACGTCAAGCTTTTGCAATTGTAGACCATTATGCCACTAAAAGGGCACTTGGATTTCTCGTTTGCATCTGCATGGCATCCGGATGGTCAGATATTTGCCACTGGAAATCAAGACAAGACTTGCCGTATTTGGGACATTCGCAACTTATCAAAGTCTGTTGCTGTACTCAAGGGCAACCTTGGAGCCATCCGATCGATTCGATTCTCATCCGATGGGCGATTTATGGCCATGGCAGAACCTGCTGATTTTGTCCATGTCTATGATGTGAAGAGTGGGTATGAGAAGGAGCAGGAGATCGATTTTTTTGGCGAGATCTCTGGTGTATCTTTCAGCCCCGACACTGAATCGCTATTCATTGGCGTGTGGGATCGCACTTATGGCAGTCTCCTTCAGTATAACCGTTGCAGGAATTATTCATATCTCGACTCCATGTTGTGAGGGGATGCCTGCACCGTTTCTTAACTATATACCTGCGATTATATAGGATTTCTTGCAATATGGCTGTAGCGGCTTGAGCGCATGGTGTACATGTAGATAGGCGATATATCTCTCGTTAATGTAGGGTAAGAGGACAATTATGTTGTTACTTGGTGTACCGTTGTCGTCCTTCTTTAGGTCATAGAACACTGGCTCTTCATCGGAAGGTTGAGAGAGAGAGAGAGGGAGAGGGAGCGAGCGAGCGAGCTTTATGGTGATGAGTGGTTTGTTGTTTGCAGAATAATGGAGATGTATTTAGTAAAGGTTGGTGGTGTTTGGGTGAAGATTGAGGCAAACTCTTCTCATTGCCAATAAGAACCCTATTCACTTTCACTTTCGAAATTCGTGGATGTTTGTGGCTCTTTTCACTTCCGCCAAAACTATATACTGCTCTCTTCTCATTAGCGATGCTCTTGTGCCTCATGAGGATATAAATAGTCAGACTATCATTTCGGCTCATCTTTGTTGGTATGGAACTCATGTGATCAACTCCATGAGATTGAAATTGTCTCTGAAGCCACGGATTTTGGAGAACTCATGTCAGCATGATTCTGGATCAACAGTTTTGGTTATGTGGGAATAAGTTTTGTTCCATGGCATTTTGGGCATTATCATCCCTGTCGGCCGTTGTCGGCATGACTCATGATCTTCAATGGAATTTTCGTTTCTATCCTAGGGGTGCGTTTGGTTCGGCATTTGGGAAATGTAGGGTTAGGATGACTTTCACTTTCAACATGATTTTTTTTTGTTTTTAATTTGTTGTGGCTTCTGGCTTCTGAGTGTGTTATTGAATGCTGTAGTCAACGAAGTTATAATTTATTCACACAAGAATGCATTGATACTGCTTTCGGCTATAACCCACACTATCAATGTATTGAGTTTGACATCTTTCATATACCGAGAATCAGTAAGCCATAAGCTGACAAGGTTGTTTTTAAAAGCTCCTTTTTACATAGTGAGTTTATTTCCAAGAATATGGACGATGGTGGAGGTTGCTTGACTAAATTACAAAAGATTTGATTTGGAGCCCTTAGGGCAACAGTTATGCATTAGCAGCGAAATGCACTGTAATTTGGGAATTCAAAAGATAATTGAGTATAATTTGGTGATGATTATAACTTTAAGTATAGAATATGTAGGTCAAACTATATAGCAAGAATTCATTTCACCATTTATTGCCAACTATGCATCATATAATGCATTTGTTGAAGGTTGTAAATATTCGAATAGTGGCTTCTCAAGAAATTGAGTGGCGCTATTTCCACCCCCATTTTAACTATAAGACACTCATTTCTTCCAATTAACTTACCGAAATACCCTTCCCTTTCTGTTCAATTTATTATTTCTATTTTTATCAGGCTAATCCACATAACTTTCTTTATTTCTATCATGTCTCTTAATTTCATAATATAAATGCTCCATTACACCCATCAAGATATTAATTTACGATATTTCATTATCTTTTTTACTAGAGAATATGTTCAAATGTAATTTGCAGTCTCATATTTTCATTCACAAGAAATTTTTATTTATGGCAGCCTATAAACACACAATTAAGTACATTTTTTTTTTACTAGTGTGATTGAAACTATGTTTCAAAGTTGAAAATTAAATTAAATTTTATTATTTATCCAATCTTGATAAAAAAATTGAAAAAAAATAATTTGCTAAAAGCCTCATCAAATGTCAAATATACTTATTTTAATACCATATCCGAACAAAGGATAATTGCATAATAGAAATAACATGAAACTTCTTATTGTTCAATTCCTTAAGAAAGTAACTAATAATAGCAAGTGGATCAAAACTTTAAAATATGCTTAAAATTTTTCCCTGAAAAAATCTCATGCAAGTTTGAAAGTGCAAAATATGTAAATAAATTTTCAAACCCATCTTGCAATGTATATTAAATCATGAAAAGCTCAAAAGAAAGCACAAATCAGCTATGTTTAACTTTAAAAATCTACATATTTATTTCAAAAAATCACCCATAAGGTCAAAATCTACTAAATAATTAGATTGAGTTGTAGTTTTCAATTTTGAAATAAATTTTCCATCAAACTATTTCATGAAAAAATAAGCAATTAATCGTGTGTTGAAAAGCCATTATAACTAGAAATTTCGAACCTTTCATATAACTTTTGTAATTTAAAAAATAGAACCATAAATTAAAAATAACTACCATTTCTAGGCAAAGTGATAACATGATCCATGATAAGAAGATATTTTATCGGGTGTAGTTTGCCATTTTTATTGTCAAATTGATAATTTAAAAGAGAAAACAGCAATAAATGCAGTTATGTTGGTTAGGATGATAAAAAAAGAAATAATAAATGGAAGAGAGAGGAGAGTATTTCAGTCTGTTGATTGGAAAAAAGAGTGATTTAGCCAAAATGGGGGTGAAAATAGCGCTGCCCAAGAAATTTTGTTTGATAATGTTATACAACTATAACACCATAACCACGTAAAATTAAACAAAGTGTTTGTCTTAAATTAATTTATTAAATAAAAATACCTTACTTAAAACATAGTTCAATTTATTTTTACTCATCAATAGCAATTTGCTGGTTGTTGATGTAATATTTTGTCTATTATGATAAGATAAAATCTAAGATTTTATGTCTAAGAATTATGGGTAAGCATGGTCCAAGTGGGCGGTTTCGAAAATTTGAAGCGAGAAACCGCTCGTTGGTTCCATGGATCTAATTGGGAATTGAACCGCCGATCCGATTAGGTTCCTAGGTGGGTTCATAGAACTGGTCCCACCAAGTAAATGGAGGCGATCTAGAGTGAGGGAGAGGGGCGATGAACAGTCGGAAGCGCGGTCGTGAGTCGATAGGAGTTGAGAGGTGAGGTCATGGGTCGATGGAAGTTGAAGCCCCGAGTCAAGAGATGGAGACGGAGAGATCAAGGTGAGAATGAGAGTTTGTGAGGGGATGCTTGAATTTCAAGTTGAGAATTTAAGATTTTTTTTAAAAAAATTATAAATTAAACAATATATATTATGTATTACTAGTCCAATTCGGGTGTGTGGGTAGGCGGTTCCACACTTGGAACTGAGAATTAGACTGATTCTTTTAGGAATCATCGGTTCCGAGGTGGTTTGGATGGTTCTCGGTTCCTTTGCACACCCTATTAAGAATGAGCGCGACAAAGCGAATAATAATTAAATCAATAAGCACCTCTATGGGTAACTTTTTACAAAAATAAATTCTGGGGATATGTTTATTGGAGTTTTTGTATCATTGAGGTTCTATCTAACGATGTAGATAAATAACATTGCTTCATTTTGTCAAGCTTCTATGGCAGCAACAAAGTTTCACCATCCCATACGGAAAAATAAAAATAAAAATTCAGCATTTATTGCCAGCTACTCATAATATAATATGTTAACAACGTTGTGGGGCAACTGGCTGAGCAAGTTTCAAGCTTCTGGATAAAATTCCTTCAACAGAGACAAGTTGCTCTACTTATCCGGCGGAAATGGACGAGATGCTTTTCCGATAATTCATTTTAATATGGAGATGATGATGGTTAGTCAACGCAAATACTCCCTCCCTCCTCCTGTGTCCACAAGCCTCAGTTGAAGCTTTCTATCTTCCCAAATCCCTCTTCCTCAAAGCCAAGACTCAACTTCACTTCTTCTTTCTTCTTCCTGATATCTCCCTCTACTTCCTGGTATAATTTGTTAGTAATACTCTCTCTCTCTCTCTCTCTCTCTCTCTCTCTCTCGTTAGTTTTGCCTGACCTTCTTTGCTTCAGATCCGGTTCTTGCTAGTTTCCCACCTTAAACTTAGATGGTGTGTGATACAGTTGATATTTATCTGTTTGGTGTTGACTTGCTTCTTTTGTTGCTGGGGCAGATGGTAATTCCTCCTGGGTGCTGGCATTTTCTGTGCTTGGGCTCAGTTGGGTTTTCAATATTGTCTCAAAGAAAAAGAAAACGAACCTGTATTTTGTGCTTTTTCAACAATTGTAAAGTTTGGACCTTTGTTATTGTTTTTGCTTTCTACTTTTTCCCTGGTAAGGTGATTTCTTCGCTCAGCTGAATCGTTATGCATTTAGTTTCACTGGGCACTTGATTAGCATTTGAGCTCAACCACTGCCATGAAATTCTTGAAATTTTATGTATGGATGTGTTGAAATCCTTTTTCAGTGCTGACATCTTTTGGGTTCTTTTGGTTTTTAGCATAGAACCAATTGATGGCTAGCAAGAGAATTCAGAAGGAACTACAGGATTTGCAGAGAGACCCTCCAACCTCATGCAGTGCTGGGCCGGTGGGAGAAGACCTCTTCCACTGGCAAGCAACCATCATGGGTCCGCCCGATAGCCCGTATGCCGGTGGTGTATTCTTCATAATGATCCATTTCCCGCCCGATTATCCGTTTAAACCTCCCAAAGTCAACTTCCAAACCAAGGTTATTTCATGACCTCTTCTTACCTGTAACTTTGTTTTGTCTGCTATAATGTTGTCTCTTTTTAATGCTGGTTTTTGTTTCTGCGCACATCTTCTCTTTAAATTGTTCAGTCGTCCTTATTTCTGAATTTGATTGCATGTTCTTATTCCCTTAAATTGTAGAACCAAGTCATTGTCCCTGCGACTAGGTACTTTGTATGACTGATTACAACGGAGAACCGGAAACTGTCCATTTGTTTGTTGGAGAACTGATAGGCTGTACCTGGCTGGTCACATAGCATGTCAGTCCTTAGCACAGTATTTCATGTCCTCATGCTTGCTTCTATGGGGTAAATTGTTGTTGTTTTGTCGGAGTTTCAGGTTAGACTTTCTGTATGAACAAGGTTGAAATTATTCGATTGACATTCTTGTATGGTATAAAACACAATATTTCTTTGTCAAGAAGTTGCGCCTACATGCCCTTCCAAACTGTTATCAATCAGCGCAGATCCCGCTTACTTGTACTTCCGATTCTAGTCACCATCTTGGTTAATTGTAGAGGCTTTTTACTCAAGAGATGGACACGTCAAAGTAGCATCTTTTTTCGGCTTGGCCACAGAGTCTTGATTTTTGGCAAAAGGAATAAAATGCACAGCAGTAATCTATATGTCAATAAAGTTATTCTTATTGATTTTGAAGCTACTCTTATTATTTGTATATAGGGGTGTCGTTCTAGATTTGTTTTTGTTGTAGTTTCATCAGAGTTAGCATCGTGACATACTTGTGTCCCTATTCTTCTGTCTACTGTAGGTTTATCATCCCAACATCAACTCCAATGGCAGCATATGTCTTGACATTCTCAAGGAACAATGGAGCCCAGCATTGACCATTTCAAAAGTCCTTCTCTCCATCTGCTCTCTTCTCACTGACCCCAACCCAGACGACCCTCTAGTCCCTGAAATTGCTCACATATACAAACACCAGAGAAACCGATACGAGGAAACGGCCAGGGCATGGACACAGAAGTACGCCATGGGTTAAAGATCAGGTCCTGCCATGTTAAGATGCTTGTTGGAAACTGTACTTACTTGATGACTGAAAGACTTGTAGGCAATTGAAAATGCTGATAAGCATGTTTTGGAATCTAGATTATGGTGAAACAAACCCAGCATAAGTGTCTGAAGTTTTTCTCTGCAGAACTATTTTTGCTTTGATTGTTGTTGTTTGTGTGCTTGTCACTTTTTGGCTCTTCAGTACACTGGTAATCTACTTGAATGTCAGATTGGGTATTGTGGAAATTGTCTGTTGATGGTCTTGCTGCGAATATTAACTTTCAAGAATCTTCTGACTCTCTGACATACTGTAGTAGAACTCCTTTTTATGTTCTTCTGAAAATGATCCGTGCTGTGATTGTAGCCCTCGGCGAACTGCTGTCTCCATGCATAGTTGAGATTATCAGGTCCATGTCTAATACTGAAGGACAAATGTCATATTCAGATTCTTCTAGTAGTATGAGTAACTTTCTTTAGTGATGAGGTAGTCATCATTGAAACATACTTTTAAAAAGTCATGATTTTAATTGCAGGACCTGTAAATGCCCCTTTGGATCTTTTAATCAGACGGGAGTTGTGAAACATTCATGTTCATGGACTATAGCTGCAGCTGGATGAAGCAGTGCATTTGACGAATAGCATGAGTGTGCTTACAGTCCCTTTTTCGTTTTTCATTTTAAGATATATTTCTCACTTCAATGTATCTTACAACCCGAAGGCACTAATTTCTTAAGAGACAATCCTAAATTCTCCTCTAACTTGGACCATACACTTGCTTAATATCCAAATCCACAAAATAAAAAAAAAAAAAAATTTCATCTCTCTAGGTTGTAGCAACTTCATCTAGATTCTCCTTGGCACCTTCCCGTTCCCATTTGTCTGCAATTTGTTTGAGAATTGTTTCTTCTTCTGCTTCTAGTTCTTGCATGTGCTCCTCAATGGCGAGCACCAATTCCTTGGTGAAGATGTTGTCCTCGGTGGCCTCGCTTAGATTCTCCGACTCCGGTAAAGAATAGGTGCCAAACTTAGGAGTTGTGTAGGTTCCAGGAGAGTAGACTTGCCCTCTTGCAGGGAGCCATTCCCTTAAGCTTGCAACTGCTGGCAATTCAACCGTGCTTGGGATTGCAAGCGATTCAAGCCCTCTTGCAATGACCTTTCTCTTGAATCCTCTCTCTATCATGCATCTCTCTTCTTGAGCAACATCATCTTTGGCAATTAACTTATCGCTTGTGCGGGACTCCAGTGAACTTGGGATCACTTCTTTGGTTTCTGATCCTGACACCAATACCGTGATCGAGTAATCTATGACAGGTTCATCGTTTGCAATGTTCTTGTCCACCAAAACATCATCATTCTGTGGTGCTCTATCCTCTGTCTTGATATTGTACTTGTTCTGATCGCTGTGCATTGAAGATTCAGTGTGTGGTGTTTTCTCTTGGTTCTCTGCGACATAATCATCATGAGAAACGCTTGTTGACAAAATCCTAGCCAGCAGTGCATCATATTCCTCAACCGTATGAAAGCTTCTTGAACGACCTACACCTTTGTACTCCCACTCGGATCTATCTCTACTCTTGCCATAGTTCTCAGCATTAGCTGAAGGCATCTCTTCTTCAAAAAATGAATGCCAACTTCTGGACCGTTTAGGAGGTTCAACAATAAAGGATTCTGAATCTTCATGGAAGAGCTGAGAAATTGCTGGCTTCGGGCGATTTCCTTCTGTTCCTCCTTCTGAAACTGCTGAGCAATCACAATTTCTATCGATCTCAAAAGTAGCTTTGGTTGATCTGGGGCTTGTTTTCGACTCTGAATTGATACTTTCACACCGGAGCCGGTTGGCTACCGTGTTAGCAGTACAAACAAGCGTGAGGAATTGGTCACTGCCCTTGTTAGAGCTGAATATATCTTCCAGCGCTACTATGGATTTTCCGGTACTCCGCGAACCCTGATTCAGCTCTTCTCTGTAGCTAATTGACCGTGATACAACTTTTGAGGAAATGCAGCCCATTCTGATTGAGGTAACTATCTGCAGAAGTCAAGTTCTTGATGATTGTTATCGGGTTATCGCATCTGCACAAAGGATAAGAAATTTGGTTTAGCTCCTTGAAATAGGGGAAAGTCTTGAGCTTTTGAATTCGCACTAACCCATTATTTAATTAGCAAGTAGAAGAGCGCGAGGCACGGTTGTTCTTCCCATTGTCACTTTATTGTCTAGTACGTCTGTTTAACTACATCTCTCACATACATGTGATTTCTAGCTTACAAGCGATTCAAGCAAAGTGTTGTTAGAGAAAAGAAAAAAGGAAGGAAAGAAACAATCATTATAAAATTTCAGAAATGGGGTGAGCTAGATTCAAGATTTTGAAGAGACAACCTATTAAAAGTCATCTGCACCATTAGAGAAAGACAAACGCTCAGAAAGAACATGCAGAAACCAACATGAAGTTCCAACTTTAGTTGTTTGGACTTTGGAGTTGTTATTGAATATGGGATTAACATACAAAAACGAGGCGGCGAATGTCGTGATCTTGTCAGTCCGATGTCGCTGGTAGTTGTTTTGGCAGCACATTGCAGGCCTATTGAATTTTCTATATTCTTTATGCTTTTAGCTTGTACAAGTACATTTCTTAATTGTCGCTCATTGCTCAACGACATTGGAATATGGAAAACAAGCCCCACACTTTTTCCACTTTCCTAGACAAGCAAAAGGGAAGCTCATTTCCAGGAAACAAGGACTGGACAGAACAACTCGTCTTCAAGATGAACTTCCAGGTCTCTTCTCTTCCGCAAGTATCTTTCAGGGAGAGAAACCTATTAAAAGATTTTCTGTTTTTCATTAATAACGCAAGAACTTTTATTTTTCTTTATCGAAAAGAGAAATTTTTTCACATCCAATTTTCTAGCTGAGTGAAAAGCGCGAAATCTTAAGGGGGTTCCAGGGACCTTGGATTCATTACGCACCCGCAAGTTGAAATTTTCAGAGTCTAAAGAAGAAGTAATTCTTGTCGAAGTTGCCAGACATTTATGTACCAGAAAGAGAACAATCAAATCTTGCCTTGCAGCATTGGGAAGTATAATTTCATTGTATTTGTCGATTTCTGAGTGATGCATGAATAAAGAAATAGATTGTCTCGAGACCAATTCTTTATGCCAGCAAAGAGAAAACTAGATTCCTAGGAAGCAAGAAGCAGATGACTTCTTCAGATGAAACATTCAGGTCCATTTTCTGCAGCATGCCAAGTGAGTGAGAGAGAGAGAGAGAGAGAGATCTTCATGGAAGTCAATACACTTGGTAGTGGACACAAAGAAGGAACAAAAGAAAGATGGATGAATCTTTCGGATAAACGTACCACACGCCCGTTCGTCGAACAGGGAAGTCTCCGGTCGCTGATGAGCCGGTCGTGACCAACTTTGGATGCATTGGGACTTCCACTTTCAGTTCACAGGAGAGGCGTGGACATGGAGGCATAAGAGGGAGTGAAAGGTGCCAGAGAGAGAGAGAGAGAGAGAGAGAGAGAGAGAGAGAGAGAGAGAGAGAGAGAGGCGAACTTTTAGCAGAGTGGTAGATCCTGGAGAAACCACATAGCGTTGCAGCTGTGTGGGAATGGTGGCAGAAAAGTCAAATGCAGGCTGTTGGACAAGAATTGACTCGTTTTATAACAGACAAGGAAAGAATCAAAGTTCAAAACTTTGAAATCTTCCAACCAAACACAAATGTAATTAAACTAAGAGGGTCTGTTAGTTATTTTATATTATGACATTCACCTATGTTAAAAGCCTGTAAGCACTCAAGGCTGTGTGCCCATCAGATGGCTGGCACGTTCCCTGAGGCCCTTTATCCACATGAGGTCACTGCACTGGCTATGATGTCCATAGAATAAGTTCAAAATTTTCATCTTTTGTGAATTGTTTTGATCTCTCTGAGCTAGGGTGTTTCTGTGGTACACTAGAGTACAGACATCTCTATTTTTTTTCTTTTAACATTTGAGAATGTTTAAATTTTGACTATATCCGTAATGGGAGTGCCAAGATAACATGTGATTAATCGATAAGGTTATTGGGCCTCGTGGCAACACAATACTGAGTATCGTCCCGGGCGACAAGCACAAAGCTCAAGAGAAGTGTCGCGCGGCAAGCACAAGAGCGAACACTCTCTTAAGTTCCGACTTCGCCACCTATACATAATAGATAATATGTTCTTAGTTTTCTACTTGTGAGTTGTAGGATTTCAAAACGAACCAGTAGACGAGGCTAAGAAGCAGTCAGTACTACACGTTTAGCCTCTGATTTTTGTTGTATCGTTGATTTTTCCTTTGGTACAAGTTCAGTGATGGGAAAAAAAAAAAAAATCGCTCTCCATGCATTCGAATCAAGGGGAATTACGTCGATTTGATGTTCACAGTTTGCGCGGCGCGGTTTGTATTGAGTGCGAAACCCATTTTCAGTGGACTGAAAGTTATTCAAGAACTGAAATGCAAACTTTTTTTTGTTATTTAAGTTCAGTGACATAATGATGAGGGAGCATCGGGCCATATTGATCGATTCTCAAGCTCGACTCCGAACGCGTCATTTGATCCGGTTCAATCTTTGTCCTTGCATGAAAAGACCAATTTCGAGCACAACTTGATTCAATCGAGCCTAGCTGAAGATAACGATTCTACAAAGGAGTTGTCGATGGATTAACAAGAGATCGATATGCAAGTTCATTCTCGATTCTACGTCTACTAACCGACCACCGTGTATCAAAGGCTATTTTGGACCAATCTAGCACAATCAATGGCAGATTTTGGTAAGAGCTTGCTTCGATGAGTCAAGAATGAAGTTATCGACGCAAAAAGTATTGGCTGATTTATCGATTAAGGAGTTACTGATTCTTCCTTATTGATTATGTGTCGTTTCACCATAGTAGTTTCTGATTTCAATGCGGACCAACAACATATCAATGGGAAGCTATTCTGAGCCATTTCATTTGGTGATATTCCAAGATATTTATTTGCTGGTCAATGATGGTGGACGAAATTTAGGAGGAGAACAAGACTGAAGAGTCCAGGGTTCAAAGTCTTTATTTCATTACTGCATTTTCTCAGTTCCTAGGTCTTTTAATGCTTTTCTAGTTACTAGGTGTACTATTGCATTTTCTGGTTCCTAAGTTTTCATTGTGTTCATCTAGTCCCGATATCTTTATTAGTCGATTGGTTGTCGAGTCTTTAATGATTAGTCTTCCTATGTCCGAGTCCCTCTATATAATGAGGAGATATCTCTATTGTAACGCAGACTTGATGGTTTGATAAATGAAAATATATGAGATATTTTGCTCTGTTTGAGTTAATATCTTCGAAGAGTGCATTACTCTCCGGTGATAAGCCAAAAAGCACTTTATCCTCGGCTGATGATATCTTTAAGCCCTGGTAGTGAGCTTCGTCAATCCCGATTTGTAACATCGGCTGATGGTGCATCCTTTACACCTCAGTGTAGATCATACTATATCTCTTCGTTCTGTATCATCGGCTGGTGGCTCTTCCTCTACGCCACGGTATTGATCGTTTCTATCCTGCATTTTCATCCATCCGTCGGTATCCGCCCCCATTCGTTCTGTTCTGTCCCCAATTCCTTCATCCGTCACTCAAAACGCATTTGGCCCATCCCGCGCACGAATCACATAAGCAGCTCTTGTAAGGTAACAATTTGTAGAGACCTCGCGAATGTAACTCCACCAGAATCCTGCTCGTCAATATTTAGAGGCTTCTTCTATTTTCTTTCAAATGATTGACAGATAACCAAATGCGTTTTTATTTTTGTATATCTCTATATTAAGAGATACTATCACATCAAAGCAAATGAGAAATAATAAGGCTGTAGATCCAGATGTAGTTACTGCAACTCTTCACTGATACAGTAGATCCAGATGTAGTTACTGCAATTCTTCACTGATACGTGGTTTCTTTACATTTCCTTCAGAAAATCATATCATATATGTACATAAACAGACGTTTGACATTGCAGGCAACATTACTTTCCTCTAGTTCACAACTTCAAGAAGAAACAAACATTATTTTTGGCCCCGATTCCGGTATATTTCGTGGCATCCTCATGTATGAATAAATTGCATAATTCATGACATCCGATGGGTGAAAGCGCTGCCGATCAATGGCAGCCGTCTGCGGCGAACCCAATCCTGGAATTGGTGACATCGTAGGCGACGGTGAACGTCTTCTGCTGATGATTCCCAATGATAGCGATTTCCATGTCTCCGGAGCTGCTTGTAAAGGCCAAGCAAGTAGTGCCCTTCTCGACATCGATGAGAATGTTTGCAGGTGTCAGAGCAAGATCGGCGCCACCTTGGAATACAAGTCGCATCTGTGGAACGGACATAGTCTTCAAGCTTCCTTTGAAACAGGTGTCCAGTATGGAATAGCCCGGCGCCTTAGCGTACTTTGTCGACATGATCTTGGTGAAGGCCTGTCTGAGTGCAGCATAGACCGAACTAGGCAGGCGTGAGATGACCGTCCCTGAGTCGATGATGGTCGGGACCCTATACTGCATAGCCGCGACTGCTAAGGGCTTTCCCGCTAGTGAAATTGCACCCAATCGCAAGAAGTATAAGCTCCTTTCTCTGGATTCGGTTATCATGGGAGTGAACCTGAAGGCTGATGCCGTTAGTGAAGTCCTTCCAAGAGAGAGGAAGCCGTTCCCAGTGGCGGTTTCCGATGGAAGACAATAGGAGAACGCATTTCCGTACTTGGAAGATAATTGAGAAATCATGGAGAGACTTTGCCGGGCCAGGCCGACAATACCGGCTGCCCTCCCGAACAGCCCTTCGTTGTCCTGGCCACACCCATAAAGGAAATTAGGCAAAGTCTCAGATGGGGACAAGCTAAGCGAGTCCTGGCTCAAGTATCCCATCGAGTAGGATGAGTCGCCGTAGCTCGCCGTGTACACGCACTTGCCCGTCCTAACCTCGCAAGAGGGGTCGTTCAGAGTGGCCTCCTTGAGTGACGAGCACTGAGAGCTTGAGCACGGCAGGGATTTGTATTTGCTGGAAGTAGAGGGGTTGTACAGAGCATCGACTTGGGTATGGCAGTATATCGCACATGGCTGGCACTGGAGCCACGAAAGAGAGCTGCCGGTGTCGAGAAGCATGGCATAGTACTTGGCAGGCACGCCGAGGCCTATCTTGGCGTAGTAATTGCCAGACCCGACAGACAAGCCGGAGTTCACTGGGATGCTTACGGATTCAGGGCCTAATATGTCTATGGATTGGTTCAAGACGACGCCAGGTTTGCGCGCCTTTGCGCTAGTAATTCGGTACCTGAGAGCCTTGATGCGATTCTCATCACGATCGAGAACATGGGCGAAAGGCTCTGGAGATTTGTTCCCGAGGGGAGAGTTGGAGCCATCAACATGGTACAGATCCAGATAAATGGCTGCCTCATCTCCTGCAGTAAAAGAAATCTTAAGAACCAGATCAAGCCATAAAAAGCCTAATATATTCGACATCAAGTTCACAAGTTATAGTCTCATGTTTGTGCAAAAAACTCTTTACAAGAGAATCATACTCATTGCACATAATGCTTACAAGCTTTTGAACCGAGACAGAACAGATTCTTCAATTCGAATGGACTAGTTCTAACTTATTCGATAATTACCGATGTTCGAAGTACAAGAATTCGATACGAGATCCAGTCGGTTGCTCTGACAAGAATTACAAACTTCTTTTTTCAATGAAAGCTAATGGTGTGAAAGAAAGAGAAGGACGCTAGAGAAAGGACATGCCTATGAACTCTGCAACCGAAGCAGCTCTCGCTAGCAGCAGACAGCAAATCAAGAACAGAAGAGAACCCATCTTCATATTCCTCAGAAGAAAACCCAGGCTTCCTCTATCCCTTTGAGGAAGGCAGGATCAAAGCACTTGCTGCAACACGCACCAAAGCAAGCAAATTTTCGATACCCGAAAAGGAGGTGCACAATTGTGAAGAAAGTGAAGGCAAGCCAACGAGCCCCCTTTGCAATTAGGAATCTATAAATGCTATCACATTCCTCCAACTCCAACCAACACAGCAATTAAGTTGATAGGTGTCAATTTTCACTTTTTGTGATGTTCTCAGACAAGCACATCTTTCTTGTTTGTTCCTTCTTTTTCTTTTTCCGCTTTTCTAAATCACCACATGGACAATCACTAGGGAAACAAATTTTTTCAGTACTTCAGCTCAATCATGAAGTGGTGAGTTTCGCTATCTGTCGTTTTTCACAGTACTCATGCAACCCTACGTGCTTGCCCCACCCAAAAGATGAGGACGAAAAGTCATTGCTTGGCTAAGCTCTCTTCATGGAAGATTATCAACCGTACAACAAGAAAAAGGTGAAGCACAAAATCATAAGTCCTAAACCATACTAACTCGTACGAAGTTCTCCTTCTAAGTCATAAGCATGAGTAGATTCTGCATAATGTAAGTTATCAAATCTTCAAAAGATAGAATTACAAAGTGGGCTTGGAAAAGAAGCTGGCTTTGTCTTCCAGGAGATTCAAGATGCTGGGGCCTACTATAAACAGCAACAAATGTGACTTGAGAGGTTTAGCATGGTCGTAGATTTTGGCTGAAAGATGGTGTGGTGCCATTGCCTGATAGGGTCTCAAATCATGCCTCAGAAAAAGAAGAAGAAGAAGAAGAAGATATTATTAAGAAAAAGAACGGTAGGCCTACAGATTTGGCACTAAGATGGGAATAAATAAACAACCATAAAAAAATAGAAAAAAAAAATTCAAATAAGAGCCTAAATGTCCTCATTTTCTCAAATAAGGGAATGAAGTGGATCTTATTTTAAAAAAGGGCATGAAGAGACTTGTCGGTTTCAAATAAGGATGCGAAGTGACCATGGATGTTTCAAATAAAAGCCTCACTTCGCCGGCTAAATATTCCGGACAGTCAATAGCATTTTCGTCAAAAGACAGTAATCTTTACTTTTATTACATTAAAAATTAAAAATCTAAAAGATAAAAAAAGCAATGTAGACGAGAGCGCTATTTTTTTATTTATTTATAACTTTGAGCTTTTTAAAATTTTTAAAAATAGAAAAAAAAAACAATTAAAAAAAAGTAAAGGATGAAATTTCCATTGACCAGCTAGTGAGGTCGTGCATGTTTTTTTAGATTGATATGGTCACTTTATGCCCTTATTCGAAAAAGTAAGAGTAATTTAAGCTTTTATTTGAAATAAGATCCACTTTAAACCATTATTTGAGAAAATGAGGACACTTGAAGTATTTATTTTGAGTTTTCCAAGGCCAAATCCAAAATTATTGAAATGGGTGATCGAGATTCCACACATTCTTGGACCACAAAGATCACCTTCACGTACAAAGCAAGAAAATTGGCTTCTTATTATGTACCTTCATTTCATACGATATATAAATATAGACATATTTTGTTGAGCCCTCCAAAAAGACAGGGAGAAACAGTAACAAATGATTCGCTTTAAAATATAAAGCATATTCAGAAAAGAGGCAAAAGAAAATTTTTGAACGTGCGGCTAGAACCTTAGAACCAACTCTTGAAATGGCTGGAAAACTATTATAATTATGCCAATTCATTCCTAAATCCTTTTTTTTTTTGTCGCCAATTCAGTTATAAAATTTTATATTTATGTCAATTCAATCCATTTGATTAGCCGGCGCTGATGTGATCAATATTTAATAATATTTTTATATTTTCTTGAATTTTTTAATTATGTTTTGATTTTTCTCTTCTTTTTTTTGTTCTTCCTTCTTTGCTTTCTATTTGCGGCCGGCGAGTAGCTGGCGGGGCAAGCCTCGGCCAGATCTAGGCAAGGCATGGCCGAGCGAGGGTTGCAACCCTCGCCGGCCACAAATAGAAGCAAAGAAGGAAGAACAAAAAAGAAAAGAAAAACAAAATTTAATTAGAAAATTAAAAAAAAAAAATATTGACCACACTACTGCTAGCCACTCAATATACTTGAATTGACACAAATGCAAAAGGGTTATAGCACAACTGGTAAAAAAAAAGTTTAAGATTAAATTGATACAATTGCAATAGGTTTATGAATGTTTTGATAATTTGTTTCCAAAATGGTAGAGATGAACACTTTTGTGAATTGCTGCGCTAGCCCTCCCGAGGAATAGTCGTGCTCAACCGTTGGTTTGAGCCATAGCTCGCCGGCCGTGCGGACACCTCGGTTATCAAAAAAAAAAAAAAAAAAACTTTTGTGAATGTTACTGATAAGTTAAAGAGCACCATTGTCGGCAGAGACTATGCTTAACTAATTTGCCTTTGCTTTATCGCCTCCGTCGGTGTTCATGCATCAATTCAAGGGGTGACCCACAGCTTGGGCCAATCATGTGTCCGCTGTGAGGACACCATCGCGGTCATCCGATTCCATTGGGATTCCATGGAAAAAGGAAGGATGCAAGGCGTCCAAGCATTCATTCGAGCATTATTATCTCCTTCGTCACCACGTTACTGTGTCTGCTTCGTGTGGTGACCCCCAAAACAAACAGTTGCAGGATGTTGATAGGTATCGACCGAAGTAAGATACACCTAGTTTACCTGCCATCGAATCCTGCATAACAGCAGAAAGGGGACCATCCAACCTCGAGATCAAGCCGACACCCACACAATGTCTTGATTCTAATCCTTTACACCAATTATGCAGAGAAGCTGAGGTGTGCAAACTTGTCCGATCGAAAACGAAAAGCATCACGACGTGCCCGGTTCACGATCTTGGGTTCCTGGCTCCTGCCTGAGTGAGCCATCGAACTTACCGGACAATGATGATAAGGTATATATGGTGCATCCAGTTAAGTGGCTCGGAGAATAAACATTGCACTTCAAGATACATCCATGATACAATAATGAAAACCACAAATCTGATAATGATGATCCAGTTCTCTGCTGATCTAATGAGCCAAATAAAGGTACATCGCAAGTTAAATTGGCACAGTGGAGTCACTAAACCAATATGTCGATACTAGAACGCAAGAAATAGGACATTTGATAAACATGTGACGCTCAATTCACCGTCGGAAAGCATTTCCTTCACCCGTTTCGGACCTTCCTTGTGAGTAATATGTCCTGCGCCGCACGCTTTCCTCAATGGTCAAGTTACCGCCCTTTTCGGCACCGTATACAGTTTTCTGAACAGCATCCAAGAAGTTCCTGCCACGAGAAGGCGCATCACGCTTCAACTCCCGTGCATCGTCTGCATCAGCTCTCTTCAAACGCTTCCACCTCTGCTCTTCATGCAGCTCAGCATCCATTTGCATCTCTCGCAGCCTAGCAAGTCTCTCTTCTTCTGAAAGTTTAGGAGCAGCATTCCGCCGTTTATATTGCGATTCATTCCTACCTTCTCCTTGGAAGTTATCCCCACGGTGTCGGCTTGCATCGATGGAGCTTCTACTTTCCCGCCTAGAAGCATCACGGCTTTGAAGATCATTATTTTCATGGCGTGAGTACTTGTGGGGATAGCGAGTATCATCCTTCCCGCGTTTTACACCTATGGAGCCATCAGATGACCGCTCATGTTTAGAGTCCTCGAGTCGACGCTTCTTCCAAGATTCTCTCCCATGTAAATCATCGTCTGAATCTGATTGTGCTTTTTTGTGGCGCCCATCACGATCTGAGCTTTGGTTAGTACTCTTTCTCTTCGCCTTTCTGTCATCGCGCGAAGCATCATCAGAATCCACTGGCTCAGATGACGACGAACGTTTCTCACGTTTTGAACTACGGTGCCGATGTTTCTTCCGGGATACTTTCTTGTCATGATCTTTATCAGGATTTTTCTCCATAACCTACAAAGGAAGGTGAATACCAAAGGATGAGAACCAGCAACATAAACAGAGACTCTGTGGTCACCTAAGTAGATTACTCTTATTCACAGCGCTCTAATTGGTGACAATACACTTCTTTCAACGAGATGGTGAGGCTGAGGAACAAGAAAAGCAAATTTGTACAGAAAAGTATGGTTTGAAGAAAATATTAATGTATGACTATAGTATAAATAGTTTTCCGGAGGAAGTCAAAAGCACCTAAAGATGACTAAACAATAAGTAGCATCTCATGTGCTCACACTCATCTCTAATAGATAATCGTACGTAGACATGAATGCAAACATGAGGCACAGCTTCAAAACCTCTGAAGGCCAACATTGAGATACCGTCCTCCGGACACTAATATATTTACTATAAAAGGACATCCTGCACTAATCCAGAGTCGACACCTGTGCAATCTACAAAAGACAACTCTCTCAAAAATAGATTCTTGAGTCTCATTACGATGCCATAGCCTTAGGCTATAACACACAGGAAGCTGTCGGAATCTTACAAAAACAAATTCACCAATTTGGGCCTTTCTGCATTTGCAAGACTAACTGAATACAATAATTGTCAAGAGTACCCAAGCAAAGATTCTCAGCAAGGGTCCATTCTTATATTCCAATTATTTATGCAACATATGAATAACAGCTAATAAAAGAATTTTGCTTGTCCACGACATGGCTAAAGAGATCTTCCACAGAATGCAATCATATAACAGCTAATCATTTGATCCAAGTGATTACAACACCCTAATACACGTCATATCAATCTCATTTCAAATAGAAACCAAGCTCTATTAACATTATAGATAAGAAACTGCGAATATCAAAGCAAATCTCTTTTAAGCAAAATAGCCCAGATAAATCTGATATTTCAAAATTCTCTCAGATTTTGCTCCGACTATAAAGAAAACTCCTGGATGTTTTCTTCCACAAAAACACCCCTAGAATGCAATCAAGATATCAAATTCTCTCCAATCCAGCATTTTCGTCTTCCAATACCATAATAGAGTCCACATCAGCTATATCTTCAGAAACCCACTTGAGCAAGCATGCGTGAAAAAATAACTCAAATGACTAGCACTCTAACAAAGAATGACTAACCCTTTACGCACAACAATGAGAATTGTAAAGTTACTCTTCCAACATCTTCCATCCCACACAATTGCCTCTCAACCACCATCAGCAGCAATATGTCATGCAATGCTCTGATTCCTGTCATTTTATAAAATATGAACTCAAGCATTCAAGCAACTGTAGCCCACTATCCCTCAAGTGGAAAACTTGCATCATCCATAAAAAACCAGATCCCATGCGCAAGCACTTTCTTCTGCACACCATAGTGCAACTATCTGTGTTTCATGAATCGCCGTTACAGTTCTACACACTTGGGAGAATAAAAACATTTCTAGGGTTTACATACGTTCCACTTAATGAAAACAATGATAGCATCACAATAAAACTAACAATTGAGAAATAAAGAAGCAAAGAGTGGGACTCACCGATTTGCGAATCATGGCCATTTGCACGGGGTTATTCTTGATTCGAGCGAGTGCCTCCTGCTCTCGCTGCCGAATCAAAAGCAGAGGATCCGAATGCAACTTCCTCCATGCATCATTCGCGGAGTATGACTTGTCCTCAAAAAGAGCCCCTGGCGTAGCTGAAGCTGGTCCCGACGCCGATGCAGAAGCTGACGCAGCCGAAGATGATGCTGCTTCATTAGGTTTATCGAGTGCTTTAAATGCAACTCCTTCAGAACTTCCCTTCCCAACTGCCAACCCTGAATCATACAGAAACTCCAATCTCTCTTGCCTCCTACACACAAAATAACCGTGAAAAACTTTCAAAAACTCAGTCAATTCATAGAATCCTCGACTTTAACCGATCCCGCATCAGACAAAATATGCTCATAAATCTCAATCAAAGGATGGACAACCTCACCCTAGACTATCTCACTTCCTACAAACAAGTAAACATTGATCGACTGCTTGAAACCCTAAGTACGTGCAAACGGAATCACTAAAGATGCAAAATTAGGGCAAATGCGCACCCAACATCCCTCGCTTCCAAGAAGCACAAGACAAAAATTCGAGAATTTTCGACCCCTTTTCATTCATGAATCGAAACCAGGAAAGCTAGGCACCAAATCAATCGATCGACTCAAAACAGGACGACGGCAATCACGACGACGAGTAGGGCAAGAAAAGAGGTTGCGTACGGGAGGATTCCGGCCTGCTCCTGGAGGACGCGAAACTCGTCGCGCTCCCGCTCCTCCTGGATTTGCTTGCGGAGCTCCTCCAACTTCTTCTGCTCGGCGTCGTGCTTCTGCTCGGCCTTCCACACGTTCTCGATGTTCCTCAAGCTCCCCGTGTGCCATCCCTTCTTGTTCAAGAACTTGAGAGCCATCGCTTCTCTCTCTCAACTCTCTCTCTCTATGAGATTCGATCGAAATCTGAATCTGAAGATGAAGATGAAGATGAATTTGGATTGTAGTGGGCTTCTCTGACCCTCGAAGAAGCAGAGGGAGAACAGAGCCTGCTGCTTTTAGAACCGAAGGCTGGTCTGCTTTTCAACTCTTATCGTTAGCCCTTCTACATAATAACATTCTTAATCCTTGGTTTTCTTGGACCAAAAAAAAAAAAATCCTTGGTTTTCAGCTTGTAATTATTTGTTATTTACTTTATATAGCTTTAATCTTGCTAAAAAAAATTAATTTTTTTGTAAGCCAAATATTATCATCCGGCGAGTATGATCTATGCATATTTTATTGAGAAGCTAAACTCGCTAATTAGTAGATAAAAGGTAAATAACTTTCGGTCCTAGGATTACAAATCTTATCGGTAATCATGATACTTTTACCCAAAACTAAGTTTTATTTCGCCGAAAATCTCAAACCGTTACCCTCATGACATATTATTCGAGAATACCGAATCGAGAGTTTTTGTGAGACGGGGAAAATTAATCTCGCACACCTGTACCATAATGACAGTTTGAGATTTTATGCGAGACGAAACTCTAGTTTGGATAAAGATTTCGTGGTATGCTAGTTTGAAAGTTCATACGATTGACTGTGAGGGGACAAATACATTCGAGGCGGATGTATTTCCTCAACCTGGGGCAGTGCGAGCTACTCAGACATCTCAGAACCATTTCCATATACCAGCGGTAATCTTCACAACTTGATGCAGATCGAGACAACAATGATCAAGAATGGGAGTAGAGAACAAAGTCTGCCATCTGAACAGATTTAGAATTTTGGTTGAGATCAAGGAAGTTCGCGACGCCACATACGGAAATGCACAAAACGATCCGATTCTATCTATGATAGACTACATGAATAGCACTGAAATTTGGTGGAGACATATAAGATGTTTCTTCATCAGCTATAGAAGCTCCACAAAACATTCGATGCTTTCTTCGTCTCAGACGTCCGCAACTGTGTAAAATGGCATGTGCTGGATTTTGGGAAGTCGCCGAGGTAACAGTAATAGTCCGTGTAGCTGCCGTTCATCCTTCCGGCCACTATTAGGGCGAGTGATACGGCGAATCTAGGTATATACAAGCTTTGGCCGACTTATATCAATGTCGGAAACCCCCTCTCCGGGAAGTGGGCATGGGTTCATCTGCACCAGAATCCCAAAAAGAGAAATGAGAAACCTGGTGATTGGCAAATATCCTGATCTTCACACGTAAATATCATAGATGACCAAGAACTGCAAGCATATCAGAACTTAGCAGAAAGATCCATTGTCCCACACACTGGTACATGCACATTTGTTTCTGTATATCATCAATGCTAAACTACAAGTCGGTTCAGCATGTAAGTGTAAATGGCACCCAGTTTAAACCAAAACTATATATCAGGACCATGGTGGCATTCATTAACCAATTTAAGCTACATATCTTTCGCTTTCCTGGTCCATACGTGTAAAGACAAGCAACTGCTATCTACATACTCCAAAGAACATGCTGTATGTCAGTATGAAATGGGAGACTCAACCAGTTGGATTCTCATATACCTAGGCAGTTCTTATTAGCTCTTTTACTTTATCCAACAATAATAGTCCTATCATTTAAAATATGCACTGAGGTCTAAATCTATTTGAGACTTCTAATGCGACTAAATTCTTAATGCACCTGCTCAAGACAACAGAAAGCAAGAATAATTATCAAAGAGGAATTTGCCAAGCTAACTAACCAAAATCATCGTCTTCATCCCCATTTTGACTCGTAAAGAATGGAGTGAGATAATTTCTATCCAGTGCTGTAAATGATGCGGTGCTGCAGAGAAAAAAGTGAACCCATGATAAGCCCAAGTAGCAAGCAAAACCAATGACAAAATGATCAAAGACATGTTTCTCAATATTATTACCTCTTGTGAAACTCTTTAAGCTTCATTTTAATTTTGTTCCCAGATGATGAATCCTCATCATAACTGGGGGCAACATAGCTATGGTTGCCTTCTGAGTTCTGGAAATTATGCTGGAATAAAATCAGAATTAGCTGCAGGCTCACTGTGCTATGATAATAAGCATCAAAGAGCATCCAAAACTATTGTATTGAAACCCATCCAGAAAAATCCTCAAGAGGATCTTTCTCTAAGCTCCTAGTCAAAGTTCATACATTATAGCACTCCACAAATTGGTGATACTTGGCAGGAATCATTCCCTTTTGCAGAACTTACTTCAACCAAGGAGACTTCATGGGCATCACCAACAACTTGTAGGGCTTCCAGCATTGTACCAGTTGAACCTCCAATTAGTAAGACCTGCGTGGCATCTCGGATACTGAGAAATAAATGGCAAAAACATGCAAACCAGAATCGGAAGCAGCATATCTTCTGTGGGATGTGTATAGACCTAATTAGCCCACATAAATGGCTCGAAAAACTCCACATGATGTCTCAAGCTTAATTCTAATTTCAACTTTTCTAAATTTCAACAATGTCAAGTACCAAGTAGAAAACAACAAGCAAAAGAGGCTTGTCAAATGTTGGGGAAAATCATACAAAGACTCGATTGTTACCTTCTCAAATAAAGAGTGCCAGTTTTAATTTTTTCTAATACGATGAATCCACAATCAGCAGGATGAAACAAGAAACAAGCTCACTAGCTCAAGAATTTCAAAGCTGAGTATACATGTTCCTTTTCACATAACTCGGAATGTCATTTGTCTCAATCACTGAAAATGCGAAAAATATTAACAGCTAAGCCAGAAGATTACAACTGTTTCCAGGGAAAAGAAGTCATCAAAGGGTTTTTGAACTAACCACTATATGTTTAAGATTAATATTCCGAAGTGCAGACCAATCAATCATTTCACTAAGGTACAATAACAAACAATAGACCTGCTAGTCTCTTGCCCCATTTCCATTTTTAAGGCAATCGGTGAACAGAGATTTCCTTGGGAAATTGCCTTAAGACCTAGATTAATTGGCACTTTTAAAAAGTTACAGTTATATAAGAAATATGGACATATCAAATCTGCGCAATCAATAAAATCATGTTGGATAGAAACAACACTCAAGCTTATATCTGGTATATTTTTCCCACAGAAATTTCGAGCAATGAGGTCCTACGGAATATACTTGTGATAATATTAATAAATACTAAAGCTGTAAAAAGGGAACATGATCCACTCATAGTGACAATTAACAGAAGACACAACATTATCAGAACCTAATTTCAATTTTCAAATACTTATGTCATCAACATTATACACCTAAAATATGAGCTGATACGGTCTACTGTTTTTTCAAACGAAGAAATGGAGAAAGATTTTGCTTGACTCTGAAATTTTTTTACTATTTAGCTTACTGTTAGGACAACAATCGCAGTGGTCGCAGTGAATATAGTCTGTCCGTGTCCTTCTGGGAGATCATGAACTGATTGTAGAGCAAGAGCAAAAGCCATGGCACCTCGGAGACCTAATTAAACATAAATGCAGACAGCTTCAGCAATTTAAAAAATTTAAAGGATAAGAAACATTAGCAGCCCATTTCCTTACCACTGTACCAAAGCGCTTTTTGATGTTTTGCAGGTATTTTACGAGTTGCAGGTCGAGTCAAATTGACTAGATAGGCACAAGAAAAGACATTTGCTGCCCTACAGGACATAATGCATAACCTGGTTAATTGCGTGAAACATAAGAACATTCAAGCATGAAAATTGTCATCATACACTTCAGAGAAGGGGATGGGTCACTTTTCAAATAGATAGCTTAGAGTCACTGATATAAGACGAAGGTTTACCTTGCAACTCCAATGAATAACTGCCACATTAAAGGAGTGAGTTCAGGATAAACAACTGGAAACCAGCTTATCAGAAAAATGAACCAAATACGTATAACAAAGTGGAAGAAAAGAGCCAAATAACAAAAGTTGGTGTGGATACAATTGAGAAGAAGATAAACCCAACATGAGACCAGCTGTGCTGTTCCATTGCGATATCAAAGCCCATGTATATGAATCTGGAAATCACACAAGCACTAAGTTTCAGCCCGCCATTCATAAAAAGATTACACAGCAAGTTGGAAATTAGAAAGCTAAAAGTCAAAGTTCCATACATGAAAGTCTCTGCCAGTGATGATATCAAATGAAAAAATGCCGATACAAATCGCTGTGAATTTTCTGATAAGTTTGAATATGTGTAATGCTTCATGACCTACAGTAAAGTAGCAATTCTGTCATACTATCCTTTTTATCAGAATGGAAGAAACTATAGAGGTGCATGCCACTTACCATGCCTGTGAACAATATTGAGACAATACCAGAAAGGCCAAGTCCTTCTGCAAGCATGTACCTAAAAGAATATGGTTTTAAGTAAATCAACGGATATGCATCCTCAGGTACGTGGAAACTGTTCATAAGATATGCAACATGTGGCAAGGAGATACTTACGAGAAATATGGAAATAGAACAAAGAGGCAGCACTCTAGGTTCTGGAGACTGAACACAAGAAAAACACAGATGAGAAGGATAGGAATACATCATAAATCACGTAAAAAATAATCATAGGAGGGGGGAATGCATACTTGTCAATATCTAAGCCTGCATACTTGAAGAGGTACGGGTAATTAAGGCTTCACAGTAAACTCAACTATTAGGGGTCACAGGAAATACATTATTGACAATTGACATAGAAGGAACAGATAATTGACATGAAAGGATATCAAAGCAGAGATGAAACCAACTCCAACTCCTGCATAGTCATGGTTATCTCTTATCAGACACAATGAACCAAAAGAGAAAGTACAAAACAGGAGACTATTAAGACATGAGATCGTTAAGATCCACAAACAAAAAGCCCTTCAAATTTCAAAGCCATAACAGTGAACACATTGCAAACATTACCTGCTGACATTGAACCCACAAAGGTCTCAAGAAACCTGACAATCACCATAAAGAAGTTCTGCCCAGATGACGCATTTTGTCTCACCAAAGACATTGTCCTGCATCATGAGATATCATATAGATTCAGTTGCCATACAATAAGAGGTCAAATGCACAGAAAAATTTACAAATATTGATACCTGTATAAAGAAATGGCCATCTAGCAATTTGGCACCGCACACCAAAAGAACGTTTCAGCCAGTAAATTTGGCATTATTAAACAAGAGATATTCTGAGAAAAGCACTAGAATGCAGTTGTTAAAACTCACTGCGTCATTCAACACTGATTCTCCAAAAACCAAGGCATATAGATTCACATCTGTTCCGAGCTCCTACAACAGTATTGCAATTCGGAATAATGAGGACGAGGGTTTCAAAAGGATTCGAAAAAGGTTAATTAAATTGGAAACTGGATCCTACTGTGGAGTAATTCAAACATTAGACTCACGTTTTTCACTTAAAATTGTAAAATTGTACAACCTCTTAGAATCCATGAAGTAGTAGAACTTTCTGTGTGACACAACAAATTATCAACTTGTAATCAATATACGTCACTGAACGCAACATTTGTAGAACTTTTGTAAATATATCAGTGGTAGTGCGAAGAACACCTCATGAAACACAGTCACCAGATTACAAACGACCAAATTACCAAGGTACAGACTTTAGAATGATTTACGTAGGGTCACATTCATGTCAGTACTTTGTAGCTAAATAAGTAGAAGAACGCAAGTACCTGAAATATGGACAAAACAGTGACAGGATCGGTTGCGGATATAAGAGCACCAAACATGAGGCACTCAACAAAAGGGAGTTTGTACATGAGAAACATAACTCCACCAAGATATCTGTAACAGGCAAAGGCCGAATATTCAACTGCTTATACATAGAGTACGAAGCTGTCTAAATGTGACTGTAAATAGCTACTCACACCAAAACTCCTGTAACAACAGAAGCTATGAAAGTGCCTAATATAGCGAATGTCACAATAGCTCCAAAATTCGAGAAAAAAGGCTTCTGCAAAATCACCATAACAATTGTTAGGAATGGATAATCAACCACCACATTACCGTATCTGCAACAGGTATATAATAGGAAAAGACAAAAATGGCAGGAATTACTTACAGGAGATAAGCTAAAGCCCGACTGAGTAAGCACAAAGCTCTTAAGGATACAACAAGGCGAACCAAAAGCCCATTATTGGGCGGCTAGAAATGCGAAAGCAAGCAGAAAAATCGACAATTACGGGCAGAAAAAAAAACTTCTTTTCAGGATATAATATTATCGGGGGCAGCAAAAACAGAAAGAAGAATTCCTCGTGGAAGTTGAACCACGTCCTGCAAACAAAACCGAATGAGTCAGAAAGAGAACCCAGAGACCGCAACAGAAAAGGTACCAAACAAGCAAACACTCGCAGTGATCCGGTCGCGTAAGAAACCTGATGCTAGTCTCAGTGTCCGAAACATTAGCAAGTCCACCAACGATCAGACCTGCGAATTCACGGCCCCATCACCAAAATGCGCCACGCCCCCAAGCCAAAAATGACCGACCAAAAATCAGGAGAGAAAAAAAAAAAAAAAAAAGCGGCGAATGGGGGAGCATCGAGAGCACCTATCAAAAGAGAAGCGCTGGCCTCGGGGAGATAATAGAACTTGTGACGGCGAAGCACGTGGCCGAGGACGAAGGAGAGGACGAGCATCATGATCTGGAGGAGGATCCCGACGCCGGCAGCCTGCTGCTCCTTCCCGGTCTGGCCGCCGCCGGGGCTGCTGCTGTTGCCGCCGTTGGGGTCGTGATCGGGCGACATCGGAAGCAGCCGCTCCATCGAGCTCCGGAGGGGTTTTCCCGCAAACCCTAGCCCAAGGGAGTTCTTGGGTTTCTCGAAAGCTCCGATCTTGACGCCAACAAACTTGGGCTTCAAAATCAAATTTGCTGCTCCTTCGTCTTCGCCTTCTCCTTCTTCTACTTCTACTGCTTCGCGTGCTTGCTTTTCCCACTAACTGCTTGCGTTTTGTCAAAGAGTGCGCTTAAGACTTTTCAGCTTCGGGACCTCTAAATTTGGTTTGACCGGCATGATTTGTGATGACCCCACCTTAATTAAATTTTTTTTTGTAATTAATTTCGTTAATGATTTGTTTATTTATTTGGGAATTTCGAGAGAGGCCCTTGGAATTTGGAGATTATATTAACAAAACTATGTATTAGTTTTTGGGACTCATCTGATGTGGGGCCAGGTGCTTTCTGCTGATGCCAAGCCAATAAAAAAAAAGGGGTGTTTTCTGTTGAAACAAAAATATAAGGGGCAAAGTAGACGTGGCCAGTTCGTCCAAACCGCAGGTTTCGATTTAGGAACCGGACCTTGAAGGGACCGGTTTCCGGGCCCAATGGCTCTTT
This sequence comes from Rhodamnia argentea, assembly GCF_020921035.1. NCBI lineage: Eukaryota > Viridiplantae > Streptophyta > Magnoliopsida > Myrtales > Myrtaceae > Rhodamnia > Rhodamnia argentea. Next base: position 2,326,369 of record NC_063152.1, on the reverse strand, counting down.
CCCCTCGAGCCTCCCCCCTTTATTTAAAAAAAAAAAAAAACAGGTTGGAACCGGCGGTTTCAGGCAAGTTCCGATAATTTAGAAATCGGAACCGGCCCTTGAGGGCCGGTTCCGGTTCGGGGTCGGAACCGTGGGCCCATTAACAGGCCGGTTCCGGGCTCCTGGTTCTATTTGGCCATGTCTAGGGCAAAGTACATAAAAAAAAATTTTCCCCAAAAAAATGAAAAAAAAAAAAAAAAAGAGAGAGGAAATGTGGGATTAGGTGGTAGTTTGTAAATTCAAGCCACTTTCCAGAGGCTCTAAGATTATTTATGAAATGAATTTATAAAGTGACAAGCCAAAAACAAACTCAATATTTAATAAATATGTCATACAAAATATTCGACGGAGCATGTTGCATAAACTAATTCTTTTTTAAAATTTCGGTCTTCATGTACGGAAAAATAACAAAATCATAGTTTGTCACTTTCTCTTAGGGACATGTTTTGGCGCTTTCCGAGGAATATATAGTATCTAGAAATTAGATCATTATATGATGCTAGTTTCTTACAAAAAAAAAAACTCCCTTTTTTTTGGAAAAAAAAAATCACCCATATCTCTAAACTATACCTATTATGACACATGTACCTACAAATTTTTTTTTTTGCAACATCAAAAACTCAAAATTTAAACCCGAGTGACAATTTTACCCTAAGTTTTTTTTTTAACCCCAAAAACCCGAAACTTATACTCATCCGACCCATTTACCCCATATTAATTTTTTGCGAAACCAAAAACTTGTGATGCATTTGTTACAAAAAAAAAATTCATAATAAATGTGTCACATTAATACAAATTTAAAATAAATGTGCCACATTACTACAAATTTAAAATAAATACGTCACATCGATACAAATTTGAAATATTTTGTATTATAGAAAAATTAAATGAATGTATCAAAGTAGACATAATTTAAAATTTTTGATGACTTTTTTTTCTTTTTCTATTTTAAAGCGTAAGAGGCTAGCGTGCAGTGAAGGTTAAGGAAGAGCCATTAGATTTTGCACAAAGTGAAGTCTTGGATTTGGATCGATAGCTTAAGGTGATTCCACAATGCCGTGACCTGAAAACTGAACTTGTTTACCTTGTCAAAAAATGGGTCGCCATAATATCTACTTCGACACCGACTTTCAAAAGCAAACTCCGCATCTAGGCGGCCGATGGCAGGAAGCCGAGCTAAAATTCCCATTTGACCGTTTGCTCGCAGAAGAAAATAGAGCTTAAACTAAAGCTATGTTTTTCACGCAAAAAATAAAAGATTTGAAAATCGTTATCGATAATAAAAACGCTTTTCATTGACCAATTATTTCTAACGACACAGCAATTATTTTTAGAAAAATATTTTTCAAATCATCTATTTTCCACGAAATAAATAGAGCCTAAACGTCTTAATTTTCCCTGAAAAGGATTACATCAATCCAGCAGAGTGTTTTCTCGGTTAGAAGTCTCAAGGCACTAGGCACTAGCATCCACAGGTTTTTCAGTCCCCACACACAAAAAATGGGTGGTGTCCAAACCAAAGTCCATTGTCGTGCACTCGTCGAATCATGGAAGTCTATTGCCACCATTAGCAGAGAATCATTACCGGATATGAAAGACAATAAACATGGACCAGCACCATCAGTTTGGGCATGAAAGAGGGACAATGACTTCACAATCAGGCATGTTTCTTCCGGTACAGTTGGTGGCCCTCCCTCAGTGCATTTACTACTGTTCCTACACACAAAATCCAAGCAGAGTCTCAAAAAAGAGAAAGACCTATAAGCTTTTTTCTCTTGCTGACAGAAATCTCAGCATGTAGAGTATAATCAGGACTTAGGGTCGACAATGAATTACTTAAAACCAAAATCTTCCCCTCAATGAAAATGCTCCAGAAGTTATGAAGGACAGAAAAAAAAATCCCACCTTGGAAGAACGATTTTCGTCAGATTGTCTCGAGCTACTTGTTACCATAGAGAGCAACCATCACCTAGAGTTGCTTGCTTTCTGCTTGGCCTTCTCGATGAGTGGCTTTAGCTGCTTCTTCTCGGCAAGAAGCTTGAGGAAATTGAACAGGAAAGGAATGTAGTTGTGTTTTCTCCGGATATTCTCGGTTCTCCACTTCCTGAACTTTTCCTCCTCCATCAAGATCTTCTCAGTAGCGGCCTCAATAGCGGCGTTTGTCTCGGACAGCGATTCATTGAGTGCTTCATAGTTGCTATTATCCATCAGCCTCTCCACCTGCAAAGCAGCTATCTGCTGCAATATGCGCTCCCTTTTCTTCTGCAACTCCTTAACTTCAGCAGTATATAGTTCTCTCCTATTCTTGATGACCGCCAGCAGGTTGAACCTTATTTCACTTCTCGAATACCTCTCAATCCGTTCCTGGATCACTGGTTGCACCATCTGAAGCCAATCCATGTCACCTGGCCCACCAGGACATTGACCAAGGCTGATGGGTCCCTCCTTTAATCCATCAAGCTCATATAATACTCCATCGACAGGCAAATAACTTATGAAATGGTACACATCATCTTCCTTAGTGGCATTCTTCTGTTCCTCCGGAACAAAAGGCTCAGGCCTCGCAAAACTATTATGAGCAATCCGTATAGCTTCACTGTTATTTATTGCCAAACCTTTCAGCTCAGGCGGAAAATTTTTGGTGAATTCTTTCAGCTTTGACAATTCAGGACCAATATCTATGTCCGGACAATTCATCAGGATGGACAGTATTGCTTGGGTTGCACATGCATTATTAATAACCTAGAGAAATCATAATTAACATCATGAAAAATGAGAAAACCATCAATGTCTACAGACTGAACCACCACTAAAAATCACCTGACTGGCAAAAAATAAATTAGGGTTTGGATCCTTTATGACAACCCGATCATCCTTTTCCCCAGGGCGCCATTTGAAAAGGAAAATCAATCCATATACAGGCCTATCATGTTGAAGAACACAAAATGCTTAAGAACTTCACCAGATAATAATGGATGAGCCTACGAAGTTGCTTCCAAAACAGGTAGATAACAATATGGAACTGAAGCATTGATGGACATGAACCTGAGACTGTTCAATGAGTCAAGGTCCAACGAATACAACTCCTCAACCTGCATAATGATAGCAAGATGCATATCACACTTTCTCATTTTCTATAAGGTAGAGATGTTGGAAGGGTGCTTAAAAAGATCTAATAGCTGTGTACACAGTTCATCTCTCAAACTACAACTATAGGTGACCAAGAGGACTCATACCGAGTCAACATAAAAAAGAGACAAACTGAACTTGAATCACGGTTATAACCCAAAAAAAAAAAAAAAAAAAACAAAAGCAATTTTTAGGGTAAATTAGAAAAACTGAAAACCAAGCAAATGGGCCAAAATAAATGACTTTGGACTTAAACTGAATGTGACATTACCTATGTGCCCTTTGGCTAACCCATTTAAGTTCTTACACTTTCACTCCTCGAGTTTATAGGTTATACATCAATAGATAAAATTTCGTAGTATTCATGAATCCCACATTGAGCATTTAAAGAGGTCTCCTCAAGGCTAACCCATTTAAGTTCTTGCAATTCCATTAGAACTTATAGTTTGTACACTAACAGACAACAGTTCAGATTAGTGATGAATTCCATGTTGAGTTTTTAAAGAGGTCAAGTTTATTATACCTTCCCCAGAGTTTAGCTAATTAGAATTTGTTTTCTGCAAAAATCTTCACAATTTCTTTTCTTTTCTTGTAAGACAAATTGATAAGAGCGTGGCAGTTCTCAGTTTGTAGATAATGGCCTACCTTCTTCGTAAGGATAGATACTTTAAGCACTTCCGCTTTGAGGGGAAAACAGCAACATAATTCACTCCTATTATCCAAACTTTTAGACACCCTTCTGTGTGGTGCAATCATAAGAGTTAAGCAGAAGGTGTTTATGTTTTGCCTGGAATTACAGCTAATTTTCTAAAGCAGGATTCAAAACTTCCAGTCAAGTGACCACTTAAACCTTGTACTTTGCTAAGTGGAACTTAAACCTAGTACTTTGCCTGGAATTATGCTTGTTCATCTATCTTCCTGTCCTTTAGCCTGACCATACTAAAACCCAAAACTAAATCCAAGTACTCATAAACTCAACTTCTATGAACTAGATTCATTCACTTATCAGACAGTAATCTCCTTTTCTAATGCCCCAGAATGAGCATGCTGACTAATTGTCTTCAACACACTTGGCCAGTGCCCAAGAAGTCTAAATTACCTGTCCTCTACTGATTAAGCCGTGTTTGATTCTCATCTCACACTAGGTCAGGATAAAAATACTACATGTTTGGGCTGTATTATTGGCAATTCCTGACCTACAGGAGCATGCACTAATTTACCACTGAAGATGTCCAAGGCCAGCCACTTCACTATCCATCCTAAGCAGCGCCTACATGCCAATCCAAATAGCTAATTGCAGACTTTGGGGCAAAGAAAATTAATGGCAAAGGCTGAAATTACACCCGCATAATGAAGTTCCAAAGATGGTTATATGCAAATATAACAAACTATTGATGTGGCACTACAGTCTAGAACACCGGGTAGATAAACAGAATGGTTGAGAAAACCAAGAACATCCATAGCAAACTTCAAAAGGATAGATGGCACAACTTCCTCAACACCATCTCACTTGAGCATAAAGCCACAACAACTGAACACAAAACCATATAGTACAATAGTTCGTGATCCAAGACAATTACCTGGACCCCTTTCACCTGCATCTGCTGTATAAGTTCTGTAAACACACCTGGAATGCAAGAAGACATTAAGCTCTCAAAATCATAGTTCTGGCAATGTGTAGAATGACAGAATTCTCAAGGTTCATGCCCAAAATATTTAGCCCTTCACCTTTCTAGCAACAATTAATGACATCTAAAATTACAACACCCCCAATCAATTCATCATAACACTGAAGACAACAAGATACTCAAGCATGCAATTGAAAACAAAGCCCCTTGTTCTTCTCATACCATTCATTGGTTTTATCTTATTGCCTTATTAATCATCATGTTCATTTAAGATTAGACTTAAAGTCAAGGACAGAAGATGAACTCTGATCATCGATATTGGTGCAACCATTTTGCATGATGCTTCAGGACACAGCTAGCTTACAAATAAACCAACATACTCCTGATGAGCATAATAATATCAAAACAATACACTAATAAATTGCAAAATCTCTCATGGTCCTGCCTTCCTTTGAAGATGCATTGACATTTTAATCTAACAAATCAAAAGCAGAATCACTTCAAGTTCCAGGATGCAACCTATCAAACCTCTCAAAGGGTCACGTGCTTTATTTAATGTTAAGCTCGATAGAACAGAATAAATTCACTATACAATCTGAGGAGACGGCACTGCACAGACATACAATGTAATCATTTTGTACAACTTGCTCAAGTTTCCACCTCATTAGACAATATAGATATAGCCTCAAGAGCTCTTCTTCTCCCTCCCCCCAGCCCCAAATTTCTGAGTCTGAATTCCTATATTGTGATTCTAGTCTTCCCAAGAGAGAGAATGACGTCTAAACTTTTAACCAAAAGGTTCAAACAGGCAAAGCAGAATGTGGACACAAGATTCAGTCTCATAAGCAAAGCCGCTATCTATATGCATTGGCACCACTACCTGCAAACATATGACCAATATCTAAACTAGTCTAAATAAAAAAATCCTCAAGCTCAATCAGAAAATAGATTCTGCAAAATAAAAGGCTTTCATAGTTCACACTGTGCATGTGAATCAATAAAAACCTTCCATAAGTTGAAACACTCCTTGTTGATGTCCTAAAACAATTAAAAAGCAAGGTCTTAAATGGAAAACTTACCAGGGTCAGACTCAATTGTACACCAAGACATTATGGAACCTGCAAGAAAAAAGATTTAAACTTTTTTAATGATTGCGGCCAAATGGCTATCCCAGCACGTGTTCTGAAACTATAATCCAAAGAAATTTATATCCAATTGCAACAAAGGATACAGTAAAACATGACAATGACGGAATGAGTTTCAAAATGCAATAAGGGCAAACAATACTAATCTCAACTGGAGGCACAATAAATTTTCAACAGAAAGCTTTAATACTTCATCAACTAAACCAATTCTTAAAAAGCAAAAAAAAAAAAAAAAAAATCCACAATATCAGCTTCAAATTAGAAAAGCCAAAAGGTTATGCACAAGTTCCATTACACACACAACAGGAAGCACAACCAGCTCGCGGAGGTAGGACCCTCCAATTTCTACAAATATCCGAAGCTTTTCGTTAATCAGACAAACACCCAGTTGAATCAATGATGAAATAACCGGCCACCAAACAGTGCGTGAGCTGAGACTGAACTGCAATCGTAAACACATACTTAGTGCAGAGCAAGAGAGAGAGAGAGAGAGAGAGAGCGAGAACCTGGTGCCGAACGGGTACAGCGAAGCAAGTCTGATGCGCAGAGAGAAGACGTGCAGAACTAAAACCCTCCAAGACAGAGTGATTAGCGAGCGAGAGAGAGAGAGAGGAGGGAGGAGATGATTCGGGGTTAAATAAGGGAAATTGCAGAGCGAAGCTGGATGGAGTGTTGTGTGATGGGCCGTAAGGCCCACTAAGCCCAAACACATTGAGCTCAGAAGGCCCAATCATGGCCCACTTACCTTCTCCAGGCCCAAACTGATGCAGAACTGTAGAAGCAAGGAGCCCAAGTTTGTCTAAGAGGTGATCACCCGGGCCCACCCGATGTTTGGGCCTAACGTGTTGTCCAAGCCCCCAAATACACCGCGAAAAAATTCACTTTGAAAACACTTCTCATATAATAGCATGGGTGGTTCCTGACCCTTTCTTTTTTCTCTAATCCTTTCACTTTCAAAAAATTCACTTTGAAAACAATGCTCATTGCACTCGCCAGCCACTAGGTAAGAGCTCACGACCATAGCTCACAGCTAGGCATATTAAAGACCCAGCTCCAATGCCAGACTAATAGGGGGCTTCCGGGTCCAGAGCTTTAGGAAAAGGCAATAAGATCAAGCCCTAATACCTTCTTGCGTGGCTTGCCGTGATTGGTTGAAATGTGATTGCCTCAAATTAGCTTGTGATGAATTCTAAACATCATGTGCATTTCGATGCATCGGAGCATTATCACTTATAGCACGTCCTTGTCTCATGCATATCTAGAGTTTAGAGCACATTCATAATTTATTGTTTACAGCAGATACTTGCTAGTTCTAGAATGCATATAATAGGATAGTCCGCAGTTTTCATAAAAAAAAAATTAAAAAAAATCAAACCGCGCATTCATCTAACAGTTTAAGCTTTTAGAACATTTGACAATGGTACCACAAAATCTCACACGGTATCAAAAGAGGAGGTCTTGAGTTCAAATATTTTCAGACCCCATTTGTCTCTCTTATTAAATATTCCACGTGGAGTGATAGAATGATTAAATATCAAACCACACATTTATCTAACAGTACATGTATCATCCGCGTTGCATTTAGTTAAAAACTAATGGCTAGCTCATTAGGTCACACATAGGGTCCTAGGATTTAATTTGCTATTTTCGTGAGCATAAAAATACTACAGACAAGCTACTTCTTACCTTACCCAAAAAAAATACTACAGACAAGCATTCATCATATCTTGCATCATAGGATTAGTCCATGATTAATTCTATTGAATGTCATAGCATTCACGACATTTCATGTCATTAGCTTTAATAATCAATCCCATAGCATTGCATAAAGTTAATTCATTATAACATAGCATACATGATTTAGGACTTTATGTTATCTCATCGACGCAAATTAGATTAGGTGCATTAATTGAGTTATGTCCACGTTGAATTTAGGGAGTTCATTCTATAAACAAGAAAACCCAAAAACAATTATAAGCAAAATGTAACATAGCCAAATCCTCGAATTCATTGGATCTCTTGTTCACGGAAGTAAAATGTTCTCCCACATCATACTTGGGTGTCTAATCGACACATGACCGATTAGTAGCGGCTCCAAAAGGTAAGACAAATTATATGTTTAAATTGAGTACTAAGTTGAGGTTGGTAGGCTTTGGAAGAACCTATGTTAAACGAGAGCAATTGCCTCGTGGGAGGAATCTTCATTCCCGTTAGTAATTCATTAGACTTTCCATTGACGGTCCACCTCTGGGAAGGTCGCGACACTAAGTACTCTCCTATTATATAATGGTCTTGCTGCTCTCAAACCTTAGAAAGAAAGGATACACATCATATCAAGTTCTCAATTACACATATAGTAGATGCTCACCTGAAAAATTCTCCATATTTATGATTTTTTTTCCGAGATTTGGATCGTCCCAATTCATAGGAGGACTTCAAACTTTTGACAAGCATATGCCATGACAAAATAAATCTTAGTGGATGAAGCTCCTCTACTCCTCACCGTGTTCCCGTTAGTGTGCAAGGCAGAGGTTCCATGTCCAGTCAGAGCTTGTCGAAAAACCAGTGAAAACATGCTGAGAATCATGTCATAATCAAACAGAAGAACCGAATCATATGCCCAGCATTTGATGTTTTACGAAGCATATTTGAAACATCATTAGATCAGTCGTGTGTGGACCGATCATGTCTCCATGGTTGTCGAGAGGGAGGCGGATCATGGATTCCCGCAGTTTATACAAAACCTCCAAAGGCTGCGACTTCGGCATCGAAAGACCCGTCCCTTCGATCATGTTGATCGCCTCTTCGCCGTCCCTTTTCCACCCGAACCACTGAACCAATGCCCCTAACCCTAATTCAATCACTCTCCTTCCCAGGTTAGCCCTGGGGCAAGCTCTCCTCCCGGCACCGAACGGAAGGAACTTGAAATCACCGCTCTTCTCTTCCCTCTGATCACCGCCGTTTCCAAATCTCTCTGGTTTGAACTCCGTTGGTTCCTCCCAGAGCTGAGGGTCCCTGTGGATGGTCCATAAGTTGGCTAACAACATGGTGCGTCTGGGCACATGATACCCAAGAACATTGCAGGCACTTGATGACTCGTGCGATACTAAAAGCGGGGTCGGCGGAAGCAGCCTCAGTGTCTCGTTCACAACTGCTTGGAGGTAATTCAGGTTCAGTAGGTCATGTTCGGCAATGAGGCGGTCTTGCTCGATGTTGGCCTCGATCTTGACTCGAGCTTTCTCCAATGTATCCCGATTGTTCAGGAGAAGAGACATCACCCATTCGAGGGTAGCCGATGCAGTCTCAGTGCCAGCGCCGAGTAACGCCTATATAAACATGTGAACAAGAATTGGAACGTTATTTATGTAGAGATCGAAAAAGCAGAAGTAGAATAAGACATGATATGATCTTCGAAGATAGTAGGCTCTGTCCTATACTGAATCACTCAAAGTTCCTAATGAGAATAGTAAATTAGTGTCCTGATCTCCCGGTAAAACCTAAGGGATTCATAGAAAGGTTAAGACCGAGATTAATCTCGATTAAGATTAGAATTCCGAAGAATTTCTTGCTTGTTTTATGGGCAAATCACGATCCTAAATATATGAAAACGGCTTTGTAAGATTGTATCCTTGTTTATTAGCCTGAGTTGACCTAATTTCATTAAGGCATTTACCCCCTTTAGCTATTGTTAGAACTCATTTCAATTCGTTCTGCTTGCTTGTTAGATGCTAGTCAACAATGACATGCCTGCACCTTACAATGAAATATGCCAAAATTTCAATAGGAGTCCTGCGTCTAAACAGTTGTTGGCAGAAAAGAACAATAAAAAAGGTTACCCGTTAGTTAGACTCATCAATCAACTTCACAATTTATACTAAAAGCTAAAAACACACGTAATAGCTTGTCATATTTAGTGACACTGACAGAAATAGTCCTTAAATTTTGATCTAATGCTCAATGTGGTCCCGAACTTTTAATTTGATCAATATGGTCCATGAACTTTTGAAATATATTTAACTTAGTTCATGAATTATACAAAGATGTTCAATGTAGTCATTCTATTAATTCAAGTTCAAGGACGATTTTGAATATTTTCTTATAGTTTAGGGATTAAGTTAAACATGTTCCAAAAATTCAAGAACCGTATTGCACATTGAGCTAAAGTTTAGGAATAATATTAGTCAAATAAAAAATTTAGGGATGACATTGCACATTGAACCAAAATTTAGGCATCATTTGTGTCATTTTCCTTTTTGCGGCATGCTTTATCTAGAAAAAGTCAAGTGATAGGTGACGTGAATTAGCTAGATAACTACAATAAACGCTAATAAATTCCACTGGTGTTAGGACAAAAGCAAGCATGGTTACCATAATAACACCCTTGAGGGTTTGGTCAGTATAAGATTCTGGTTCCTTCTCTTGCAGGGACAACAGAACATCAATCAATGTCGTCATCTTCCTTTCTTCCCGGGACACCTCCTTCCTCGTCCATCTAATTTCATCGATCAAATTCTGGCAAAACCTATCCGTTTTCATCATCAGCCTCTTCATCCTCTTCTCAACTCCCTGGAAATCAACCCACTGAAAGATTGGTAGATAATCACCTAAATTCGCATTTCCATGAAGCTCCACGACCTCTGTTGCGAAATCGGTACCGCAGCGGAAGTGGATCGTGACCTTTGCAATTATATCGGGAGCTATAGAAATCGACAGAAAAATAAAACAAGGAACAATAAATGACACAAGTTATACGTGGTTCGGTCCAAATGTTGGAATCTACGTCCACGGGAGAGCCAACAACAAAATAATCCACTAATAAATCTGAGAATTACAATCACTTGCGCTCAAGAGTTTCCCAATCCTAGATTATACACTTGATACCCACAGTGTTTAATATCTCAACTCGATGGACTCGACACGACAAACAAACCTCTTTGAGCTTTAGACTCTCATCGTCTCTTGAGCTCTTGTTCTCTTACCTCTCTCTTCATAGAGGTCTTTACTCCTTATGGGATAGGTGAAAGAGACAAGAAAACATCATCATTAGATTTCTTCTTGAAAAAAGTCCATGAAGATATCTTACCTTTCGGTTCCCACGTTCACCATAATCCATGGGGAATCTAATGATGATGGATGGTCGATGGTCGATGGTCGATGGGCACCCACAAGCAAGAAGGAAAAGAAATGGACGTGCACTCTTTGACCTTTACTTTCCTCTTGCCGGCCAAGTGATGAAAAGCTAACAAAGAGACAAGAGCATAAAGGCAAGAAGACAAATGGAGCCTCATCTTCATTGAGCATGCACTTCTTTAATGCTAGGATTTCCATATCGTTCATTCTTTCTGTCTAAAAACAAATCTTTGTTAGCGTAAGCTGTCTATTAGATTCAAAATAGGAAGAGTTCTTCTTATTTTATACTATTTCTATGTATATCTCATGTTTCTATGTAAATCTCCTGATTTGTAGGTCAATTAAGGTTGGTACTCTTCTCTGTATATAAGTGTGCTTATAGCCTTGTAAACAAAAGAAGGAATAAAGAAATCACAATTGATTCCTTCCAGAATTCTTCTTTTCTACAATCTTCTGATTTTGCTTGTCATCCCGCTTGAAGAGAAAGGATGCGCATGGATTGAGAGTAAATACTCCACGTGTGTCGGGTCTCGTAAACGGAGCCAAACTCGAGACACAATTTTAACAACCTCTTTTATCATGCAGACGGATCTCTGCAGCTTCCTCGTCGACGATGGCCTTGCCGTAGTACCTCTTTCCTACGATCATTCTCATCACGACGGTGATTGAGAGTTCTCTGAATTTCGATCTCATTTCGGTCTTTGTCCACCATCGGTTCGATTCATGAAACGGTCCTTTTAGCAGCAACCTCACTTGGTCGTGCCTGACAATAGTGATATAAACGATGAATACCCGTGTATATCCGATAAGCCGAGCAGGCAAGCACCACCATAAACTGAACACTTCAATATTTCCATACAAAAAAACCGACAGACGAGGCAAAAAAACTTTATAACCTTGTGATTTAGTATGTGCCTAATTCTATTGGAAGTTAATTCTAAGAGAAACATCTAACAGTTTCATGCTATTTGCAAATAACAAAATGCCTCTTGATAGTCGATGAGGTGCTCTTTCTATTTATTTACCCGAAAGCCTAAAACTTGCCATATCTCACGGCTGATAACATGGCCATGCAGGCGGAGGAGAACATTTCCAATGTCGTGAGACGCCTGAGGTTGCGCCAGTGATCACCATACGAGGCGAGTCCCATGGTGGTGGAGTCGTAGTTGAGGTGCTTCCTGGCAAGGGTGCGCGGCCGATTGGCAAAGATAATGTCGTTCCTCATGAAACATTCCTCAACTGCGGACGGGTTAGAGGTAACGAATACTCTATGCATGCCGAATTTAAGCAACAAGACGTCGCCATATCTCTCCGTGAGAGCATGTAGGGTTCAGTGAACCGGCTCTTTAAGCAGATGGAGATGGCCTAAGATGGGAAGACCAGTAGGGCTTGGTGGGAGCCGGTCCTTGCTTCTAGGGTTTGCATGCCTTTGGACGATCGGCTTCAAGATGAAGAGAAGGGAAAAAGCGAAAAAGGGAAAGAAGAGCACGACTTTGAAGCTTGACTCCTCCATGATGTAATTTGGAAATTGTCTAATCCCAAAGATTTATATCTTGCTGTCCGAACACTACCTCTTACATGAAATTCATCGTATATTTCTGTTTATTATAGCTATTGTCGGGTAGCGTTTTTGGCCCGCAAGAGTATATTCGACCGGTTGATTTTGTATTGGCTGGCAATTGCTATTGGTGCTCATAAGAATCTCAATGTGACGTAAGATAGCAACCAAACAGATTTGAACATTCCAAAGAGTCAACCGAACTCAGATGACTAGGTCAAAGGAATGCGAGTCCCATCAAGGCTTGATTTGCTGTAGAAAACATCATTTGTTGTGTTTCACCAAACCTTTGATTTGCTATTCAAGACCAAAACCCTTTATGATGAAGGACAGAACATGTAAAGTACGAGGTTAAGTACTTCTCTTGTCATGGCATATGGTCGCCTCAATTTAAAGGAGAACTTCGATCTGTTTTACGAGCATATGCCATGACAAGAGAAGCCCTATAACCCCTTCTCGTTTGGAGTGAATCGCAGCGTTCCCGGTCGATGTGTAGGATAGAGGACCCACATCTGCTTGTTTAGTGAACTCTTTACAGCGTCGATGCATCAAATAAAAGTCAAGCAAATTGTCCAAAAAGTCCTAAACCTATCGTACATTGATCAATTTAGTTTTAAACATTCAATTGTACCAATTTAGTCTTGAGCATTTTGACAAGTTACTAATTTAGCCATAAACTTTTTTTTGTTTGCTGATTTAGCCCTAAACAGTTTGACGATTTGCCAATGTACTCCTTCCGCCCAATTATACAAAAAAAAAACATATTTAGGGCTAAACTGACAAATTATCAAAATGTTAAATTGGCACTATTAAAAGATTTAATACTAAACTGGCAAATCCTCAAGTCGAAAGCTTTAAGACTGGATTGATTGTTGTACAATAGGTTTATGATTTTCTTGACGATTATCCCAACAAAAGCAACAGGTAAACAAAAATTCCTAATGATGTCAATGTATTTTTGTTTCTTATTCTCCGTTAGCGTACAACCTGAGCGGATCGCAGCTTCGATTCTTAAATTTCTTTTTTGGTCGAGATTCTTAAATTGTTTGGAAAGTACAAGAAGAAATTGTATGCAGCACTCAACCGTCGAGCGAGTGATTAACCGCTTCATATTCATATGACGGACTATGTATTCGAATCACGGTACTTCTCATACAAAATAACATTAGGAATTTGTGAAGGGTACAACTACTCTGCACATTATATAGCATGGAGAAACTATTCCAACAAGATATGATCGCATATCTAATGAAGGAGATTGCCCAATCAGTCCTAAACCTATTGTAAGAATGTCAATTCAGTCATAAACTTTCTAATTTTATAAATTTAGTCCTAAACTTTTGCGCGAAATTTCAATATAGTTTTTCAAGCCAATTTTCGTTAGAATGGCTGATGACACAATATGCCACGTAAGATAGCCGGTAATGACTAGATCGTCACGTCGCCAAGAAATTTGGCCCGAAGGACTACGTTGAAATTTCATGCAAATGTTTATGATAAATTGGCATAACGAGTTCATGATTGAATAGGCATCTGTTTAATAAGATCGGGACTAATTGGATAGTTTTCCCTATTCGGTGGCTTTCACGAAAAAAAAAATAGTAAGTGAAATATTCGTAAAAAATAGTAATAATAGAAAGAAATGAGTGCATAAAAACAAAACATGGAAAAGAAGAAAGTGGAAGTTAGGCAAGCTGTAGGAAAGGATAACAATTATATGAGTATCCCTTAAATCTCAACCTCTCTATTGTCAAACTTCGCAAAATCCTTTGATTATTGATAAGGGCAATCTTGCTCTCTTCAAAGTATGGAAGGAGGTTAACATTCGCCAAAAAAAAAAAAAAAATGAAACATCATAGTCCAACTGCTACAACTTTAGAACAAAACAAATTCCGGATAACAAGTATGGAAGACCATTTCTCACTAACTCTGTGTGACTTGGTAAAATCTCTCTTCTTTTCCCATTTCTTATTACATATTGTTAAGACGGGACACTTGTAAACAACTAAATGATGAAATATTACAATTGTGAGTGTGCTCATTGCCCTCGTGATATGCAGAATCAGTGCTTCACAAATTGAATATTTTCTCTTTTACTATGCTTAACAAGTGCTTCGAGAAAACTCCTTAGCAAAATCTTTTTATATTGAGGAGTAAAGGGCAACAAAAACAAGTTAAGGTCGATCGAACGAACACATCATGATACTGAATTACATCATCGTTGGTCGTCGAATTTTCAAAGGGAAAAAAAAAATGAACATCATCAAACATCTCTTTATTTCTCAGTATATCAAACTAAATCCTATTACTGATTATTCCATCTTTTTCTAGATAAATTTATAATTTAGAGTAAAATGAATTTCTAGCACTTCAAATCCCGCACAATTTCTTGAATGTTTAGCACATTCCGAACTTGTATTTTTCTATTTCTCAATTTTGGTAAGTTAGCCTTTCTTGTTTTACAAAAAATTTCCAAATTAGACCAGAAATTTTTATTTAGAAAAACCAAAACCTTTAAACACTTTTTTGTCGAGCAATATTACATGAAAATTCTAATTTTTTGTAGTGAACTTCAATGTTAATCGTTTTTTTGTGATTGACTGTCAAATATTTACAATGTGAGATCTGGTCTTGAAAGATGAGAGCATGCATTTAGCTAAAGATTCTGTTTTGTTATTTCTAGCTTTTGCTGGTTGTTACGTGGGATTTGCCTCTCAACCTCTTCGATTTTTATTTTAATATATGAATGACATCTTTTTTTCGATAAAAAAATCATTTTCTCCTTAAAATTCATCAATTGGCATAAAAAAAATTTTAATCAGATTAAATGCACGCGATAACTTCTCTTGGTTAGGTGGGCGTGGGAGTTTGCATGGAGAGAATTAAGGAAGTGGGGCCCTCAAATCACGAGAAAGAAAGTATGCGTCTCCGACCTAATCGAACGAACCCCCGTACCCGGAAGAGAGAAACCTCGGATTGCGTGAGTGCGTGAGGCTCTGTCCTAAATTACACTTAATGCCACTCCCATCTTGCATTTTGTTGAATTCTTGGTAAATTGTGGAAGCTACATTGCATACAGAAATGATTATGTGACGGTTTTTACACCACAGCATGTTTCGGGTCACAAAAAAAAAATTAATTAATTATTATGGGGTCCACTGCTTCAAGAATATGCGGTCCATAATAATTAGTAGATATTAATAGAAACGTATACGTTCTATGGATTTCAAGAATTTCACTGGCGAAAAAGAAAGATGAAGAGAAACTAAAAAAATAGAGTAAGGTAAGTTGTAGGTAGGAAACAATCTCATGTCGTGAAGAAAATTATATGTCATTGGCAAAGTAATTCGTTTTTTAGGCTCGAGTGTGACGGTCGAAGGCGACGGGTCTGATGGCGACGAGGGGCGGCACAACTGAGGGGGGTCAAGGGAGGGATCTAGGATTGGGGTGTTTTTTTTTTTTTTTTTGTCTAGATCCTTTCTCAAAACAAGAATATTTTGGTTTATTAAAGGATAACTTTATTATGTAAATTTACCCATATATAGGCTCCGTTTGTTTCGTGAAAAATAAATGATTTGAAAAAAAAATTCCTAAAAAGATTTGCTTGTATTGCTTAAAACAATTAACCAATGAAAAATACTTATATTATCGATAACAATTTATGTCTAAATATTTTTATGGAAGATAAATGTACTTTTCATTAATTCATATTTATAAGTAATATAAGAAATCATTTTTAGGAAAACGTTCTTCAAATCATTCATTTTTTCATAAAACAAGCAGAGCCTCAAAGATCTCTCAATCCCTTTTCTTATATGGCATGAACAAACCCTATTTTTATTTTTTATTTTTTGCCACAAATCAACAAACCATATAGTTGTATTAAAATAAAAAAAAAGGATTCTCCCTCAATCTTTCTCTTTGCTACACTTGTAATTGGGATTTTTATACGAAACGTAATTTCACAACTCTTTCCCGTCACCACTGATTGGGTAATTATTTTCGAAGAACTGACCACCTGTTCATCCCAATTTGATACATAAACCTGAAAGTTACTGTAATCACCCTAAGCATATTAAGTTTAGGACTAGGTTTTTACTTAGGAAATTTTTTTAAAAGTAAAATATTATTCGGTTCGGCTCGTGCGGTCCGGTTCCACCCTGGAACCGGAACCTGGACCGGAGCCCCTCGGGACCCGGACCAAACTAGCCGGTGCAAGCGGTTCCCGATTCGATCCTCCATTATGCTCAGCCCTAATAAATATGCATTAAAAAGAGAGAGAAAAAAAAAAGCTTCTCCCTCAATCTTTTTCTTCTCTACTTTTGTAATTGGGATTTTCATACTATAAATAATTTGAATCATCCAATTTTTTCTTTTAACACAACTCATTTTCATCACTACTGATTATCCAATAATTTGTATTATCCAAAAGTTTCTGTCCTCCTCCTCCTCCTCCTCTCTTTCTCCTAACCTCCAACTACAAACCCATTGTTCGATCTGAAACAGTAAGCTCATCATCCATGGCTTAGGGGGTAGACAGACTCTTCATAAGCTACAGTCTCATATGTGCACGCACATTACATGAGTCACCTGTCTGTCTCCATGTCTTCTTAAAATTGGAACTGTTTTGCAAAATTTCCGTGTTGTACTAACTTCATTGTTCATCTCGCTTCTCTTCTCTGTTTTCTACATTATTCGATCGGGTCCGGCGGAGATCGAAGAATGATTGCAGACTTGGATACTGCGTACTTCGACCCGAACAGCATCGCCGTGCCAGAAGGTCCGGATGTTGAGTTCCCGCGAACCCAGGATCATCCTCACAGTTATCATCTTCTTCATCAATTGCAAGAGAACGTTCCAGCTGATTTCGCCGACTACAGCTGCGACATTAGCAACGATCACCCGACTGTAGAAAAAGCAATTGATGGAGATCCCAGGAATACTAGCAATAACAGGGTGATGCCTAATTTCGTTGACGGTCAAGCTTCAAGTTGGAATAGCAATCAACCTGGACTACTGCAAGATATGTTGCAGCAACTTGTTGCCGACCAGGCGCAGATGCAGAACGGTACCGCCACCCAAAAATCAAGCGGCGAAGTTCCCCTGATGCCGCCTCCGGATCACCTAGGCTTCTTCCACCTCTTCCCCTCGGCCAGATCCTCCTCATCCACCTCGCCGCCGTGGCCTTCGTCCTCCTTGCTCCCGAAACCGCCGCTCTCGTACGCAAACCCTAACGCATCTGCAGCATCCTCGGTGCTGTACGACCCGCTCTTCCACCTGAGAAACTTGCAACCTCAGCCTCCACCAATGGGAGAACTGCTGTACCCATATGCAGGCTTGGCCCATGAGGATAACAATGGAGGGGAATTTGCTGTCAACGGAGAAGGCGGGATGACGACAACGGCGGCGATGATGATGATGATGTATGGGGAGGATGAAGGGGTGTTGGAGATGATGGAGGGTGGCAACAGGGTTAAGATTGGCAAGAGGAGGGGAGGGAACAAGCTGACCAAGCACTTTGCTACTGAGAGGGACAGGAGGACTCAGTTGAATGAGAAGTATGTTGCTCTGAGGGATTTGATCCCCAACCCCACCAAGGTAATGCATGTATTGATTCTATAGTATGCTTTCTAATACTTTGAATTGCTGATTTGAACTGCATATAAAATATAATTTATTCGATTTGGTCCCTGAACTTTTAACTCATCGCGATTTCTGGGTGGAATTAATGAATTGTTTGCTCTGTGTCTGTGAAGTTTGATAGGGCATCCATTGTGGGAGATGCCATTGATTACATCAAGGAGCTCTTGGTAACTGTGAACGAGCTGAACCTGCTCTTGGAGAGAAAAAGATGGGGGAGAGAGAGGAGATGCAAGAGACGGAGGGTCGCCGTCGATGAGGAGGTGGAGGAGGAGGATGCGGCTGTGGACGGAGGAGAGAGCTCCATAACAGCGGTCACGCCGCCAGGCGACCCAGCCGATCGGTCCTTCAACGGGGCACTGAGGAGCTCTTGTCTCCAGAGGAAGTCGAAGGCGACCGAGGTCGACGTGCGCATCGTCAACGACGAGGTCACAATCAAGCTCGTGCAGCGGAAGAAGATCAATTGCTTGCTGCTCATGACCCGGGTCCTCAGCGAGCTTCAGCTGGACCTCCACCATGTTTCCGGCGGCCACATCGGTGAACACTACAGCTTCTTGCTCACCTCCAAGGTCCGTGAACTCGATCCGATGCCCTCCCTTAAACATGTTCTCGAAGCTCGGTAGACCTAAGTAACTTAATTATTGTTGCATTTCAGATCTTCGAAGGCTCGACGGTGTATGCGAGCGCGATCGCAAGCAAGGTCATAGAGGTTGTCGATCGGCAGTATTATGCAGCAGCAGCAGCACCGCCGCCGCCGAGTAGCTGCAGCTACTAGGGTTCGACGAGGAGCCGGAGGAGGAGACCACGATAAAGCCCCCTTAGTCTCTTTATTTCTGGTCATTTCTAAATTTTCAGTACCTTGTTATGAAAAAATAATTGAAGTCTATTAGGGAATTAACTGAACTATATAGCTTGCTACATTATGTCAAGTTTGTCAACTTATTTCAAATGCAGACATATTCTTCGGGATTGCTTCTTTGAATGCCTCTTGAGAAGATTACTTGGGGAATGCTTTCTAACTCATTCAGTCAATGCACTAAGGGTGTGGAGAGATATTGAGAACATCTCTTGTACTCTTACTGCTGGGGATCAGAGTTCCGCCCACATTTTCTGTGTGCCTAAGTAATTTTTCAAAGTTGAAATATGACATTTGAATGCCGTGACATCTCTGGGTCTGCTAGCTCGAGGTATTGTCCGTTCCGGTCCGTTTCAAACCGATTCCCGTGAGGTCCATATCCCGATAGCGCTTTCACTTGAGCAGGAGTCCCAAGAGGTTCTCATCCTGATAGAGGTTTTGCTTGAGCACTTCTCTCACCCCAAAAGCTAACTAGCTTAAAGGATGAGATTTTTCTCACATACTTATAAACTAACCACCAATCCCTTCCACAGCCGATATGAACAGCCCCAACAATCTTTCCCTCACATATTGGGCTCTGGGTCAAAGCCCATACATCTCCCGTGTGACCGTTGGGTCTAAGCCAGTTGGGCTTTAGTACCGGTGTTAAGTGATATTGGACCTCTCTTACCACGAAGCAAAACTTAAAGGGCGAGATTTTCCCTCACACTTATAAACTGATATCTAGCCCTTTCCGGAATCGATAGTGGGATAACTCGAACACTTTTAACATTGAAATTCAAATGTCAAACGTAGCCGTTGCGACAAAAAGGTGTATGTTATTGGTTAATTCCAGCTTTATATACACGATCCAAGAACGATCTTTTCCTGTTCGAAGCATAATTCAATTCACTCTCGTCTTGCCCCCCTTCGCCATTCTAGAAGCCTATCGGGACCCGTTTCTTATTCGAGCCCTCTCGCCCGAGCGATGATTGGTCGCCTCCTTGCTGGATTGGGTCGTTACAAACATACACACTAAACTTCAGTGAACTTCGTCCCGTATGGATGGCTCTTTTTTTCAGTTTTGAGACTCGGTAAGCCGTCAAAGGCGAGCAAGTGAGGGGACCACATCTAGAGAGAGAGAGAGAGAGAGAGAGAGAGAGAGAGGAGGTACGATTCCAAGAAGAATAACAGCAGAAAATCTGCAGATATCCGGCATTTGCTATTTCAGACCAGGCATTCTCTGTAGGACTGTGCTTATCCCGTAGGTTCTTGTTGTTTCGACCACCTTTGATGCAGATGCCCCCATTATCAAACTCCGAAAAGGATGGTACTCAAAGCCCATCATATGTATTTGCTATTTCCATATGCATCTTTCCCGGGATTCGAACCTTTGCCCGATCCCTCCCTTCCTTCCTTCGCTAAAAAAAAAATTACCGATAAAATATTAAACCTATTACGATTGTGACAATTCAGCCGCAAATATATATATATATTGTGGATCAATTGAGTCCTAAACCTTTTTACATTTGTGTCGATTCGGTCCACCCGACCAATTTTGGCAGAAAATCGTCGACATGGACGTTGGTCATCCTACGTGGAGCAACCCTCGCTCACGTGGATAATTTTAATGATATTTTTTTTTATTTTCTTTTGAATTCTTCTTTTTTAGTTTGAATTTTGAATTTTCTTTTTTCTTTTTTTCTCTTTTTTTTCCCTTCCCTTCTTCCTTTTTCCTTTGGCTGGTTCTTGGACCTCGGCAACCGGCCAAAGGTGAGGGCCGACGAGGTCGAGTTCCTTCTTCCTTTGGGCGATCATCGGCTCCTCGACCTTGTCGTCACTAGGCAAGGTCGGCCTCGCCTCCGGCCGATCACCAAGGTCCAATGATTAGCCAGAGGAAAAAGGAAGAAGGGAAGGGGGAAAAAAAAGAAAAGGAAAAAAGAAAAAAAAGAAAAAAATTAGAGTATTATTAAAAATTGTCAAGCTAGCGCCAGCCATGCCATGTAAAATGCGAACGTTCTTGTCAACGATTTCAAGCTAATTTTGGCGGGATTGATCGAATTGATACAATTGCCAAAAGTTCATGACTCAATTGGCAAAAGAACAAAATTTATGATTGAATTGTCACAATTGCAATAGATTTAGGAATTTTTTGGTTACTCTCCCTTCCTTTCTATTAAGCCGGTTCGAGATAAACCGCAAATGCCCTCTTATTAACTATCTTACGGCTCGAAATCATGCAAAAGGGAATTTTCGATTTTTTAATTCAATGGAAGGAAAGATCAACCATCATCGGATAACGATCTGGGTATGAAACGCTGAGTGAATCGATTATGCCGCGAGGCCTCTGCAATACGCTCCGGACGGTTTAACCCATAACCGCTCCGTCGAATCGTTCTAGGGCATCGCTGCCGACGGAAAATTGGATGGCAACTCACTTTGCATGACCCCTCTTACATCATGAATTTCTTCCCATGCAAACTAATGTTAAAAAGGAAACGGAAATAATCCTCGGCGTCTACGAATTATCATCGACCCATCTCCCGTTAGAAAATAAAATAAAAAATGAAATCTCACAGAGACATCAAAATGTCGAAAATCGGAAAAAAAAAACCAATTTTATATTTGCGAATTTACTAGAAAAAAAGAAATTCCAGCTAATTTTTTTCCTTTTTTTCCATTTACCTCTTCAAAAAAAAAAAAATTCTTTTGGGATGAAAATTGAAGTCGTGGGGGGCGTGTTCGGTTGGCATGAGGTTCCGGGCAGTTTGCATGGGAGAATATCGGTGGTGAAGTGGGACCCACGGGGAGAGTTAGAAAAAAGGAAAAGAAATCGCATCTCCAACCTAAACTGCCGTTCTTGGAGAACCACCCCAATTGGCATGACTTCACCAAAGCTTCCCCCCTCAAATTTACGCCATGTGCCACTCCCCATTCCAACATCTTTTCATAAAAATAAATAATAATAATAATAATTTCTTACTCTATACTTTTGCAATTTTCATTTCCATTTCGATGACTGTTTCCATCCCTCATATGGTTGATCGATCGTCTTTCTTTCGAGACTATCCGTGTTAAGAACAAAGGGTTTCTCATGCCAAGATCCGCGATGAGAAGACTTTCCTAAACTCCGGAAAGAATTTTAGGGGTTTATGTGTCGACGCCGGCTGCTCGAGTAGGGTATTCTTTGGCCTACGATCGGGGGGGCTTCCTTTTTTTTTTTTTTTTTTTTTTTTCTGAGGCGATGGTTCGAGGAAGAAGTGTTGTCTGTACCCCGTCGTCGATACAAAGGGTTTTTGCGTATTGATTCAAGCACAACGAACGTGCTTCGCATTTGTAGGCAAATACGAGATAACAACTTGAATAGGCATAGGGAGAGAGTGCCGATCTGACTCTCCACTCCTTCCACAGTCCAATTCATCTAACGGGGGTCGCGCACGGAAACAAGAAGAAGGCGGAACATACGGAGCTCATCGCGCCGGCTTCAAAAGGTTAGTCGAGCGACCGCGGGAACTAGGCGAGCTTGACCGGGGCAATCGATTCTGTCCAATACACTGAAAGAGGGTTCCTTTAATAATGAGAACCTAGAAAGGTGAAAAGCGGGCGGTGTCGAGTGAACTATCAAGACTTAAATTACAAAAATCCCCATCGATCGCTTAAAACTTCTAAGGAGACGGGTCGGGTCGCGCCTTCGGCTACAACACATGACGAACAATGTCGAGCATGCGAAATGTTCACAAAGGACTCGGCACAAAGATCTCATAAAACCATGTAATGACTCGTCACGCTCGACATAAATCATCGGGTAAATAATATTACATTTACGTATATGCGTGATCGTATATACCAGTCTTTATGATCATTTCGTATGCTTTTTTTTTTTTTTTTTTGGCAATTTTCTCAGCACGGTGGAGTAACAAGATTAGAAGATTTTCCCTACTTCTTCCCCCCACCTCTACGATTCTCTCGACGGAGGAAAAAATGAAAAGTGAAAGACGGAGAGGGAGAGGGAGAGAGAGAGTAGTCCGATCCAAATACGGAGATTATGAGTGGGGCCCACATGATGGGAATCTCAGTAACAACCAAACAACCTCCCTCCTCCTCCTCCTCCTTCTCCTTCCCCCTGCCACCCAAAATTGCAAAGCTCGATTAAGGAAAGGAAAACAGACAAAAGGCATCTTCCTTTTTCGAGAGCCCCGAAGGAAAGATAAAAAGAAGAAGATACAATGAATATAACGGAAAATAATCTTAAACATGTCGGAATCAGCCTGCTAAACTGGCAAAAACGAAAGGTGACTACGAGCTTTTAAGATACTAAACAATATTCTGACGCCCTTGTTTTTTTTTTTTTTTTGGGTTTGGACTTAAATAAATGCTTAAACTGCTTGGTCCGAGTTAACATTTCGGACATCGGGATCCCTCGGACGTAAAGCAAATAGAGGGTACTTCCCGCCGCCGGAAAGATAAAGATAGGATTGGTAATTGGGGGTACACGGTATGTGAGTATCGGCACGTTAAAATAAGGAACGCGTCTAGGCAGCTCGCCAGGTTATTGGACAAGACCCAATAATAATATGTGATATTATTTATATTTATTTAAATATTAGCGTTAATATATGATAAATTGAATTCTTTTTTTCCTTTTTTTTTTCTCTGTCTTTCTTTATCATTTCTTTTTCTTACACACATATCTTCCTGTGCAGCTTTTGTCCCTCCTACCCTCCCACTGCAACTCTCTCTCTCTCTCTCTCTCTCTCTCTGAGCTGATAAAGAAGATATCGGACGATCACAGTAAGCTTTTCTCGCCATGGCTACGTAGCTCGACAGCGAGCACTACTTTCCAGTCTTCTTCCTCTTCTTCTTCTTCTTCTTCTTTCGCTTGAGCCGTCTATGTTGCACACGTATACACGTGGGTTCTCGCTTCCGATGAGTCTCTGCAAGCTCTAGTTTGATTACATGCTTGTTTTCGCTTCTGTTCATGGCAGTCGCAGAATACCCACCAAAGGAAATGATGGAGGACACGGCCGCGTGCTTCGACCCGAACGCCGTAGCCGCCGCACAAGTGGAAGGCGTGGCATTTTCGGGAACCGACGGCTGTCATCAACAGCAGAACGTCGCGGCTTCCGCAGTGGAAGAGGTTGATCTTCATCGCCATTATCAACAGCAGGAGCTAATGGGCTTCGCGGCCGAAGACGAGGGCGGAGGCGTTGATGATCGCCGAAGCATCTCTCGTGTCGCTCTGGAAGAAGGGTTCCATCGGGCCGGCTCGGGCGACAATGGTTACGGCGATATGAATCAGGTGTTGCCTTACGGTGCTGGTCACTCTTCCTCGACTTGGGACTACGCTGCTCCTGGGACGGAGGGTTTGAGTCACGATGATGATGGTCACCATCACAACATCATGAGCCAGCAAGTCGCCGATCCCTTGCAATTTCTGCAAAGTCAAGCACCTCAGACCTTTGGCAACGACGGCCCTTCCGACGTCTTCGCCTCTGTTCCGGCGGCGGACCTCCTCAATCTCTTCCGCTTGGCCCGATGCTCCTCTTCCTCTTTGCTTCCCAGCTCATCGCTGTCCTTTGCAAACCCTAACTCGCCAGCGCCGCCCCTCCTCTTTGATCCGCTCGTCCACTTGAGCAATTTGCAGCCGCAGCCCCCGTTCATTAGGGAGCTGTTCCAGTCCCTGCCAAACTGCGGATACGACTTGCCGATCCCCGGCTCGTCATCATTGTTTGGCGGCGGCAACAACCTCGAGAGAGGGGAAAATGAAGGAGACGAGGGAAACAATCTAGGGATGGCGATGATGTACTGCGAGGAGGAGGACGGGGGTCATCAGTTTGTGGAGAACAACAATGGGGTCTTCACGTTCGGGAGCGAAATGATGGCGGACATGGACGATTGCCATGTCAAGGTCAAGATGGGGAAGAGGAGGAGAGGGAAGGTGGCCAAGCCTTACACCACAGAGAGGGACAGGAGGTCCCAGATCAACCACAAGTACGACGCATTGAAGAAGTTGATCCCAAGCCCGACCAAGGTATTGTCCTCATTCCTTCTTTGCTTCTTCGACCGCCATTTATAGACACCGGCATTGAATTGGGCTTGTTCCTGTCCTTGTTGTTCTTGCACTCTATGCCTGAAAATGCTGCGAAACTTGGAAATTTAACTTGTGGGTCAAAAATGGGGAAAGTGATGGCTGCCCGTGGAACCGAAATGGAGCTCTCTCACAAGCTCAAGTGTCTGGTTCTGTTGGTGGACCCTAGACACTGAAACCTTCCTAAAGAAGGGGGAGAAGGGAATGACAAAAAGCATACTTCTTTCCAGATTTTGGACGTTTGCTGGAGAAGATGCTTTGGCCCTATCTTGGCGTGCTCTTCTCCTCTTCAGTTTCATTCCAATACTGTCTTAAGTCCATTCCAGACCAGGCCAATAGCATCTGTACTTGTTGCCTTTTATGGCTGTCACATTGTACCAAGAATCATTCTCTCCCCTCTTTAAATGAGCTATATTTAGTACTTGTCATGCCCAATTTAATTTGTTGTTTTTCCTGTGTGGGGTATTAATTATGATTAATTAGGTTCTAAACTGTGTAGCAGTGCTTGTGGAAGTTAGTTTTCCTCCCTGTGCAAAAATTGTTGATGCTTGCTTTTTGGCAAATTTGTTGTGTTTGTGCAATTGTTTGTGTTTGTGTGCATGAAGGGTGATAGGGCATCCATTGTGGGAGATGCCATTGAGTACATCAAGGAGCTCTTGAGAACTGTCAACGAGCTGAAACTTCTTGTGGAGAAGAAAAGATGGGGGACAGAGAGGAGCAAGAGGCAGAAGGTCGAAGAGGAAGGCTTCGACGGGGAGATCTCCATAGCCCGGCCCCCGGGGAACCCGGCGGATCAGTCCTATAACAGGACACTGAGGAGCTCCTGGCTCCAGAGGAAGTCGAAGGTGACCGAGGTGGATGTCCGCATAATCGACGACGAGGTCACGATCAAGCTCGTGCAGCGGAAGAAGATCAATTGCTTGCTGCACGTGTCTAGGGTTCTTGATGAGCTCCAGTTGGATCTCCACCATGTTGCCGGCGGCCACATTGGTGAACACTACAGCTTCCTGCTCAATACCAAGGTTGGTGGGGCTTTCCTTTGTCCGAACCAATTCTCAAAACTGCCTCTTCCCTTTCTAATTTGACAAGAAAATTTTTTTACTTTTGATGGATCTCTCCTATGTTTAGCCGGGTGTAACACACAACTTTATCTCCTTCTTGTGTTCGATATCCAGATCTATGAAGGCTCAACGGTGTATGCCAGCGCGATCGCGAGCAAGCTCATAGAGGTTATCGACCGGCAGTATACAACCACGCCACCAACATGCAGCGGCTACTAGGGTTTGAGGAGGAAGAGAGGAGAAAGAAGATAATGGTATCTGATGAACTGAACGATGCTGCTTTGTTATCTTTAAGTACTAAGGCTAATACGTAGTTATAGAATAAACATAGTAAGAATCAAGTGCTGCTGTTCGGCCATAAAACAAAAGTACTGCTGCAATGTCCCTTTACCAGACTCTTGGGGTGATTTCTTTGATACTTGCTGGACGCTTTGTCGAATCTTTTTTCTGGGTCCTTTCTATTTCGTTAGCATACACTGATCTTGGAGTTTACACTTCAAACAAGTTGTGGTGGTCATATTCATAGAAACAACAAGGTTTCATGACTTTGCTCGGATTTAGACTCGCCTTTTTGCTATTCAATCCATCATCGGAATTAGATTTCATCCGCACAAAGTCGAGATCTTTTTTCGCCTTATATAAGCAGTGGCGTCTGAAGTTGCTAAAATAAGCCGGAAGAAATCTTATGAAACCTTAGACACATGAATATGCCGAGTCTTTCCTCAATATTGAGGTTTATGCAACCATCTATATATCTTCAGCTGTTAATATGGGAAGAGAGTTTTACGCCGATGAAATTGTTAACAGAAGAAAGTTCAGTGAACCTTGATTCGTTTACAGTTGTTGTATTGTTTTATGTCGGGCGTATCAGCATTTCGAAGAATTACGTATTTAGTAGATTCTCTTGAACTTGGCCAATCTTACCACAAATGAGTCTGATTCATCATTTTCTTGACCGAAGCCGGTTCCATCATATAGCCACCGCTCAAACGGAACGTGTTGTTCGGTCATCCACACAGTCCCGAGTCTCATGTGATCATCCTTAATCCGCCAACCGAATGTTAAAGAAAACAAAATTCCTTGATTACCTGTGTAGGCGATGAACCGAACAAAGACTCAGCAAAAGGAGGACAGCTTCTGTATTTCAGCTGCATCAGGAACCTGATCGTGAAGAACCTTCTTTTCGTGCTAATCATAATGTTTAAAAGCAAGTACCAAGACGTCAATATGACCATCCTATTCCATCTGTTTCAAGAAAGCGGAACCAACATCTCAATTATCTAAATCGCCCTCTAACCACCGAGATACAACAACTTGGGAAAGTTGCGTCACGGGCATTCAATACTTGTCGCATTTACTTGCAGCATTTTCTGCCAGAAAGGAGAAAGATATTAGAGAAAACGTGCTTGGACAGGCAAAAGATAGCTGAATGAACTTAAATCAAAGATCCCTAGAATGGCAAAGCACGTTCTTTCGTTTTATATACTTTCAGTTCTACTCACAGCTTCAACCATATTGACTGCTTATGGAGAGGGAAATCTATGCAAAATTCTAGTAGTATAAACTAACACAAGATGCCCGGTACAAGCAATCAAAGCAGTTTCAAACCGAGACCCCATCTGTCAAAGCATCAGAAATCACTTGAAACTGTATCAAGCATATCTTGTTTGGCATAGTTTTGGAATAGATGTTGGAATGCTCCAAGAAAGGTTAAAGCTTCCTTTGCATCTGCCTACATTCATACTTCCCTTCTGTTATATCCCATCATCTCGTCTGATTAAATTGTAAGAAATTCTAAGGAAGGAGAACTCCTTCATTTGTCTGCCCCTCCGCATTTTGAATGCCCCTCCGCATTTTGAATGCCCCACCCACCCACAGAACCAGTCTGTAATCATCGAAAGCCCACTCTAAACATTTCCTCAAGCAGTGATTTATTGGAATACCCATAAATAATCAATTCATTGAACAAATGAAGTCACCCATTTATGCTCGTGCAAGGA
Source organism: Rhodamnia argentea (assembly GCF_020921035.1). NCBI lineage: Eukaryota > Viridiplantae > Streptophyta > Magnoliopsida > Myrtales > Myrtaceae > Rhodamnia > Rhodamnia argentea. Next base: position 2,298,116 of record NC_063152.1, on the reverse strand, counting down.
GTTTCGCTAACTAAAAATTATCATCATCACACTGATTTAGATGGGCAAGACCAAAATTTAAGATGACTACAATGCATCCCAAAAAAAAGACTTAAAATGCATCATTCGAGAAAACAAGCAAGGATAAGAAAGAGCATCAAATCATAGCAGCTGGACAAGTAGCTCACCTATTGTATGTATTTGGGGATTTCGCCCCTCCGCAACAGGGAGAGAGAATACTCTGCAACATCTATGAGGTCCTCAATGTTGTGGATGGATCTCTCTTCGGCACCCAGCATGAAGGTGGCTTTTGCCTCGGCCTTCTTAGATAGTCTAGCAGCTAAAGTAAGAGGCAGTTTCGGTGAATTCAGGCTTCGCAAGATTTGGCGATAAAGAGAGAGAACCCGTCCCCTGTTCCTCGCAAGATCCTCAGCCGTCGCCCATATTAGACCTTTTGCCATTTCTCAGCACTGACCAACAAACAAAGATAAATAAGAGCACTCTATGCTTGTGGGTGAGGCAACAAGTTCTTGCCATTATTAACTTTCTTCACTTCCATTGAAACACCAACAAACTCTCAGTCACTAATCACTCGATGCAAACAACAAGGCCATGCAATTGGACTCGGTCATTTCAGTGATGAAAGATACAACCTTTCCGAAGAACTCCTTCAACTATGAACCAAAAATTCCGAATAAGAATTGTCTCACAGGACTTTCGTCGAACACTTGTCAGACACAATTATTACGGCCCCTCCATTTACAAAACAACCGCCCACAAAGTGAAGGGTACGAAGAAATGAGTGAAGAAAGCCGACGATGAAAGATAAAATTGAGCCTTCACAATCAAAATCACGTCGAATTCAGCAAAGAAAATATGAGAACTTGCGAAACTACAAAGAGTGGGATTGGGTAAAGTGATGTACGCGAAAAGCACGAAGGTACCGGTTCGGGGAGCAATCACCGGACTTCAATCACCGGCGGGCGACAGGGTGGCGCTGCTCGCGGCGGCCGCCGACGGAGCTGTGACCGGCAGTTGGTGCACCAGAAATTCTAGAGCTGCCCGGCCCGGCCTAGGATTATAGGAAGAGGTTCAAGTCTTCATAAGTTCCAACAACAGAGAGTCCAATTTTAAAAATTTGTTATATTTTTAATTCATGGCTCTTGATTATAACAGTACGCATTTTCAAAGTTATTTTTTTAAATGATGGAAGAATTAGTTAAATGTATAGATTGCCATATGACACGTGTAAATAATGTCAATAAATATCATAATTTCTTTACAAAGCCACAAAAAAAAAAAGGAGAAGGAGATAATGACTAGAATTGGCAATTATCAAATGAATATGTTATTACACACATAATAAATATAATTTGAGTTCATTTTCTAAATTTCATCTTTCAAATAAAATACAAATATCTTGTCATAAATTTTTAACTGATCATATGTAAATTTATGTAGGAGACAATTGTTCTAATTTTACTATCTTCATTTGCTCAAAAATCCAAGAACAAGCACAGTCTCTATCGATGAAAAAGAAAAAACAATACATTTGGATACTTTTTTTTTTTTTTGGCTAAAGATACATTTTGGATACATTTATAGAGAGAAAATCCAAAAGTTTCAAATTTTACTTTTGTCGGTCTCCATCTTTGCTTACTTACAACAACCCATTTTTTAACCTATTTGTATTTACTTGGGTTGTATATGAGTTTGGTAAATTTAAGAAATGAGTAAAACATGATTTTTAACTTATAAAGCTTAGTCAAATGTGGGTATTAACCCAACTCATTTTTTATTCATTATCGGTTCGTGACCTGCAGCTTCCCAAGCATCATTTGCAAATGGCCCTCAAGTATATTAGTTTATATTTTATACTATATACATTTTTTATTTTTTATATGTAAAAGCAATAAAAAATAAAATTAAACAATGTAAAAATTGTTTTGAAACGTTTCCCCTGCCCATTGCCTTTCATTCGCCGTCGACCACCATTACTAGAGAAAAATAAGAATAAAAAAGAAAATAAAATTTAAAATAAATAATAATTTATAAAAAATAATAATAATAATTTTACTACTAAAAAATTATTTTATAAAAATAAAAAATAAAAAAATCAATTGCACAAAAGTATTTTAGCAATATCATTTTTCTTAATAAATAACAAGAAACAAATATTTCATAATTTGATTAAATATACAAGATTTAGGTAATACGAATTGTGTATGGATTGAGTATGAGTTGGGTCAAATATGGATCGGTCGAATATAGATTATTAAATTTGTATAGTATGAAAATGTATCCAAAAGGGTTAAATGGGTCAATATAGGTCGGACTATATTCCTCTCGACCCAAAGCGGACTCGACTCACCTGTTTGACACCTCTAACAACACCTAACAGACACTCACCAAAAGTAAATTGGCATGAACTTTAATGGGATGTTTTTGAAAAAAAAGTGTGGATTTAAAACTAAAGAAGAGATTATTTTCTATATAAAAAAAAATTAATATTCTTTAGGGGAGAAACTGATTTACTGATCACATAAATTTTCAAAAAGGGTGACACCACTTATCCCTTGTCAGATTTTAGCAATCACAACAGTGCAACCATTAACTAAAGAGCATTCTACATCACTGGACTGCCAAGTGTCAATGAACATTTGTCTGTGTTTGTTGCCAATTGTCGCTCAAACCACCACCAATCAACTGCCACTTGACAACCCACTAAGAAAAACACCTGCATAAGGTGAAGAGCTGGGATTTCTCGAATCTAAATTTGAATTGTTCGTAATCTTAATCACTGACTTAAGACTCGAATTGTTGATTCGGATCCGATTTAATTCTTGAAGCTAAGATTAGGCGGTCCCCAAGTTGAAGACATTGTCACTAGATAGAATAGGTATGAGTATTTGGCTCGACCAATCTAAAAAATTTCGTATCCCATTCAATTCATGAGTACGGAAAACCAAATTCGTAGTTATGTCTCCTCTTTCGGGAATCAAGTTCATGTCCCCAGCATCATCATGGTGGTTATAGATCATATTTTGATAAAAAAAATGTGAATTTTCATTACGACTAGGGGCTATGAATGATAGATCAAATTTACCTAAGCATAGATAGAGTGATGAACATATCACTCCAATCACCTTGAAAAGGCGAAATGACATAAATGATCCTTAATATTTGATCCAATGTGCAATATAGTTCATGAACTTTTAATTTATCTAATACGGTCCTTAAACTTTAATTCAATGTACAATGATGTTCTTGAACTTTTAATTTGATCAATATAGTCCATCAACTTTTAAAACATAGTACACGTTGAGTTAAAATTTAGGGATATATTGATCAAATTAAAAATTAAAAAATTATATTATATATTAAATTAAAATTTAAAACTTATTTGTGTCATTATTGTCGGAAACACAGAGGACCAATTCTTCTTTAAATTTTAATGCCGCTCGCACCTGAAACGATACTAGGCTGCAAAAATGTAGCCACTAATGGCCACGTGACATGCCTAGCACAAGCCACCACCACTACCCCCCCCACCAACTTCTACACGGACAAATACCCAAACACGAGGGAAAATACATCGTGTTGACGATTGACCCACCGCCACCTCTCTCTCTCTCTCTCTCTCTCTCTCTCTGCCCCCTTTTCGATACCAACAAGCCCCGGATTGTCGTGTTGTAGGTCCTGTAGTGGGGGTATTTAACAAAAAGCAAACAAACCCACCAACCCTCGTCGCCACCCACTGAATCCTGGCACTTGAAGAGCACTAAAAAACTCAAAAAGTTGCGTCCTTTGACGACGGTGAGCACCAAAAAAGCTCTGGCCTTTGTTGGGTTCGCGAGTAATGGCTTCGAGGTTGTTGTGGGCTTCGAGGGCTGCTTCTTGTCTCAGGATCTCTGTTTCCCACAGGGGATTCTCTACCGGTAAGACGAGAGGACAGTTTTGTCTTCTTTTAATCCTCTGTTGTTACGATGTTTCTGATCATGAGCTGATTCGTAGATCCGAAACGCGGCGGTTTCGATTGTGCGTGGCAGTGACGATCTTGGTTTCTCATGATATTGGGAATGATAGTGGTGCCTGTGGTTTTCTGTGAAAAAGGACCCATTTTGAGGAGGATTTCGTGTCGTGCTTGATTTGATTTGCTGTATTGTTGGGTTTGTTACACTGCCGAGACGTGTACAAATTCTGGATGGAATTTGTTTGGTTTTCTCAAATGTGATTCATATCAGTCCTATCGTGCTTATTCGCAAGGTGTACGGACAAGCAAACCTTTAGCAGATCTCAGTATTCGAAAGTGGTTTCGTTCAAACGACATTGGTCGAGTATGTTGCAAAGACGACATTTTTGGTGTTTGTTAATTGGGCTTAGAATTTCATCACTTTCTTTCAGCGAAAGTATTGACGAGAACACTAGTTAATTGTGATAGGCACTGTTTGATACTGGTGGGGTCGTCGATGGTTAATTACGTTAAGCAATGTTTGATCCTGGAGGTGGTTCTCAATGGACGGTAGTTATCAGACAATAATTTGCATAAGAAGATGATGTTGTTTTTGTGTATAGTAAAATTAATCCATCCGGTGGGCGATAAAATTGAAAAAAGGTGATAGTTGGCACGAACACAATGGCTATGGGATAAAACCATGGTTTAGATCGGGATCATCCCAAGGGTGATGATCAGCTGGTAGCCTACTGATGAGCAGTTTCATCTGATACAGATTTAGTCATGACTACATAGTAGTTGTGGATGTAGGTAAAATAGTTTTTTCACAAATGACGAGGTTGTTCTAGAACTGATTCATTTTAGAAGCGGCATAGTGCTTTCTATTATGTATGTTCAAGTGATCGAAAGATTAGAAAGGCTATTATGTTATTGTTACTCTTAGTAAAATGCCCTTTTCTTGCCAGTTGTTTATGCAATGGAGTGCAGGCTTTTCATACTATTGACTTGGCAACTTGCACAATGTGAATTTTCTTTTTGTCTTTTCGTAGACTATTTACATGCACCTGCCTTGACAAGTTTCAATTCAAATGGTTTTGGTCTGAAATTTTAACATCTTTTACGTGTATGCCAGGAGTGCTCGCACAAATTTGATACTCCAACATTTCGTAGCTTTCTATTTGCTGAATCCTTTTCTGCCCTATTTTCTATCCTGTTTTGCAATTTCCCACATCATTAAGATTTAAGGTCACAAGTGAGAGAAAGTGCAATTCATGTTTTGATCAACTTGTGGCAACAATGACAATCTTTGCTAGATTCTTCATGGTGGTTCTTAGCTTCCTAGTTCTTTCGCTCATACCTTTCTCTCGTACCACAGTTCTGAAAGATTTTAAGTATTGTGACTCCCATGAGTGGGTGAAAGTCGAAGGCAGTTCTGCGACAGTTGGCATTACTGATCACGCTCAAGATCATTTGGGTGATGTCGTGTATGTCGAATTACCAGAAGTCGGGACACCTGTGACCCAAGGCGAAGGTTTTGGTGCGGTTGAAAGTGTCAAGGCCACCAGCGATATAAACTCCCCTGTTTCAGGGAAAGTTGTTGAAGTCAATGAAGAACTCAACAATGCTCCTGGCTTGGTAAGTCTCCTATTGCTCTTCCACTACTTATGACACTCTAGATTTTCAAAACTTTCTTGTTCTTTTAAGATTGTATGCTAAGTGGACATAAAGGTTGAAATAAATTTAATTTCTCTCTGAGCTTCTATTTACTTTTTCTCTACATGTTTGTCTTGCGAGTCTACTTTTCTCTTTCTGTTTACTGCCTTGGACCTTTCTCATTAGTTATTCTGTAATCTGTAGATTAACTCAAGCCCATATGAGAAAGGATGGATCATAAAGGTTGAAATAAGCGATGCGGGCCAACTGAACAGCCTGATGGATGCTGACAAGTACTCCAAGTTCTGTGAAGAGGAGGATGCGAAGCACTGAGGGAATTCTTGACCCGAGTACCCTACTCATGTCAAATTCTGCAATGACTTGTTTTTCTCCCGACGCCTTTTCACTTCTTTCCTGACATTTATTTCTGAATGCATTTTGTCTCGAGTTTCTCTAATGCATCTGTTCTGAGTGATTGATTGGTATAATTTGGATTTCAATTTGGCTAAGCAGGTAGAGTCCATTCATTTCATGCTAAAAGTCTTGCTAACTGGGGAGAAAAATATCAGCTCTGACTTGTTTGAAATGTAGTACTATTGATATGAATCCCAAGCTTGTCACTAACATGATACTTCGCGGGTTCGAGAAATAACCACAGAAAGGATTGTATCTTTGATAAAAGAATCTCCATTGTGTTGATGCTGAAGACTTGATTTAGTTCTAAGAGGTCCTGGGAGCAAAATTGGCATGTGCATTGCTTCCTTTAAGGATGCACCTCAGTTGAGGAAGTATTCCATATCTAAGTTTCCAGCCCTGTCATTTCCGTAGTAGTTGTCGATTTTCTTAATCAAATCTGTATCGCTCTCAAATTGTGTTCTCGTGTTGTGTCAAGTATCCACAGCCCTACTGAGCGATCCCGATATAAGCATTGTAATGTTGTAGGTATATGAAATGGAACTTCTGTAGGTAAAACTTAATCAAGACCCCTTCCTTTATTGTTCAAATGCTTGTACAAGAGAGCTCAAAACTAATTGCATCCAAAAGGAACTTGCAGCAATCAGTGTAAGGGCAGTATCTCAGAATCCATTAACTGCAGCACCATTCATTGAGTTGAGAAACCATCCATCCGATACTGTCGCAAACTCAGCGAAGATGATGCCTGGTAAAATATGAACAGGTTCCTCCATGAGCAACAGGGAGATGCAGTTGAAGCAAACAGAGAAGTGACTAAGCATGGAGGATAACATGAACAAACCTTAGTGTTTCTTTTGTCGCTTTCCGGACTTTACAACGGATCGTAGGGAGGCTGAGGCGCTGATGAGCTTCGTAGCGATGACAACCAGAGAAGCCTGCAAAAGCGCGCACACAGAGAGCGGAATAATCTTTTCGCCCGAAAGAACAGTCCAGTGTTGTTTACGTATGCCAGTATGCCAAAGTGCGAGGATGATGAAAATTATCACGCACCGTAGTAAACTCCATCGACTTCGAGCACATCAATCTGCGATAAAATTCCATCGGAAACATTACAAAGTCAGTAAATGAAGGTGCTAAAAGCATGCCGGAGGGGCAGCCGACGGATATGCTAATGCAGCTACTTCTCCAAACACCTGAAAACTCCATAGTTAATCTGAGCTTCTACTTCTCTTTTGTTCTTCGGCATAAGAGCTTCTGTTTCAGTCAGAATGCTTCTGTACTGGTTTGGTTGGTCCAGGATCACACATGCTAAAACAGACAAGCACCAACTCCCCAGTTCGACTCCAGCCACATTGTGCACACACACACACACACACACACACATTGGATCGACGAAGTTCCACATGCTGTCTTAACCCTGATCAATCTTGTCTAATCTTTAAAAAAAGAATGGAGAACGAAGGGTTTGGACCATTTACGTACAGGGACTTGGAGACCGATCTCCCGGATACTGTCCATGAGGTCCTTCACCTTGACCGGATCGTTCGCCCTCGTTCGCATCAACGGCCTCCTGATCTTGTCCAGCGGCAGCTCCACGATCACCGGCCCTCCTCCTCCTTGGCCCTGGCTTTGACTCCGACCCGGAGCAGCCCCTTCAGAATCCCAGCACACCCACAAGAAAAGAAAGCAACTTTAGCAAATCTAATGCACAGACTCAATCAATAAAAGCCTCGTCCACAAGAGTCCGCAATCCGTCAGCAGAATCAGACGACGCCCGCCGAGAGGGGCGATGATTGGGAGATTCACCGTTCGATGAGGCGGAGACGGAAAGGCTCCTCCATCTGCCCGTCGTCGGGAGTTGCAGCACGAAGCTCGCCATTTCTCAGCTCCTCGAGCTCCTCGTTCGTCTGCTCAGCTCTGAACCGAACCTGACGTAGACGGCTCCGTACTTCGAGATATCTTAAGAGACGAGAGGACTGGGATCGAGCAAGCAAGACTTCGTGGAGGCCTCGAATTCTTTGAGGAAGTGGTCTCGGTTTGTGGACCGTCCAAGAGTCCACGTGCGTGATTGGGTCTTGTCACGTGCGCAATATGGGACTCGCTGGACTGTCCCGTGCGCGCACGTGAAAGTTGTGGACAAGTGGTCTTGTCCCGGGCGACAAACTCTCGACACGATATGAGAACACGACTTGAAATTGAAGTAGAATTTATCAAGTGAAATCCGAATTCGACTCGATACGATACTTGGCTAGTCACATGGGTCTAAATTTGATAGCTCTGAAATTGATCCTATATATAGTTACGATTATACTTATTCCATGTTTATAAGTAGCTGCATTCCTAGTTGGGTCTAGTCTCGGAGCCATGCTGATCTGGTCAAGACATAAATCGAAATCAGGCTAATTGATGAAACCTTTAGCGAGTTGAGCTCGAGCTTGGCACCAAGAAATCAAACTCTATCAAGCATGGGCTTTCCCTTGTTCTTTTTATGTGTTTGGGACGGATTGTGTAATCTAGAAAAAATTACAAATAAGGGTCTAAAATGTTATCATTTTGTCAAAATACTGCTGTATTTGATCGTCCGAATTTCTAGTCGGGATATGACTAAATAGGATAAGATAAAAAATCCAGGAATTTGATTCCGTCCGGTGAACTGCAAATTGAAAGTGTGATATCTTTATATCATATTCCGTCCATTATTTAATAGAAGCTGGATATTAATACAATGATTCTTGACTTGTACCATCCGAACGCTCTTCACCGGAGTCGACGCTGCCGATCTGCGGTCGCTTGTTGGATCAGAGCTCGAGAGGAACATCAAACACCACCAACATTCCTACATTTCAAACAGTTAATGGATCTAGTTATTGTTTATGGGAGTTCACACATTATAGGATTCACGATCTTAGTTACATCAAGCACCTCATCGAATTCGAGGCATGGGATCCATCCTTTCTTGTGCATATAGTTGATCTCTTTGGCAACATAATCATTCGATAGAGGAGGGAGGTAGGAAAGGGTCTCGAACTTCCTGTTGTTGATGGGATTCCACGTCTATGGAATGGAGCAGAGGCAACTGAACAGCAAAAAAGAACAAAAAAATGAAAAAAAAAGGAAACTGATGATTGAATTTCAGTGCAAATCCAGAACAGCTTTGGATCATTTGATTATCTGTGCAAACGTTGCCTTCGTGCTGCAAGTTTTAGAACCATTGGAGATAGTTCTTTGGCGCCATCCTACATAATCTTTCTCCGGGGAACAACTTAAATTGTTGTAGTTGCAAGCCAACATATCCTCATTTGACAACAGGAGCGGTAAAAGTCGATGGAGACACAAAGAAATGTTCGGTTTCATTTGAGGCCGAATATCATTCTAATGAAATGAGGTCCCTCCTTTATTACTCTACCAATGAAAAAAAAAAAAAAAATTTACCTGCCAGAGAAGTTGTCCATCACCGCCGAAGAGGTGAACTTCACAATTGGAGTAGTAGCCCGCCGCCAGAGAGGCTGTTGGGCATGGTGGAAAGGTGGATGGGGTGTGGCAGAGAGTTGGTGGCTTGAGCGATGAATAAGAGAAATTCTATCAGACTCTATCCCACCTCCCCCTATATACCCTCTATATATCTTCTTTTATTCTGTCCTGTACAACTATCAAACACATGATAGGATAAAACATATCATATCCTAAGTTCTATCTAGGTGACTAAACGCGACCTAAGAGCTTGAAGTGGTCCTTATTTCAAATAAGGACCCGAAGTGGCATGACAATTTCAAATAAGGATATGAAGTAGCCATAACTATTTCAAATAAGGGTTTGACTTCCCCAATCTACTTGTTGAAACCCTCAAATCATGAAGAAGATGACAAATCAAGGGCATTTTCGTCAAAATACAAATTTAACATAAGTTTCAATTAAATTAAATTAAAAAAGAAAAATTTAAAAAAGAAAAAAAAGAAATACAAGCGGGAGGGCAGCAAGTGACGAAAAAGAAAGAAAATAATAAAATAAATAAGAAGATAAATGACAAAAATACCCCTAATCAATAGGTAAGTCAAATCCCATTTTTGAGATTGATATGACAACTTTAGATTTTTATTTGAAATAATGAGGGTATTTCAGGCTCTTATTTGAAGCAAAATTTATTTCGGGTCCTTATTTGAAAAAATGGAAGCACTTCGAATCATTATTTGAAATTTTCCTTATAATCTATTCGAGCTAGTTAAAATTTGAGGGAATAAAGTGAGACAAATTTGTCTTCAGGCGGGGGGTGAAAATAAGAAGTAGAAGAAATTTCAAGGGGCCTAGAAAAAATCGACGACGATATCGGCCATTGCTAGTGAAGCGGCTGCAACAGTTACACCTCCGCGGTCTTGCACCCAACCCATCAATGGCTGCTCTGCTTCGGTACTCTCTCTCTCTCTCTCTCTCTCTACCCTTCAGTCTCGATTGCAGGTGACGAGAAAGCTCTTTTGTTCTCTGCTTCTGAATGCGATCGTTTCTCTGCAATTTTGTTCTTTTCTTTTCAGGAGTTGTGGAGCAGGTAGCGCCAAGGCATTTGCGATTCCTAGAATCTCCTCTCGAGCTCTCGCTTCTGTCAAATTCGTTCCTCCGCTTCGGTTTCAGTCCCGTCCCAGGTGCTTTCGTCCTTCTTATATCGGGCGCCGCAAGATTTTCTGCTGTTTCCCCTTGTTTCTTCGCTGTGTCGGAAGTGGCAAAAATGGCTTCTTTTTGAAAAGTTGGGGATGGAAGCATGATCATCCTTAGAAATCCATTTGAGTGGGTTGTTTTTCATATAGTTAGTGATAATTGGTTTTGGCAAGAAAACTTACAAGGCAAAGAAGATAGTCTTGTTGGTTCTGTAGAGCTTTACTGAAGAGGCATCTTGCTCTGTCCTGTACTGTGACTTCAAGAAATGTAGGTTATATACTTTATCTTGTGGGAATCCTGTCTTTGCTCAAGCTGTAGATTTTAGTCTCTTGCTTTTCCGGGCGTTGGAAAATTTGTTTCTTGCTACTGATGGAAATACCCTTGATGTCCCTCTCAAATTGTTTGTATTCCTAGATCTTTTTGTGTCAAAGCGACAAGCAGTGAAGAAGAGGCTGCCAAAGCTGCTGCTGCGGTTGCTGACACAGGAGCTCCGACCATGTATGATGTGTTCTATTCTGACTGATTTAAACTGGTTCATTTTGATATTTATGATAGTATTTTTGTGCATAATTTGAAATTGGATCCTGAGTTTGCCTCTTCCTTTCCTTTTCAGATTCGACAAGATCATAGCTAAGGAGATTCCATCAACCATTGTGTATGAGGATGAAAAGGTCCTAGCTTTTCGAGACATTAGTCCTCAGGCACCGGTTCATGTTCTAGTTATTCCAAAACTCAGAGATGGCCTTACGCATCTCGGAAAGGTTAGCTATGGTTCTGTTGTTTACCTATGGCTATCTCTGATGTTATCCGTACATATTAGGACGTGTGCCTACTTAGCTTACATGGACTTACAATATCCAACATAAGATGTATGGCAATCGCATCATTGAGTCATGTGACTTCATCAGCTATCAAGCTTTAGATTATTACCCCACTCTATCTAGCAGTGTTGAGAGTAATTAAGCCATGATTGAACTGGTTTTGTTCTGTGCCTATTCACCTTCTATAGGATCTATACCAACAGAATCAATCTCCGCAGCAGGCTGCCTCGTCTATCCTATGTTGAAAGATAACTAGGCTGGCAATGTTGTAAACTAATGCAGATTAATAATGTCTATGAGAACAATTACCATTCAGCACAATAATTGAAACATATGGCGAGACCCGTAGATATGCCTTTGATATGAATCATGATTCATTTCATCTCAAGAATAGCCCTGCCATCTCAAATGATATAAATTGCCTTCTAGCATCTCCCTCTCCCTCTCTAGACTGGGTTTTTTTGTATGTTAAAACACTTCGAGACGGAATCTACTTCACAACTCTCAGTGAATTCCCAAGATGACAAGAGTTACTTGCATATATGACTGCACTTAGCTGACATCGCCATGAAAAGAAGATGATCTCTGACATATTCCTACTGATTTTATTGTGAAATGAACGATCGGTCTACTCATTCATACGGTACCTTTCAAGAACATCAAAGATTGGAGATTTGAAATTTTCTCCTCTAAGAATCATCAAATTTCATGTTGAGAGGCTATATCTCTCCTTCCTGTCCTCTTATAACCCATTTATGCATGTAAAAGTCCAATTAAGACATTCCAATGGTGCAACCTGCTACTTAATAGCTGCCCAATACGTCCTACTTAGCTTAGTTTGTTGCTTTCTTTTGTTACTTTTTTTTTTTTTTTGGAGATTGTGAGGTTTTGATTTTCATTGCTTCTCTGCAGGCTGAAGAAAAGCATTCTGAGATACTGGGTTGGCTCCTCTATGCTGCCAAAGTGGTGGCTGAAAAAGAAGGCATTCTTGATGGATTTCGTGTTGTCATCAACAGTGGACCAACTGCCTGTAAGTTTTTCGGCATTCCTTTTCCTGCTGATTATCTCTTGCAACCTTAAGTTACTTGAGAAAGCATGTAAACCCTCTCTCTCTCTCTCAACAGGTCAATCTGTTTATCATCTTCACCTACATGTCCTGGGTGGTAGACAAATGAAGTGGCCTCCTGGTTGAAGTTGAACTAAGCCATATTAGTCATCACCATTCTGTGACCTATTGAGATGTATTCTCACGATAGTTCTGTTTCTTTTTCGCTCACTCATCATGTAACTATGCTTTTGAGGTTTTCCTTTGATCATCAAATCGTATAATGTCTGTCATGTTTATGGCCATCCGAGCAACATGTGGCTTATATATATGCTATAAAAGGATTGACAGTACTACAATCACCACGTTTTTATGGATATGACTAGCTGTCTCGTGTTAAGCTTTAGTTGTATCAGCTTAACAAAAGCATATGAATCATCATCTGATTGTGCTGCTATACGCGGACAAAATCCTTCTTTGGTTTTAAATGTAGGGTTGGTAAATCATTTTAGCTTCGTGTCACTTTGTATCAACTAAAACATCTTGATTTCTTTAGACCCAAAAAAAAAAAAAAATATTTCTTGATTTCTATTGTATATGCCATATAACTTGATTACGTTGAAATGTGTATATTTCTGTCAATTTTTGTCAACATATGAAGCTTGTGTGTCATGAGAAATTCAAATTCCCTCTATAATTCGTGTTTTATCTCGTAGCAAGCTCTGTCTGAATCCAGTCAAATCATTATTGAATGATTAGATGAAGCATAATAACCAAGGGAAAAATGAGACATTAGTCACGCTCCTAATACACATGAAAGAATAGATGCCGGACCAAGTGAAGGGCATTCTTCAAATTTTCATGGAAACTTGTACCAAGGTCAGTAGGTATAAGGAGAGTTTTCCCATAAGGTATATACTTCAAAGCCGTACGGACCTTAACTAGTGTGTAAGAGCAAGCAGCCTACAAAGATGTCAACTCAAGCATCCAACATATGAAAAAGAATAAGGTATATTCTCAGATCTTCTGTACAATGTACATTATGTGAAAAAAGTTACAGGCAGTAATCAATCTTTAACTTAACTTCCCTATTCTGCATCATCACAAGTCCAGAATCTATAATGATCTGCAACTGCTACCCTGCCTAACAAATCCTGAAAAAACCTCTGCCAAGGGGGTGGTGGAAAGGAGGGTGTCCATTGTAAATGGTGTACTAGCAAGAAAAGAGGATAAATTAAATGCACCGATGCTCCTCGATATTTCTAAACTCAACCTTGAAGGGTGTCCTACAGATCGTGGTATAGTTGCTGAATCCAACACGAGCTAATTCCAACACCAACTGGCCAGCACTCAAGCGATTTTAGTGGTCGGATATAAAAGTCGCAAATAAGGCTCGCGTCATAGAGTAGAAATGACCCCGGTCAGGTTCGAACACATACAGGAACAGTCTGGTTCACTCAATTCCCTCTTGACAATCCTCTTGTCACGGTTAACCATCAGTTTAATAAGGGGTAGCTTCTGCGAAATTTGCCGCCAAATTTCATTGACTGTTCCGTCTGGATCACCATACTCATAAAATCGCTTCACCTGGATAGATATGAATGAATTGGGAGAAAATCAGTGTAATCCGACTTTTCTCAGCTTTAAGCATTTAATGCTCTGTCACAAGTCACAATAATCAATGCAGCCAGAGCACATAGATAGAACAGGAGCACAAATTTTCCTAAATGCAAATCAAAGTGAGGGACGTCAGCAACAAAGCACGTGATAGAGCAACATAACCAGATCTAACAAAAGTGATGCCAAAAGTCACTGCTGAGGATGAGGCATAATCAGTTCTGTTCAACAGTGATTAAAATAACAAATTCACCATATAGCCTTGTCGAGGAAGTTACGCATGGCTACAACAGAAGAATCATGAAAAGTTACGGATTGTGCAAGTGGAGCGTACCTCTTTTATCTCTTTCTGATATTCCAGAATCCTTTCTTTCGGTACTTGTCTCAGAAGATTCACCAAAAACCCTCGCTTCAGAGAAGAGGCAGTATCTACAAATATTGCAATTTTCCGATAGTCTATGACATCTTCAAATGGCAACTCAATGCTGTCACTGACGATAACAGGGACACACAAGCTAACTATAGCATCAAACAGACGGCAGGCCGACGGGGTATCACCAGCAGGGTTGAGACAGAACTTGGATGTATGCATTCCCTGTGATGCTGCACGTCGACTCTCTCTAGACTGTGCACCATGTTTCATTACCACATCCTCTTCATCTTCAAGTATTTGAAACAGCAAATCACGAATTTTTCCTCCCTAAAAAACATGAAGAAATCAACAAAGGGTCCATAGATTTAAAAGATAGAAAGAACATACTAAGCTGATCCCAGTTAGTGGGAAAAGGTTGGGTTCGTTCTAATGAGTCAAATTGATTGTCATCAGGATGAATCTCAATATCCAAGTGATAAGGTGAAAACCACCAAATTAACTACACTTCGTGGATGTTGCTAGGGTGTTGTAGGTTAAGTATGTTCTTCGTATTCTAGACTTGGATGCTAAATGAATTTGGTAGCATGTGTTTACGGATTGTTCATTGTTGTAGAGCTACATAATATGTCTCAGAGATCAAGTTCCAAAAGGAACTGGAGGTAGCTTTTCAAAGGCTGCCATAGGGTGCTTGTATTATGAGGTGCACTAAGATGCTTGTCAATGCTGTAGGGAAGCTGAAGCACCTCTTTTGAAATCTGAAGCGGTGGTTGGGCAGCACTCTCAAACTCTCATCAAGTTTCTCTTAGAGGGGATCAAGGATAACTAGACAATTATGAAGCAGTCTTGAACTAGAAGGAGGTAAACCATTACAAGAGATAAGATTGATCAGAAAAGCATTGAGAAGAAACAATTGATCCAACCATTGGGAAGGACTCATAAGCCTCTCTAAAAGAATCCTTCAGCATGTAAATCCCACGAATTTACCAATTCGACGTGAAGGTGAAAGAGCCTAGACCATTCGAACTAAGAATAGAGAAATTCATCAGATCAATCAAAATATAAGAAATACAAACAAGTCAGCCTTTGTGTTTATGTATATCATTTAGTAATTGGAACAATAATGAGGGAAGGCAGAAGAAAACCTCAGGCACATGAATTTTTGTTTGGAAATCTAAAGTGAAAACTGAAACAATCCAGAGATTTGAAAAACCGAAAAACTGTCTATCACCCATGTTCTATAACAATCAATTCTTGTCAAGAGGAGAGTGGTATCACCATAAGTTATTTAGGGCATTGCGGCATTCAAACATGAGAGATGCAACTGAGCATAGTTGTTTAAAACTGCAAATACTCGCACCACAAAAGGTTTGGCAAGATGTTCACAAGGGATTGCACCCAATTAATTTAAGTACTGCAATGCTCCACTGATACAGAAGCTAAACTAACACTTAACATTCAACTAATAGCTCCAACATTGGATAATCAACTGAATACTAAAATTCCCTGTATCTAATTTGCTAACAAATCTTTAACATGTACTTTTAGCTAGCTTTGCTACCATATACAACAACATCAGCACCAACAGATTCTACTCGAGTATAATTCCTGAAGAGAATGTGCAGATTTTCAATTCTTGAATGGACAATCTAATTTTCACGAAATGACTAAACAACACATTCAATTGCGAAACCGATGGACAAAACTTCAAATTTACCTCTTTCCGGAAACGGTTTCCCATAAAGAACAACAAAGTCTTGCGTTTCTCAATCCCAATATCACCATTGTAAGTGTTTATGCGATGTGAATAAGGCAATATCACATCCTTCACCAATGAGGCCTGGTCCGGTTTCAACCTCCCAAAATCCGACACTAACAGAACTGCATTCTTAAAGCGATCCACAACCCGGTACAGCGCATTCGGGTCCTGAGCAATGATAACGTGATCCCACCCGTTGTTCCTCTTCCAATACGCCTGACCCTCCAACCACTTCACCAGCTCCTCCTGCATCTCCTCGTCGCTGTACACCGGATCCGTCCCCGGGGGCCGGCCCTGATTCACAATCAAGCTCAACGAAGAGAACACCGGCAGGTAGAATAGATCAGCCTCTTCGGGATCAGTCACCCGAGCGATTGGCGAGCCGGCCCGAGTCCTCTCAGACTCGGGTCGGTTCAGGTCCGCAAAGAGGTACCACTCCGCCATGTGCTGGTGCCCCGGGTACTTGAGGGCGGACGCGTCAGCGACGGGGGCTCCACCGCGCGCGGCCGAGTGCTCCCGGATGACGCCATAGGTGAACCTCTCGGGGAGCTCGTACATGAAGACATTGACGGGGAAAGGCGGCGACTTTCCGGGGTAATCCGAGGGGTTTTCTCGGGAAAGATGGTGAGCTCCGAACCAGGGGTCGACTTTGGGATCTGGGTTGAGGAAGGAAGTGAAGAAGGCGTAGAGAGCGAGGAGGAGGACGACGAAGACCAGGGCTTGCTTGAGGAGAGACGACTTGCGAGCCATGAGGATCAAAAGGGAGGATTGATGGTGATTTGGGGACGAGATTGGGATCGCATTGGCGGGAGGTGAAGTGGGTTTGGGTTTTCTTGATTTCGCGGATCGTTCGCTCATCGGCTCAGCAGCAGAAACGCATCATGGGATTTGCAGAGACAGACAGACGGACAGACACCACCATACGAAGAAGAAGAAGAAGAAGAAGATGGAGTGTCGTTGGCATTTGTCTTGTCTTATATACGTTGGGAAGAACGTTCATTGGGAATGTTGTGAAAATAAAAATGGCATTTTGATCTTTTCCGTATGTTCTTTTTTCTGCATGCATCAGTCGGTCGGACGATTCTAACATTGTCATTGGCATAGCCGAATTGAAATTGTATAATTAGAAAAAATCATCATCCCATGACCTACGACCTGGATAAATAACCATGTATCGATATCATTATTCATTAGTGAACATCAACATACATCAACATCATCTTAATCCCAAATTAATTGGGATCAGCGATCGATAAACCGAAAAATAAATAAAATAAAAGCAAGATCGATGGAGGGAAAAACATTAATTATATAAAAATAAAAAATATATAAATATGTAAAAGAAAAAAAAAGACTAAAAAGGACAGTCTAAGACATAAGAATTCTGCTCATTCACAATGTTAATAGTTTTTCTTCACTCCGTCCTAAAACAAATTACACGTTAATCTATTTCTCACTTCATTAAATCTTGTTTTACTACTTTTCCCAAGTAAATTTCAGTTGACCTCTTCCTTTCTTCATGTCATGCTCTTGATAACAAATTTCAATTCTTACCGGAACATCTAGAGATCTTCGAAAAATATGCCCAAACCATCTCAATTTATGTTTTCTCATCTTTTTTG
The DNA here is from genome assembly GCF_020921035.1 of Rhodamnia argentea. Classification (NCBI taxonomy): domain Eukaryota; kingdom Viridiplantae; phylum Streptophyta; class Magnoliopsida; order Myrtales; family Myrtaceae; genus Rhodamnia; species Rhodamnia argentea. The sequence continues at coordinate 2,280,234 of NC_063152.1, read as the reverse complement.
TCACCGGTACTACTCCAACTTTTCGTCCAATATCTTCATATTTTTTTTAAAAAAAATTATATTATACATATAAAACATTAATAACGAAATTAAATTATTAATAACGATTCAAATAGATAAATTTCTTTTAAGTCATTAACTACAGTGATAGAATTAACTTTCTATTATGACTTGCTTGCTTAGATTGCACATGAAATGTTGTTTTCCATTTAACCGCTTTTGTTTGAAACCTAACAATTGCAAGATCATGGGGAGTTGACTAAAAGGCAAAGCAAACTACAGGGGTTGACCGACATGAATCTGTAAGTTCAGTGGCAAAATGCAATCAATGCCATTCTCTCCTCGCCTCTCGTTTCCTGTCTCCTTTTCGCCGTCTTGTTCCTCGTTGCCAAAACGGAACAGGCGAATTTGATTGTCAGCCAAGGGAGGATCCTTCATTCCTACCAAAACCACCACCCGGAAAAACATCATAGTCCACTCCTAGATTGTGTTCTTTTCAAGGGCCATCTCTCAAGAAGGAACGAAGAAGTGTCAGCTTAAACAAATGCCAAGCACTTGCAGTTGCTGTCTCCATCACAAGCTGATAAAACTCCGAAGTCAAAAGCTCCGGGAGGGAAGACCTGTCAGGTTGTTAGTTGTCCACTGGTAGTTAGGAGTACTGTTGTGACAGTTTGATCAAATGCAAGATGCATTTGCTTGATTCACTGGAGGTTTCGATGTGGGTTCGTGTTGAAGAGCCCAGCATCGCACGCACAAGATCATTCTGAGAGATCAGGTCACATATCTTCTTCTCTCCCAATTCTCCTCCTCTGTTCGTCCACTGTTGTGTGCTTTACGTCTGGAGGATCTGCGAATCCCTCCTTCCTATACGAAAATGCAGGGACTAATACTGTGAAGGAGGTTGGTCAGGGATCAAACTGGTTGAAAGAGGACAGAGCATGACCATGTCTCCATGGCAGATATTACTATTCTAAGTAGCGATATTGGAAAGCTCAACCACAACTGGAACGATGGATGCACGTATGTTTGCGAGTATGCTCACTTGGGCAAGATCTGTTGGACATCATTGGCGGTGGTAACACTAAACATCAAGCTGACAACGACGAGGCTGAGAAGCGGAAAGTTAAAGCTGACAATTTTGATGACGAGTTACCGCTTAGCAACAAGATGCAAAAGTACAGAACGACGCATGGGAACACCCTCACAGACCTCATCGCTACATTGTGCACACGAATGATGCAAAACTTGTGATTTTCTGAAGAACCGAAGGATATCAAGGATTTAGGTTTGTAACTTTTCTGCAGAGATTTTCAACCTGTGCAGTAAACTAACTTGCAGTCATAGAGATGGGTATGACCTCATTCGTCATTCTTTGAAGCTTCGCACCATCTTTGCGAAGAGGAGCGCAAGCGTGTCCTATGCATCCTTCGGTGTTTTCGCATCCTCTATGTCATGCCATAGCTTGTCCTCCGATTGTTACCACCAACATTCATAGCTTTTTCGGCTTTAACCACTACTTGAACTTGTAGTGATTAGTTGGAGATGAAGGGTAACTACTTCCGACAATGTCCTAGATGTTGCAGAGCAAGTATAACCGTAAACTGATGCTCCAACTGGTGCACTGGTTATGGCGGCGATTCTTTGAAGCTTCGCACCATCTAGATTGTTACCACCAACATTCATATTTTTCAGGTACCGCATGGCGGGAATTGTTCGTGTTGATTATATAGTTCGACTGCAGAAATTGAAAGCCTTGATAGCTCTGGTGCAGTCTTCTCAGGGAAACATGCTTCAAAGGAGAGGCTGCTCATGGTCGGACGAGAGTAGTATTAGTTTAGACTATGAGTACTCCATAACCTACTCCAAAGACAACCTGGGCTTGCATTCCTGTGACATTCTTGATAGGAGAGTGGTCGAAGTCCAATACGTTTGCAGGTCGAGCTCTCCACAAGTTCTGGTACCTGGCCACGAGACGACCGCAGGATCAGAAAGATGAAGTTCCACGGTTTTGCAACTAAACGGAGACTCGATCTTAACAAAGAAAAAGAGAACCAGAAGCTGGCGGTCCATTCTGAGACGTCTTGGAGGAGCCAGGTTTCCAGCCAAATGCAATGAGTTATTGTCATTTTCATCTTTGTAAGCTGCAATCATATCTTTATGAGGACGACTGTCATATATTAGTCTAAAGATCTTCTCGTGACGATGTGCAACTGCGACGTGAAATATACTCTGCTTCACATCATCGACTTTCCAAAGAAGTTCAGGATGGAGACGGATCAGCACAGTTAAGAAGCCGTAGTTTCCTAACTCTGCAGCAGTTAACAACAGTCGCGACGGTTCCCTGAGAAGTTGTCCGATGCCTCCATCATTGAGCTTAGAAACCTCTCTCCATATAAGCTCCAACAGCTTAACTGCCGGCATATGCTCCCATTTCATATCGCGCATCTCCCCGTGTACCTGCAACTGTATTTTCTGTCAGCCCAATTTGTGAAGGAGCTGTGGATGAACTTTGGTTTGGAATAACTACAACTTAAAATGTTAAAAGCTTCCTCCACAGCATTCCTGAACTGATGTCAACTGCATCTTAAGGTAAATCCATAAACAAGAAATGAACATGATATCAACACACTGAGCAATCTGAGAACCTCAACAACCATAGCCAAAAGATGATGGCTATGATAGTGGTACCTACATAAAAAGCACCTCAGCCGCATCGCTAGCTGACTCCCACTCGAGAATGCCAAGGGCATCCACGCAAGCTCATGGAGAGCCGTTTCTCCATTTCGCATCCGAGCCAAAGCTAAATTGGGATGTTGACTAATCAGTCTCAAAGCCACATCCGGCAAAAGGGAATAACAGTTAACAATAATAATGAAAAAACTTTGTCCATAAATAAACTAGCTACGGATTCTTTCTTGGGTGCGCAGAAAAGAGAACAGAAAAAAGACAGTTTTGTTTTCAGAAATATATATAGATTTTGGTCTGATTTGAGCTGACAATAGAAGTAGTATCCATGGTACGTTCATATTAGATCTATAGTGGATGCACTAACCAAAGAGATTGGAACTGATGGTGGCAACAAGGATGTCAATGCGATCCAAGTCAGTTAGATATCTGTCATCCGTGACTGACAACAGATACCGCACCATGCCTTGTTTCCCAAACCGGGCTGCAATGCACAAGGGGGTTGCCTTATTGCTGCCCCGAATCATCGGAAGCCAAGGATTCTTATCGACCATCGCCGTGGCTATCTCTCTAACTCCAGATGCAGCAGCGAAGCAGAGAGCGGTGTTCCCAACCTTGTTCCGCATTTCCAAGTCATCAGGCGTCATCATCTTCACCAGTTCCTCAACGAATTCCCTGGGTCCCACGTCTGCCGCAATATGGAGAGCGGTCTCCATTCTTCCCGTGATCCTGGCACGTACTGCTGATGGATTGCCATACAGGAATTCCTTTCCTGCTTTCCAGTCGCCTCTCAGTGCCGCACCAAGCAATGCCATGAACTCTGTCAATTATATACAATTGAGGGTCAGCAGGAGAGGAGGACAGAGGACAAAGTGACCAGGACGGCGCATCATATTTTTCAGATACCGTGTGGGAATTGGTTGTCTACGGAAACTTCCAGTGCACAGAAACATGCTTGATACGTTTCTACAGAAAGCTCCGGTGCAGGGAAACATGCTTCAACGGAGAGGCTGCTCATGGACGGACGAGGAGAAATCTTGCCGCTCATTATGTTCTCTGAAGTCTACAATGTTTAACACTTTTGTAAGCAGAATTCACTTACTAACAATAGTCATGCAATGTATTTGACAACACGTTTCATGAGCCTGGGGCTTGGCGTTTCCTCAACATTAAGAAGAAGCAACACTTACATAATTAGCAGGCGCGGAAGTCTGTCAAGGACTAAATCCCTGAACTGGAAGATTACAAATTTCCATCATTCATTAGCAGGGGTGATATAATTAAAGATCATATCGGAACGAGAATAGTAATAGTTTAGACTGTAGGTACTGCAAGATGTATGTGAACTAATTCAACCTTCACCCCAATGAGGGATGGTTTCCTTGATCGGTCCAATTTAAAAAAAATTAGGGGAAAGAGTTCGTTCTCTTCACAAACCTACGCCAAAGTGGATCTTGGCTCATATTCCTGCGACGTTCTCAACTAGAAAAGTGTTTGAATTCTAATACGTTTGCAGGTCGAGTTCTCCGACGAATTCTGGTTCCAGGCCACAAGGCATGAACAACGGGATCAGAAAGATGAAGTTCCACAGTGGTTCAACAAGAATTTCAAGGGAAGAAAGTACATATAACTAACGGAGACTTGATTTGAACGAAGAAAAAGAGAACCAGAAGCTGCACTTCAGCTAAAAATACTTATACTGTGAAGGAACTACCAAGCATGCCCTCATTAGCTGAATGTCCTGAAGGCTCACAAAGTTCTTACCATTTAGAAGACGTGAAGATAAGTGCCAACGATTACGATTAGCATTAAATTGGCAAAATGTTGTGATCAAAATGGACAAGAAAAACTCTCCAAGCAAAAATTCTAACTTTAATAGTCCAAATTTACTCATGAACTCGTTTGATTTATCCAGATGACAGCATTGGAGAAACCGTAAAAAGCTTCGTTTCTTTCATCATACATAGCTAGTCTAGGATACAATCCAAACATAGATACTGTATCAAGAGTTATATACAAAAAAATATCACTATGTTCCCCGGTTTGGAGGGACTTGCACGTGTAGTATTTCATAAAAGAAATGACCTGATGTAAGTAACAAAAAATATGGGATTCCCAATGTTATTAATAGAAGGCAGGACGCAAAGTATCAAGGAATTACACGTGAATGTACAAAAAGAACTCGTTTGTGTGAATCAAACTCCATATTGCTTTCACAAGAATCACAAACACATGTGAACAACTTGATATTCTTGCAGCATCTATAGCCAGACAATTCAAGAATAGTGTCATTTCGAAAGTGAGGGAAAAATGGCTATTGAATTAACGGAATATATAGCTACAAAAAAGGATTTAAATTCACATTGCAAATCATGTCGACTAGAAAAAGAAATTGCACGTGTCGAATGGATCAGAGAAGGCACAGTTCCTCCGCGAACCGTTCAACCAAAAATTAATTATCGTTCCAATGTGTCGCCACCCTCACAACTGGCATGTCGTTGGATAACGGGTTGGAGGTATTGTCGAGTTGGGGCCCAAGGGTCCTCAATCGATGCAAGTTTTCCCAAATCCTTACCTTGTCACCACTCATCGAACTTGAACTCGAATGCATCCTAAGGGTCTGCATGATAACACTTCTACTTCTCAATTTCTCTGCCATAAGTCAATCTGGCAGAGAAATCCTTTTGGTAAAACACTTCCCAAAGTAGAAATTCGTTTCATAAAAAAATTGACTTATAGTAGGATTTTTCACTTATGATAGGATTTCTTACCAATTTTGAGAAGTAAAAAATTTTAACTTCTCGGCTCCGGAATCACTTTTTGAACCACACCCGCCTCCGCCGATCGCCGCCACCACCGACCACTGCCCGCATTGTCGCCATCACCCGCCCTCTCGCCCCATGCTGCCGTCGCCGCCGGCCCTCCCGTCGCCACTGCCGCCGGCCCTCCCGTCGCCACCGCCGCCCTCCGCCAACCATCGCTGCCGTCCTTTGCCACCGACCGTCGTTGCCTACGGACCACCGCTGCCAACCGCCGCCCATCGCCGCCACCTGCCCATCAACCACCGACGATCGTCGCCTGCCGACAATCGCCGTCGAAGATTTTGTTAATAATGTTTCAAAAGTAGAAGTTTTCGGTCGTCACCAAACGAATTTCTTTGATCAAAAGTTAATCTAGAGCAAAAGTAGAAAAATCAACTTCTACTTTTAAGGAGAAGTAGAGAAGTCAACTTCCGGTCATAAGTTAATTTTTGGTAGAAAAGTGTTATCATGCGCGCCCTAAGAGATTCCGGTGATGGGTCGGGGATTCGAGTGACGGGGCGATTCCAGTGACGAGGAGACTCTTGGAATCTAGGCGATCGACAAGACTCTTTTTTTTTTTTATTCTCTTTTCGACTCCTCCATAAAAGAGGGATCTTTTCTATTTTCCCTTGCTTTGTGCCACTTGCCCTTTTCACTCCGTGGAAGAGATGAGAGGTTAAAAAAGGTGGAGGTTCTTTTAGTCTTGTATTAATATAAAACTTCAAACTTATACATCTATGATAAATTTACTCTAAATTATTTTTTTAATTATGAAAAGCTTCAAACGGATACATTCGTGATAAATTTACCCTAAACCGATACATACGTGATAAATTTACCCTCCGTAAATTTTCGTTAAATCTAACCGTTAAAATGCTAAGTTGATTGGTGTACGAGCTTAAGATTTTTGCCTTCTGTTTGTTTCAGGTGTATCGGTTTGAAATTTTTCGTGGCATTAACCTAATTTAACCGATGGTAAATTTGTTACGGGTGTACCGATTTGAAATTTTTTGTGGTTAAAAAAATTAGTTTAAGACAAATTTGTCACAAGTGTACCAGTTTAGTATTTTTTGTGGTCAAAAAAGTAAATTGGGGTAAATTTGTCACAATTGTACATATTTTGGGTTTTTCGTAGTCAAAAAAATAATTTTGGATAAATTTATCACGGGTATACCAGTTTGGGATTTTTCATAATATTAATCTATTATTCTTTAGGGTTTTTACGTGATCGCGCCAGGTGTCGCGATCTTGAAGTGTGCGAGCCTAAGCAATGCCAATTTTACTGTGCCAAATATTTTCTTCTAAATGGTTAAAACTTCGTAGGTTGAAATTATTTTAATCCAATTCGAGGTTTTTTTAAACTCATTGTCCCCCAACTGAATATCTAGAGTGAAAAATTTAGATACTAATAAACATCTAATGCATCGTCAAATGTTAAATTCTCTGATTTGACCGAAGAGTCAATCGTCTGCGAAAATTCGAAACCTAAAGGCCTAATCCTACACGCCTGTGCTAAAAATGTCACTTTGTAACAATGTTTTTTTTTTTTTTTATAGTTTTATATAGAGTTTATCAGTTCAAGTTTTGATCCAAAAAAAAAAAAAAAAAATCAAATGTTGGTTTATTGAAAAACTGATGCCTAATTACTAATCAAATGCAATGCTCTTTCATTTCTACATGCAATTGAAATACTAAGGACACTTCGCCAACTTTTTTTTTTTCCCTGTCGAGACTCGCTGCCGCTAGGGATCTCGAATTCGAACTATCTATGGAATAATAGGTATCAAAATTTGGGAGTTAGGGGAATAAAAGAGTACTTTCCTCGTCTTTACTCTTTATCCATTTATAACAATAAAAATACTTCTTCTTTTCATGTTTTCCCTCTTAATAAAAGACAGGGAGTTCAAGAGGGAGCTGAACAAAAATTTGGTCAATGATTTCATGTCATCGCAACGCTTAGTGAGTTTAAATATGACTTCCAAGAGATTAAACGGGGAAAATCCACCGTAAGTCTGGAAATTCGACGTGGCATTATTTGTTCTTTCAAATGTCTCGGAGTGTAGATTTGTGCTTTCCAGGAGATTAAAGGGGGAAATTCCACCGGAAGTCAGGCAAAATCTACTGACATTTTCAACTGCTGGTGAGGAGATCAAACTTTACTTATGTTCTTCTTTTGACCCTCCAAATGGTCTGTGAGCACCAAAATCTAGCACAAAGCTCGGTTCTTGTTAGTGGAGGATCTGGAGCAAGCTCCCAGCATGGCTCCCGGCATGGATGGCTACTATACTAGCATACCAGGTAGTCGCTGAAATAAGTCGTCTTGGGATCTACATTCCCCAGCTATTGCCTCTAAGTTCCCTCTGAATGTTTTTCTTCCCCAGAGAGAGAGAGAATACAGAGAAAACTTACGGGGACATCCTTCTCCTACACCGGAGAGTTCCTTCCCCGGTCTCTTTTTAAGCCTTTTAAGATCTTGCCCAGGACCTAGGCAACTTATAAGAGAGGATCATAAAGTTGTTGTTAAACAAGCCAGTTTCCTCGGAGGAAAATTTCGAAAATTAGAAAATGCAATCTCAATCTCTTTACAGCAAAATAAATCCACGAACAGTGGCGATGCGCCAAATCATCTCAGCAATCAGAATAGATTCTTCCAAGCATGTGGAAAAAGAACCCAAAAAGGCATAGTCACTCATTCAAGCCACGTCTACTTTTAGGACAATAGTGTAGACCCTTGAAAATTGAGAAAGGACCATTACAAGTGATAATTTTTCGTGCAACGCTCACTTCAGTGTCAATTTTTTATTTTTTATGAACTCTTACAGCATCGGGGGAGCTCCATATGTCGATAACCCACGTGAGCTTCACCGAGTTTCGTCTCTTTTTTGACACTCTGTGCTTCATCAATGGAGGTTAGCTGGAACATTGGAGTTCATCTTCCTTAAATTGAAAAAAAAAAGCGAGTGGAAAAATCGAAGGAAAAAAGAAGAAATCAAGAGCAAAGCAATTGTTTTTCTAGTTTCCTTGCGAGCCACGTCGGACATTTAACGTTAAAAATAATGCCACGTCAGATTTTCCAGCCACCCAAATCATCCATGGCATTGAAGTGGTCAATTTTTTCGAAGAAGTGGCACTCAGTGATCGACTAAAGTGAAACCGTACTAAAGTTATGCCACTTGCGTCGTCCTTTGCTCTTCACCGTCACAATTTATGTGATTCAGCCGGTGTGACTAGCATCCACACGAGGAGTAAACAGTCCTTCGGCCGAGCCATTCGCTCGGTAGATCTATCAGCCTTTCCAAGGTGATCCATCAGGCGGTCCTTTGGCCAAATCCTTCAGCCTGCATCTGTCTCCATGACACCAGTAAAAGCTACCCAACATAAGATATCCAATCTGATCAAGGTAATGCACCTGTTCAGGATACCAGCCTAGAGCAATTTACACGGGAAGGTTCCTGAACAAGGAATTCTACCGGTCCGAAGATGATTCAAGCAATTTATGGAACACCCCACGTAAGATGATGCGGATAGCCAGCCCGGATTTAACAAGCTCAGACAAGGGCCATAAGAAGAAAAAGGATATACAATCAGCTAGCATCTTTGCTCTAAACTCTTGATGCTCAATAGTGTTCTTTCTATCTAGTCCACAAATTCATTATTCTCATGCTGCTATAGCTTTCTGACAGATTCGACAGGAAAAACAACATTGATTTACTCATGGGAGCGAAGGTAATGAATTTGATAACTGGTAAAAGTGTTCAGCAAGTTATTTTACAATAGAAACAGCACATTCCACTGAAAGAACTGCCAGTACATGGCAGTGTTGACCATAGATTCCCCCCCATCTCCCCCCAAAACACCAGGTGAGGCCGGAGCTCACCTGGGTTGTGCAACCAGACAAGCGTCCTCGTTGCCACAGCCTCACTGGGGACGAGCTCCTCAGGCGTGCACTATTGGCTGGGCCCTGGAGAGATGGTGCTGGTACCGGAGGTCGTCATCATGATTTGGGCAGCAATGTGGAGATTGAAGTTTATCTTTGGCCACATGGTTGTTGAAGTTGAAGGTGGAGAATTGAGAGATATGGGGCATCGAAGCATTACGGTACAGATGTTCCGGACGATTCCCATGACTGGCCTTTCAACGAAAATGACTCAATTTGACTTGATATCGAGACAAATCGTTCATGCTTCACTTTGATAAAGCTATTCTCTGGTTCTCAATGCAAGCTTTATGATGAACTAACAAAGGGTGATTGTGGCTTCTCTTGCGAATAGGCCAGTTCCATAAGAAGAACGTAGCATATCAGCCAAAAGGGGAAAATGAAGAAAGGCAAATAAGGTAATCGGTATGCACGAAGCTAAGGCAATCGGTACAAGAATCCACGCCAATCGGCATCCAAGTACTATGAAAAAGGTAGCGCTAAATGCAATAAGCATGGATGCTATAGAAAGAAACAGGGTGGTAAGGCCGATGATTAGTCTTTTCGGTAAGGATTCGAGAAAATCTTCCTCAGCATAGCGCGAGGTGAGGATGGACAAGAACATGAGTATGGATGTGACCGAAGAGAACAGCGCGAATGCATCTGATATGGCGAAGGTTATGAAGGCATTTGATCCCAATAAAATAGGTAAGCCCTTGTTGTCTGTTCCTCCTGGAACTGTGAAGATAGCGGCGAACATCACAGTGGTGATTAGCGTGGAAACAAGCATGCAGGATGAAGCGGTGCTTTTCATCCAGTCCTCTCCTTCTTTGACCAGAGCCCTGTGCTCTTCCGTGAATAACATTCTCGGTGTTCGGCCGTTTTTGTCCCTCATCTGCTTTGATAAAGGGTGTACAGTTTTCTCCACTTCCTAGAATTGAGGCACAGAAGAAAAAACTGTCACATACCCAGTTAAGAACTCCTCCCGTGTTATGTTCCTGTTCGTAGATTAGATTGGATGGGTCCTGCTTCAATATTTCAAGATGAGGACCAACCACTACTAATCTAAAAGAAAAATGTCAGAGCAATTACAGCAACTATCTAATTGAAACGAATACTCGACATGTTCAAAACAGGACAGTATGGCGGCAACAACAAGACATGAGACAATCTGAATCCTAGAAATCACATTCTCTCAAGGAAATAGCCGAGAGCTGAGATAAAGAGTGACAATACCTTGAACCATAGAAGTTCCCGCTGCATCTGAAGAGCTGCCCCAGACACGCTGTTAAGTTGGTCCAGAGGTGCCATCTTTCCCGCCAAATGCAACAAGTTGTGATCGTTGGTGGGGTCTTTGTAGGTAGTGATCATATCTTTATGCGCCCCAAGATCATGAATGAGGCCAAATATCTTTTCTCGGCGGTACATAACCACAACGTGGAAAATGTTACGGCTTTGCTCATCAACTTTCCATATCAAATCAGGATTAGAGCGAACAAGCTCAGTCACAAGCTCGACTATGCCGAACCCTGCTGCAACGAGCAACGGCTGCGAGGGATGTGTTAAAAGATCCGCAATTGTGGAGTCCTCCAGTGATGAAACCTGCTCGCACAACAGTTTCACCAACTGTAGCGCTTGCATATGCATAGTCTTTTTCTCATGAACTGCCTTGATTCCAGGCACTATAAATTGAATTCAATAAGAAAAATGAACTTTTTCCAGGGAAAACAGCAACAATGTTCTTGTGCCACCTACCTATTAACTCCACCACACACCAAAGCTTCTCGAGTAAGTAGAGAGACACTGCACAAGTTTCACAAAGAAATAGACTCGTCATGACCTCAGCTGAACCTGCTGCCTCTTAGACGATTTTTGCTAGCCGTCATAATTTTCTCGTGTGGATTAGCATGCCTTGTAGACAAAAGGTTGATGACAAACCTTGATTTGTGTGGCTAATGTCGCTCATGACGAGTCCTGAAGGGAACCCCACCTTATATTTTTCTTCCACGCGAATCACTGAGAGGACATTAGACCAACATCATTTTAGGGAGGTCAAAAAGGCAAAGTTCATGAAAGTACAGCCATCTCCTAATCTAAAAGGCAAACATCGGACACACACACACAGAAAATATGTACATATATGTTGGAGAATAATATATATGAAAATTTCAGAGCAATTCGATGCCTACATGGATAAAGTATCCTCTGCCAGGATTCCAATGAGCTTGTGCTGGCAAACGCCGAAGGCTTCTGAGCTAAAATATGCAATGCAGTCATTCCATTATGATCTCGAAGAGTAGCTAATTCTGGTTTTCTCCAAAGTATGGTAAGAGCTAGGTCTGTGAGTATTGATAGGACAGATGTTATTCCAAAAATTTATATCCAAGCAATGCTCGAGCGTGAATCAATTGAATTTTCCTCACCAAACAAATCATTGTTGATTGTAGCAAGGAGTACCGTCACGTAGTCCTCTTCAGTTAGATGCTCATCATCTGTCACTCTGAACAAATAGGAAACCATGTCCCTGTGTCCAAACAATGCAGCAAAATAAAGAGGTGTCATTCCCTTATGGCCCCTCATCCCAGGTAAGTCCCTATTCTTATTGACCATTGTCTCCGCGATTTTGGCAACACCAGATGCGGCAGCATGACAAAGAGCCGTATTATTTCTCTTGTTCCGCAATGCTAAACATGCGGGGCTCATCATCTTGACCACTTCCTCTACGAAATTGGTGTGTTTGGCCCCGGCAGCAATGTGAAGAACCGTGTCCATTTCCTTCGTGATCCTGACATTTATAGCCCCGGGATGTGATCGTAAGAACTTCTCTGCACTTTCCCAATGGACTTTCATTGCAGCATTATACAAAGGCGTGTATGTTCTCTGGGAGAAAATTTTCTGTCATTAAGCGCTTCAGATGTTATGCGATGGCTTCTGAGAGTTCTAAAGAGCAAAGAGACTGAATTTGCCTGAGCCCAGAGAAAAAGGCTGAAAGAAATGTGCCAAATGATGCTATCGTCAATCGAAACACAGTCGAGTATGGTTCTCTAGTTCCTGAAGTATAACACGCTTCGAGATACCATTCAAACTAGTCGCATGCTGGTCTTCCAGTTAATAATAAAAGGCATAACAACATCGAATAATCAGCGGCATAGCTCTACAAGACAACTAGACCACTTAAAAGTGCAGAAAACTAACTAATGTAGGAGGACTAAGAGCAGTGTACGGCCAGGATGGACAAGACTAGATTAATGCTTGAACCTACTTACTCAATTGCAACTTTAGAAAGAAAAAAGGGAGACTTTAACATTTGAGAGATCATGTTATCAAAGTTAGTGCACTTCCTAAATAGCTTAAAGCACTGAAATATCGGATAATTACCCGCGTCTAATAACTTAAACATCCGTTCGCATTGATTAGCGACAGTCCGCAAAAGAGAGATCTTCTCCAATCTTATATCCTGTCCTCTCCCTCCACTTCCATCAATTCAAACACAAGGGAGTATCGGAGAAATTATGATCAAGTCGTTACCAAAGTGGGGAAACGAAGGAATTGGCGGGAGAGGAGCCGAAACCGGCTTATCGGGCGCAGCTGCTTCATTCAATTTGCTGCTAGACGGCAGCACATGGTGATGAGGAGGAGAAGCAGAAGATGATGGTGGCGGTGGTGCATGGTGGGGTTGAAGCTGAAGGGATTTATCGGAACCGAATCGAACGATCACACGGAGAATCGAGAAAAATTGGAAAGGCGTACGAGATTACCCGGGTTCACCCCAAGTTTAGGGCTACGTCCCGCAAAGAGATTTCACTATATTTTTCGGTTTACAGCCAATTCGTAAATTACAATGATAAAACCGAGCAAAATATATATGCCCAAAAACGGGCTAAAAAACCTAAATCTCTTAATCCCAACCATACGGGCCAGCTTCAATAAAAGCCCAAACCCGTAGAGGTTTCGGGGGCGCTGCCCCCGAACTCCCCCCCGCTCACCGGCGAGCGGGGCAGCCGTTTGCTGACCGGGTAGCAAAACCCCCGTCCGGAGGCGCCGCCTCTGAACCCCCGCCCGCCGACCGGGCGGTGGGACACCCGTGTCGGGGGCGCTGCCCCCGAACCCCCGCATCCCGCGCGTAGGGGTCATATGTCGTTGGGTAACACTTTTGTTTCCCTAAGCTCATGTGGGCGTACCCGGTGTGAGAAACAAGGGTCCCCGAAGTATTCGCCAACTCCAACATTCTCCCACTTGGTGGATACTTCGCGCAAATGAGAGCCATTCCAATGTCATTCTTCTTCAATCCAATCGCAGCAAAGCACCATTCAAACTTCGCATTTGTGACGGCTTTAGTAAGGAAGTCTGAACTATTTTCTACCGTGTCGACCTTTACAAGTCGAATCTCATTATTCTCCACTTTTTCTATGATAAAATGATATTGAATATCAATGTGCTTTATGCGTGAGTGAAACGCCGGATTCTTGGCTAAATAAATAGCCCCTTGATTATCACATCTCACATCTACAGCACCTTGCTCAAAACCGAGCTCCAAGCACAACCGCCGTAACCATACAGCCTCTTTTTCGGCATGAGTAAGAGCCATATACTCAGCCTACGTAGAAGAAAGCGCTACCACGCTTTGCCTCCTACTCATCCAACTCAACGCAGCACCAAATAATGTGAAAACAAACCCGCTAGTGGATCGTCTACTATCACTATCTCTACCCCAATCAGCATCTACATGGAGCATATTTTCATTCCATGTACCTTCATAACACAAAGAAAAATTCGAAGTTCCACGAAGATACCCGAAAACTCTTTTGATCGCATTCCAGTGTTCTCTACCCGGGTTAGACATGTATCGGCTCAAGACTCCCATTGCTTGGGCTATATCGGGACGCGTGCACACCATAGCATACATCAAGCTACCCACTGCACTCGCGTATGGAACTCGGGCCATCTCTTCAGCTTCTTCATCCGTTTTAGGACATTGCTCCGCAGATAGCTTGGTCCCTAAAGGTATAGGGGTACCAACAGGCTTGCAATCTATCATATTGAATTTCTTCAAAATTTCTTTGATGTATTTCTCCTGCCCTAGCCACGCCTTCCATTTCTCACGGTCTCTCCTAATCTGCATGCCCAAAATAAAATTTGCGGGCCCCAAGTCTTTCATTTCGAACTTTTTAGCCAACAAACTCTTCACGGACTTCACCATCTTCACGCTATTCCCGATCAACAACATATCATCCACATATAGCGTGAGAATGACAAACTGATTGCCCGTCCTCTTCACATAAACACAATGGTCAGAATTTGAACGCACAAAATCAAGTTGGAGCATATACGTGTCAAATTTCTGGTACCACATCCTCGGTGACTGCTTCAGCCCATATAAGGACTTTTTCAATTTGCACACCAGATTTTCTTTTCCTTTTACTTCAAAGCCTTCTGGTTGCCTCATATATATCTCCTCCTCCAAGTCCCCATGAAGGAAAGCTGTCTTTACATCCATCTGTTCTACCTCAAGATCATATGCATTTGCTACAGACAGGACAAACCGTATCGAGGTCAATTTTGTCACGGGAGAGAAAATCTCGTCATAGTCAACACCTTCGATCCGAGAGTACCCCTTGGCTACAAGCCTAGCCTTGTACTTCTCTACAGTCCCATCCGGTTTCAGCTTTCGCTTGAACACTCATTTACACCCAATTGCCTTTCTATCCTTAGGCAATTTACACAGGCTCCATGTCTCGTTATGATCAAGCGATCGCATCTCATCTATCATCGCGAGCTCCCACCGATTCGCATCATCCATGGATCTCGCCTCTTTTACGGAACTAGGATCATCTCCGGTAATGCTCAAAGCATGAAACGTGCTCAAAGCATGAAACGTACTCAAAGCACTAAGGGAGTATCGAAGTGGTACCTTTCTTTCCCGCGTCGATCTCTTGAGAGCCGGCATGCTATCTGTATCCGAGTCTTCATCCGAATCTACATCCTCGACTTCATTAACCGAGTCCCCTTGCTCTGATTCAGAATCGGATTCTACTAGCGTGTCTTGTGGAACCATCTCCATAGTTTCAGCTTTAGAACTTTCTTCAAGCACTACCACTTTCTTGGGCTCCTCCCCTTTACGTGTGCCAACCTGGGATTGTGATTCACGAAAGACGACATCCCTGCTGTAGACTATGGTCTTTGATTACGGATTCCACGACTTATAGCCCTTGACCCCCTCCTTGTATCCGACAAATATGTTCTTCTCAGACTTATTGTCAAGCTTACCCCGTTTTTCCTTGGGTACATGAACATATGCATCACACCCGAACACCCGAACATGTGACGGATTCGGCTTCTTCCCAAACGCTGCCTCATATGGTGTACGATCCTTCATTGATGAGGTCGGTGACCGGTTCTTCAAATAACAGGCCGTGGCTACGGCTTCCACCCAAAATTCTGGCTCAAAACCCGCCCAACTCAGCATGCATCTCGCCTTTTCTATGAGTGACCAATTTAACCTTTCGGCCACCCCATTCCGTTGGGGCGTATATGGAGTCGTCTTACGCCTTGCAATACCATTATCCACACAAAATTGCTCGAACTTATCCGAACAAAATTCACCTCCGTTATCCGTACGAAGGACCTTGATCTTCCCGCCCAATTGATTTTCAACAAAGGCCTTAAATTCACGAAATTTCTCGAATACATCCGATTTACTCTTAATAAAATAAATCCAGCTATATCTCGAAAAATCATCTATGAATGATACATAGTACCTGGATCCTCCAATAGATGGAGTCGGAGTAGGTCCAAAAACGTCGCCGTGAATCGGCTCGAGAACCTCAGCTGCTCTCGTACCGGTGTGTTGGAAGCTAACTCGGTTCCGTTTTCCATGGAGACAGTGTTCACGTAACCCGAAACCCATAGAACATTTTGGAACTCCTTCTACCATCCGACTCGAAGCTAAGGTAGACAGCCCCTTTTCATCGATGTGCCCTAACCTCTAATGCCACAACATGGACATATCATGTCCATCTTCCTTGGCCTTTTCAGAAACAAAACCGCTACCAACAGTCACTGTTTCCCCGAGCAGCTTGTATAATGTCCCGTAACGGACTCCTCGTGCAATCACAATAGAACCACGAGTCATCTTGCATGAATCCTTATCACGGCTAAAAGTAAGCCCCGAATCGGCCATCGTACCGACCGATAACAGATTTCTACTCATCAAGGGTATGTGCATCACGTGCGGAATAGTTTTCACGGTGCCATTACTCATCCTCGGCTTCACCCTGCCACGCCCGACAATCTGAATCGCAGTATCATCTCCGAGCATGACATCCCCACCATTATATTGCTCATATTCACAAAACCGGTGTCTATGAGGCGTCATGTGGTATGAAGCACCGGTATCGATCAACCGGATATCCTTGTCTGATTGCGCCATACATGCAGCAGCCAAATACATATCTCCCGCATCAACCTCCTTTTTACCCGAGGATGATTCAGCTTCCTTATTAAAAACTGGCTTGTTTTTACGGTCTCGCTTCACATGGCCCCATTCTTCACATCTCCAGATCTGTACCCTCTTCTCCCTACTCTTCGATCGCCCACGAGATTTGGACTCGGACCCTTTCCGATTCAAAGTCTTCTCTGCTGGCCTTCCCTTAGCCGCCAATGCCTCTTTACCGGAATTTCCCGATCCCTTTCTTCGTGTCTCCTCGGATAACAAAGCAGAACACACACTTTCATATGATAATTCTTTATCCCCACCACCGATCACAACAATTAAGTTATCCCATGAATCCGGCAGTGAACAAAGTAGTGTTATTGCCTTATCACCATCCTCAAACTTAACACCGATTGATACGAGTTGACTAATCGGCGTGTTAAAGCTATACAGATGTGCGGAAAACGAGTCGCCCTCATGCATCCGAAGATTATACAGCTTTTTTCTCAAAAATAGCTTATTAACCAACGACTTACTTTCATACAACGACTCCAGTTTCTACCACAAATCCTTGGCTGTAGGTTCGCTCATCACGTTCGTCAGAATCGAATCCGTGAGACAAAGCCGAATCAAGCCCTTTGCTTTCCGATCGATCCGATCCCAGTCTTCAACCTCCTTTGGATCCGCCCTTTTGGAAGACGTCTCGTCATCCTTCGCCGCTTCCTTGCCTGATTCCCTTATCACGACACCAGGCTTCGCAGTAACAGGCCTTTCCGTTTCGATTGCCGACCAAAGATCTCGATCGCAAAGTAGATCCTCCATCTTCATCTTCCACAAATCGAACCGCGTCCCATCCAATTTTTCGATCTCAATCCGTGACCCTCCCGACATCTCCGATCAACCCTAATCTCTCGAACACAAGGCTCTGATACCAATTGAAGGGATTTATCGAAACCGAATCAGACGATCACATAGAGAATCGAGAAAAATTGGAAAGACGCACGAGATTACCCAGGTTCACTCCAAGTTTAGGGCTACGACACGCAAAGAGATTTCACTATATTTTTCGATTTACGACTAATTCGCAAATTACAATGATAAAATCGAGCAAAATATATATGCCCAAAAAGGACTAAAAAACCTAAATCTCTTAATCCCAACCATACGGGCCAGCTTAAATAAAAGCCCAAACCCGTAGAGGTTTCGGGGGCGCTGCCCCCGAATCCCCGCCCGCTCACCGGCGAGCGGGCGGCCGTCCCGGCCCGGGCAGCGGGACACCCGTGTCGGGGGCGCTACCCCCGAACCCCCGCATCCCGCGCGTAGGGGTCATATGTCGTTGGGTAACACTTCGGTTTCCCTAAGCTCGAGTGGGCGTATCCGGTGTCAGAAACAAGGGTCCCCGAAGTATTCGCTAACTCCAACAGAAGCTTCTCTTCCACGATGAGATGCTTATCAACTGGAGCCTTGAATGCCAATGGGGGTTGAGGAAGGGCGTGAAGAGCAGCGGCTTTCATGGGCCCCCGGTGATGGTGTTGCTGCTTCTCATGCACATTCTCATGCTCATCTCTTGGTGAAACACCAGAAAATCTCTCTGGGAAGCAAGATGAAATGGAAGGAGCTCTCTGCATCACCTTGTTTTGCTGATCCATTGCTCGCCGAACTCACAGAATACCGTCTCTTCCTCCTTCTTCTATCTGGTATCTTCAACAAGAAAGATCAAGATAAAGATCAAGCAGAGAGAGACAAGAGAACAGAGTACAAATGAGATGGACACAAGAAGCCTTCTTAGGTTGCTGAAGCAAGGTCAATGGGACGGTCGCACTTTGCCAATTGCCATGCAACTAGGAAGCTTCCGAAAGTGCGGTTGAAACAGGCCCACTTGAGCAAACGGGTAGCGCAGAAATTGTATATAGTTTCTTAGGTTCACACTACCGTGTGCTGAGATGAGGCCAAAGTCGTATAAAGTCCTTAGCCCCACTTTGGCAATTCGTCAAAAATTATTAGGTGAATGTGATCTTGTCTTTTTTTCAGATTCACCCAATTCCTCTAAAAGGCACCGTTAAAATATTAATGCGAGGAAACTAACCAAGATCATGCAAATAAGTCAATGCAAAAGCACAAAAAAATAACGAGAAACGATAAAGGACACCGGAGATTATGTGGTTCGGTCCGAATATCGGTACCTACATCCACGGGAGAGCCAGCACGAATAATCCCGTCACGCCCCTACTCTCGAGCTCGCGACATCCCTACCTTACTCGCCTCGGGTCATAAATGATAGCGTCCCGGGTAGGCTATCTACTTACGAAATTACTGCGCATACGGAACGTGCGATTCTCCCAGACAATCAACAACAGCGGGATAGTACAGTAGGAAAATCAACTCAATCATTTCACAAAACATAATTTCATTTAAAAGCCGGAGCAGACGAATCTTAACCCTACTGAGCTACAATCAATATATACAAACCATTCTTCGGGGCGGCTCACTAAGACCTCAAAAAAGACACGAGGTCGGGTAAGGTCAATCCCTCGTTTACTCCCAAAAATCCTACCATAATCCTCCCGGTTCAACGTCCACGGCCTCTATCATTGCTTAAAAATTGTTAACCACAACGGGGTGAGAAATTAATCTCGGTGAGCCAACGCCAAAGTCCGATTAGGACGTTAATTCGCTCAGACACCTTAAAAAGCAATCACATCAAGCCAGAATAGATATTTCAACCACATGCAAGCTTACTCTCCAAGCCACACGTAATGCAATGCAGACTTGACTCAACGATCGATCAACCAAATCAATTCAGCTCACCGCAAAGCATCACAACACTTGCATGCACGGGACACCACACGTAGTCCATTTATTAACGGATCCGACCCGTAGGTCTAGCACACTAGTCGGTTGGTGCTCAACACACTAGTTAGTTGGTGCTCTCCTAGCAGGATCAAGCATCGTCCCTTACTTCCGGCGACGGCTTCTGATAGTCCATGTGATTCCGCTCGACCAACTAGAGGATAATGATTGTCGACACAGCACGGAGCTAACAGGAATCCTAAAAAGGCTTCGGCCCATCACAAGCTACGACCGGCAAACGTACAACCAGAAGACAATGACTAACGCGCATCCAGCAACCAGAAGACAATGATTGCCAGAACCGATCGATCATAAGACAATGATCGTCGGAATTATCCCATTATGTGATCACTCGGGCACTTCGACAACCCGCCGGTTCATTTCTTGGATTTAGGTCGAATGCTCATACTCGCATGTTCAAATACTTGGCCCAAGACCATTTTCGTGCAAAAACATGCAATTTTATCTCATATGTGGTCACATGAATGCGCAATTAAATCGATCGACAGACCAAGCAATTTGGGGCGATTAACCTCTAATCGAACCCCCATGACAATCAACAGCCAAACTGGCACTCACAACCAAAAATTCAATAATTCAATAAATCAATTGCAGCCAGTTGATAATTAATCTCAATTTCAATTCCAATTGCGCACTCGTCTCTGACCTATCGCTCGCTCGCTCGCGATCAATCAATTCAATCAGTCAAATCAATCAATTCTAATCAATCAATCTCTTCTAATTAGGCATAGAATCCTAACTAATTAGACTATCTTAACCAATTAGGGCCATTGAACCTAAACCAAATTTCTAACCTAAACCGGCCCTAATCGAGCTACCTAAATACCTAATAACCTAATTAAACCAATCCGAACGCAATTAGCTTCCTAACCAAGAGTTAGGGGCTAACTCACAAATTAATAAGCTCGGGCCGTCTCAACTCGGGCGGTGACGACACGAGTTCGGCGCGGCCCGTGGCGATTAATGGCGACCTGCGATCCAACTTGAGCTTCGGGCTCCAACTCTGTCCGGGACGGCACGAACGACTTGGTGACACCTCGGGATAGTGGCACCGGGCTCGGGGTGGCGGCCGGTGGCTGGAGCTTGCTGGAACAAGAGCGGTCGGCGGTGAACAGTGGCAGCCCGAACGGGGGACTAGGTTCCCGGGGCTGTTTTGGGGTGGCTTCAAGGTTTTTGGGTGGCTCACGGGCCGGGGGAAGGTTGGGCCACGGCCGGGGGTCTTCAGGGGAGCTGTGGGTGGCGGCGACGGTGCCGGCGGACGGTCGGAGGCGGGCTGAGCGGCGGTGACCAAAACCGCGTAGAAAATAGGGGAGGTGCGAGCAGAACAGGGGAGGTGGCTCCGGGGTGGTTTCGGGGCTCTCCGGGCGGCGGTTGGTCTCTGGCGGCCTTAAGGAGGTCAAGGGACTAAGGGTCGTCGCTCGGGGTGGTCGGCGACCGGCGGATTTGGGCGGAGGAGGCCGAAACAGCCGCGGTAGCCGGGCGACGCAGAAATAGGGGACAACGGTGTCGGGGGCTATTCAGAACGGTCCGGGGCGGTGGTGGGACGGCTCTTGGAGGTCGGAGGGACGATGGATTGAAGGGGGGTGGTGGTCGGAAGTGGCTCGGGGTGGCTGGAGTAGCTCGGGCGATCTTGGACCCGAAATAGAGCAAGCGGATTGAGGAAGCTCCCGGCGAGTCCGGCGACGGCCGGAGAGAGGTGGAGCGACGGACGGAAGTGGCTAGAGGTGGATGGTGGTGGCTCGGGGCTGATGGTTGCACAACACAGCAACGGGAAGAGGAGATGGGCGTGAGAGGGAGGGCTGGTCGCACAGTGAACAAGGGAGGGGAAGACTAGCGGGAGAGAGAGAGAGAGAGAGAAGGGAGGAGAGAGAGAGGTCACATGGGCTTTGACTGAGGGGGGCTGAATTGACCAAAAGTGGGGCCCACACGTCTCTTCAAATTTAATGATTTTGTCTCATACGAATAATATCTGAGGGCGGTTCCGTAATTTGACAAATCGAGACCGATTGGATTTTTGGCTCAACCGATTGGGAATAAAATTGGAAATTTCATGAGCTAGGTTCGGTCCGGAAAAGTTTAAGTGCTAGAATTAAAAATCCCAAGTCGCAGCGACCACGATTTCGAGACCCAATCGAAACACAACGACAAATCGGGAAACGTCTAAAAATCGTCACATATATCCTTGCGATCCAAAATTTGCACCGACTAACATTCAATTTTCTTCTTTTTATTGAATTCGGGCAAATTACATAGTTCGAATTTCCCGAGCGTCACAACTTTCCCCACCTTAGGAAATTTCGTCCCCGAAATTACAGTGCGATCACGATTCTTCAAAAAGATATGGATAGCTACTCTTCATAACTTCCTCGTTCTCCCATGTAGCTCTTTCGGTTCCATGGTGTTGCCAAACCACCTTAACTAACTTAATCGTTTTGCTTCGGAGCACTTGCTCTTTCCTATCCACGATCCTGGTGGGTCGTTCCACGTACGCAGCTCGCTCATCTAGCTCGATTTCTTCATAACTCAGCACATGAGCGGGGTCCGGGTCATATTTTCTTAACATCGACACGTGGAATACATTATGCACTTGAGCCGATCTTGGCGGCAACGCAAGACGATATGCCAAATTTCCAATCCGCTCCAAAATCTCAAAAGGCCCAAGTACCTAGGGCTCAACTTTCTTTTCTTGCCAAAACGAGATGTCCCTCTCATAGGTGACACTTTCAGAAAAACATGATCGCCAACTTGGAATTCCAAAGGTCTACGCCTCCTATCTGCATAGCTCTTCTGACGACTACGAACTGTTCTCGGTGTGTCTCTGATAACCTTGACAGCTTCCATAGGCTGGTGTACGAACTCGGGACCGGTGATTTTTCTTTCGCCTACTTCATCCCAATAGGCTGACGTCCCGCACGCTCTACCATACAATGCTTCAAATGGCGCCATCTTGATACTCTGCTGAAAACTATTGTTGTAGGCGAACTCAACCAAATGCAACTACTCTTCCCAACTGCCTTTAAAATCCAAGACACATACTTTCAGCATATCCTCCATTATCTGAATTGTCCTTTCAGATTGACCATCTATCTGCGGATGATAGGCCGTATTGAACTGCAGTTTCGTTCCTAAAGTAGTCCGCAAACTCTTCCAAAATGTGGCGGTGAACTTGGGATCACGACCTGAAGTGATCGTCACCGGCACTCCATGTAGTCTCACGATATGCCTCACATACAAATCCGCATATCCGTCCAAGGCGAAGTCTTTTCTTACTGGAATGAAGTGCGCCGACTTCGTTAATTTGTCTACTACAACCCGGATCGAATCATGTCCTCTCTTACTTCTAGGCAATCCCATCACGAAGCCTATCGTGATATGCTCTTATTTCCACTTCGGAATCTCTAAAGGCTGCAATGGTCCTCTAGGCTTACAGTGTTGTACCACGACCTGCTGACGAGTCAAACACTTAGTCACATGCTTGGCTATATTTGCCTTCATTCCATTCCACCAGTAGTGTTGCTTCAGATTCTGATACATCTTCGTACTACCCGGATGGATACTATAATCATTACAATGTGCCTCCGATAAGATATCCTCCCTTAAACTTTCATCGACCGGTACCACTAGACGTCGTTTAAACTTCAGTATCCCATCCTTGGCCACTTGAAAATCGACCCTTCGCTTAGCTGAATCTTCTTGAAGAATCTTCTCAATAGTGGGGTCCGTCGACCGCAGGGTTTTAATTCTAGTCCGCACCTCCGGCTCAATTCTCAATGCAGCCACTAGACTCGACAGACGACTTATCTCCAACTTAAAGTCCGAGTCTCTCACTTGCTCAAGTAGACGCCATTCATTCGCATGTAATTGAGCAATCGCTGATTTTCTACTCATGGCATCTCCAACCTTATTTGCCTTGCCCGGATGATATAAGATCTCACAATCATAATCCTCGAGCAGCTCCATCCATTGACGCTGCCTCATGTTCAACTCTTTCTGAGAGAACAGGTACTTCGGGCTCTAATGATCGGTATACACTCGAAAACTTTTTCCGATCAGATAATGCCTCCGGATCTTCAAGGCGAACACAACCACACCCAAATATAGGTTGTGTGTCAGATAGTTCAACTCATGGGGTCTCAATTGGCGAGACACATACGCTACTACCCTTCCATGTTACATTAGCACGCAACCTAGACCCCCGAGAGATGCGTCACTATAAATCTCGAACCCTCCAGGACCGGACGGAATCGTCAATACAGGAGCCGTAGTTAGCTTATGCTTAAGCTCTTGAAAACTACACTCGTACTTGTCTGTCCATTCATACTTCACATCCTTTTTCAACAGCTTAGTCATAGGCGAGGCTATAATTGAGAACTTCTCGACGAATCACCTATAGTAGCCTGCCAATCCCAAGAAGCTTCTAATCTCGGGCACTGTCGTCGGTCTTGGCCGGTCTATAACCGCTTCAATCTTAAACAGATCCACTTCAATTGCCTCGCCAGAAACTACGTGGCCTAAGAACGCCACACAAGCCAACGAAAACTCACACTTACCGAACTTAGCGAAAAGCCGATGCAATCTCGTAGTCTCCAACACTATCCTCGGGTGTTGTTCGTGGTCCTTAGAACTCTTTGAGTGCACCAGGATGTCGTCTATAAACACAATTACGAAGTGATCCAAGAATTCCATAAAAACTCTGTTCATTAGGTCCATAAAAGCAGCAGGAGCATTCATTAGACCAAACGACATCACTGTGAACTCATAGTGTCCATAGCGTGTCCGGAATGCCGTTTTCGGTATATCTTTCTTCCTTATCCTTAACCGATGGTATCCCGTCCGTAGATTAATCTTAGAAAACAACGATGCTCCTCGCAACCGATCGAACAGGTCATCAATCCTAGGCAGTGGGTACTTGTTCTTAATCGTCACTTGATTCAACCGCCTATAGTTTATACATAACCTTATAGAACCATCCTTTTTCTTAACAAACAACACGGGTGCTCCCCATGGCGACACACTGGGGCGGATAAACCCTTTATCCAATAATTCTGGCATCCGTACCTTAAGTTCCTTCAGTTCTGACAACGCCATCCTATATGGCGCCTTAGAGATCGACTCCGTCCTCGGAGCTAACTCTATCACAAGCTCTATTTTTCTTTCCTACGGCAATCTAGGCAGTTCTTCGGGAAAAACGTCTGGAAACTCACATACTACAGCAATATTCTCCAATTTCGTTTCCCCAACGGACGTATTCACTACCGCGACCAAATAACCTTAGCAACCACTTTCCAATAAACGAGTCGCCTCTAGCGACGAAATTACTACGATCGAGGTTCCTCCTCGATTTCCCACAAACTCAAACCTGGCCCCATCCAACGGCCTAAATTGAATCGCCTTACGATAGCAGTCCATCGTTACCCTTTGCTTCGTTAACCGGTCCATTCCCACGATCGGATCAAAATCGTACATCTCCAGTACAACCAGATCTATCTCACTCTCATGACCATCCACGACTAGTCTACAACCAGGACAGCCTACCGTAGCTATTACGCTATCCTTTAAAGGTGTAGACACATTGACAACCACATCTAATGTCTCCACAATCAATCCAGACAGTCTAACAAATTGATCCGCAACAAAAGAATGCGTAGCACCAAGGTTAAACAAAGCATAAGCTACGCTATTCTGTAGAAGGACCGTACTCGTGACGGTTGGCGAGTCCTTCACCTCATTCCGAGTGACAATAAATATCCGTCCTTGCGCCCGAGGTCCGTTCCGGTAACTTGGTGGCGCGATCCTTCCAACTTGGCCTCCCGGCGGCCTAGCTTGTTGCCTCTGCAGGCAGTCTCTCACCGGATGGCCTTACCGGCCACATCCAAAGTAGACTCCACGCATTAGACACGGATCGGACTCATGCCTCTGATTATACGGGCGGCAGATATCATCTCGGCGAGGCATTGGCTTACTAATCGCTCCTCGGCGATTAGGCGGGATGTCGAATCGATTTCCTTGCATCGGCCTCTTCCCTTACCGAATATCCCTTCTATTCGAAGGCGCGAACCACGATCCAGAAGCGGCGGCCCTTTCGGTTAGATCCCGCTCAACCATCCGAGCTCTCTCGTAGAGGTCGTTGTAATCCTTCGGATTAAATGGTATCAAGACACTCCCGATCTCGGGTTTCAGCCCATCTCTGAACCTTTTGGCCCTATCCACGGGGTCTTCAACCAATCTCGAAGCATACTTGGACAATTCTACAAATTTGGCTTCATACTGATCAACTGTCATCAGTTCCCGGCGCAGGCGAAAGAACTCTGCCATCTTTTGTTCCATCGCAGTGTCCAAAAAGTACTTCCCATTAAACGCCTACACGAAGGCATCCCACGTCGGGACCGTACCCTCGGGAAACACTCTGTCCTTCGAAGCTCTCCACCATGTATTTGCATTCCCTTGCAACTAGTACACGGCCAGGGTGACCTTGTCCTCATTGGTACACCTCAACGGGTTAAAAGCTTTCTCCAACTCCTCGATCCACGAAGTGGCAGTTTGAGGATCTCCACTCCCGGAGAACTTGGGCGGTTTCGGCTTAAGAAATTGCACCACCAACCTTTGGGCCAGGTGCCCATCATTAACGACTCCAGCTAACGGATTCATAGGTGGGGTTTCAAGAGCGGCGGCGGCAGCAGCATTCTGATTCCTCACTTGCTGTCCCATAAGGTCTCCAATAGCTCCCAGAGCTTGTAGAATCCCAGCCATAGTCGGTTTTTGCCCAACTGGCTCAACGGCACGCGGTGCTCTTTCTTCCTCCAAAATCTCTCCTATTGGCCTAATAGGCCTAGTCTCGGGTCCTCGAGGTGCTCTTCTACCACGTTCGCTCATTTTGCATGGCAAATTACGGTGTCCCGCATACCCCATAACAAACCGCGGTCGGAAGGCGGTCCTA
This sequence comes from Rhodamnia argentea, assembly GCF_020921035.1. NCBI lineage: Eukaryota > Viridiplantae > Streptophyta > Magnoliopsida > Myrtales > Myrtaceae > Rhodamnia > Rhodamnia argentea. The sequence goes on along the minus strand of NC_063152.1, from coordinate 2,253,592 downwards.
CAACACAAATCCACAACAACAATCACATGCACAATGATTATTAACCCACTAACTATCCCAATTTCAATCGCTCCTTATCACTCCGGGCCAATGACCGGATAGATCAGGCTAACCTTGCTCTGATACCACCTTGGGCGGGGATGTCACGCCCCGACTCTCAAGCTTGCGACATCCCTATCTTACTCGCCTCGGGTCATGAACGATAGCATCCCAGGTAAACTATCGACCTATGAAATTACGGCGCATGCGGAACGTGCGATTCTCCTAGATAATCAACAACAGTGGGATAGTACAAGAGGAAAATCAACTCAATCATTTCACAAAACATAATTTCATTCAAAAGCCGGAGCGGACGAATCTTAACCCTACTAAGCTACGATCAATATATACAACCCCATTCTTCGGGGCGGCTCGCTAAGACCTCAAAAAGGTCACGAGGTCGGGTAAGGTTAATCATTCGTCTACTCCCAAAAATCCTACCATAATCCTCCCGGTTCAACGTCTACGGCCTCCATCACTACCCGAAAATTGTTAACCACGATAGGGTGAGAAATTAATCTCGGTGAGCCAACACCTAAGTCCGGTTAGGACATTGATTCGCTCAGACACCCTAAAAAGCAATCATATCAGCATAAAACATATATTTCAACCACATGCAAGCTTACCCTCCGGGCCACACATAATGCAATGTAGACTCGACTCAACAATCAGCCGACCAAATCAATTCAGCCCACCGCAAAGCATCACAGCACTTGCATTCACAGGACACCACACGTAGTCCATTTATTAACAGATCCAACCGGTAGGTCTAGCACACTAGCTAGTTGGTGCTTAGCACACTTGTCAGATGGTGCTCTCCCGGCAAGATCGGGCATCGTCCCTTACTTCCGGCGACGGCTTCTGATAGTCCATGTGATTCCGCTCAACCAACCGTAAGACAATGATTATCGACACGGCACGGAGCTAATAGGAATCCTAAAAAGGCTTCGGCCCATCACAAGCTGCGACCGGCAAACGTACGGTTAGAAGATAATGACCGACGCGCATCCAGAAACCGTAAGACAATGATTGCCAGGACCGATCGACCGTAAAACAATGATCGTCGGAATTATTCCATTATGTGACCACTCGTGCACTTCGACAACCAGCCTTTTCATTTCTTGGATTTAGGTCGAATGCTCACACTCGCATGTTCAAATACTTGGCCGAAGGCCGTTTTCGTGCAAAAACATGCAATTTTATCTCATACGTGGTCACATGAATGCGCAATTAAATCGACCGACAGACCAAGCAATTTGGGGCGATTAACCTCTAATCGAACCCCCACGGCAATCAACAGCCAAACCGGCACTCACAACCAAAAATTCAATAATTCAATAAATCAATTGCGGCCAGTCGATTATTAATCCCAATTTCAATTCCAATTGCGCACTCGTCTCTGACCTATCGTTCGTTCGCTCGCGATCAATCAATTCAATCACTCAAATCAATCAATTATAATTAATCAATCTCATCTAATTAGGCATAGAATCCTAACTAATTAGATTAACTTAACCAATTAGGGCCATTGAACCTAAACCAAATTTCTAACCTAAACCGGCCTTAATCGAGCTACCTAATAACCTAATTAAACTAATCCGAACGCAATTAGCGTCCTAACCAAGAGTTATGGGCTAACTCACAAATTAATAAGCTCGGGCAGTCTCAACTCAAGCGGTGACGACACGAACTCGGCTCGGTTCGCGGCGATTAATGGCAACCCGCGATCCGGCTTGAGCTTCGAGCTCCAACTCGGTCCGGGACGGCACGAACGACTTGGCGACACCTCGGGATAGTGGCACGAGGCTCGGGGGTGGCGGCCGGTGGCGGGAGCTTGCTGAAACAGCGGCGGCCGGCGGTGAACAGTGATGCCCAAAATAGGGGACTAGGTTCCGAGGGTCATTTTGGGGCGGCTTCGAGGTTTTTGGGTGGCTCACGGGCTGGGGGAAGGTTGGACCGCGGCCGGGGGTCTTCGGGGCAGCTGTGGCGGGCGACGACGGTGCCGGCGGACGGCTGGAGGCGGGCTGAGCGGCGGCGACCAGAACCGCCCACAAAACATGGGGCGCGGCGAGAACAGGGGAGGTGGCTCTGGGGTGGTTTCGGGGCTCTCCGAGTAGCAACTGGTCTTCGATCGCCTTGGGGGACGTCAAGGGACCGAGGGTCGTTGCTCGGGGTGGCCGACGACCGGCGGATCTGGGCGGAGGAGGCCGGAACAGCCGCGGTAGCTACGCAACTCAAAAATAGGGGATGACGATGTCGGGGGCTGTTCACGACTGTCCGGGGTGGCGCGCGGGGGTGGGACTGCTCCCGGAGGTCGGAGGGACGATGGCTTGAAGGTGGGTGGTGGTCGAAAGTGGCTCGGGGTGGTTGGAGCGGCTCGGGCAGCCCCTAGACCCGAAACAGAGCAAGCGGACAAAGGAAGCTCTCGGCGGCTGTCCCGTTAGTCGGGCGGCGACCGGAGGGAGGTGGAGTGGCGGGCAGAGGTGGCTAGAGGTAGATGGTGGTGGCTCGGGGCTGGTAGTCGCACAACACAGCAACGGAAAGAGGAGATGGGCGTGAGAGGGAGGGCTGGTCGCACGGTGAACGGGGGAGGGGAAGACCAATGGGAGAGAGAGAGAGAGAGAGAGAGAGAAGGGATGAGAGAGAGAGGTCACGTGGGCTTTGACCGAGGGGGGCTGAATTGACCGAAAGTGGGGCCCACCCATCTCTTCAAATTTAATGATTTTGTCTCATACGAATAATATCTTAGGGCAGTTCCGTAATTTGACAAATCGGGATCGATTGGATTTTTGGCTCAACCAATTGGGAATAAAATTGAGAATTTCATGGGCTAGGTTCGGTCCGGAAAAGTTTAGGCGTAAGAATTAAAAATTCTAAGTCGCGGCGACCACGATTTCGAGACCCAATCGAAACCGAACGACAAATTGGGAAACGTCCAAAAATCTTCACTTATATCCTTGCGATCCAGAATTTGCACCGACTAACATTCAATTTTCTTCTTTTTATTGAATTCGGGCAAATTACATGGTTCGAATTTCCCGGACGTCACAAATCTAGTATAATTGGATAATCGGAATTACAATCGCTCAATATGCTCGTGTTTCCCGCATCTAGATTATACCCAAACCCTAAGTGTTTACAAATAAAACAACTCACAAGTGGATATAATAAAACTCACGAAGCACAAAATCTTCTTCTATGTCCGAAGCACTTCGTACGGCTGAACTCAAGAACGCCTGGTACGTTCACCGCCCTATATGCGCGATGTTCTTCTTCGAGCGGCTCATTGATGGACTTTCTGTGCACATACGGTTTTTCGTCCAGAGAGAAAATAACCCCTTTTACGTCTTCTTGTGTGCAATTTCTATAGGCACATGTGAGGGATAGATAAAATCAAAGAAATCCGTCTTTCTTTTACTCCATGAGCCCCACAATAAAATATTTTATTTAAGCCCCTCTCTTTTGTCTTTTAGTGACTCTCTTCTTTGCCAAAGAAGAATTTTCTCTTCTGCACGCAATATCAAGGATCGGTCAAACAAAGAAAAATTTGACTTTCTTTGCCCAAACAATTCAAAAAATTCAAATCAGATGCGCTCCAGATTTTGAACAAATCAAAATCTTTCAATGGATTGGTTTCCGTAAAAGATCAAACTTGAGACATAAATTAACAATTCTCCACCTTGGCTCGAAGTTTGAAGCCAACTCATAATACTCATTATCCATGCTGCTCTCCCATCGCCCTAATGGGCGATCACTCTCTATAGACGCTAATAGTGCTCAAGCGGAGCTTGAGCTTCGCCAAAGGAACAGGCTTAGTCATCATGTCTACTCGGTTCTCTACTGTAGCAATCTTTTTTACAACAACCTTACCATTCGCTAAGACATCTCGGATGAAGTGGTACTTGATATTAATATGTTTTGTCCGCTCGTGATAAACTAGATTATATGCCGGATATATCGCACCTTGGTTATCACAATGTATATCAACACTTTTCTGTTCTAACCCAAAGTCCATGAGCAAACCTTGCAACCATATCATCTCTTTTACTACAAAGGTTAGTGCCATGTATTCCGCCTCGCTCGACGACAAGGCCACGTGGTCCCGTAAGGACGCCTTCCAACTAACCGCACCACCTACAAGCGTAAATACGTACCCCGCTAAAGACCCGCACTCATCCAAGTCACCTACATAATCAGAATCCACATACCCCGTGGTCTCACTACCATTACTGTCCCTCCGGTATACTATACCAACGTCTGCTGTCCCCTTCAAATATCCGAGAATCCATTTCACAGCTTCCCAATGAGTTTTACTTGGACGCTTTATATAACGACTAACTACAGTGACAGCTTGTGAAATATCAAGCCTAGTGCATACCATAGCATACATAATACTACCCACGACACTAGAATAAGGAACACGAGACATATGCTCCTCTTCCTCCTCGCCCCGCAATGATAACTTCACCGAAAGTTTAAAGTGCTTCGCTAATGGTGTACTCACAGACTTCGCTGACTGCATATTAAATCATGCAACAATCTTCTCAATATATTTCTTTTGAGACAGACGTAATAATCCTACAGTCCCGTCATGCAAAATTTCCATACCCAATATTTTCTTCACAGTACCTAAATCTTTCATCTCAAACTCAACACTCAAAGGCCTCTTCAGCACATCAATATCATACATATTTTTTACTGCTATCAACATATCATCAACGTATAACAACATATATATCAAAGACCCATCCTCCAATCTCCTAAAAATAAACACAACTATCCATATAACTCTTTGAATAGTTTTGACTAGCCATGAAAGTATCAAAACGCTTATACCACTGCCTAGGAGATTGTTTCAACCCTTATAATGATTTTTTTAACAAGCAAACATGGTCTTCCTTACCCGTAATAGCAAATCCCTTTGGGTGCCTCATGTAAATCTGTTCCTCCAACTCACCATGAAGAAACGTCGTTTTCACATCAAACCGCTCCAACTCGAGATCCCGTGCAGCAACTAAGGCAAGTAAAACACGAATAGAAGTATGCCTTACCACAGGAGAAAACACCTCATTGTAGTCAATGCCCTCCCGCCGGGTATACCCTTTCGCAACAAGCCTCGCCTTATATCTCACCGCCTCGACACTAGAAATGTCTTCTTTACGTTTGTAAACCCATTTACTTCCGACAATCTTCCGGCTCTTTGGTACTTTAACTAGCTCCCATGTCTGATTTCGATGGAGTGATTCCATCTTTTCACTCATAGCCCCTAGCCACCGCGATAACTCAGAACTAGTCATCGCCTCAAAGTAAGACGAAGGCTCATCTGTCTCCACCTCGTCACCTACGGTTAAAGCATAAGCAAAATATGCATAAGCATAACGTACTGGTGGTTTAATTTTCCTTCTTTGTCTATCTGTAGCTATACTACGCTGCGGCTATACTGGTTGTTCACTATCACCGACTTCAGGAACCGCGGCCTCATCTGCAGCCTCAACATCTGTTACCTCTGAGGTCTCCGGAGTCTCCACTTGAAGCTCCACCTCACTACTAACACCATGATCTGTCTTCTTTGCTGGTTGTGTCTTAGAACTCCTCTGTTGAAGCATTGCGGTCTCGTCGAAGATCACATCTCTGCTGATTAGAAAATCGGGTGATCCGGGATCGGTGCACTACAACCGGTAGCCTTTCACCCCATGTGCATAACCCGTAAATATGCACTTCTTCAACCTCAGCTCAAGCTTACCTTCACTCGCATGAGCATACGCAGGACATCCGAATATTCGTAATCCGCAGTAATTAATAGGTTTCCCCAACCATACTTCCTCTAGAGTCTTCCACTCGATAGCGTATGATGGAGATCGATTAATCGGGTAACATGCCATGTTCACCGCTTCGACCGAAAATTCCTTGCCTATTCCAGCATGCGAAAACATGCTCCGAGCTCGTTCAAGTAAAGTTACGTTTCTTTCGTTCGCCACACCATTCTATTGTGGTGTCCCAGGCACCGTGCGGTATCTCACAATCCCTTCTCTCTCGCAGAACTCGGTAAAATCTTTACCACGTAACTCCATGCCATTATCGGTTCTCGGGCACTTGATCTATTTATCCGATCGCTTCTCAATCAATGCCTTAAATTTCTTGAACCGATCAAACACGTCACATTTATGATTCAGAAAGTATACCCATATCTTCCCGGAATAGTCGTCGATAAATGTCAGCATATAACGAGCACCTCCTTTCGAAAGAACAGGAGACGGGCCCTGCACATCCGAATGAATATATTCTACCGGTTGCTTGGTCGAATGAATACTTGTAGCAAACTTAATCTTGCGCTGCTTCCCAAAGATGCAGTGCTCACATAAGTCTAACTTACTTGTCTTCCGACCCTTTAACAACCCTCTATCACTCAACATCGTCATACCTGCCTCACTCATCTGCCCTAGACGCATATGCCATAAACGAGTTAAATCAGAATCTGACTCACCCGATGAAACCGCGGCAGCTCCTATCACAATCTCTCCCAGTAGATGATAGAGAGAACTCACTTTCTTCCCTTTCATCACCGTCATAGCACCTCGAGAGATCTTCAGCACTCCACCTTCAGCGGTGTACTTACACTCGATATCATCGAGTGTCCCCGCAGAAATAAGGTTCTTCTTGAGCTCCGGTACATGTCTCACGTCTGTCAATGTGCACACCACACTATCGTGCATCCGAATCCGAACTGTCTCTATCCCTACAACCTTACATGATGCGTTATTCCCCAACGTAACTCTACCACCATCTGCAGTCCGGTAAGTAGTAAACCGGTTCCTAGGAGGCGTCATATGATAAGAACACCCCGAATCTAGCACCCATTCATCTCCCGACGAACCCGCAATCACACACAAGACAGCCTCTGCATCACTAGTGCTCTCTTCAAGAATGTTCGCCACACTAGTTGTGGCTTTACGCTTATCACCTCTGTTTCTCAACTTGGGACAATCTCTCCCGATGTGCCCCTCTTCGTGACACTCAAAGCACTTCACACGTTCCTTGGACTTTCTATGGCGTGACTTAGACCTACTTTTACCTCTCTCACTCTTGGACCCTCGTTGTTGCTCTCTACCCCGAATCACTAATCCTTACGCTACATCCTGCGCTAGATTGTTATCTCGCAACTTTCTCTGCCACTCTTTAGAAAATAAGGCGAACTTTACCTCTTCCGAGGTAATCGTAGTACGCCCCGCAATGATGAATCAGCAAAGTGCTCCCATGACTCGGGTAGGGAAGCCAACAACATCATGCCCCGCTTTTCATCATCAAGTGTCTTACCGACGTTCTTCAAATCCATCATGAGTTTATTAAATTCATCTAGATGGGTTCCGATAGACGTACCTTCAGTGTATCCGAACCGGAACATCCTCTTCAACATATATAAGCAATTGTTCAAACCCTTCGTTACATATAACGCCCGAAGTTTTGCCCACAATGCTGCGGTATCCTTCTCATCGCCTACCTTTATTAACACTTCATCCGATAAATTCAACAGGATTAAACTTCTAGCTTTCCTCATTACCACATCCTTTTCAGCATCTGTCATCGTTTCGGGCAACTCAGCCTTGCCCTCCAATGCTTCTGCTAAACCTTGAGTTATCAATAACGCTTCCATCTTAAGGCTCCATAACCCAAAGTTGTTCCTCCCATTAAACTTCTCAATTTCAGCTTTCACTCCGAACATAATTGCAATCACAAGATATCCAGATAATAATCAAATAAACAAAAGCCCCAAATCACAATCTAGAATATCCGAACCTCAACCTGGTTCTAATACCAATTGTTAAAATATTAATGCGCGGAAACTAACCAGGATCTTGCAAATAAGTCAATGCAAAAACACGAAAAAATAACGAGGAACGATAAAAGACACTAGATATTACGTGGTTCGGTCCAAATATCGGTACCTACATCCACGGGAGAGTCGGCACGAATAATCCACTATAATTGGAGAATCGGAATTATAATCGCTCAATATGTTTGTGTTTCCCGCACCTAGATTATACCCAAATCCTAAGTGTTTACAAATAAAATAACTCACAAGTGGATATAATAAAACTCACGGAGCACAAAATCTTCTTCTGTGTCTCAAGCACTTCGTACGGCCGAACTCAAGAACGTCCGATGCGTTCACTGCCCTCTATGCGGGATTTTCTTCTTCGAGCGGCTCGTTGATGGACTTTACGTGCACGTACGCTTTTTCGTCCAGAGAAAAAATAACCCCTTTTACGTCTTCTTCTGTGCAACTTCTATAAGCACATGTTAGGGATAGATAAAATCAAAGAAATCCTTCTTTCTTTTACTCCATGGGCCCCCCCACAATAAAATATTTTATTTAAACCCCTCTCTTTTGTCTTTTAGTGACTCTCTTCTTTGCCAAAGAAGAATTTTCTCTTTTGCACGCAATATCAAGGATCGGTCAAACAAAGAAAAATTTGACTTTCTTTGCCCAAACAATTCAAACAATTCAAATCAGATGCGCTCCAGATTTTGACCAAATCAGAATCTTTCAATGGATTGGTTTCCGTAAACGATCAAACTCGAGACATAAATTAACAGGCACAAACTTTAACTCCGGTCTCAATTCGGGTCCCAAAATCAACACCGAGCTCTTTCCCCGCCACCGTATGTTGTGATTTCTCGTCTCCCGATACGACGCATCTCAACTTCGTTATGCCGTACTCATGAACAAAGGCTTGGTTTTCGACATCAAAAGTTCAAAGAAGCTCCTTGCAATCGGGCAACATCTAGGGGACTTTCACACGCAATTTTACCAACTACTTCTTTTCCTTTGCTAGAAGATGAAGTTCCTTATGACCGTCATACAAGAAATTCAACTACTCCACGTCCAGGAACCAAGATAGACCTTGTATGTTAGGATTTGGTGCACAATAAGGACATAGTAAAACATAAAAGCTAGAACGAGAAATCGAGACACAAAGTTTTATCATGTTTCTACCTTAAACTAGGGCTACGTCTAGCAAGAGATTTCACCGTAATAAGCACATTACACTTCTCTATCAATTACAAGAAAAAGAGATAATACATAGCAGTAGCTATTTATAGATCCAAATCCAAATACAAATGAAAAAATATGAGTTTAAATCATAAAAGCCCTCTAGTATCCAGGATGTGTTATTCCCTTAAGAGACCCCGTCGGGCTACTCCCCCGGATACCCGCTCATCGAGAAACGGGACCCTATGCTCGATGGAAAATATGAACCACTTTCCAACATTGCCTACCTTAGTTTCTTTAGCCCATCTACCAACAAAAGAACTTTGTGAAAGTACTGAAAATCCCACGAATCATTCACTCCCTTGTCGTTGCTTTTTGTTGGTCAACCTTGACATGGAACTCGCGAATGGGATTCAGCCAAACATGCGAAGCACACAATGAAATTCTGGTATCTTATTAAACTGAATTAAAATAGGACTGAAGTCAAGAATCATAAAAAATGGAAAAAGAAAAGACAGAGCAGCAAACATATGATGAAGAAACATCATGGTACAAGCCAGAAATCCCAGATCTGGACTCTGGTCTTCTCTGTTTAAAAATCATGCTCTCATCGACTTTGAGAAGCCTACTGCCGCAGGAAGTGCATAAACAATTGAGCTCCTGCATTTGTCTCGGTTACCCAGAAACAAAAAGAGAACAGTGAATGAGAAAGTAATCATTTTTCTCCCTTTGTGAATTCTGGGTGTCCGAATTGACCAGCTGACTTCCTGCTGCTTAAGAGTCCTTCCCACACACGGCTCTCCAAACCCAAGCAAGAACTCAGTTTTTGAATATGGCAGGTAGAAACATTTGGGGGTTGAAGCAGTTGCGTCTGCAGATGCTATGCAAAAGAGGGAACTTTGAAGCTATTTGCAGGAGATGGTCCTCCTCAACATCATCACAAGTGCATGAGAATTGCAAAGCCTCCCTGCTGAAGAAGTTGAACGCCAAGATTCCTGAAGAGAGCGACAATGTCTGCATCTACCAAGTCCCCGCGAAACTGCGTCAAGTAGAGGCAGAGGCGTACGATCCGAGCATCCTATCGATCGGCCCTTACCATCGCGGAGATCGACACTTGAAAGAAATGGAGGAGCTAAAGCTGAAATTCTTCCACAGGGTTTTCAGGTCGAAACAGGAAAGTGAAGTTGAACTAGAGAGAGTGATCTCGGCAATGGAGGAGCTCGAACCCAAGGCTAGGAGTTGTTATGCCGACGAAGTTAAGCTGAGCAGAGACGAGTTCGTTGATATGATGGTCATCGATGGCTGCTTCATCCTGCAGCTCCTGAGGGAGGTCGGCAGCTGTCGTTCTTCTTCGTCCCTCGTTCAAAGGTGGATGTTGCCGACGCTGCGCCGTGATTTAATCAAGCTCGAAAACCAGCTCCCAATGATAGTTCTGCGTGAATTGCTCGATATGATCGATGATAGTTCTCAATGCGAATGCTCGGTTCTTTCCCTACAGGATCTCGCTTTGAAGTTCTTCAATCCATTATTGCAGAGGGACTCGCATATGAATGCGGCCGGTGCCACTGCTTCAATGAATAGGACCTGTCACTTTCTTGATCTTTTCCGATCCAGCATTCTCCCGGAGATACAGGATCAGGACCGGAAAAGGCAACCGCGCATGATCCAATCTATAACTGAGTTGACGGAAGCAGGAGTGATGCTCGAGAAGCCACAGAATGACAGGGCATTAGATATTCGATCTGAGGGACGGGTCCTAAAGATTCCACCACTGCACATAGACGATCACAGAGGCACGTTGTTCCGCAACATGGTGGCCTTCGAGCAATGCCACAAGAAATGCAAACCCGATGCAACAGCATATGTGTTCTTCTTCGACGGGCTCGTGAACTCGGCAGGCGATGTGGAGATTCTCCATTACAAAGGCATAGTCCACCACTCCCTTGGAAGTAACAAGGAGGCGGCGAATTTGGTGAACAAGCTGTGCAAAGAAGTGGACTGGGATGGAGAAGAGTCGTATCTGCACAAAGTGGTGTGCGACGACATCGATGTCTACTTCATGAGCAGGTATGCGAAGCTCAGAGCACGCCTTGTTCACTACTACTTCAGCAACTGGGTGGTCGGGATTTCAACGGTGGCAGGACTGTTCGCGCTTTATCTGACATTAATCCAAACAGGTTGTGGAGTCGCTGACTCACTGAAAGCTCTGAAGAAGAATAGCTTCTGGGCATACCTAAGTGATTCCTTTTCTTTGCTCTTCTCTCGCCCCTCCACCCCTTTGCCAGATCCAGAGGATTCGAACCAGGAATGAAGTCTGATGATACACGATTAGTTCTTGAAAATAAATTTGCAGGCTCTACCGGATGTACCGGAAGCGGTAATCCCGCATTTAATAAGTTTGTTTTACCTTTGTTGCATTATGAGTTACCAATGGTCTCTCTTTCAGAATTCTAATGCGTTACAGGATCGCTTGTGAAAAGATTAGGAAAATCACCTGAAACGCTTTAGATTCGTCTGCTCTATAGGCAGCAAACTAAGTTCCTGCTGGCTGAATTGAAGTAAGACAACTCTTGTGTGTGGTATATTTTTAACCGCCTAAACATTAGAATCAAGAACTTCGATACTATTTCAAGATGAAAAGTGCTATATCCACCGACAAAGTGCGCATCGGACACTGAGGAATAATTTAGTTGCGACAGTGCAAAACTAACTCTAACCAGCTTCTCATAAAAATCAGATACAATAGACATAGAGGACAACTCTAGTTGGAAAACAAGAAATTGGTCTACTCGTTAGTCTATGCGACAACACAAACTACCATGTGTATATCATTCACTTATATGTCCAGGTAATGCTCAGGACAGACGTAAAAGGATATTTCTATGACATCTAAACTCGAGAGTCAATAAATTCTCATGAAAAAATTCAAGGTTCAGCCACAGGTTGCAAGACATTGGTCAGATGCAGCATTGAACTATAGATCAAAGATCTTAACAAAACTTGAATGCAGATAAATGTATGTGGCACAGGATTCACAAAACCAGAAAGTGGGTGAAAGCAGACTTCAGGTGACCGAACTATCTATCATTCAGATAACTTGGTAGTTCTCGGTGATCAAATGCGTTCTCTGAGAAAACTTGGGAGGCGATCCACCTCGCAGAGGCAAGATATTCACAACCTGACGAGATAAGAATATATTACAATCCAATCATTTGATGAGAAGTAAATGAACTAAAAGCAAGAAGAATAAAGGAATCAACTGAAAATTATTTTCAGAAGAAACAGAACTATTACAACAAACCTTTAAGTCACTAAATGTGCTAGTAGCTGAGAACTGCACAGATATGGGGAAAAATACAGAAGAATCTGCCGGGGGAACAACAAACTCCATTGAGCCACTGCTGACAGTTCAAGAGTGTTTAGTGAAAGGTCATATGACTCATGAGAATGGAAATACTCCAGCATAAAAATAGAAAAAAGCTATAGAGCAGAAAAATTAGGCCCGACCTGCGGTTTGAATTGTCAATAAGAACGATTGACCACTCCAAGATGGAATTTCTAGAGTCATATCTGCAAGAGATTAAAAACGCCTCTGTGACTAGTAAATGAACATAACAAAGGTGCTGCGCCTACTGACAACTAGCAATTTCATTATTGATTGGGCAACTGAGGGTCAAGTATGAATATAGTACAAAATGAAAAATAAGGGAGTGACACTTCATTTTTTAAAAGATCACAGACTAAAATAAATAAGGGGCCAATCTTTAAGAACCGTTTGTAAGGCCAAGGGTTTCCCCAAAATTCTTATTCTTTCTTCTGCACTATCATCTATGCTGTGCGAGGATATTAATTAAAAAAAAAAACATAAATAGATCAGAAAATCACCTCCACTCGCCATCAATCTGCCTCACATTCGGGGCTTCTCTGAGAGCTGGAAGTGGTACGGAAATCACAACATTTCTCAAATCAAACATTCAATGCTTACATAAGTTTCATTTCCAGAAACAGAAGGCCAGCAATTTACTGCAACGATAATTGCATGTTAGTTACAGAACAATAGATTTGATGTTAATAAACATCAGAGATATTAACCTACTTGACAGAGGCACCATAGACTCATCAGTACTTTGCATTCTCCACTTCAGAAGACCTACACCTGCAGCATCACCAGCTTGACCAGTTGGAAAAGGCCGGTTTGGATCTTTTAGGCTTAGAATACTCTCACTGTTGAATAACTCTTTGTGGATGTTAGGATGTGTCTTGAAAAGGATGGCTGGATTACTCCCGGTTACAATCTGAAAAAGAAGAAAAACTCATAATATGCAAAGAGGCCATGAAACACCTGGAACAGTGTACACCACATGTTAAATAGTATTTTGCGAAACTTCCGCATATGAAAATCAGAGCTTAAAAGCCCAATGCACTCTATGAAAGAGAAAGTCCACGGAAGACAAGATGCTCAAAGCTTGTCATTGTCTCGCAGCCATCAAACGTGCATGTATAGGTTTATTTGTATTATATGGAGCCATTACAAGCAGTTTGAGTGATACGATCACTTGTCAATTCATTTGTGTACACTTTCCGCTAACCGTTTCACACTCCTTGCCTCAACTTTTTTCACTCAACTATGAACTGTGAAGCTAACATGGAAAGGGGGAACAGGATTCATCAACTATGATCTGTGTGGTGTCATTGTGTAGACTGAAGGTTTCGAACAACAAATTAGATCAACTTGGTCAGCCTTGTGGCATGTTATAAATCATCCCGTGAGTTTTACCCTTGTTTCCAATCCTTGTCCTTGGACTCTTATGATGCGTCCCTCGCAAGATCTTTACACTTAACGCGTTGATGACAGGAGAAAATGCCCTAAGTTGAGATGAATGTATGGAATCAATTCTTTTTAATGAATAGACTGACATGAAGGGATCTTCCTCTGCCATGCAATGGGTTTCAGGGGATGGGCCAGCATCTAGTACTCATACATACGTACATAAAATCTCTGTGTCCATCTTTGTACATTGAACAGTCGCTTTAACCTTAAATATCTTCCTGAGGCTCAACAGAAGTGCAGCCAGTGTGTGTGTGTGTGTTTTTTTCATCCTGGAGGAGTAATCACGTGTACAGTCTGAGCCTGCTGGTGATTGGCTGCCCGCATATCGGACAACTGGACAATCTCCGTTCGCATTCTCTGCAAGTCTGCAATTAATCATGTTCACTGCATCAGTAATCCTAGCAAGGAGAGCTCTAGTTAAACGACAGCGAAGAACACTTTGGAGAAGCTTCACCATGTGACCGTAACCGAACGTCATGTTCTTGGGATTTGTCAGGCAAACAGGGCACACCTATACAGAGAGAGGAAGATGGAGAAAAGACGTAGTGAGCAAATTACTCAGTATTGCAAAGCCCATCTGATGTGTTGCAGTGTAAGACATTGCAAATAAGTCCCATTGCTAGGTAAAAAATAATTTGGGATAAATTTATCACGGATATACCAGTTTGAGGTTTTTTCATAATATTAATCTATTATTCTTTAGGGTTTTTACGTGATTGCGCCAGGTGTCGCAATCTTGAAATGTGCGAGCCTAAGCAATGCCAATTTTACCGTGCCAAATATTTTGCTCTAAATGGTTAAAACTTCGTAGGTTGAAATTATTTTAATCGAACTCGAGGTTTTTTTAAACTCATTGTCCCCCAATTGAATATCTAGAGTAAAAAATTTAGATACTAATAAACATCTAATGCATTGTCAAATGGTAAATTCTACGATTTGACCGAAGGGTCAATCGTCTGCGAAAATTCGAAACCTAAAGGCCGAAACCTACACGCCTGTGCTAAAAATGTCACTTTTTTAACGATGTTTTTTTTTTTTTATAGCTTTATATAGAGTTCATCTGTTCAGATTTTGATGAAAAAGTCAAATGCTGGTTTATTGAAAAACTTATGCCTAATTACTAATCAAATGCAATGCTCTTTCATTTCTACATGCAATTGAAATACTATGGACACTTGGCCGACTTTTTTTTTTTTTTTGTCGAGACTCGCCTCCGTTAGGGATCTCGAATTCGAACCATCTACGGAATAATAGGTATCAAAATTTGGGAATTAGGGGAATAAAAGAGTATTTTCCTCGTCTTTACTCTTTATCCATTTATAACAATAAAAATACTTCTTCTTTTCATATTTTCCCTCTTAATAAAAGACAAGGAGTTCAAGAGAGGGCTGAACAAAAATTTGGTCAATGATTTCATGTTATCGCAACGCTTAGTGAGTTTCAATATGACTTCTAGGAGATTAAAAGGGGGAAAATCCACCACAAGTCTGGAAATCCGACGTGGCATTATTTGTTCTTTCAAATGTCTCGGAGTGTAGCCTGTCAGATTTGTGCTTTCCAGGAGATTAAAGGGGGAAATTCCACCGGAAGTCAGGCAAAATCTACTGACATTTTCAACTGCTGGTGAGGAGATCAGACTTTACTTATGTTCTTCTTTTGACCCTCCAAATGGTCTGTGAGCACCAAAATCTAACACAAAGCTCAGCTCTTGTTAGTGGAGGATCTGGAGCAAGCTCCCAGCATGGCTCCCGGAATGGTTGGCTACCATACCAGCATACCAGGTAGTCGCTGAAATAAGTCGACTTGGGATCTACATTCCCCAGCTATCGCCTCTAAGTTCCCTCCAAATGTTTTTCTTCCCCAGAGAGAGAGAATTCAAAGAAAACTTACGGGGACATCCTTCCCCTACACCGGAGAGTTCCTTCCCCGGTCTCATTTTAAGCCTTTTAAGGTCTTGCCCAGGACCTAGACAACTTATAAGAGAGGATCATAAAGTTGTAGTTAAACAAGCCAGTTTCGTCGGAGGAAAATTTCGAAAATTAGAAAATGCAATCTCAATCTCTTTACAGCAAAATAAATCCACGAACAGTGGAGATGCGCCAAATCATCTCAGCAATCAGAATAGACGTCTTCCAAGCATGTGGAAAAAGAACCCAAAAAGGCATAGTCACTCATTCAAGCCACGTCTACTTTTAGGACAATAGTGCAGACCCTTCAAAATTGAGAAAGAACCATTACAAGTGATAATTTTTCGTGCAACGCTCACTTCAGTGTCAATTTTTTCTTTTTTATGACCTCTTACAGCATCGGGGGAGCTCCATATGTCGATAACCCACGTGAGCTTCACCGAGTTTCGTCTCTGTTTTGACACTCTGTGCTTCATCAATGGAGGTTAGCTGGAACATTGGAATTCATCTTCCTTAGGGAAAAAAAAAAAAAACGAGCAGAAAAATCGAAGGAAAAAAGAAGAAATCAAGAGCAAAGCAATTGTTTTTCCAGTTTCCTCGCGAGCCACGTTGGACGTTTAACGTTAAAAATGATGCCACATCAGATTTTCCAGCCACACAAATCGTCCATGACACTGAAGTGGTCGATTTTTTTGGAGAAGTGGCACTCAGTGATCAACTGAAGTGAAACTGCACTAGAGTTACGCCACTTGCGTCGTCCTTTGCTCTTCACCGTCACAATTTATGTGATTCAGCCGGCCTGACTAGCATCCACACGAAGAGTAAACAGTCCTTCAGCCGACCCATTCGCCCGGTAGATCTATCAGCCGTTCCAAGGTGATCCATCAGACGGTCCTTTGGCCAAATCCTTCAGCCTGCAGGTCTGTCTCCATGACACCAGTAAAAGCTACCCAACATAAGATATGCAATCTGATCAAGGTAATGTACCTGTTCAGGATACCAGCCTAGAGCAGTCACACGGGAAGGTTCCTGAACAAGCTCAGACAAGGGCCATAAGAACAAAAAGGAAATACAATCAGCTAGCATCTTTGCTCTAAACTCTTGATGCTCAGTGGTGTTCTATCTAGTCCACAAATTCATTATTCTCATTCTGCTATAGCTTTCTGACAGATTCGACAGGAAAAACAGCATTGATTTACTCATGGGAGCGAAGGTAACGAATTTGATAACTGGTAAAAGAGCGTGTTCAGCAAGTAATTTCACAATAGAAAGAGCACATTCCACCGAAAGAACTGCCAGTACTTGGGACTGTTGACCATAGATTCCCCTCCCATCCCCCTCCCCCAAAACACCAGGTAAGGCCGGAGCTCACCTGGGTCGTGCGACCAGACAAGCGTCCTCGTCGCCACAGCCTCACTGGGGACGAGCTCCTCAGGCGTGCACTATTGGCTGGGCCCTGGAGAGATGGTGCTGGTACCGGAGGTCGTCATCATGGTTTGGGAAGCAATGTGGAGATTGAAGTTTATCTTTGGCCATGTGGTTGTTGAAGTTGAAGTTGAAGGTGGAGAATTGAGAGATATGGGGTATCGAAGCATTACGGTACAGATGTTCCGGACGATTCCCATGACTGGCGTTTCAACAAAAAAGGCTCAATTTGACTTGATATCGAGACAAATCGTTCATGCTTCACTTTGATAAAGCTATTCTCTGGTTCTCAATGCAAGCTTTATGATGAACTAACAAAGGGTGATTGTGGCTTCTCTTGCGAATAGGCCAGTTCCATAAGAAGAACGTAGCATATCAGCAAGAAGGGGAAAATGAAGAAAGGCAAATAAGGTAATCGGTATGCACGAAGCTAAGGCAATCGGTACAAGAATCCACGCCAATCGGCATCCAAGTACTATGAAAAAGGTAGCGCTAAATGCAATAAGCATGGATGCTATAGAAAGAAACAGGGTGGTAAGGCCGATGATTAGTCTTTTCGGTAAGGATTCGAGAAAATCTTCCTCAGCATAGCGCGAGGTGAGGATGGACAAGAACATGAGTATGGATGTGACCGAAGAGAACAGCGCGAATGCATCTGATATGGCGAACGTTATGAAGGCATTTGATCCCAATAAAATAGGTAAGCCCTTGTTGTCTGTTCCTCCTGGAACCGTGAAGATAGCGGCGAACATCACAGTGGTGATTAGCGTGGAAACAAGCATGCAGGATGAAGCGGTGCTTTTCATCCAGTCCTCTCCTTCTTTGACCAGAGCCCTGTGCTCTTCCGTGAATAACATTCTCGGTGTTCGGCCGTTTTTGTCCCTCATCTGCTTTGATAAAGGGTGTACAGTTTTCTCCACTTCCTAGAATTAAGGCACAGAAGAAAAAACTGTCACATACCCAGTTAAGAACTCCTCCCGTGTTATGTTCCTGTTCGTAGATTAGATTGGATGGGTCCTGCTTCAATATTTCAAGATGAGGACCAACCAATACTAATCTAAAAGAAAAATGTCAGAGCAATTACAGCAACTATCTAATTGAAACGAATACTCGACATGTTCAAAACAGGACAGTATGGCGGCAACAACAAGACATGAGACAATCTGAATCCTAGAAATCACATTCTCTCAAGGAAATAGCCGAGAGCTGAGATAAAGAGTGACAATACCTTGAACCATAGAAGTTCCCGCTGCATCTGAAGAGCTGCCCCAGACACGCTGTTAAGTTGGTCCAGAGGTGCCATCTTTCCCGCCAAATGCAACAAGTTGTGATCGTTGGTGGGGTCTTTGTAGGTAGTGATCATATCTTTATGCGCCCCGAGATCATGAATGAGGCCAAATATCTTTTCTCGGCGGTACATAACCGCAACATGGAAAATGTTACGGCTTTGCTCATCAACTTTCCATATCAAATCAGGATTAGAGCAAACAAGCTCAGTCACAAGCTCAACTATGCCGAACCCTGCTGCAATGAGCAACGGCTGCGAGGGATGTGTTAAAAGATCCGCAATTGTGGAGTCCTCCAGTGATGAAACCTGCTCGCACAACAGCTTCACCAACTGTAGCGCTTGCATATGCATAGTCTTTTTCTCATGAACTGCCTTGATTCCTGGCACTATAAATTGAACTCAATAAGAGAAATGAACTTTTTCCAGGGAAAACAGCAACAATGTTCTTGCGCCACCTACCTATTAACTCCACCACACACCAAAGCTTCTCGAGTAAGTAGAGAGACACTGCATAAGTTTCACAAAGAAATAGACTCATCATGACCTCAGCTGAACCTACTGTCTCTTAGACGATTTTTGCTAGCCGTCATAATTTTCTTGTGTGGATTAGCATGCCTTGTAGACAAAAGGTTGATGACAAACCTTGATTTGTGTGGCTAATGTCGCTCATGACGAGTCCTGAAGGGAACCCCACCTTATATTTTTCTTCCACGCGAATCACTGAGAGGATATTAGACCAACATCATTTTAGGGAGGTCAAAAAGGCAAAGTTCATGAAAGTACAGCCATCTCCTAATCTAAAAGGCAAACATCGGACACACACACACAGAAAATATGTACATATATGTTGGAGAATAATATATATGAAAATTTCAGAGCAATTCGATGCCTACATGGATAAAGTATCCTCTGCCAGGATTCCAATGAGCTTGTGCTGGCAAACGCCGAAGGCTTCTGAGCTAAAATATGCAATGCAGTCATTCCATTATGATCTCGAAGAGTAGCTAATTCTGGTTTTCTCCAAAGTATGGTAAGAGCTAGGTCTGTGAGTATTGATAGGACAGATGTTATTCCAAAAATTTATATCCAAGCAATGCTCGAGCGTGAATCAATTGAATTTTCCTCACCAAACAAATCATTGTTGATTGTAGCAAGGAGTACCGTCACGTAGTCCTCTTCAGTTAGATGCTCATCATCTGTCACTCTGAACAAATAGGAAACCATGTCCCCGTGTCCAAACAATGCTGCAAAATAAAGAGGTGTCATTCCCTTATGGCCCCTCATCCCAGGTAAGTCCCTATTCTTATTGACCATTGTCTCCGCGATTTTGGTAACACCAGATGCGGCAGCATGACAAAGAGCCGTATTATTTCTCTTGTTCCGCAATGCTAAATCTGTGGGGCTCATCATCTTGACCACTTCCTCTACGAAATTGGTGTGTTTGGCCCCGGCAGCAATGTGAAGAACCGTGTCCATTTCCTTCGTGATCCTGACATTTATAGCCCCGGGATGTGATCGTAAGAACTTCTCTGCACTTTCCCAATGGCCTTTCATTGCAGCATTATACAAAGGCGTGTATGTTCTCTGGGAGAAAATTTTCCCTGTCATTAAGCGCTTCAGATGTTATGCGATGGCTTCTGAGAGTTCTAAAGAGCAAAGAGACTGAATTTGCCTGAGCCCAGAGAAAAAGGCTGAAAGAAATGTGCCAAATGATGCTATCATCAATCGAAACACAGTCGAGTATGGTTCTCTAATTCCTGAAGTATAACACGCTTCGAGATACCATTCAAACTAGTCACATGCTGGTCTTCCAGTTAATAATAAAAGGCATAAAAACATCGAATAATCGGCGGCATAGCTCTACAAGACCACTAGACCACTTAAAAGTGCAGAAAACTAACTAATGTAGGAGGACTAAGAGCAGTGTACGGCCAGGATGGACGAGACTAGATTAATGCTTGAACCTACTTACTCGATTGCAACCTTAGAAAGAAAAAAGGGAGACTTTAACATTTGAGAGATCATGTTATCAAAGTTAGTGCACTTCCTAAATAGCTTAAAGCACTGAAATATTGGATAATTACCCGCGTCTAATAACTTAAACATCTGTTCAGATTGATTAGCGACGGTCTGCAAAAGAGAGATCTTCTCCAATCTTATATCCTGTCCTCTCCCTCCACTTCCAACAGTTCAAACACAAGGGAGTATCAGAGAAATTATGATCAAGTCATTACCAAAGTGGGGAAACGAAGGAATTGGCGGGAGAGGAGCTGAAACTGGCTTATCGGGCGCAGCTGCTTCATTCAATTTGCTGCTAGACGGCAGCACATGGTGATGAGGAGGAGAAGCAGAAGATGATGGTGGCGGTGGTGCATGGTGGGGTTGAAGCTTCTCTTCCACGATGAGATGCTTATCAACTGGAGCTTTGAATGCCAATGGGGGTTGCGGAAGGGCGTGAAGAGCAGCGGCTTTCATGGGCCACTGGTGATGGTGTTGCCGCTTCTCATGCACATTCTCATGCTCATCTCTTGGTGAAACACCAGAAAATCTCTCTGGGAAGCAAGATGAGATGGAAGGAGCTCTCTGCATCACCTTGTTTTGCTGATCCATTGCTCTCTGAACTCACAGAATGCCGTCTCTTCCGCCGCCTTCTGCTATCTGGTATCGTCAACAAGAAAGATCAAGATCAAGCAGAGAGACAAGAGAACAGAGTACAAATGAGATGGACACAAGAAGACTTCTTAGGCTGCTGAAGCAAGGTCAATGGGACGGTGGCAATTTGCCATGCAACTAGGAAGCTTCGGAAAGCGCGGTTGAAACAGGCCCACTTGAGCAAACAGGTAGCGCAGAAATTGTATATAGTTTCTTAGGTTCACAGTTTCTCAGGTTCACACTACGGTGTGCTGTGATGAGGCCAAAAGTTGTATAAAGTCCTTAGCCCCACTTTGGCAATTCGCCAAAAATTATTAAGGTGAATGTGATTTTGTCTTTTTTTTTTTTTTTAAGATTCTCCCAATTCCTCTAAAAGCACAAACTTTAATTCCGGTCTCAATTCTGGTCCCAAAATCAACACCGAGCTCTTTCCCCGCCACCGTATGCTGCGATTTCTCGTCTCCCGATACGCGGCATTTCAACTTCGTTATGCCGTACTCATGAACAAAGGCTTGGTTTTCGACATCAAAAGTTCAAAGAAGCTCCTTGCAATCGGACAACATCTGGGGGACTTTCACTCGCAATTTTACCAACTACTTCTTTTCCTTTACTAGAAGATTAAGTTCCTTATGACTGTCATACAAGAAATTCAACTCCTCAACGTCCGGGAACCAGCACAGGCCTTGTATGTTAGGATTCGGCGCACAATAAGGACATAATAAAACATAAAAGCTAGAACGAGAAATCGAGACACAAAATTTTATCATATTTCGATCTTAAATTAGGGTTACGTCCAGTAGGAGATTTCACTGTAATAAGCACATTGCACTTATCTGTCAATTATAAGAGAAAGAGATAATACATAACAGTAGCTATTCATAGATCTAAGCCTAAACTATAAATGAAAAAATATGAGCTCAAACCATAAAAGCCCTCTAGTATATAGGAGGCGTTGTTCCCTTAAGAAACCCCGTCGGGCTACTCCCCCGGATACCTGCTCACCGAGAAACGGGACCCTACACTCGATGGGAAATATGAACCACTTCTTTAGCCCATTTACCAACAAAAGAACTTTGTGAAAGCACTGAAAATCCTGCGAATCATTCCCTCCCTTGTCGTTGCTTTTTGTTGGTCAACCTTGACATGGAATTCCCGAATGGGATTCAGCCAAACATGCGAAGCACACAATGAAATTCTGGTATCTTATTAAACTTAATTAAAATAGGACTGAAGCAAGAATCATAAAAAATGGAAAAATAAAAGACAGAGCAGCGAACATATGATGAAGAAACATCATGGTACAAGCCAGAAATCCCAGATCTGGTCTCTGGTCTTCTCTGTTTAAAAATCATGCTCTCATCGACTTTGAGAAGCCTACTGCCGCAGGAAGTGAATGAATAATTGAGCTCCTGCATTTCTCTCGGTTACTAGAGGCATCAAATGGGCGGATAGGATCGGGTTTGGGTCGGGTCGATGGTCCGACCCATATCAACCCCTCTAACCCGTTTTAACCCATATTCAATAACCCATACCCGACCCGACCCGACCCATTTTGATCCATATTACTAAATCATACTAATATTCTAATAAAATCTATATATCATATTCAACCTATTTTAAACTTTTCACACGCATATGTTACTAGATAAAAACTTCACATCAAATAAAAAGAAAATTAAATAATAAATAATTAGTAAATAAAATAAAAATAATATTACTAAAATACTTTTATGCAATAAAAAATCAAGTGAAAATTTTTCTTATTTTTTAATTTTTAAATATTTTGTAATCAATTGAAATTTTTTCCTTTTTTAAAATTTTTCTATTTTTTCGAATTGTTTTATTTTTTAAAATATTTTCAATCAAGTGAAATTTTTTACCTTTTTAATTTTTTCTGATTTCCCTTCTTCTCCACCTTCCATCCCGCACGTTATCATCATCGTTGTTGGGAAAGAAAGGGCGAGATTCGGTCTTAGATCTCCTCCAGGCCCCAGCCTTCCTTTTGGATTCTCCCTTCAGATCATCAGACTCTGAACGATCTTCGCGGCTTTCACCACCGGATTCTCCCTCGCGATCGCCTCACGGCCGGCCGCCTTGTAGTCGTAGTTGCAGTCGTGCCGATCGAAGTACCGGTGCTCCGAGCAGAAGAGTTCTCTGCACCGGCATCAGAATCCGGTGAGGCCTACCTTCCTCCGGCATCCGGAGCACCGATTCACTTCTTGCCTGGGGTTTGACTCGGTCGAGGGAGGCGAAGCGGCCGTCTCTCTTCTGCTCATCCCCGTCGCAACCTGTGAACCTTCTCCACGGAGAACTTGACATCCAAGGTGCCGGCGGCGGAGGAGGAGGAGGAGGAGGAGGAAGTGGTGGGGGCGGAGGAGATATCGGCGGTGGAGTGCGACAGCGATCGGCGGCGGCGGGTGATGGGGTACGGCGACACACGGCGACTGGCAGCAGGAGCACGGCGGCGACCGGCGAAGGGACGGAGGAGTATAGCGGCGACCGGGCGGCGCCAGCGGATGGTCGGCGGACGGCGGCTGAATTCGGTGGCGGTCAGCCGCACCGACGGAGGGTCAGCTTATAAAAATATAAAAATAATAACTAAGCCTTTTAAGTACTCTGCCCCATTTGCAGCTCGTGGGTGGAGGCTGTCGATAATAGGTCCAAAATGGGTTAGAAATGAGTTCCACGTGTGACTCATTTTTGACCCATTTAATTTCACTTCTACCTTTTTGACCCACTATAAAAGTTAATGTCTCATATTCACAGCTCTACCGGTTACCCAGAAACAAAAAGAGAACAATGAATGAGAAAGAAATCATTTTTCTCCCCTTTGTGAATTCTGGGTGTCCGAGAAAAATGAATTGACCTCCTGACTTCCTACTGCTTAAGAGTCCTTCCCACCAACGGCCCTCCAAACCCAAGCAAGAACTCAGTTTTTTGAATATGGCAGGTAGAAACATTTGGGGGTTGAAGCAGTTGCGTCTGCAGATGCTATGCAAAAGAGGGAACTTTGAAGCTATTTGCAGGAGATGGTCCTCCTCAACATCATCACAAGTGCATGGGAATTGCAAAGCCTCCCTGCTGAAGAAGTTGAACGCCAAGATTCCTGAAGAGAGCGACAATGTCTGCGTCTACCGAGTCCCCGCGAAACTGCGTCAAGTAGAGGCAGAGGCGTACGATCCGAGCATCGTATCGATCGGTCCTTACCATCGCGGAGATCGACACTTGAAAGAAATGGAGGAGCTAAAGCTGAAATTCTTCCACAGGGTTTTCGGGTCGAAACAGGAACGTGAAGTTGAACTAGAGAGAGTGATCTCGGCAATGGAGGAGCTCGAACCCAAGGCTAGGAGTTGTTATGCCGACGAAGTTAAGCTGAGCAGAGACGAGTTCGTTGATATGATGGTCATCGATGGCTGCTTCATCCTGCAGCTCCTGAGGGAGGTCGGCAGCTGTCGTTCTTCTTCGTCCCTCGTTCAAAGGTGGATGTTGCCGACGCTGCGCCGTGATTTAATCAAGCTCGAAAACCAGCTCCCAATGATAGTTCTGCGTGAATTGCTCGATGTGATCGATGATAGTTCGCAATGCGAATGCTCGGTTCTTTCCCTACAGGATCTCACTTTGAAGTTCTTCAATCCGTTATTGCAGAGGGACTCGCATATGAATGCGGCCGGTGCCACCGCTACAATGAGTAGGACCTGTCACTTTCTTGATCTTTTCCGATCCAGCATTCTCCCGGAGATACAGGATCAGGACCGGAAAAGGCAACCGCGCATGATCCAATCTATAACCGAGTTGACGGAAGCAGGAGTTATGCTGGAGAAGTCACAGAATGACAGGGCATTAGATATTCAATCTGAGGGACGGGTCCTGAAGATTCCACCACTGCACATAGACGATCACAGAGGCACGTTGTTCCGCAACATGGTGGCCTTCGAGCAATGCCACAAGAAATGCAAACCCGATGCAACAGCATATGTGTTCTTCTTCGACGGACTCGTGAACTCGGAAGGCGATGTGGAGATTCTCCATTACAAAGGCATAGTCCACCACTCCCTTGGAAGTAACAAGGAGGCGGCGAATTTGGTGAACAAGCTGTGCAAAGAAGTGGACTGGGACGGAGAAGAGTCGTATCTGCACAAAGTGGTGTGCGACGACATTGACGTCTACTTCATGAGCAGGTATGCAAGGCTCAGAGCACGCCTTGTTCACTACTACTTCAGCAACTGGGTGGTCGGGATTTCGACGGTGGCAGGATTGTTCGCGCTTTATCTGACATTAATCCAAACAGGTTGTGGAGTCGCTGACACACTGGAAGCGCTGAAGGAGAATAGCTTCTGGGCATACCTAAGTGATTCCTTTTCTCTGCTCTTCTCTCGCCCCTCCACCCCTATTCCAGATCCAGAGTATTCGAACCAGGAATGAAGTCTGATGATATATGATTAGTTCTTGAAAATAAATTTGCAGGTTCTACCGGATGTACCGGGAGCGGTAATCCCGCATTTAATAAGTTTTGTTTTACCTTTGTCGAATTATGAGTTACCAATGGTCTCTCTTTCAGAATTCTCATGCGTTACAGGATCGCTTGTGAAAAGATTTGGAAAATCACCTGAAACGCCTTAGATTCGTCTGCTCTATAGGCAGCAAACTAAGTTCCTGCTGGCTGAATTGAAGTAAGACAACTCTTGTGTGTGGCATATTTTTGACCGCCTAAACATTAGAATCAAGAACTTCGATACTATTTCGAGATGAAAAGTGCTATATCCACCGACAAAGTGCAAATCGGAAACTGAGGAATAATTTAGTTGAGATGGTGCAAAACTAATTCTAAGCAGCTTCACATAAAAATCAGATACAATAGACATAGAGGACAACTCTAGTTGGAAAACAAGAAATTGGTCTACTCGTTAGTCTATGCAACAACACAAACTACCATGTGTATATCATTCACTTATATGTCCAGGTAATGCTCAGGACAGACGTAAAAGGATATTTCTATGACATCTAAACTCGAGAGTCAATAAATTCTCATGAAAAAATTCAAGGTTCAGCCACAGGTTGCAAGACATTGGTCAGATGCAGCATTGAACTATAGATCAAAGATCTTAACAAAACTTGAATGCAGATAAATGTATGTGGCACAGAATTCACAAAACCAGAAAGTGGGTGAAAGCAGACTTCAGGTGACCGCACTATCTATCATTCAGATAACTTGGTAGTTCTCGGTGATCAAATGCGTTCTCTGAGAAAACTTGGGAGGCGATCCACCTCGCAGAGGCAAGATATTCACAACCTGACGACATAAGAATATATTACAATCCAATCATTTGATGAGAAGTAAATGAACTAAAAGCAAGAAGAATAAAGGAATCAACTGAAAATTATTTTCAGAAGAAACAGAACTATTACGACAAACCTTTAAGTCACTAAATGTGCTAGTAGCTGAGAACTGCACAGATATGGGGAAAAATACAGAAGAATCTGCCGGGGGAACAACAAACTCCATTGAGCCACTGCTGACAGTTCAAGAGTGTTTAGTGAAAGGTCAAATGACTCATGAGAATGGAAATACTCCAGCATAAAAATAGAAAAAAACTATAGAGCAGAAAAATTAGGCCCGACCTGCGGTTTGAATTGTCAATAAGAACGATTGACCACTCCAAGATAGAATTTCTAGAGTCATATCTGCAAGAGATTAAAAACGCCTCTGTGACTAGTAAATGAACATAACAAAGGTACTGTGCCTACTGACAACTAGCAATTTCATTATTGATTGGGCAATTGAGGGTCAAGTATGAATACAGTACAAAATGAAAAATAAGGGAGTGACACTTCATTTTTTAAAAGATCACAGACTAAAATAAATAAGGGGCCAATCTTTAAGAACCGTTTGTAAGGCCAAGGGTTTCCCCAAAATTCTTATTCTTTCTTCTGCACTATCATCTATGCTGTGCGAGGATATTGATAAAAACATAAATAGATCAGAAAATCACCTCCACTCGCCATCAATCTGCCTCACATTCGGGGCTTCTCTAAGAGCTGGAAGTGGTACGGAAATCACAACATTTCTCAAATCAAACATTGATGAAGCCTCATATTCAATGCTTACATAAGTTTCATTTCCAGAAACAGAAGGCCAGCAATTTACTGCAACGATAATTGCATGTTAGTTACAGAACAATAGATTTGATGTTAATAAACATCAGAGATATTAACCTACTTGACAGAGGCACCATAGACTCATCAGTACTTTGCATTCTCCACTTCAGAAGACCTACACCTGCAGCATCACCAGCTTGACCAGTTGGAAAAGGCCGGTTTGGATCTTTTAGGCTTAGAATACTCTCACTGTTGAATAACTCTTTGTTGATGTTAGGATGTGTCTTGAAAAGGATGGCTGGATTACCCCCAGTTACAATCTGAAAAGGAAGAAAAACTCATAATATGCAAAGAGGCCATGAAACACCTGGAACAGTGTACATCACATGTTAAATAGTATTTTGCGAAACTTCCGCATATGAAAATCAGAGCTTAAAAGCCCAATGCACTCTATGAAAGAGAAAGTCCATGGAAGACAAGATGCTCAAAGCTTGTCATTGTCTCGCAGCCATCAAACGTGCATGTATAGGTTTATTTGTATTATATGGAGCCATTACAAGCAGTTTGAGTGATAAACTTTATATTCCTTCTTTATGAATAAGAATGTTTTTCAAAAGTCGGTTCAACCTAAAGGATGAGCCTGCTATACATGAACGATGACGAAAATCAAAAGCCACCTATTCATTAGCCAGTTCACCTTAGTTGGGACTCATCAATGACACCAGTTTAAGAACAACAAAGTGTTACGAGATAACTATAAAGTGATTGCCACATTTAATTACGTGCAATTAAAAGTAGACTGGTCAAGTTAGCTGACTTGTGACATACATAGAGGTATGTTCTAAGACAAACCTCCCATGGTGAAAATGCTTCCCACTCAATCCAGAAAATGAATGACTGGTGACATTACCACATTTGCCGCATCATTTTAAATGAGTGACCTAGCTGTACTTGGAAATTGCTTCCCACTGAATATCATATTCTGCTTATACAGGCATGGAAAAGACGAGGGAAGGGCAGACTACCTGAACCTGGATAAGCCCATCCTCTTGGTCTAGAATTTGAAGTGACAATGTTCCCTGGACATCAAAATTGCTCATTCCACCATCACGTTTGAGTGTCACATTGATTTTCTCCTCAACAGTCAAAGTGATGGGATCAGTTAGTGGAGCAGCAGCCAATTTAGACGCAGCAGCTTTTGGCTGGACATCTTCCAGAATTACTTCACCTTCAGCCTTCAAGCTTTCCAAGAACTGATTTGCCCGTTGGGTCTTACCAAGCTGCATACCCAAACCTTTGGGGGGAGCATTGGCAGATGAAGGTGGACGGCCTGTGAAAAAATAGACAAGACAAAGTTAGGGTCATGTAGGATACTACCTTCATCTTATCATAGACAGAAGTATTGGAATTAATCCAAGCATCGATGTGAACATGACAAATTTCTAGCTTAGGAAAATTGAATGATGAACGTATGAAATGAATGTAACTTTACAAAATTGAGTCTAGAGATTGATAGTGATTAGACTTGCTGGCTCCTCCTGCAAAAGGAACTTTCACCAACACAACATTTTTTCCTCTATGAACTGAAGGTTGATTGATCTTTCAAACTGTTTTGACGCCATATACCATGTATTCCTCTTATATCTTTTCTAACTTTCCATAATTGTGAAAAAAAATAAAAAATGTGCTTGACTGTATAATGTCACTTACAGATGGTAACAACTTCCAAGTGAACTATGATTTGAGATTATTGTACAGGATCATTTCTGACCAGAATGTGATCAAACACATAAATCAAACGACAGATTGCATGGCAGCCATAAAACTAGTCATCTAAAAACGGCTTCTTCTTCTAATAATTAACACCATCTAGAGTTGTAAGCATCTCTAGGCTAGAAACCTCTGAACATTTTGCGAAACAACCAGTAAACACTAAATCAAGTGGGAGGAACTTTTCAAGCAACAGAAATTTGACTTCACCAAGTCATAACAAATACTGTTGCATGAATATGTGGCAACCCACAAGACTTAACCAAATGACGATTACTACCTCAGCGAATGTGAAGAGCCACTAACCTTTAGGCTTAGTAGAAAAGGAATCAATATCAGTGCTTGGACCAAATCCAGACCCACTTCCAAAGCCACTTCCACTGCTGGAAATGCTCATCTCACTAAAGCTACTCTCAAGTCTTCCAGACCCCATTCCTTGAAGACCCTTAAACCCTCCTTTGTCACCTCTAGACTTCTCGATCTGCACAATATTGAATCAAATGTCTTGAAGATGGTTAACTATACAGGATAGTCATGGAAGCAAAAAGCAGGAGTCTTCAAAGGTCTCCAAAACATACCTTGCTTTTGTCAATCTCACTAGCTTTGCGCTTCATAACATCCTTAGTTTCATTGATCTTGCTTTGCCTTACTAGCTTGTGCAGCTTTTCTTCGTGACTTTCCATCTCACAGTATTGCTTGACCTGCGCAACAGTGACATTTTCCTTGTGCCCAAGAGAGATAACTTCATCAAAGGCAAAAATCAGCTCAAAGGCTGTTTTGCCTATCCCATCTTCATCGAGAGATAAAGAATACTCAGGTACCTAAGAAGTCTTAAGGAATTAACCAGATTTAGGTTGACAGTCTGAAAAGCAATTGTAATAGTCCTTGTCATTATGACGGGCTCAAATGATAAAATTTGGAAACCAATTAACTCAATTTTAGGCATTCAGGAACCACAGATCCAGAAAATCAAAAGAGGAAAGGAAAAGCGAAACGATAAAGATTATCTTAGATGATTCACCAAAAAGGATACAAGCTTGGAGAGAAGCCTAAGGGTTTCCAGATCTTCAAGAATGTTGCTTTGCTTGTTGGTAACGAGAAGCAAGTACAGAGCTTCTATTGGCTGGTAAACATAGCGAACATTCTCGGTTTCAACATATGTATGCTGCTTTCCCATACCAACTAATTTCGGGAAAGCAGCAAGAAGACCCTCGATTCTAATTCGAGACATGTCAACAAACTGCCGAGAAACAAGCACTGCAAAAGAGTTTAGAAATATCAAATGATTAACTCAGGAGAATGAGGACACAAGTCATGAAGAAAATGAGGTTGCTCCAAGGGACCGAGGAAAACGTATTTATTGCTTTCCTCTTCTAATTAGCTATATAGAGGATAAGATAAAAATAATGAAAGAAACAATCCAGTCAATCATTTTTTTCAAAGATAATAATATTGAAACAGAATGACTCACCTTTCCCAGACTTGCTCACTATAGAAGCTGCAAGAACCACCTGCACAGACACAAACACAGTGCAAGAAAACACTCAAAAACAATATGTAAGCAAACATTGTAATTAACTCTGCACATGCCTATAGAGAGTACACTTCACTGATAAACAAACAATATTAAGTCTTACACTACATAACATAGTACGAAACAGGACTCAAGTTATCTTACACCTCAAGCCACATATTCCTAAATGTAGGTAAACCCCACGCCACATCCTAGTCCTAGTCCAATGAACAATTAGTAGGTTATAAAACTTCCAATTGATAAAACCTCAAAAACAGATCTAGAGATAACTTAAACAGTGAGGAATCTCTTCTGATTAATTTAAAAGGAACGCTGTCCGCGTGTTCTTCTAACATGGACATGAATCATGGCCTCATTAAACAGCCGATTATTGGTTTAACTCCAACATGACGCATATTACATGCATCACGGTTTCATTAAAACAAATGTCATAGAGTAGAGAATCTGACAGCATGTGATGTGCAGGTGAGATATCCAAAGTTGCTTTCAGTGTAATGGGCTCGGATGAAATGGCAAATAGCCTGATCTCACCAGTAAATGGACTTCTGATGCTAAATGACGAGACTAGATCACAGACCCACAACCTAAATTGCGGAATGGGAAGTGCTAAGGTTAAGAGAAACTGAAACTTTACCATCTTGGCCTTCTGACAAACAACCACTTGCTGCTGAAGACAGCTAAACAGGCCGTACCTACACACAATACAAGGGAAAAGACCTGTTAATTGAGAACCACCAACACTCGATCCTTGATCTCAATGCTGTATTATGACCCAGATTCAACCAATTACGCATAACCTAATCCAAAATCATCCCACCAAACATCGAACACAAAGGATCAAACGCGCGCGAACAACCGGAAAGCAACACTCAACATGTTCCTGGATCAACCGCATTCGAGGCAATGCAAAAAAAAAAAAAAAACCAAGCTAACAAACGTTAGATCTGACGACTACGAACAGCACACTTAGCAGAGCTTCTAGTGCAATTGCGGAGCCTAATTAAGAATCTATCCACAATTCCGAAGAGCATCGTTTTCGCATTTCCGGGAGTATTACGGGGGAGATCTGAGTGAGAGACGAAGCCGAAGGCAGCGACTTCGCGACTTTGGATCAATGAAGATCTGAGAAGGAGAATCCAGAGATCTTACCTGTTCGTCTCGTGACGATAGCGCGGGATTCGATCTCGGAGAAGCGCAGAGAATTCTGTAAACTGAGCAGAATGGCTTTTTCGGGGGACGAACCGATTTATGTGCGCGTTTCAGAGGTCTGATTCGTGCTCGCAGTGAGAGTCGCCTTCGACTTGAAGATCGCTTATTGGGCCTGAAAATGTCTCCAATTGTGGCCCATTTGTATCATGGGCTTTTCTAGCCCATTTGTATCTTATTTACAAAAGGGTATCGTCAACGGGCGCTCTCTCTTGAGACACTTGTCAATGAGGAAACGTTTTCGTTGAACTATTTTTCAGGAAAGTGGATAATTTTGCTAGGTCTCAATTAGTAAAATGTATGTAAAAGCAAAAAATTAGTGAAATGTTCATATTTTAACATAAGATACACAGACTTGTGTGATTATTGATTATTGATAAGACGTTTGTCTTTAGCGATTTCAGAAAAATTATCCAAAAAGCCCTAAGTATATTGTACTTTTGCTTATTCAATCGTAAACCTTTTTAATTTTGTCAACCGAGTCTTAAAAATTTTTCATTTTTACTAATTGAGTCCGGCTAATTTTGGCTAGAAAACGCTGAAGTGAATATTTTTAATAATATTTTTAAAATTTTTTATTTTTTATTCTTTTCTTTTATTCTTTTTTTTTTTTAACGATTTTCCTTATAAAACACACGCCATATTATACTAGTGGAAGAATATTTCGACTTTTGAATCAACTTATGTTAATTACAACTTTTCATGAGCCTGTTGACCATATAAGACATCAACTAACATTCAAATACCAAACATATGATTATATCGTACTAAAGTACAACTGCTAGACAACACGTGACAACATCCTTTTTAGGCTTTTTTTTTTTTTTTATAATAACTAATGCCAAACTTTTTTTTGCACCCTTTTAAAGTAAATGACGATAAATCCATCTTCGATTCCCGTAATGTATAATTTCTTATCATATAATGCTAAAAGAGTGCTTTTCTTTTGTAGAAAGTGACATGAACGTCAGAATTTACTCATGAAAATATTCACATTAATGTGGAGCAAACTATGAAGAGATGATAGACATAATAAATGAATAGCAAATAATTAAGATTGTTGCGAGGTTCACTCTTTCGAGAATTTGTGGTTCAAAACGTGTTATTACCCTCATAATCGCCCAAAAGATAGTTATACTAGCAAAGCCCCAAGAAAAAACCAAATCACATCATATGATTGCACACCATAAAATTGACCATCTGTGCAATTTGTTCCATGAAATCCATGTGTGTATATACCCACAAGCAGATAACTAAGCTAGACATGTAATGTGGTAAACCATTTGCAGTAACCAAACCAAAGACATAAACATAAACTCATCATAAGTACGTTGCTTGTTTTTAACTATCTGGCAAGAAGAAAACACAATCAAAAGCTGGCACCCAGCAGCATATAGTAGTATCCTTCCTCAAAGTACGGCATCCCCAGAACACTGCTCTCTTCTTTCATCTTCCTACTCTGAAATGGCCACAAGAAAGCCAGCAAAAGGGTCACAGAGTATAGACAAAACGGCGAAAATTAATTTGCTTAATCAACATGAACATAGCTGAAAAACGGTTTTGCTGATTACCACCGTAGTTCGAGGGCTGGAGAAAGTCCTGGAGGTTGGGCTGAGCCGGTTGGAGGCGGTACGGCTGAAACTGCGGAGGCAGGGTCGCGAGCTGAAGGACGCTGCTCGGCTGCTCTTCCCCATAGAAAGGGAATTGCTCCAGCACGTGCTGCGCTTCCTCCGGCTTCGGCACTCCTCCTCCCTCCTGTTGATGCTCCATCGCCATCTGTTGCTGCCTAATCTATCACCGGGCATCGGTGTCGACATTGAACATAGTCAGTCTTATTAAATTGGAATGAGAAACTTGTTTCGATAAGTTCTCATTTTTCCATGACAAGATTACTCTCCGAAAGGAAAAACAACTCATAACAAAATCTGGAACACAGTAATATGCAAGCTAAAATTGGTTTGAAACATTTCTCAGGACATTTTTGCCTCTCTTTTTTTTCCTTTTAACTAGAAATGGGAAGAGGCAAACTAGCTAGGGTTCGGCTCAGTTCATATTTCGATGCTGTTTTTGGAAGTTAATCAACTGAACCAAACATCTGTCACTTTAGTGCTATTGCATAGCAGCTGTGCAAGTATTTTGCTAGTGGCATTTTAACTCACCAGATGATATATTTGATCGTTTTCATCCTGCAGCATTTTTTCCTGGACATTGTAACCATGGTCACAAAAGTACGAAACTTTGATTCCTTCTTGATATAGAACAGAAAAGAAATGCATGTAAACATAAATTTGCTTGGGACGAGAGAGGACAGTCATACCTTTCTCCGCAGATTGTCTATTTGCTGCTGCATCAGCTCAGACTGAATAATTCCCGGAAATCAGGGACAGCAGTTCGATTAGCATGTATATACAGGTGGATCAAAAATTTGTACAACATCGTAATTGGATCGCACGGACTGGTTAAGTCAATGGCGCTTCATAAGTAAGTAATTATAACCCGTTAAATAATTAGCTGTACTAATTGAAAAACTGTGCCGTTGGAGTAGCGACCAAATCTAAATGCAAAAGCAGACAATTACATGTAGTTGTGAGTTATTATGCTACCCTTTTGGCTTCAATTCCATACTGGCATCTTTATAACTTTAACCATGATGTTTTTCCTCTAGATGTTAATCCCTGACATGTTCTCGTTCAACGTCTAGAAAAATCTTCTGAACAGCATAATTAATGTGAAAGGCTGTATGATATGCTCAGCCCCATTACCTTCCTTGCGCGGACCTTGTTGATGGCGCACTCGAGTTGCTGCTCCATATGATCGAAGTCCTCGATCCGCATGTTGGTCAGATCGCCGGCAGTGTATCGCTGCACGCTCAGTTGAAGGCTACGCGTTTCTCTCCGTATCCTCCTCAGCTCATTCTGAAGCTGTTCCTGCGAAACGGTGTTTGGCGATGTATGAAGATGATTAACCATCTTTCTTTTGCATAGTTCTCTTTGGGAGAGAGTAAAGATATTCCCATTGGAAATTTACCTGCTCATTGTGCTCCACAATCTGAGACCCCTTTTGGCCGTGATACTTCCTTATGATTTCCTGCATGCTGCAGATTAAGATAAGCCGAATGATGTAAGAAAAATACATCATTCACCATTATACATGCCTAATTTCTGAGTAAGTTTGTTGGATGAGATGAAGCATCCATCCCTGCTCTAAGTAAAATAAATTGTTTACATAAACTCCAAATGGAAATTAAATCAAACGAACAATTATAAGAAAGAAATTAGACCGAAAGCAATTGCCGTCAATCGAATGGTGTGACTAATGCCAACTAATGAACCCACAATAAATTACTAAACAACTGGGCGTGCTAACTCAAGTTATAAATCTCAAAGCAGTGAGAAGTCATGTACAACAAGATAAAGATACTTCGATACCT
Source organism: Rhodamnia argentea (assembly GCF_020921035.1). Classification (NCBI taxonomy): domain Eukaryota; kingdom Viridiplantae; phylum Streptophyta; class Magnoliopsida; order Myrtales; family Myrtaceae; genus Rhodamnia; species Rhodamnia argentea. The sequence goes on along the minus strand of NC_063152.1, from coordinate 2,218,422 downwards.
ACTAGATATTTGTTTTTTTCATGTTTCTAGTAACCAATTTAATCAGGAAAAATGTCCAATTTGGTGATCTTCCAGTTAAAACTAATCAAATTTTCAAAATATTATTCCGTACATTTAAATTTGAGTAGCTCGAACACATAGATACATAATTCAAGCTAAAATAGAGACATATAGTGAATATTAAGGATGAAACTGAAAAGAGTTGTCCGAAGAAGGAACCCTAGACACGGCCTCCCCAAGAGAGATTCAAGAACTGGGAAGTAATCATCACATCCTTGATGCAGGCCCTTCACCCAAAAACCCCAATTCTCTCAGCAATAAATTCGGATGGAAAAAAAAAAACTACCAAATGAAAAACATTCTGGGATTTTTCTAAAGGCCACAGATGCAACTTGGGAAAAAGGAAAAAAAAAAAAAAAAACGAAACAAAGAACCTGGGAAATGAAACCAAAAACCAGTTGTATATATAAATAGATACATCTATATTGCAAGTATCAATTACTGCAAAGGCCGAGTTTTTTGGACCCAAGTATCCGGGAAAAAGCAGAATATTTGATTGGAAGAACGGGAGATCGAGGGTTCTTATTAAACAACAATGATCTGAAAACTGTGGAAATTAAAATGACCAAACCAGGAAGTTTATGCTAGACCGTGAAAAAAAAAAAAAAAACAGATCCACCTCGTGGACTGACTGCAGTAATCGAAGAGCTTTCCCGAGCTGGAGAAGACGATGAGCCCGATCTGCGCGTCGCAGAGGACGGCCAACTCGTGGGTCTTCTTCAGCAGCCCCGCCCGGCGCTTCGCGAATGTCACTTGCCTCGTGGTCTTGTTCTCGATCCTCCGGATTTCTATCTTCCCTCGGCCCATTTTTCTTTTCGTGCGGGAGGATTCCGCTCTCGATGTTATTGCTTTGCCTTGATGGTTGGTTGAAGCTGGAAAAAGAGAGATTTTTACTCGTTTTAGCTCCCCCAAGTTCCTAGGGTCATGTGTTGTTGCAAGAAGGAAATCCACAAACTCAGCAAATTCAGCATGAACACATTGCACTGCTGCTTCCGCTCAGATTTAGGAGTGCATCTCCATTTTTCGACACGCAAACAGGATTAAATGATGGAGTTGAAGAGACAAATTAAGGGCTGTCATCAGAAGTGGAAACTCAAAGCTTCCAAAAAACCCTAGTTTGCTTGAGAGAGAGAGAGAGAATGGTATTACCTTCTTCTTCTCCTTCCCTTGCTTGTGGGACTAGAAGACGAGCCTGAAAGCTTTGTCTTATGGAGTTATTGAGCTGAGCAACTCTCTATTATTAGACCAACTTTAGGTTTCCATTCACCAAAGAGCCTCCCCCTGGCTTGACCCCAAATCATGCAAAAGGTCTGAGGTTTCGCATGTGAGATTCTGATCGAGGATATGAATTTATTTTCATTTTTCTTTTTTACCCAAAGTAATGATGATTTTAAGAATGTCATAGAATGCATGTGGTTGGTGGCTAAGAAAAAAAAGAACAAAATAGATAGTTTCCATCTCATATCATCCTGGCTTTTAATTACAGACAAGCTCTTGTAATTATACCCTTTCAAAGAAGAGCATTGTTAGATTAATGGCCTTGAAATAATTGGGATTAGGAGACTAGTTTAGCTAGTTATGACAAAAGATCAAGGGAGCAAACATGCTTCAGCCAAATAAAAATAGTTTAGCTAGGTATATTTTTTTCTCTTACCTAGACTAGAAAAAACTTCAAAGAGAAACATATGGTACGAGGAAACATAAGGCGTCTCGTTCCTTAATCACGTTCCTTTCGGCACCACATGAATTGGCATACCCCTCCTAGTTTTACACAGGTATCGTTCCCGCATGACTTAACTTTCAAAGGAGAAAACTTGCATGCATATAGGTTATTGGAAGGACTTAGGTCGGACCCGACATCGACCGATTCTACATATTTCAGTATCAAATCATAAGAGATTAGTAATCCTTAGGATCAAGTTGTTAATATCGATTGAACCCAAAAAGAAAAAAACTCCGAGGAAGTAATCGTGGTTATCTCCTTCTTCTTCTTTTTTTTTCCTTTTACCTTGCATAATTACTGCATGGTGATGATGGCACCATGTGGTAATGTTTAATACTGGGCGTGATTAAGTGATCTTTCGCTATCTCCTAGTGGAGGAGGCAGGAACAAAAGGGTGGACGTCATACTGCGACTAGTAACCACTCTCCCTCATGCTCTGGTCCACGACCCAAGTGGGGCTTTTATGAACATTGCCAGTTCTAGGGCAACTTTGAAACGTGGAAAGAAGACCAGGTTTCCATGAATGGGAACCCCAGCTGCCCAAAGTTTCCATTTTTCGAAACGGCAAAGTGCGTGAATCTGATGTTGGGAGTGCCTGTGAAAGCTTTCAGAGTCAGTTCTTCTGGTTCGAGTTTACTGATTAAGGCATGCATCTCAAAGCAGCTGCATTAACGCCCCCATCAAAATGTTTGTGCTTGTAATGAAGGAAACAAGCAGTGTTAATAGGATGATGCGCGCAACGCGCATTTGGATTAAAGTAAGCGGTGCTGACACGCCATCCTCAGAAGCACGTAAGATTCGACCGAGGAGAGACTACCCGATTTTCTCCGCGTTGGTATGTGCTGGACAGACTTCCAAGGAAGTTCAAACAGAAAGACTTGAGAAGTTTCCCAGCACTTAAGTTCGTTCAGAAAAGGAAAATAGGGGGCTGTCAAGTTTTGGGATATACTTCCGTGGTCAATATTTTGGATGTTAGAAGCAAACCGAGGGAAGATTTGGATGCTAGAAGAGGACTTGTGTAAAGGCAAGGTTTTTAGGGTCAGCAAGGCTTCGGGGTAGACACTGGTATCGATGGAGACCGGCCTCATCGGTTCAGTTTAAGGCCTGTTCAGACGAGAACCGGCCCGGCTCACATGAGAATCGGCTCGGTTCTCGACTTCGAAAAGTTGGAATTAGTCAATACTGATTAGGTCCTCGGTTTTCACGTAGGAACCGGAGATTCTAACCAAGATTAATAACAGGCTCAACCATGTCAGTTTTCTGCTAAGCCAAGATCAATCCCAACTATTGCACGGTAGAATCAACTATAGAAACGATTCTCCAAGACAAGCATTAAAAAAAGCTCGTTTTGATCCAAATTACCTTGAGATCATTAATTTCAATGAAAAGTTATCAAGTTACATCTAAAAGAAGCTAGTCAATCACTTCGCAATTTTAGAAGATACCCAGTAAGTAGCGTATCATCCGAAAAGCTTCTCACACAAATACGAAAGAATACCTCACTTAAAAAGGTCATAACGGGATAGTCGATGCCTACACTACACATGTGTGACTCCTCATGGCCAACCAACACACGGTTTTGGAGCAGTGAAAGACGAGGAAAGTCTGCAATTAATCTCTTGAAATGGAAACAAAAACACTTAGGTTATCAGTATTTTTTGTCTCTTGTACCTTAAATGGATCGCACAACGGCATGTTGTTTGAAATCCATCTTCCACATCAAAGTCCCCCTTTGGAGGGTGATCAAAGCATTAAAGAGAGACCAAAGCATGTGATCAAAGTCCATAAAGACCCTCAAAATTTGATATTTCACAGCAAGAGGTTAAAGACGATTGGTTTTCTCTGAAAGGGCTTGGTATATAGTCAACTTTGCACAATGTATTATCACATCCGGCTTATCGAATTCGAAGTGTGGTTTTCGCGACAATGCGAACAATATTTGCCACCTTCTGTAAGCGTGACTAAGGATGTTACATTTCATACTATGTAGATGTGTTTTCTATGAACGTTTATATTAGTTCCTGCTGTCAAGCGATACAGTTAAAAGAGCACAGAAGCCCATAACAATAGCTATAGCTTGTCGGCGAGTAAACCCTTGCTCGAGCTAGTTGTATGTACTATCTCATGAAGTACTGATCAACTATTAACCCTAGGAAACAAATTACGAATCATTATGATCAACCCTTTGTCTGCCTAGAACCGAAAGCTGTAGTTTCATTGTGTCCATTTTCATTCTAGGTGGCCTCCAACTTTCCTCGCAAAATTCAGTTGCTTCCTAACCTCATTTGACGACAGATTAAACGTACTAGACGTGCACGATTGCGCCCGAGCAAGGGTAAAAAAAATGTTAAACATGTAGAACCGAATTATGTAGTTTCTTGATGTGGACCTTTACCCGCAAATTCGAGGTTTAGGTGGGTGTGATCTTGAGACGAAGCTGTTACCTCATTCAGAAGTAAGGTGGTGTCCATCGGTTTTAAGGCAAAGAAGCACTCTTTTTCCCATTTTGGTACATACAACGCAACCTAGAAGTTTAAAAGAAGTTAACCGCAGTTGATAAGATATTGAAGTTTTTCTGGGAAGTTCTAAACATTTTGTATTGGCGCCAATTTAATCCCAAAACTTTTAATTATGCCAACTTAGTCCTAAAATCTTTTTTGCATTTGTGCCAATTAAGTTATCCGATCAATTATGACCGAAAATCATTTACTTAGACGCCGACTGTCCTATGATTCCATGTCGGTGCTGGCGAGAGCCACGTAAGACGACCAATGTCCACGTCAGCAATTTGACTCAAGTGACACAAATGCAAAATCAAATCGACACAATCAAAAAGTTTATGGCAGAATTGGTGCCGATGTTTAAAGTTGAGGACTTTTTGGACACTTTTCCCAAGCTTTGCCATTACCAAATTCCACAAGATTATGAGATATGGAATGCCATTGAGCTGGGGAAAAAATAAAAACAAACCCTGGTTAGAGAACACTTGTTAGGAACATCTAAATTTGGAAGTAACAAAGGTTGGTCATCTAGATTGGTCCCCCACCACGGCTCCTTTTGCCATCATCACTCTCACCCCAGCTAGCTTCTCTCCCCTTGGCCAGTCCACTGCAAAAATTTCAAAACCATAGGCTTTCTCAAGCCTGTGTGAACATGAAAGCTGCATGAATGCGAAGAGAACGCCAACACCAGGACTGAATCGGCACGTCCAGGAAAAAGCAAGGAGCAAGAGAATTTGTGCTTTCGTCTGGAAATGGAAGGCAGTTTCACGTCGACTTCAACATCATCCTCTTTCCATGGCCTTGGCAGGCAAATAGAGCTACTTTCATGAATCTTTTGCTATTGTATTGTGCCAATTCAATTTTAAACCCTTCTTTGCCAATGTTTTTTATTTACTTTTTTGGTAATTCGGTTCATCCTGCCACCGCTAATGTGTCATTTATAATAATCTGTTATTATTTTTATTTTTTTCTATTTTTTCCCCTTGTCCTTCTGAATAAGAATGAGAAGAAAAAATCGAAAAATATATTGAAGTATAATGAAAAATTGTCACGTCAATGTCGGCTGGTCAAAGTTGGTCGGATGGACTAAATTAGTATAGATGCAAAAGATTTCAAACTCAATTGACCAAAAAAAATGTTTAGAATTTTTTTTTATAATTTTCTCAATTTTGGGAGATATGACATTTGAATTTGTTTTTGACCTTGTGTTAACGGGGTTATTATTTTTAAAATTAATGGAGATTATCGCTATCATTCTTCAGCCACAAATCGATAGAGTCTTCTTGTCCTCTCATCTACCAAATCATGAAATTTTGTGAATCCCTACACTTATACTTACTAGCCTAGATGCAGACTAGCTATGGATGTTCTCCACACAAAAAAAAGGGTGATTAGGTATAAATGATCAACCAAAGATGCATCCATTATCAATTAAGAAGTTTGCATCGAAATGTGTTCAAAAGTTGCCTAAGAGACAAAGTAGGAAAATTACCAAAAAAATCTTGAATCTATTGTAATTGTGCCAATTAAATAAAAAAGTCCTAGATTTTTTTTTATCAAGTCAGTCCTAAATCTTTTATATTTGTGTCAATTCAGTCTTTTCGCTAACTTGACTTGGCTTGCGCCGACGTGGTAATTTTTAATAATTTTTTGAAATTTAAAAATTATTTTTTCTTTTCTTTCTCCTCCTTTTTTTTCTTCTCCTCTTCCCGAATAGGTCGATTGCCAACCGGCGACCGTTCGAAGATATAGGCGGGCAAGGCTGCCTCGCCGGCCACAAGAGACGGCAAGGCTGCCTCGCCGACCACAAGAGACGGCAAGGCCAACCTCACTAGGGGTGGTAAGGTCCGGCCTCGCAATCGCTTGGGTGACGCTCGCCCCTGCCACCTTCGGCGAAGGTGAGGCTAGACCTCATTGTCGCTAGTAGCCGGTGAGGCAGCCTCGCTCGCCCACGGCTCCGGCTGATCGTCAATTGGCGACCGACTAAGGAAGAAAAGAAGAATTAAAAAAAAAAGAGGAGAAAGAAAAAAAAAAGATAAATATTAAAAATTGCCACGTCAGCTGGTTTCGGGCACAAGTGAAAAAGATTTGGGATTAAATTAGCCACAAAAAAAAAAAGGTTCAAGACTGAATTGACACAATTGCAACAAATTTAGGACTTTTTTGGCAATTATCCCATACAAAAATGGAAGCAGTACTTTCATCGACAAAATAGATTATTGGGTATCATTTAATGAAACAATTAGAAAAAGTATGACCAATAATGGCATTTATCATGTTGTATAGTATTTGAAGTCAAAAAACTTGACATCACATTCGTGTCCATGGATGACAAGGATGCACTTGTATGCACAATGCAACCTTCGAAACATGGGAAACTTAATCATAGTCTGTAAGAAGAAATGAAAGCTTTCCCATTACCAATCCCACATGACTACGAGACGTGGAATGTCCGGAAAATTATCAAAAAAATATTAAATTTCTTATATTTTTGTCAATGCAGTCCTAAACCTTATAAATATGACAGTTTAGTCCTAAATCTTTTCACATTTTGTCAATTCAATTTATTAGCCGAAAATCGCTAACGTAGACGTCGGTCATCCCGTAATGGCACCGCCAGCACCGACGTGAACAATTTTTAATAATTTTACTATTTTTTGAATACTATAATTTTAGTTTTTATTTTTTCTATTTTTCCTTTTCCTTTTCCCTTTTCCCTATCCTTTTTTCCTTTTTCCTTTTTTCCTTTTTGTTTTCCCTCCGGTGTTAGGCAAGAGCTGCTCTCATTGAATCAGGCGAGGGCAGCCCTTCCCATCCGCCCTTGCTTGCCCCTAGCGAGAATCACCTTAGCCTGGACGAGCACCGAAGGAAAAAAAAGAAAAGGAAAAATAAATAAATAAATAAATAAAAGTATTAAAAAAAATTAGAGTATTTTTAAAAATTATCCACGTCGGGGCCTGCGATGCCATGTAGGACGGTCGACATCCACGTCAGCGATTTCCAACTTATGGGACTAAATTGGTAATGGGTGAAAAGGTTTAGAACTGAATCGGCAAATTTTTAAGATTTAGGACTAAATAATCAAAAGTGCAAAAGATTTAGAACTTCTTTGACAATTTTCTCCAAAACGGCACTAAGCTGGAAAACAAACCCTAGCTAATTTCTGCCTTCAATTTCGTAGCATCTTTTTTATCCAGCTTCATTCCAAAAGAGACCTTGAGACGACTCCACTCAATATATGCTCATGAAATTAATAACTATTTCTCAGGAAAAAAAAAAACAATCATCAATTTCGCCAAAGTTCGTTCGAAACAGCGTATTCTGTCCTCCGTGTTTCTTGATTCATAGTTAATCTCGTGCAGGGCCGCAAACAAAAAAGCAGTTTTTTTTTCTCGAGCCTGCGTGCACATGAAGCTGTATGAAGTTGCAGAAACAAATCATTACTGGATGCAGAACTTAAATTCAAAGCCAAGAAACCAAGAGAGAAATTTGTGCTTTCGCCTATAAACGGAAGGCAGTTTCACGTCAACTTCAAAACACCTTCCCCTCCACCATATTGCAGTCTTTGGTTCATCAATTATACCTAATCACAACCTTTTACTTTTTCTTGGAGAATGTAATGTTAATGGCTAGTTCATGTGCACAATGGAACGCAATCTTATTATCTATAAGAAACCTCGGTAGTTAGGTCAGCACGACCCTTAAATTCTTTCACAAAAAAAAGTCATAAAACATTTTGTAATTATGTCAATTCGGTCCATTTGGCTAATCGATACTGACGTGGCAATTTTTAAATAAATTTTTGCATTTTATATTATTTATTATGTTCTCGATAATTTTTTCCCTTCTTTTTTTTTTCTTTCTCTTTTTTTAGGGTTTGGGCTGACTGGCAACCTCTGCCGACCCCTCGCAAGGGCCTACGAGCCCTCTCCAAGGGGCCAACCGAGGTCGTCGGGCCAAATCCTAAAAAAAAAAAGACAAAAATAATAAAAAAAATAATCCAAAGTCAAAAATATTAAATATTATTTCAAAATTATCACGTCAATTCCAATCGGCCAAATGGACTGAAGTGGCATAATTGTAAAAGGCTTATGACTCAATTAAAAGAAAATTTAGAATTGAATTGACATAATTACGTTAGGTCTATGACTTTTTTGATAATTTTTCTGGGTAAGTAGAGGGTTTTGGATGGGAATATGTTTTTGGAAGTTGAGCATGAGATGAAAGTGGTTAGGTGTTGTGTAAACATGGAATGAGTGGAAGCACTGCTTTCATTGACAAAATTCAATTATTGGGTACTTGAATTATTGAAAACACTTAAAGTATGATGGATGGTAGAGTTTTTCAATTTTTCTTAATAATTTAGAGTCCCAAAACTTGATATTACGTTCATGTTCATGTCCATGTATCAATCGATAGAGATGGCTCGAGGTTCCGAGTAAGTGGAAATCATAACCATTTAAGGTGAGTCTGACCGTTCATTAGCGATTATCTGTGATTATCGAAAGCGTATGCTAAAAGATTATATATACGGGAAAGGAAAAAAGCCACTAAAAAATCCAAATTATGTCCCGCTATAATATATTTAATCCTTTTTTTTATATTCAAAACACCAACTATGCATCTCGTGACAAAAAAAAACCCAAACTAATACCTAAGTGACGCATTTACCCTCCTCCGTCAAGGTTCCGTCAAATGATTTTTTATTCAAAACAATGTCTTTTTTATTTTACTTAATCCACATGAGCGTAGAAGTGGCAAAATGGGTTAAAAACCCATATTCTAACCCATATTTAAGAGTGGAGGTCACAAATGGGTTTGCTTAACTATCTTAAGTGGGTCATAAATTGATCACTTAATAACTCAATGGGTCTTAAATGAATTTTAAACGAGCCATAAATTGGTTAAATAAATATCTTAAGTGAGTCATAAACATATTTTCTGATTTTATTTTTATTTTTATTTCTTTCTTTGTTGTTTCTTTTTTCTTTTTTACTTTCTTTCTTTTGTTTTTTTTTACAAGTCCGTGAGGGTTGCGGCAGACCCTCGCTGACCACCGATTGAGGGTCGCGACCCTCGACAACAATCGACAAGGGCCACAAAACCCTCACTAGGTCCGGGCGAGGGTTGGTAAGGGTCATCTGACAACCCTTGCCAGACTTTGGAAAAAGAAAAACAAAAATAAGAAATATAAAAAGGAAAAAGGAAAATAAAAATATAAAAATAAAAATAACAAAATAATTTTTTATTTTGTTTTTATTTTGTAATTATAAAAATTGTTCACAATGTTTTAGTAATATAATTTTTTTTAATAATTCATAGCTTTTGCTAAATTGGATTAAGTATAGAAGTGTTCTAGTAATATGGTCAAATCGTTAATAGGTTGGGTCGGACACGGATCGTTAAATTTGTACTATACGACACATCTACATGAACACCAAGTCAACGTCATTTGTTTTCTGACATCCATCTTAATGAAACCTTACAAGTTTAGGATTTTTAGTGTCGGAGAAAAAAATTAATAATAAGTGTGTCATAGAGGGCATAGTTTGGAGGTTTTTGGTGACTTTTGCCCTGTGGAAAACTGATATCATATGGGATTAAATGGGGCGTTGAGGGAACAAGAGCAGCAAAAATAAAATAAATCGCGAACAAAATAAATTGGGAAAATACAATGCGTGCTCAATTCGACGTCTAATTACTAATTAGTAATTATGGATCACATGGGCATCGTCCGGTTGAACCGGTCCATTCGATCCGGTCGGTCCGGTTCTCTCGATCGGCCCAAACGTACGAGCAAGCCCATACAAGCTTCGAGCCCATGTTTGACCAAAATCCCATCTAATCCCAACTTCTATCTCTGTCTCTCTGGAAGAGAGAGAATCTCAGCTTGAGCTTGAGCTGATCGGCGCCGGCGGTGGGAGAGAGCAAAGCTGCTCTGCAAATTTCTCCGATCATCTCCTCTTCTTCGCCGTCACTGCACTCCCTCTGAATCGTAAGTTCAGGCGAATCGCCGCCATCTAAAAAGCTCGGATCTTGATTCCAATCTCTCTGACCCGAGTGACCCCCCCAAAAATGGATCTTGCGCCTGAAGAGCTCCAGTTCCTCACCATCTCCGACGTCCTCCGCGAATCTGTCGCCATCCCCAGGCGGTCCCCGAAGACCTTCTACCTCGTGACCCTGACCTTCATCTTCCCTCTCTCCTTCGCCATCCTGGCCCACTCCCTCTTCACCCACCCCCTCGTCAACCGCCTCCAGTACCCGTCCTCCGACCGGGCCGAGACCCGCCACGAGTGGGCCCTCCTCCTCGCCTTCCAGTTCTGCTACCTCCTCTTCCTCTTCGCCTTCTCCCTCCTCTCCACCGCCGCCGTCGTCTTCGCCGTCGCCTCCCTCTACACCTCCAAGCCCGTCTCCTTCGCCTCCACCCTCGCCGCCATCCCCAGGGTCTTCAAGCGCCTCTTCGTCACCTTCCTCTGGGTCACCCTCCTCATGGTCGGCTACTACGTCGTGTTCGTCGCGTTCGTCGTGCTCCTCCTCTTCGCGATCGACACGCAAAATGCGCCCTTGCTGCTGTTCTCGCTTGTTGTGATCTTCGTGCTGTTCCTGGTGGTTCACGTCTATATCACCGCATTGTGGCACATGGCGAGTGTGGTGTCGGTGCTCGAGCCGCTCCTCGGGTTCGCGGCGATGAGGAAGAGCTACGAGTTGCTCAAGGGCCGGACCCGGATGGCGGCCATTTTGGTTTTCGGGTATCTGTTGATCTGCGGGGTGATCAATGGGATCTTTGGTGGGGTGGTGGTGCACGGCGGGGACAGCCACGGTGTTTTTGGGAGGATCGTGGTGGGCGGGTTCTTGGTCGGGGTGTTGGTGATTGTCAACTTGGTTGGTTTGTTGGTGCAGAGTGTGTTCTACTACGTCTGCAAGAGTTATCATCACCAGGGGATCGATAAGACGGCTCTTCATGATCATCTCGGCGGGTACCTCGGCGAGTATGTGCCACTCAAGAGCAGCATTCAGATGGAGGATATCTGATTGGCGATGCCGGATGGATTTGTAAGTTCCTCTTGTCAGTGCTTTCGGAATGGATATAAGATTATTCTGGTGGTTTGTAAGGGGTTTGTATTGTGTTATCCAATAATGACAATAATCTTAGGAAGTCCTGGTTTTCATACCAGCTGCCACTTTGTTCTTTGTTTCTTTCTTGTTTTACGTAGGTAGTGGTAGGTTCAATCGGAGAATGTCAGTTGTCTTGATGATGATAACATGTATACCACGACATTAGCAGTTAAAAAGGAAATTGCATAGTGTATGTCAGTTTTGAGTACTTTCCTGTGGTGTCTGTTAATTGGAAATGGTGTTCAGAGGTTGTTCTCTGTTATGTTTTATGTTACATTCTGCCTTTGTGCTGCCCAAGCAACTTGTAAAATTGGTGGAATCAGTAATGGTTCCAATTATTAATTGGTGTTCGAGAGCTTATGTGAGTAGCTTTTAATACAGATTCTTGTGGTAGCTGTACATTCCCCTATGTTGTGGGATTTAGATATGGATTAGCTTCCATTTATGCTGGTTACCCTTTACGTTTGCTCTGCTTTCTAGTTCTACACTAGTAGGTGTCAGAAGTCGTCTTTGCCTTAGATAGATGTTCAATACGCAGGTGTCAACTCTTCGGTGGTCGATATGATACTTGATGGCCTTTAAACTAAGAGTAACGAGTCTAGGTGCAAAATGTTTTTACTGGCATCGTATGATGGACTTTTCCCTGCATAGAAGGGAATGTTTTGCTACTCCTCTCGAAATTCATTGGGAAGAGTATCTGATCGGGAAGGGTTGAGCCATAGGAAGACCTCTCAGGCTAGCACTCGGAGAATTTAGTGCATGCAGAGAACAGATTATGCATAGCTAAGAATTTCTTTTCCGAATACGAGTTGGAAGGAAAGCTGCTCAGGATCTCCTTCCTGCATTAACATCTGCATTGCCTCTCTAAAATGCAGAACCAATGGGGTTTCGATTGGCTGTTTAACATATGCAGATGGGCATGCGAATAACTTTGATTTGTAGATGTAATGGGAGGAGAATGTGTGAGTTCTTAATTTCTAGGTTGGTTCTTTTGGTTCATGTAGAAAGGACATGTTGTAGCACGGTCCTTGATGTAGAAGAATTTAGTTAAGATGGTTTATGCAGAGTGCATGGTTCAAAACTTCAATTCTTATCGGCCGGCTATACTGCTGTTGTAAGAATTGATGGATCAGAACTCAGTTTTAGGATACAGAGATAGTTTTTCGCTGATGGATTATGCTTCTCGTACAGTCATACGTGTGAATGAACTTATATGCCATGCGGATTGAGGGCTTGCGCACTTGGCATTGTATCTCGGGATTCAGTGGCTTTACCCTATTCTGCATTTGGTTTATTTTCCTTCCGCATATGGAGCTCTTAGTGAATACCGAATGTGAAGCACTGGCGTTTCAAGATCCAAATCTTGGTTAACATCCATCGTTCCTACCAGCCGAGATCTCTCTGATCAGCATCGTTCTATTATGGCTGGCGGGCAACTGCAATTTATAGTACAGAGGGAGGGTGCTAATTTTTCGGATCGCAGTTTAGAACGCGATAGTCTGCGAAAACAGAACAATGCAAGTGCCTGGACTGTTCTTTTGGCTTTGTGAAAGAATCGACATCAATATGTCATTTAAGCTGCCTGATGAGAAAAACTGACTCCTCTTTAACTTCATGCCGTTACCCTTAAGAACAGGCTCCTCTAAAGTATCACAAAAGATAAGCCATGCCCTCAGATTTTGAGGAAAGTCCAGAAACAAAGGAAAGATCAAGTATTTCCTCCTAATCATCTGAAATTTTTGCAATCGATATCTACCGGCAGGTATTGCCTGAACTTCTAATGACTTGCTTGATGCAAGCTGGATCGGCGGGGTGATCCATTTTCTCTCCATCTGTGAGATTAATCAACCCAAGCATGTCTAGATATGAGTAATTTTTCTTCCGGCTGGACCGTATGCAAATCATCTGCAGAGTACATATCATTCCGGATGAAGTACTTACCTCCATGAAAGGCAGACAAGGAGTCATCTCCCTGTCTTTGTCCTCTAACAGACAAAGCTTCTGAACCCAGTTTCGGGGAGGAGACATCTCATCGAGCTTCGCTCAGCGCATGATCGAGCTTAACAACTTCATGCGAGACCATACAAGATGAGAACATTGATTTCAACGCGGTCGAAGCTCAAAGGGACATCCTCCTATAGAGATTGCTCTTCAACTGGAGGAAGTCTAAAAAGAAAAATTATACTAGTGACAAGCAAGACAGATCCCAAACAATTACCTTATTAAGATCAAAATCAACACGGTTACCCTGAAGAGAATACACAACACTCAAACGTGCAGTAGAGAGCTAATGAGAACAACTGGACAGGATATAAGGACATGGCGAAGTGCCTCAAAACATGGGATGAATCTCAACAAAGAAGGATGGTCCGGGACAAGTAGATCATGATAGGCGCCCGGTTTCATGCACTGAGATGGCCTATCCATCCGCTAAGCATTGCCTAATTTGTTGCCGGAGTACCATGCTACATCAATGACCATCCGCATGGTATCTAAGGACAAAATTAAGACGTGACAGAGATGGATTTTATTCATTCTGAGCAATAAAAGAAAATCAGAGTCACCTCTTTCATCCTTTGCATATGCATAGCCTCAAGAGAAGCATGAGAACAATTTAGCATATTATCCTCGCAAGGAACAAATCTGAAGCATCCCTTTTTTGGGTGGATTAGTCTCTCCCATAAGTCATGGGCTTCATGTTAGAAACTTTTCAGGAAAATTGGTAAGAGATAATGTGACAGTCAAAATTTTTCATCAAAATTTTAGCTCTCTCTCATTCTTTTCCCTAAAAAGTACATTACATGGGTCAATTTTCCATCATATAAACTTTGTTCCTCAACAGTGCAGCAAAGAGCTGGATGCTCCACTAGTGCTGCCAACACTAGGGACGACTGCTTGGCAGTGAACTCATTGAAGCAACGCACCCTTCGCCAGCCTGCTTACAGAAACTGCTAGAGCTATACAGTCAAAATTTCATATTCAGGTTGTGAATCTCTAACTCCTCATCTTCGGATATCTCCTGCAGAAGCTGCACCAGCTTATCTGACAGACCATTTTAAAATACAAAGATGCAGAGCCACAACTACGACGACCATCCTGCCATCTTAGGCACACATGACTCCCGGAGGTTCTCTCCTCAATCACCTGAATGAACAGCAAGCAACAACCATTCTCTTACCTAATTATGGCATAATTTGCAGATCAAACTAATAAAGAAAATTGCATACGTTGCCACTGAGCTACATCTGGCACTTTGATAGCAAATGGAGTAGTGATTCTTGTATAAAGCAATAGAACAAACATAACAGGAACTATATTGGAGGTACCAACAAATAGGCCACGATGCTGAGTTGTAATACCTGCACATGACTATGTAGACATCTTCTCGGCATATGGAACTTTCGGGATCTTATTCTGTCTTCTCCTGCATGACAAAGAAAACGACCATTTTTTTTTGTTAAGGATGACAAAGAAAATGTCCATAAACTGGAAAACCAACTTTGACTGAGGCAAAAGATTGTGCCCTTGTGGTGGAGCTGCTCTTCACCAACAACTTTGGACGATTGCAAAGCTACAACTCTCAAGGTTTACCAGCAAGAGGTTGTAGTCTTAAAATGTTATAAACAGATTAAACACTGTATCAAAAGCTTACCTTCCTTTTAATATCGGTCTTTCATTTTCATGACAAGCAAACTAAACATATAGTTAAATGAACAATGTTCGTGGTCTGGAATGGTATACATCACAAAGAAAAGTCATCTAGGGCAAGAGCTATTTAAGGCCAAATGAAAGTAAGACTTGGCAATAACAAAGCCAATAACACCCACCTCTAGATCGAAAACCCATCAAACCCCCCAGTCTTATCTTAAAGTTTCCATGCACATATTCTTACCCATTCTAACATGCGCTACGTCATACAGTCACGTCTTCTCACTAGAGCATCTGATGGCCTTAATGAGTTTGCCTTATACTAAACAACAAAGTTTCCCTCACACCAAAGCAATATGCAATATCTAGTCAAGGAACCACAATTGAGTACGGCATCTAGAAACAGAAAAAGTCAATACTCAATACACTCACAATCACTCCTTCCCTCCCATCAAGTAGTTCCAGCCTACCAAAGTATCTGCCTTATAAGATCCGTGACTGGAATACTGAAGTGGTAATGGAGGCATTCTGCCGATATCGTAACTTGGCTTCAGGTACAACAAAAGGAACAAAACATCCATGAAAGTACAGAAATGAGTCCATCAAGGGGAATCATTCTCAGGTTTTACTAACAACAAGATTGTTACTAACCCAAAGATGAGACACGCGCACACACGCATAGAAAGAGAGAGAGAGAGTCAAATACAAAATAAAGGGTTGGCAGAGAGTAAACGACATCCTGCTCCATGAAAAGCATTTGCAGAGAACTAATCCAGAGTGACTTACAAAGAAAATAGTTTGGCAAGTGACTGCGGTCTCTCATAGCCATCTTCCTTTTGTTCAGGCTTCTCTTTGGGCTTTTGTTTTCCTGCTTGCCTCGATTCTGGTTTCCAGTTAGCGACTCTCAGAGACTGACCCAATAACTCAGCAATGCCTGTTGCCATAGCTTCTGCCTTCTTAACATATGGAAAAGTTTCCTCCTCAAAGTGGTGAGACAACCACAGATACATGGACAGCACCTGATGTTTGGTCTCAAGATCCAAAAGCTCAGTATCATTTCGAGCAGAGCCCTTGGGCATGCCCATTGCTATATTAACAGGCAAATTTTGACTATAAGCTGTGGCAAACCTCAGAAGATGATACATCGCTTTTGGGTCTCTGACATTAACTGGTGCAAAACAAAAGTTGAAGCGATCTTCAAGAGATAGCCCCGGGACCTTCTCCAGCATGTTTGCAACCTTCTTAATATGGTCATGCCGACACAAGAAGTATGAGCCATCAAGACGGCAATTTTCACCAAATTTCTCAAGAAGCTTGCAGAACTTAACATTGGGAAGTTGGAAAGCAAAGAGCTCAACCTGCTCAAAGAAAGGAAAGAGACCCGCCTTCTTAACTTCTTCAAATGGCTGCTTCAAACACTCAATGAGGTACTCTAAATCATTAAGTTCAAAGGTAGTTGTAAGCCCATCAGGATATCGGCTTCCTCTTCTACCAGCTCTTCCGGCAATCTGCTTCACCTGTGATGCAGGAACTGGCACCATCTTGTCGCCGTTATACTTCGAGAGAGTGTAAAACACAACCCTTCTGATATTAAGATTCAGACCCATCCCCACTGCATCACTTGCAACCAAGACATCATACTCATTGTCTTGATCATTAAACAAGTTAGCTTGCTGTCTTCGAGTCTCAGGTGGCAAGGCACCATATATGACACAGCAGCGGTGATTAGTGTGCTTCTCAATTGCCAATTTAACCTCAAATATTTCTCTCCGAGAAAAAGCAACTACACAATCACCGGATCGAACATTGCGAAGATCCCCAAGCAGCGTCTTGGCTTCAACAACCAGTGGCTTGAATCTGTCATAGTGACATTCATGCAACTCATCCCCAGTTTCAGAACATATTTTTCTCACCATATTCAGAACACTTGGATCCCCACAAACATGTATCTCATCAGCCTTAAGTCCTAGCAATGCTCTAGTCCATGCATAGCCTCTATATGGGTCTGCCATCATCTGGATCTCATCAATTACTGCCACATCATATAAGTTATCAGTCGACACCATCTCCACAGTACAAGCAACATGGTTCGAGAAAGGGACATTCTTCTTTTCCTGCCCAGTGTGAAGACTACAGTAAACTCCCGAAGCATTCACCTTGTCAAACACTTCCATAGCCAATAACCTAAGCGGACTACAATAAACACCGTTCTTTGCTTCCATGAAGCGCTGCAGAGCATTGTATGTCTTGCCACTATTGGTTGGACCACAATGATATATTATCTTTCTTTTCATAGCTCGTGCAAAGGGAAACCAAGTGTGGGGCTTTGTCAAGTCCGCTGACTCAATCATGCTCCGAAACCGCTTAATCTCATCAGGAAATTCTTCTAAGCAAAACTCGACAAATATAGGGAACAAGAACTTAACAGCATCATTACATGGGCCAAGTGAAACCAAGTACATGGTAATATCGGCTGGGCGTTTCTCGGTGAAAAAATTTTGGAATTTGCGGGATGCAGTTGGGAAAAAAGACTTGCCTATGTAGATGGCAAGAGCCTGATTAGATGCCCATGGTGACTCCATAAAACAACGAAAAATCTCCTGGAGGGTCTTATAGTTGTCATGGGTCAGCTTCACGAGCTCTTCAGAATCACGAAGTTTCCTGTACAAATCCACAGGATCATGCGATCCCACATTCTTGTAGGGAACGTCTATAGTCGAACTAACACTACCACTGCTTGCATCCTCTTCACCTGTTACCACATGCCATTCATCACTCGCATCCGAACCACCATTCTCATCAAAACTAATGGGCTTGTGTGTGTTTTTCCCCTCCAAATCATCTCCATCCTCTGCGACAGCTAACAGGTTGAGGCACTCGGCAAATTTTAAACTTTCTACACCATCACCATTTTCCCCACCAATCACTTTGGAGCCAAAAATATGTGCATCCTCCAAATCCTTCCCTTTGTCCACCAAAGACGAATACAATCTCGCATCAACAGCACTTACTACCCTAAAATACGGACTCCTACAAAGTAGATTCTTCTGAAGCAAGTGCACCAAACTCCCGGATGACGAGCAACTTCGAGAATCAAAATTTGGGTTGAATTGGTGATCTCGAGACACCGACCGGCCGGATTCGGCACCCGAACCGAAACATCTGTACGACAACAAAGCTCTGTTCTTGGAACGGCTGTCCTGCGAACGGCAAATGCGAAGGAGGGAAGTGGCGGCACCTCTCCCCATTATCGAATACTCGCAAACACGGTACCCGATTAAAGGCTACGACTATCTCGTACAATTGCACGAAGCAGCGGATAAATCAAAGTTCAGCTGAGAAACGCAAAACTTGAACTCAAAGATTGAACATTTGGCGCGTAACTGAGAGAGAGAGAGAGAGAGAGAGAGAGAGAGAGAGCGGAAATGGAGGGTAGAGAAAGAAGGAAACGCTAAGAAAGAACGAATTGAAAATACCATGTGCAAGCATGAAGATTCATGCTAATGGCTGTGCTGCACGGTCGGAGCTAGAAAATTTTCCGGAGAAAGCTTCGGAAGGAAAGAAAGGGTTTCCCGGGAAAGCAAGAAAGGAAGAAAATCAAAGTCGGGTCGGGTTAAATGCGGGTTCTTTACAGCCCAGAATGAGGATCCATGGGCTTATGTGGGCATGGGCTTAAAAATAATTACAATTTGACTTTTTCTCCTGCTTTCTATTTCCATCACCGTTTGTTTCGCGAAAAAAAAGAAAGGATTTGAAAATCATTTTCTTAAAAATAATTATTTATATTACTTATAAAAATAAATAAATAAAAATATTTTTATCGTTCAAGAAATTATTTAGATATAAACTGTTGTTGCCAATGAAAATATTTTAAATTGACAAATTATTTTGATATATACGAACGATTATTTTTAGAAAAATATTTTAAAAATTCTTCATTTTTTTGTGAAATAAATGGAGACTAGTATCTTCAGAATGTAACTTAAAGGGGTTAATTAAGTATTTTTCATTAAATCTTGCCCTCGCTATTGTATTGGTATTCATGTTTCACCCCTTCCTCTTTTAACTTTTCTTGCACCGAATCTGCACCAAAGACGAGAGAAAGCCGTGATCGATCGTGGCTAGGGAGGCTTCACGGAGGAGATCGAAGGATGTCGGCACAACTTCGCTGAGGGTGGTCGGGGAACGCCGGCAAAGCTTCGTCGAGGGTCAAATGAGGCCAACTATGGTTGCGCCAATCAAATTCCAATGATTTGATGCCCGCGAGGATCGCGCTTTTCGGATTCGGCCAAGTGGTCTCACGCCTGCGATATCCAGCCGTTGATTGGATGCCGGCACGTCCCGCAACGGTGGCACATTAGCCTAGGGTCGCACGGCCCCGACGTCGCGCCGCCCGACATTTTGCATCCGGCGAGAATCATGGCCTGGGAAGCTTTGCAGAGAGAAAGCCATGGTTGATCATCTCTTTGCTCTCTAATTTCCATAATTTTTTTACAAATTACTTTCTCAAGTTTTTTTAATTGTTGACTACCGAAAAACATATGCATTTAATGAAATCTTTGGAATCAAATTCATTTATCCAAATGCAAAGCCCTAAAGTCAAAGCTGTACCCAACACCCATAATATCATCATAAAGATAGGAGAGTCAAGGTTTGTTGAACGATAAGTTTTCGAAGTCTCGTGATGGATAAAGCGCATGAAAGACGTCATATTGTCATATTCCACCCCAAAAAAAAAGTGAAAAATAAAATATTAAAATTTGAATTTTGTTTAAAAATGTGTTGACTAAAGGTAATATTAATCTAAGATATGACGCAAGAAAAAAAAAGTAGGACAACAAGATCGCTTGTTTCGCGGAATGTAAATGATTTGGAAAATATTTTTGTGATCGGTATCACTCATAAAAACGAACGAACGGAAAATACATCCACGGCTTACGGAAATATTTGGACATAAATTGTTATCGGTAATGAAATTATTTTTCATTAACTAATTATCCGATACGATAAGAGCGATCATTTTTAGGAAAATATTTTTAATTCATTTATTTTCGCGAAACAAATGGAGTCTAAATGCGGTAATTTTAGAAAAACTTTCTCACGTCATTTCTGTTTTTTGCTGAGTCTTCTTATCCTAAGTTCTGAAAGTAGCCATTTCATCTTGGAAGTCAAACCACGTTTCATCTAAATTAGGTACTTGTCTAGGCCAAAAAACAAACAAATCAGGACTAGGTACTTGTCCTTGGATTATAGCATGCAACCTTATAAAATTTGTACTCTTCTTGTTCTATACATCATCTTCTATCAATCGATTCGCGCTCCGACCCCTTCAACTTCAGACATTTAATTTGAACTAGAAGCTCCCATTCAGTTGCATCTAATCCAATTAATATGTGGTTACATACTAGTAAGGGTGTCAATGAGCTGGTTCGGTTTGGGTCCCCACATATACCCAATCCAAACCGGACATGAAAGGTAGGTGTTTCTTTCTTTACTTTATGTACCTACTCGAGATCCGTCCCACATAGAACCCGAACCGATATGCATGTGGATAGTACGAATCAGTCAAGTTACCAAGTTTATTATTCGGTGTTCCTGAATGTTTTTAGCGTTCGATAAACACTAATTATTGTTTTGATCTCGATGCGTTGCATGTCGGTTTGAGGAATTGTGGTAAACCCTTTTTGTTTTCACTTATTATCCGGCTCGAAAAGACTTGATTTTTTTTTTTTTTATCGGGGGATTTGGTGTCGGGGTGCTATTTTTACACCCTTGTATACTAATACTAGCAATCAAGATAAAGAGGGATAATACATTTTTGGCATAAGGACACCTCAAGTGTCAATATTTGTGTTCCGCGCTCACTTTGATATCAATATATTTTTGGGAGTCACTTAAATGTCAAATCGGAGAAAAAATAATCACTTTAGTGCCAACAACGAGAAATTTAGGAGACTTCACCTGAATTGGCACTTAAATAACCATTTTTAAAAAAAATTGGCACTTAAGTTATTCAAAAAATGATCATTTTAATATTAAATAGGAGAAAAAATGATCACTTTAATATCAATGGATAAGAAATTCATGCGAGCTCATCGAAATTGGCATTTAAATAATTGTTTTTTTTTAATTGACACTTAAATGATTCAAAAAAATATTAACATTAAAATAAGCGTCATATACAAATATTGATACTCGGAGATATCATTTCGTCGGCATTTTATTATCTAGGGCTGAGGTCACTTGTTTTCATAAGCATCAAATCGACTCTGGTCAACGTTAGAGGTTCAACATCATGATTACCCAGCAACCGGGCTGAGTTTTTGACTTTTATAGCAATAAATATATAATTATCATCTTGACCGAGTTCAGAATTTTTTGGGCCTTATCCGTCTTCGTCGTTCCAAACATAAAGGTACATCTATAAATTACGTAAGTATGCTGTGGCGTCTCTCAGTTAGATATAAGGGGAATCGATTCTAGGATAGATAGTTCTCACCCTAAAATCAAGAACCGCTCGTTAAAGATCTGTTTCACAAAATACGAACCGTAAACCACCCGCTCCTTTCATAGATTCACCCGAAAACCTATTCACCGGTCCCATCCGGTTCCTAGTTGGAACCCAATTACGATGTTACCGAACACCAACATCAATTAAAAAAGAAAATGAACCAATCCCTAACGGTTGAAGGAGGAAAAATTTCAATAATACAAGATAACAATAGGGAAAATGATCTAGTACCATTGCCAAATGGAAAAATTTCAATATGCAAGATAACAAGTATTGTAATATTTGCAAAAGTCATTCCAAAAGAATATACATTTGTGTTGTATAAAAAGAACGATTCTGTTGGACGAGTTGGATGGTTCTCACTCGAAATCTAAAATCGAATCGGTATCCGCCGGTTCTAAGAAATTGGAATCGGGAACCGGACCGTACCCGTCGGTTACCATCCAAAATCAACCAGTTGAGTCCAGTTCGATCTGGTTTGGGTGGATCATGATTTTTTTTTATCACCCCTAATTAGATGGGACTAATTTAACCACATAATGTTTGAAAATAGACTTGTCTTATGGCTTTATTCATTTCGCGAAGAAAATAATTCAGAAAACATTTTGCTATAAATATTTTCGTGAATGATGAAAAATAGTTCAATCATTCATTTTTTAAAGCGATAGAATTGATCATTTTCTAAAAAATATTTTTTAAATCATTCATTTTTCAATAAATAAATGAAAACAAATGTTATATGAGTTATATAGATTCCGCTAATAAGTTACTATTGTCGTTATTTTCTTATTTTACACCAGACTTATTCTTTGATTGGAAAATTTAATGTCAAAACAATATGGTTTGCTTTATAGTATACAAGGATTATAATCCCAACCTTGTCTTATCAATTTAGGGTGTGTTTGTTTGAGTGGAAGTATCTTTCGGAAAATCATTTTTGGAACTTTCACCCGTTTAGTTCGCCGAAAATGACAAATCAACCGATAACACTTCTAGTCAACGAAAATATTCATGAATAAAATCAGGAAAGTGAATTCCCCAATCCGAAGAGGTAAAAACACTTTCCAGAACCACTTATCTCAAAATTTTAATATTTTATTTTTAATTACTCGTTATATTTTATTTCTTATTTTTTTTTATATTTTTATTGTTTTTTTTTTCTTTCCTTCAGCTGCGATTTTCCGTAAAAATAAAATGGATACTTGGATAGGATCCCCCCGATGGACTGGCGGCTTATAGTCACAATCACAGGTCACCATAATGGACTTTAGGGTTTATCTCCCCATTTATAAGGAGGTGGAAAATATCACCATAGATGTAATGGTGTTTAAGATGGCCACGCACCTTTCTTGTTGGCCACGTGGCTTTATAGCCATTGCATAGCAATAGCTATGATTGTGATGAAAGCAATGATAATAATGCTAAGCCCTATATAAATGATAAGAATTTAAGGGTATATTTATTTCGCGAGAAATGAACGACTTGATAAATATGTCTTTAAAAGTGATTGTTTGTACCACCTGAATAAAAAAAATATTTTCATCGTCTATAGAATTGTTTAGATATATATTGTCATTGGCAATGAAAATACATCTCATTTACTAATTATTTTTAGTGATACAAGCGAACATTTTTCAGAATGATATTTTTCAAATCATATATTCTTCCCGAAATAAACGGAGCCTTCAACAGTGAAAATATATGTCACTAGCTAAATTATGCCGAGCGATACAAGCAAACATGTTTAGAAAGATCTAATGTAGATATGAAATTTACAACACATTATTTATGCTTTTTCAACTTATTAGTATTGTTATTATCTCTGTACGGTGATGGTGCTTAGGACACCAAATCTGGGCATGCATTGCCTTTTGGCAAAATCATAGTTACAATAGAGAAAAATTTCGGCGTATGCTCATCACCGATGATGATGTGAGTATCGGTGATCCGTTGTCTATTATTGTTTTATGATGCTATGACAAACTCCTTATGAAAGGAGGGAATTGATGCAGGTTATACCGAATGGATTTATTTTTCAGATTTGCACTAGATTGTAATACTTTGTAATTTGTTTTGTCTTGAAATTATGTACCTTTCTTTTTTTAAGTTAAGTAAAAAATTCCTTGTGACAAAAAAAAATTTGCGTAATAAATGGAGGCTAAATACATTGTCTAAAGTTGCCTGGGCAAAAAAAAGCAAAAAAAAAGAGAGAACTTGCCTGGGGAAACGTTGATCCGACCGGCCATTACTGTTGAGTCCCTTTTTTTTTTTTGGTCATATGTTGAGTCCCTTGAAAAAGTCAATACTTACGCTATCTGAAATCCATGGAGTGGAGATTACTGTTAGGCCATCATCCTTTGACCCTGAATTATGTACCAAAAGGTACGGATTATGATTTAA
The DNA here is from genome assembly GCF_020921035.1 of Rhodamnia argentea. NCBI lineage: Eukaryota > Viridiplantae > Streptophyta > Magnoliopsida > Myrtales > Myrtaceae > Rhodamnia > Rhodamnia argentea. Next base: position 2,194,463 of record NC_063152.1, on the reverse strand, counting down.
GACAATCTCGACGGTACACACGTGTTAACCCATGAATGGCTCCGAATTCAAATGATTGGAGATATAATCATAATTGTAGATCTAAATAGGGATAAAAATTTCGACAAAAAAGTAGGGATATGATAACTTTCGTACAATACTAATCAAGTGCTATAATAATTTTTTGTTTTTGCTCAAAGTGACCCATTGGAATAAAATCAATCATTTAACTTTCGTTCCCAACAAATTTTCCTACAGGATTATTTAATTGTTCATTTCGATTTGGATTTTTAGTCCAATGCTTACAAGGGTCGCCTCGCCGGCCATGGAACTCATCCAATCTGGGCAAGGGCCACTGGGGTCGCCAATGCCCAGGGTAAGGCCATTGCTAGTTGCAGGTTAGGGCCATCGCTCGTTGTAGGAGGGGCCACGATGGCCTTAGGAGAGGCCGCAATGGCCTCGCCTAGGCATTTGTGGCCCTTGCCCAATCTGCGTAAGACCTTTGTGACTGGTGAGGGTCGTCTGGTGATCCTCGCAAGCACAGAAAAAAAAAAAAAAAAAAAACACAAAAATTAAAAATAATATAATAATAAAATAAAATTAAAGAAATTGTCCACATTAGATTTGCCGGCGTGCACATTAGATTTCTGAAGAAGCAAATCGCCGATGACACTTAAGTGATTGATTTTTTAAAAATTTATTGCACTTAAATGAGCGAAAAAAATTATTATGACATTTAGGTAAGCGCCACATGAAAGTTAAGGCCGGGGTTTGATTGGCTCTTCTACTATTCTTATCATATCTAAGTTTGATTATTAGACACAATAATCAAACTATATTATACTCTAGTGTCTATTAATAAGCCAATTATTAAGCCCGGGGCCTGTTTGGTTAGTAGTTTATCGCGATCATTATGCCAAGTTGAATCCCAACTCCTAAGATTCGCACGGACATGTGCCCAAAGGTCAACTTTGTTCGATTATAATGTACCTATTTTTAAAGGGCCGCATTATTGCCACTCTCATTTTGGTTAAAACATTGCTTTTTTAATTAATAGACCTAAATACCATTTTTTTCTCTCTTCAATGTATTGTTTCTTTTTTTTTTTATCATCTTAATCAACGTGATTGCTCTTAAATTATCAATATCACAATATAACCATCAAATAACACCCAAAAATGTATTATCTCATCATTCATCATGTTATCATATTACCTAGAGAAGGTCGTTACTTTTAATTTATCGTCTCATTTTTCAGTTAAAAAAGTTACATAAAAGGTTAGAAATATCTAATTATAATGGCTTATGAACACACAATTAATCGTCTATTTGTTAAAACTTTATTTCAAAGTTGAAAATTATAACTAAATCTAATTATCTAGCAGATTTTTTACATTGTAGGCAATTTCATGGAATAAATTTTTAGTTTTCTAGAGTTATACATCGCTAATTTGTGCTTTCTTTTGAGCTTTCATATTTAACATGAATTATAATATGGCGAAAGTTTATTTATACATTTTGCACTTTCAAACTCACGTAAGATTTTTCTAGGGGAAAATTTTTAAGCATATTTTAATGTTTTGATCAATTTGCTATGAGATTGAATATACAATTAATGGTAACTACTTCCTTCGTAACAGAGTTAAACAACAAGAAATTTCATGTTTTTCCTTTATGCGTTTTTCCTTTATTAATATTTAGATATGGTCTGAATATAAATATGTTTGACATTCAATCACACTTTTAACAAATTAACCATGTTCATATTTTGATCAATTTTCTTTTCCACTTTTTATCAATATCAGCTAAATAATTAAATTCAATTTTTGACTTTGAAATATAGTTTCACCACACTATTCAGAAAAAAGTCACTTAATTGTGTTTTCATAAGTTGTCATAAATAAAATTTTCTTATGAATGAAAATGTGAGACCATAAATTAGAATTGACAATATTCTCTAGGCAAAATGATAATAAGATATGGTAAATTGATATCTCGATACACGAGCACTTGTATTGTGAAACTAATGAGAGACATGATAGAAATAAAGGCAATTTCATGTATTAGCCTAATAAAAACAGAAACAGTAATTGAAGAGAGAGAGAGAGAGAGAGAGAGAGAGAGAGAGAGAGAGAGAGGAGGGTATTTCGGTAAGTTGACTAAAAATAGGAGTGTCTTAGCCAAAATAAAAGTGTAAATAGCACCGCCATTTTTAAAATTCAAATGATAATGTGCCTATTTTTAAATTCAAATCGTCTTTTTTGTTTTGATGGACTTATAAAATTGTTTGTATTTTGCATTATTTCAACCACTGAAGTAGACATATTCTTTCCCGACAAAAAAAAAAGTAGACGTGTTCGTTTAATATTTTCATCTTTTAATAAATAACAAAACTTGTCTCGCCAATTGAAGTACTAATACTTGCATTAATATATTATCCCGACGGTCAGTTGAAATGAATTTCGCATTTGGTGCACCAAAATTAGCCAAACGAATTTTGAAAGAGCAGTAAGTGTCAAAAAAATGGTTGGTAAAAAAGGTACCGCCCTTCGGATTTTCCAACAAACAGACAATTTGATGAAATTGCGAACTACTTTCTACAGGTTTATGAATTGTCAACTTTTCTTTCTCTTTAATAACTATTATTTGTCTTTGCTACAGACTTCTTAAATTGATCAACTGTTATAGAATTTACCAATCCATTGTTTCAGTCACTTACCATCATTTTTTAATTAAATGCCAATTAATTTGGGATTCGCACTCTCATTTGAATTGTTTGCCGATGTTTGTTTGATTTAGTTCAATTTATGAACATTTGTTACATAGTTTACCAATTTTTTATTCGTCTAGTTTACCAATTTTTTATTCGTCCCTCTTACACGCGCCTTAAGCTCGCCAACTTTCCTATAACGCCTTTAAATCAAAATGAATTCTAATTGTGAGCTTATCTGCGGTGAAAGTAAAATGGATATTCGAAAACGATCACAGTGCACCGGTGGCTTATAGTCAAGATCACGACTCCCCATAATTGACTTTAGGATTCACGTTATATTCATATGAAGATGTGGCACATATGGATAAAGTGGTGGTTAAATTGGTTAAGTACCCTTCTTTGCCCACGGGGTTTTTTAGCTATTGTATTAGCAATAATCATGATCAGGATGAAAATGAAGATAATAGTGATAAGCCAATGCAAACCGTAAACATTAAGGCTCCATTTGTTTCGACAAAAATAAATTATTCAAAAAATATTTTCCTAAAAATGACCTCTTGTATCACTCATAATTAGTTAATAAATTTTTTTTTACTAAGAACAATTTATGTCTAAATATTGTCGTAAAATACGATATAAGCAATCATTTTCAAATCACATGTACGTGTTCTATGTGCTCTGCGCAGCTTGCGAAACCTTGCTCCATCATTCACGTGTCCCCATCCCTACCTTCCTGAGAAGGTGAGGAATCGAACTCCCCATCTCCCCTTTCTATAGTGGAAAGGATGGCCATTGGGGCAACCCACATTAGTTACTCTCGAGTTGCTTTTCTTTTCGTTTTTCTTTTTTTGGTCAAAAGTCTCGAGTCGCTTGAACTGCGTCGTATTTCCTCCATCTAAAATTAACAGAGATCATGCAAACTATTTGTATTTAATCCTCTTTTTTTTTTTTGGTAATCGTATTTTATCACTTACCAGTTAGCAAATTAACAGTATTTGTCTCTTTCGTACACGTGGAAGCATTACTATCTGACTATGCCACGTCCGCCAATAATAATGTAATTATCCCACGCTAATTGCGATTATTTAATTGATCCGGGGGGCCCTTGATTCCTTAGTAGTTTATTGGGACATAATGCCCAGTTGGATGCTAAGTCCCAACATTCGCCTGGACATGTACCTAACGTTGACTTAGTTCGATTATTAAATACGATATATCTTTATTAATTGGTGAAATTATAATGTTGTTTGCGCTTCCATCTTGTTCAACCGCTGATGTAGACCAGTTCATCAAATGTTTTCGACGTCATGTATCGTTTAGACTTCGTTATGTGACTGGTGAAAAGATTAGAAACAAACTATTCACGTTACTTAACTTAATTCTTAAGGGAGTTATGACTACTTAGTCCAAATTTTGATAGGATAACGAGTTCTTCGTACATAAAAAAAGTCGAATAAAAAATATTAGCGAAAAGAAAATAACAAGGTGAAGTAATCAATAATCGAAAAAAAAAAGAAAGAGAGTAAGCAATAATCGACCATGGAGTTTCCTAATTTGTTGTCGGGTTAAAGCATTTGTAACCTAATGCTATCGGAAAATAATTGATCTCTCGAGACAACATTAATCTGAAGTTAGTATTTAATTGTGCTAATCTAATTACGGAATCCTCACTCTATGTTATACATAAGTGCAATTTCTTCTACCTTTGCAAGTTTTTAACGAGAATGATAACTATTATGTTTCTCTATTTCTGTTAGAACAGAAATTTGTTTGGTAATGCAATATCATTTTTCTATTGTCGGAAAAAAAAATTATCCCAGAAATAGGTTTGGAATAGAAATGATAAGTTAAAATTTTCAGCTTCTCTATTTCTCGAACAAAAATGAGAAATAAGAACTTTTAAGCATATTTTAAAGTTTTGATCAATTTGCTATGTGATTGAATATACAATTGATGTTAACTACTTCCTTCGTAACAGAGTTAAACAACAAAAAATTTCATATTTTTCCGTTATGCATTTTTCCTTTATTAATATTTAGATATGGTTTGAATATAAATATGTTTGACATTTGATCTCACTTTTAACAAATTAACCATGTTCATATTTTGATCAATTTTCTTTTTCATTTTTTATCAATATCGGCTAACTAATTAAATTCAATTTTTGACTTTGAAATATAGTTTCACTCACACTATTGAGTAAAAAGTCGCTTAATTGTGTTTTCATAAACTGTCATAAATAAAAATTTCTTATGAATGAAAATGTGAGACCATAAATTAGAATTGACAATATTCTCTAGGCAAAATGATAATAAAATATGGTAAATTGATATCTCGACACCCGATCATTTGTATTGCGAAACTAATTAGAGACATGATAGAAATAAATGCAATTTTATGCATTAGCCTAATAAAAAAGGAAACAGTAAATTGAAGAGAGAGAGAGAGAGAGAGAGAGAGAGAGAGAGAGAGAGAGAGGAGGGTATTTCGGTAAGTTGACTAAAAATAGGAGTGTCTTGGCCAAAATAAGGGTGTAAATAGTGCCGCCTTTTTTAAAATTCAAATGATAATGTGCCTATTTTTAAATTCAAATAATCTTTTTTGTTTTGATGGATTTATAAAATTGTTTGTGTTTTGCATTATTTCAACCATTGAAGTAGACATATTCTTTTCTGACCAAAAAAAAAAAAGTATACATGTTCGTTTAATATTTCCATCTTGTAATAAATAACAAAACTTGTCTCGCCAATTGAAGTACTAATACTTGCATTAATATATTATCCCGACGGTCAGTTGAAATGAATTTCGCATTTGGCGCACCAAAATTACACGGACGAATTTTGAAAGAGTTGATAATTGTAAAAAAAATGGTTGGTAAAAATGGTACCGCCCTCCGGATTTTCTAACAAACAGACAATTTGATGAAATTGCGAACTATTTTTCACAAGTTTATGAATTGTCAACTTTTCTTTCTCTTTAATAACTATTATTTGTCTTTCTTATAGACTTCTTAAATTTATCAACTGTTGTAGAATTTACCATTCCATTGTTTCAGTAACTTACCATAATTTTTTATTTAAATGCCAATTAATTTGGGATATGCACTCTCATTTGAATTATTTATTGATGTTTGTTTGATTTAGTTCAATTTATGAACATTTGTTACAAAGTCTCCCAATTTTTTATTCGTCTCTCTTACAAACACCTTAACCTCGCCAACTTTCCTAAAACGCCTTTAAATCAAAATGAATTCTAATTGTGAGCTTATCTTCGGTGAAAGTAAAATGAATATTCGAAAACGATCACAATGCACCGGCACAATGCACCGGTGGCTTATAGTCAAGATCGCGACTCACCATAATTGACTTTATGATTCGTGTTACATTCATATGAAGATGTGGCACATGTAGATAAAGTGGTGGTTAAATTGGTTAAGTACCCTTCTTTGGCCACGGGGCTTTTTAGCTATTGTATTAGCAATAAGCCGATGCAAACTGTAAACATTAAGACTCCATTTGTTTCGATAAAAATAAATTATTTAAAAAATATTTTTCTAAAAATGACCTCTTATATCGCTCATAATTAGTCAACGAAATTTTTTCTACTAGGAACAATTTATGTCTAAATATTGTCGTGGACAGTAAAATCAAAAAATGATACAAGCAATCACTTTTAGGAAAATATTTTTCAAATTGTTCATTTTTCACGAAACAAATTGAGCCTAAATACATATTCTCCAAACTTGACCTGACAAGCATTGCACCCCGGATGTATAAAAGATAGACAGTCATTCATGTGTCCCCATCCCCACCTTCCCGAGAAGGTGAGGAATCGAACTCCCCGCCTCCCTTGTATCTTGTATCTATTAATAAGCCAATTATTAAGCCCGAGGCTTGTTTGGTTAGTAGTTTATCGCGACCATCATGCCAAGTTGAATCCCAACTCCTAAGATTCGCACAAACATGTGCCCAACAGTCAACTTTGTTCGGTTATAATGTGTCTATTTTGAAAGGGCCGCATTATTGCCACTTCCATTTTGGCTAAAACACTCCTTTTTTAATCAATAGACGCGAATACTCCTTTCTCTCTCTTCCTTGTATTATTTTTTTTTATCATCTTAATCAACGTAACTACCTTTGCTTTTATCTCTCTTAAATTATCAATTTCATGTTATAGCTGTCAAATAACACCCAAAAATGTATTATCTCATCATTCATCATGTTATCACTTTATCTAGAGAAGGTTGTTACTTTTAATTTATCGTCTCATTTTTCAGTTAAAAAAGTTATGTAAAAGGCTAGGAATATCTAGTTATAATGGCTTATGAACACACAATTAACTGCCTATTTGTTAAAAATTTATTTTAAAGTTGAAAGTTATAACTAAATCTAATTATCTAGCAGATTTTTGACATTGTGGGCAATTTTATGGAATAAATTTTTAGGTTTCTAGAGTTATACATTGCTAATTTGTGTTTTCTTTTGAGCTTTCATATTTTAACATGAATTACAATATGACGAAAGTTTATTTATACATTTTGCACTTTCAAACTCACGTAAGATTTTTCTAGGGGAAAATTTTGAAGCATATTTTAAAGTTTTGATCAATTTGCTATGAGATTGAATATTCAATTGATGTTAACTACTTCCTTCATAACAGAGTTAAACGACAAGAAATTTCATGTTCTTCTTTTATGCATTTTTCCTTTATTAATTAATATTTAGATATGGTCTGAATATAAATATGTTTGACATTTGATCACACTTTTAACAAATTAACCATTTTCATATTTTGATCAATTTTCTTTTCAACTTTTTATCAATATCGGCTAAATAATTAAATTCAATTTTTGACTTTGAAATATAGTTTCACTCACACTATTTAGAAAAAAAGTCGCTTAATTATGTTTTCATAAGCTGTCGTAAATAAAAATTTCTTATGAATGAAAATGTGAGACCATAATCATAATCGGGATGAAAATGAAGATAATAATGATAAGCCGATGCAAACTGTAAACATTAAAGCTCTGTTTGTTTAGACAAAAATAAATGATTTAAAAAATATTTTCCTAAAAATGACCTCTTGTGTCGCTCATAATTAGTTAATGAAAATTTTTTTACCAAGAACAATTTATGTCTAAATATTGTCATGGACAGTAAAATTAAAAAAACGATACAAACAATTATTTTCAAGAAAATATTTTTCAAATTGCTCATTTTTCATGAAACAAATTGAGCCTAAGTGCATCATCTCCAAACTTGACCTGACAAGCATTGCACCCTGGATGTATAAAAGACAGGCAGACGTATTCTATTTTACAAGTGGTTGCAAAACCTTGCTCCATCATTCACCTGTTCCCATCCCCACCTTCTTGAGAAGGTGAGAAATCGAACTCCCCACCTTCTCTTTCTATAGTGGAAAGGATGGCCATTGGGCAACCCCCAGTGGTTACTCTCGAGTTGTTTTTTTTTTTTTTTTCTGTCGAAAGTCTCGAGTTGCTTGAAAAACGTCGTATTTCCTCCATCTAAAATTAACGGAGATTTTGCAACCTATTTGTATTTAATCCTTTTTTCTTTTTGCAATCGTATTTTATCACTTATCGGTTAGCAAATTAACAGTATTTGTCTCTTTCGTACACGTGGAAGCATTAATATCTGACTGTACCACGCACGCCAATAATACTGTAATTATCCCACGCTAATTGCGATTGTTTAATTGATCCAGGGGGGCCTTGATTCCTTAGTAGTTTATTGGGACATAATACCAAGTCGGATGCTAACGTTGACTTAGTTCGATTACTAAATCCGATCTATCTTTATTAATTGGTGAAATTATAATGTTGTTTGCGGTTTCATCTTGTTCAACCGCTGATGTAGACCTGTTTATCAAATGTTTTCGACGTTGTGTATCATTTAGACTTCGTCATGTGACTGGTGAAAAGATTAGAAACAAACTATTCACGTTACTTAATTCTTAAAGGAGTTATGACTACTTAGTCCAATTTTTTATAGGACAACAAGTTCTTCGTACATAAAAAAGTCGAATAAAAAATATTAGCAAAATAAAAATAAGAAGGTGAAGTAAGCAATAATCGAAAAAAAAAGTAGGCAATAATCGACCATGGAATTTCCTAATTTGTCGTTGGGCTAAAGCACTTTTAACCTAATACTTACGCTATCGGAAAATAAATGATCTCTCGAGACAACATTAATCAGAAGTTAGTATTTAATTGTGCTAATCTAATTACGAAATCCTCACTCAATGTTATACATAAGTGCAATTTCTTCTACCTTTGAAAGTTTATAACGAGAATAATAACTATTCTGTTTCTCTATTTCTATTGAAGTTGAAATTTGTTTGGTAACGCAATATCATTTTTCTATTTCTTGAACAAACTTTTATCCTAGAAATAGGTTTAGAACAAAAATGAGAAATAAGAATTATTATTGTCGCTCCCACCTTTTCTCTCGCGTCTCAATTGCCGATCTACCGTTCGCCGATTGCGGTCCGGTAGCCCGCCTTCCCCAAGTTCACTTGTCCGTTGTCCGCAGTGCTGTCGCCAGCCATAAAAATTTTATGTCATTACCAAATGAATTTCCGATCCCGAAACAGAAATTTTGTGTCGTTATCAAATGCATTTATTTACTTGTCTAGAAACTAGAAATAGAAAAATCTGTCTCTAGCCAGAATTTGATTCTACAAATAAATGGTTATCATTCGCACCTTTACTCTTTTGAGCCTGACAAATCTTTTCGAGCAATCAACTCCTTTATTTATTGATTGGCAAATTAATTAATTTGCAACCCAAATCGAAAGGAAGACATGTTCCAGCAGTCGATCTTATCCCCCCCCAAAAACCCAATCTTCTTTCTAGATTCATGGACAGCCGACATGAAATCTTGTCCACATTATTATAGTATCTCTTAATTTTTAAAAAAATAGAAAATATATTGCTCCTGCCAAAAAAGGGAAAAAAATTGAACTGAAATGAATGGTGGGTCAGCTGAAAATGAAAGAAGAGGAGTCCCACGCATCTGCAAAGGGGCCTATCACTGTACAAGGAATACGAGTGGTGCTTGGGCACATGTGCTATGTCAAAATGGTCCCGGCTCTCCAAAAGTGTTTTTTTTTTTTTTTTTAATTTAAAAAGCCGGACTGTCCCTATTGCTACGTACAAATGAAAATTTAAAATATTAAGTGCATAGTTTTCTTTGGCGATAATGATATAAATGGTATTTAAGCTTTGACTAATTACGCAATGCCAGCTCTGAACTTTTAATAATGTGATCCTTGGACATTTAATAAATGTACAATCTAATCCCTAGACTGTATGAAAATATTTAATATTGCTCCTAAATTCGAGTTAATGGAATGACAACGTTGGACAAGTTTAAAAAAGAATTGAAAAAAAAAAGAAGAAGTAAAAAAAAAAAGAAACGAAAGCGAAAAGAGCAAGAAAAGAAAATAGGAGATAATTTTAAAAAATTAAATAAAATTATTCACATCTTCACCATATGTGCCACATAGAACAGTCGGCGTTGACTAGACCGTCATGTTAGTGATTTCGAGTTAAAATTGATCGAAATGAATAAATTAGCAAATCGTTAAAATATTTAAAACTTATGACCAAAAAAAATATTTAGGATTAAATTTGCAAGTTGTCAGAAGGTTGATGATTAAACTGGCACGTTGAAAAATTCATGACCGAATAGGCCGCCTAACAATAGATTTATGATTTTTTGGATAACAACCTGCATCATTATAAAAATTGGCAAGGTGCTTCTATCTTGTGCATTTCATGTCACTTGCTTTTTTATGAGCATTGACTCGAATGCCGCTAACGACATTCAACTTTGTCTGCTCTATTAAAATGTAATTTTACTTTTAACAACAAAAGAAAAATCACAATAATCTCATCATGACCCAGTCCAGAAAGTTTTTGGCCTTATCTTTCTGTCTAGTTCCAATCCTAAACGTACATCTTCGAATCACGGAAGTATGCTTTCCATAAGTTTAGGCGTCCCTTTGTTAGATGTGACTAAACAAAACAATAATTTAAATCGTTCGAGATTCAACGGTGTATCGCTGCCTTGTGACGTCGAGAGATCGTGACCTCGACCTTGTCCTGTTGACAATTAATCGTATTTCCTTGTGATTTCTTGTCTGATTAGTAAATGAGATAAGTGCTTCGGTAATCACGAAAGTGCAATTGAATTAAAAAAATTTCAAAAAGTACAATTAAGTCATGAAATTTGTGAGAAAATGCAATGGAGTCTTAAAATATTGAAAAAGTACAATCAAATCTTTAAACTTGTCAAATTGCTAAAATCAAGTTATTTCGCTGATTGCACCTTTTGAAAGTTTTAGATGTCGGCTGCACTTTCGTGACAAATTTTAAAACTCGATTACAATTTTTTAAAGTTTTAGGACACTATTGTAATTTCGTGATAAATTTTAGGATTTGATTGTATTTTTTAAAATTTTTTGGATTTCTTTATACTTTCGTGATAAATTTTAAAACTTTCGGTGCACTTATCATTTACTAAATTCAATTCTTCTTTTTCGAAAGGAAGATGATCGTGTTCATGCGAAAACGGATGTGCCCCCCTCTCTATCAATCCCGATTCTTTGAATATCAATAGTGAACTATATATGTCGTGCCCGCATCTTGCCACACGATTTTCGGATTATGAGATGATTCTAATCGCGCGCAATCTTCATCGAAAATAGAATGACTATTCGAGATCGATTGCACTTGGACCGGCGGCTTATAGTCGCAGTCACGGCTCGCAATGATTGAATTTTAGGATTATGCTACATTCATCCGAAGGTGCGGGGTATATAGATGCATTTGTGGGGAAATTGGTCACGTAGCCCCTTTTTTTGTTGGCCACGTGGCTTTATAGCAGTGGTAATATTAGCAATGATAATGATCATGATGAAAATGATGATGAAAACGATAAGCCTACGTAAAGAACAAGCATTAAGGGAAAGGTTTTTTTTTTTTTTTTTTTTTTTTTTTTTTTTTTTTTGTGAAATATATATATGCTTTAGAAAAAATTTTGTTAAAAATAAGCGCTTATATCGCTTACAAAAAATAATTAACGAAAATACTTTCGACTTTCATGAAAATATTATATGTTGTTGTCAATAATTGAGATATTTTTTATTGATTAATTATTTAAAACTATATAAGTTATTATTTTTAGGAAAATATATTTAAAATTATTTAATTTTTGCGAAATAAACGGGACCTAAGTGCATTATCTCCAACCTTAACCAGACAAGCATTGAAGGCCCAGCTAAACGGATCAGCTCGTGATACCCAATAGTGGGACCGACGGATAACGGAGAAGCACCATCGCTATTACTCTTGAGACATTTGGAATGTTAGAAGTCGACACACAAGCATAATGAAGTAAAGCATAGTGAAAAAGAGAAAATTGATACAAGAGATTTTATCCCGATTCATGCATAAATTAGGGCTACATCTAGTAGAGAATTTTACTGTAATTAGCACATTGCATTTCTTGTTATATTACTCAAGTAGTTATCCATGAACCCAAACCCAAATTATCAATGAAAAAATAATGACTTAAATCGTAAAAGCCGATTGGTGTCTAGGGAATGTTGCTCCCTTGAGACCCCCGCTCGCTCAACATGAAGCGAGACTCATATACTTTTCTGTTATTGGGAAGCATGAACCGCACCTCAACAGGAAAAAGCTATACTTCGTCTAATCTGAAAGTAATGGAGATTACGCAAATTTTTTTTTTTTCTATTTAAGCATGTATTATCAAGCCAATTGACATTTTTTTGTCTTTTTGTTTTATCATCTCCTTCGAAAATTTTTCTTCCGCATACGTGTAAGCGTTAATATCTGACTACATCACACGTGTCAATAGAATACGTTAATTTTCCAAGGCTAATCATGATCAGAGTACCTTGATTCCTTAGTATTTTGGGATTGACCATCATGTCAAATTGGGTTCTAACTCATAAGATTAGCACTGACGTGCACGCAACTTTTAGTTGGACTATAATGTGCCTATTGTAATTATGAGTTAATATCATGAAAAATCTTAAATCGGTACACATGTGATAAATTTATTCAAAACTAATTATTAAATCATAAAGAACCCCAAACAAGTATATACGTGACAAATTTATTCAAAACTAACTTTTGGACTACAAGAAACCTCAATTGTTACACTCTCGACTTATTTAGCCTACGTTGGCTTCCATCAAATATTGCTGTGAAATTGCTAAGTAAAAAAAAAACATAACAGTAACTCAGTGGTCATGACAAGTCTCCATGAAAAATATATATCAATTGGGTATGTCTTAGGTGTATTGGTTTGAAATTTTTGGTGATCAAACATTAATTTGAGTAAATTCATCATATATGTATCATGAAAAATCCTAAATCGTTTTGAGTTTTTGATGGCCCAAAAATTGATGAGGGGTAAATTTGTCATAATTATACCGGTTTAATATTTTCCATGGTATTAACCATTTAATTCTAAATTTATATTTTTTTAATTGATTGATAAAGTTAAAAGAGTGTTTGTCCTCTTATATCATTCCAATCACTGAAGTAGACGTATGTGTTGATTAAATATTTCGATCTAATGCCAACGGTCTATTTATATAATTTCATATCTTCTCACCAAAGTAAGTTTGGACGATTCTGTTGTTCCGTTTTAAAAAAAATGGATTTCTGAAGGAGTTCGTAAGAGTAAAAAAAAATGGTTGATAAAAAAACGTACCAATCATATGTTTCTTGATAACTTATCAGTAAATTACATATAGTTAACGAAAATACAAACTATTTTTACGGTCTATGATTATCAACTAGCCTTTTCATTTCGTAACTTTATTTGTCTTTCTTACCAAGACCTTAAATTTATCAATTATTAGCTGCATTTACAAATCTTTGTTTTTGTAACTCGCGAACTTTTTTTCAAGGTTAAGTTACTGATTAATTTTGGGACACTCTCTTACCAACGTTTTTTTTTTTCTATTTTTTTAATTTATACTTTTGCTATATGATTTACCAATTTTTATTTGTCCCTCTTACAAACACATTGAATTTGTCGAGCTTTCATTTGTCTAATTTACTAGAAATTTTCTCCTATTCTCTTACCAACTAATTTAGATTTATCAAATTTCACTTTAAGTTGCTTATCACCAATTATTGAGTTTTTCTTTTTAAATTCACCCGCATTTATATCAAATTACCGACATTTATTTGCCAACTCTTACTTGTCAACATTCATAAAAAAAAATTTCCAACGTTTACTTGTCACCAATTAAATCTACCAACTTTTAAGAAGATTTTTTGGAGAGTTGGGATGGGACCATTTTTATAAAGGACATGTACCCAGTGCTGCTCGTATTCCGTGTGCAATGATGGGTGTGTGGACTGCTCTTCTTTCATTTTCAGCCAACCGAATATTCGTTTCAATTCATTTTTTTTTTTTTGGCACGAGAAGCACAAATTCCATGTAACTTTGACCAAGTATGCGATTTTGTTCCAAAACTTTTAATTTATCAAATATGGTCTTTGAACTTTAGCCTAATGTGCAATTTCATTCATGAGTTTAGTAAATATCATTGCAGTCTCTAGACTATATGAAAATATCTAATGTTATTCTCCAAGTAATTCAAGTTCAAGGATAATATTGAATATTTTCGTATATTTCATAAATGTCTAGAGACGATATTACATATTAAACTAAAGCCCATAGACCAAGTTCATGGATGAAAATACACATTGAGCCAAAGCTCATAGGATCATTTTTGCGCTAGTTTCCCTATTTATCATCCACATCAAAGCAAAGATGAGCAAATATGTGCATTAAAGATTAGGCTCCTAATAAGTTTATTCCAATTCGTGGTTGCCTCGATTACGATCTCATCTTCATCTCCATCTGTGTGATTTCTTGTCCCCGCATCTGTTCCATCAATATGCAGCACAATATGCCCTACCTTCGAGAGGACGAGCCTAATCTAATGTGCGACGAATTTATACATATATAATGTGAATGTGTTATATTCCTAGTATTACAAAAAGGGATAGAAAGTTGTCCACTTGAAAGCAACATAGATAGAAAAATTGAATAATTAGCCAAAAGCCCGATTTAAATTGGGCATATTTTTCTATATAAGGGTCCTGCACATCACCTTGGTAGATCACGTCTTCATTACCCAATACCCTGGAGGACCATTCACGGCATTTATGGATGTTAGTTGAATCGAAAAGTTCGTAATAAAGCGTATAAATTACAATTATCGACAATTACGTTTCCCTCTAGGTTTTTTTTTGGTCAAATTTCCCTTTGGTTTGGAAAAGTAAAAAATACTCTAAGTTTGGATAAATAAAAGAATTTTTAACGTTTAGATTTAAATGTTTTTGAAAAATTAAGATATTTCTCTTCAAATAAAAAGTTCGAGGTGTGCACGGCAACACTTATACTCTAGAAATCAACTTCTGGCTAGAAGTTGATCTTTCAACTTCTAGAGAGAAGTAATTTTTTATTTCCTTTTCAAGTGTCTCCAAAAGTTTGACCAAAAGAGAAATTTTTTTGACAAGTAAAAAAACGACTCCAAAATCACTTATGGAGTAAAAAAATACTATAAAAATTGAAAAATGAAGTTGTAACCAAACAAATTTATTTTTCGGAAGTTACGTTATCGAATGAATTTGAATTTTCTACCGTAAGAATACTTTTTGAGCAGAAATTTCAGCTCGAAAAGTGTTGTCCGCGAATCGAGAAAAGTGGAATAGTAAATGCCATTATCGCTTTCGACCAAAATAAAAAAAATGTCATTATTGCTCGATGGACATTTCCCCGGATATCATAATCATTGATTAAATTTGAGTTATTCAATATTCTCCATTTTCGACTGTTTATGCTGCACAGATCCCGCCAATGGAAACGTGTTCACCGGAAGAACAAGGAGACAAAGATGCTTACGCACCCACCTTCTCTCTCCCTGGTGGGTCTCGGCAGCAATTTTTGTCTGCTTGCTTCTTCCAAATGGAGGGCGGCTGTGACTTCTCTTAAGTGAAAGTTAAGTTCTTAACGGGACTCTGCTGCCACAGAGTTGCTCTGTTTTCACTGCCATCTCCATCGGTTTCTGTCGCGGCCCCCGCTTCTCTCTCACTCTTGAAAACCGACTTGGGTTTTCCAGAAATTTTTCCTGATCATGTGGATGCGGTTAAGAGTTATGTGGAAGAGTAGAGCTGACCCCACTTGCTAATTTATTGTATCGAGGAAGGACAAGTACCCATCTCCTCTGTTTCATTCTTTTCTCTGGAGGCGGTGTCTCTGCCCGGGTTGGTGTCGGGATTCTTGCTCGAATATGGTGGAAAAGCTTGTTTGTGCTGGAATCGGAGCTTCAAGCTGCGGCCTTTATGCTTTCTCGACTTGTTTCGTTTGAGGCTATCGGCATCAGTTTTGAGCTTCAAGGTTCTTGCTCGGTTTGGTTGCTTCATGAAAATTTGTGGAAACATTTGTGCTGAATGGGGGTTGATTCACCATCTGCGGCCTTGTTTTAGATTTCCTGGGCCAAGTTTCAATTCTTGATTCAGCTGGACCATTAGATTTCGTATGAGGCTTAGTCCCAAGCTATTCAACCGATTCCAATTTTCTTCTTCGAAGGGAAGATTTTGGTCCTTGGGTTCGTGAGCGCATGTCTCTTCGGGTGTCAACCTAGTGATAGTAGCTGCAGGAGCGGTAAAATCTAAGACGGTTGCTTTGAAGATAGCATCAGTAGCTGGTGAAGTGGGCAAAGTCCTTTGAAGTAAGTTTTAGATGGATTCGAGGGTCGAAATGGATGATGAAACTGAAAACAAAGGCGGCATGTGGTTTTTGGATCAAAAGCTTGATCAGCCCATGGATGAGGAGGCTGGTAGGCTCAGAAACATGTACAGAGAAAAGGTAATTTGGGATCTCTCAACTTTTTTCCAGACAGCGTATGCTTTTGTTGCTTAAGAGAAGAGGACTAACTGCTTTAATGGGCAACATATTGATTCAATTTATGTTCTGTATTGCAAAGTTTGGGATGTTCTATTTAGCTTTTACTAATTTGCAGTGTGTATAGACAACATTTTTCTGCTCCCATTTGATCTTCATCCGCTTAGTTTATGATTTCTTCTTTTGTTGGTCTTGGATATAAGATGTGTTGTCATCAGTCAATATCTATAAATTGAGGCTGCAAGTGAATAAATGATGCAAAACATGTATCATCCACTGGTTTTCCGATGAATTCTGGCAGTTGACTTGATGTGCTCTTCAGAAATTTTCAGCATTGTTGCTTCTTCGGCTTGCATTCCAAAGTCTTGGGGTGGTTTATGGGGATCTTGGCACGTCCCCTCTGTATGTCTTTTACAATACATTTCCAAGGGGGATAGACGATACGGAAGATGTGGTCGGAGCTCTATCGCTGATCATATATTCTCTTACTCTCATTCCGCTCCTCAAGTACGTTTTTGTGGTGTGCAGAGCGAATGACAATGGACAAGGTAAGCTGATATCATTTTTTAGGAGCGATTAGTTCACTGTTTTTGACACTGACAAAGGGATGGACCAAGACACATGTTAAGGATGCTCGTTGCAGTAATTGTGACCATCCTCCTCATTGCGTAGGTGGAACATTCGCTCTTTACTCATTGCTCTGTCGACATGCGAAAATCAAAACAATTCCAAACCAGCATAGGACTGACGAGGAGCTAACGACATATAGCCGTACCACATTCCCTGAGAAATCCTTTGCTGCGAAGACCAAGGGGTGGTTGGAAAGACAAGCATCCAGGAAGAATTCGCTTCTTATGCTCGTCCTTGTGGGCACTTGCATGGTGATTGGTGATGGGATTCTCACCCCAGCTATATCAGGTAAATCTTTCTTTCTGCATGATTAATAATTCCAGAAACCATGTGCCGCGCCATACTGTTTGTCCACTTTTCTGAGGACAACAATGAAGGTTGATCCACTCCACCAGTACAGTGTTGCTTCTGGACACATGATCTCCTTATGCTGTGTAAGCGTTGAAGCATCAGAAAATCTACTGGTTTTCATTTGTCTAAAAGTGTCCTATATGGTGGTGGTTGTATCTTGTCACTCCTTGTCTGGTTATTTCCTTTACCTCTTTAAACTTTGTCCAACTACATTGGCCGTCCAAGCCTGATTTCTTTTATGTTAATGAAGTGCCTGCAATTTTACTTTGACACTTCTGATGCCACCGTTTTCAAGCAGTTCTTTCGGCCGCTGGTGGGATCAAGGTAGATCATCCGGGCATGAGCAATGGTACAGCTCACGTCTTGGACATTATTATTGAATTGGCTTGTCGATTTGCAATTTTCTAAAGGATTTGTGTGGTTTTTTGACCCAGATGTCGTGGTTCTCGTGGCTGTCATAATATTGGTAGGTCTCTTTAGCGTGCAACACTATGGTACTGATAAAGTTGGTTGGCTCTTCGCCCCGATAGTGCTGCTTTGGTTCATTTTAATTGGTGCGATTGGCATAATCAACATCTTCAAATACGATAGCAGTGTGCTGAGAGCTTTTTCCCCTGTGCACATATACCGGTACTTTAAAAGGGGAGGAAAGGATCGTTGGACCTCACTTGGAGGCATTTTGCTTTGCATGACAGGTAAGCTAACATTATTCTCTAGTTACCTAAAATACCGTCACTTTATTCTTTGGCAACACCTAACATTCTCTAGTTGGACTAAATATTTCTTCATACTGTTTGATCCTATGATAGGAACCGAGGCCCTCTTTGCGGATCTAGCCCATTTTCCAGTGTTAGCTGTACAGATTGCTTTTACAGTAGTAGTCTTTCCTTGCCTTCTTTTAGCGTACACAGGACAAGCAGCATACTTGATGAAGAACAAGGACCACGTTATTGATGTATTTTATCGTTCAATTCCAGGTTTGCCACAAGCACTCTGGCCCCCTTTTACGAATGAAAATTGTGCCTGAGAAGTGAATACACTGTCACGGTATAATCTTTGACTGAGTCATTCTGTTGAAGAATGTTCAGTGCAACTATAGATGGACAAAAAGACTCACTGTGTTTACTTAAGTTGAAAAAGGGGGACAATTGTAGTTCAAATCCCAAAACTCACTGAGTTGATATTTTTGTGCATTTAACTACTAAAACTGTCACAATCGTCCACTTTAATCCTCCTGTTAACTCTGGAATTTTAGCGGCTGGGAAATCTACGTGATATTTGTGTAACAGCTACAAAAGATTGACAAAATGCCATAAAAGAGCCACATGGTAGGTTACGTTCACTTAAAACTACTGGAGTTAACGAAATGATTCGAGTGCATCAAAGCTGCAAGTTTTTGAGACTTGAATGTACGAAATGACAGTTTCAGGACTCGAGTGTATTATCGTGACAAGTTCTAGGACTTGCTTGTAGTTCTTCCCAAAACAGGAAATGTGTATGTATCTATTAATGTTAATTGCTGTTCATTTTACAGATAGCATCTATTGGCCAGTATTCATCATTGCAACTTTAGCGGCTATAGTTGCAAGTCAGGCCACAATATCCGCCACTTTTTCGATAATCAAGCAGGCACTTGCGCTAGGCTGTTTCCCCAGAGTGAAAGTAGTTCACACATCAAAGAAGTTCTTGGGGCAGATATATATTCCGGATATTAACTGGATCTTGATGATTCTTTGCATTGCCGTGACTGCTGGGTTTAAGAATCAAAGCCAAATTGGAAATGCCTACGGTAACTTTACCCGAATGTCCTGTAATTGTCGTGCATCTTTCATTCTATAAACAAATCCTGATAGATTGTTCGTGCAACATTAACAGGAACTGCTGTGGTAATAGTCATGCTCGCGACCACCTTGCTTATGATTCTGATCATGCTTTTGGTATGGCATTGCCACTGGATTCTGGTCCTGATCTTCACTGGTTTGTCGCTGGTGGTGGAGTGCACGTACTTCTCCGCCGTGCTTTTCAAGGTTGATCAAGGCGGATGGGTCCCTCTAGTGATCGCGGCAGCTTTTCTTGTCGTTATGTGCGTTTGGCATTACGGAACAGTGAAGCGATACGAGTTTGAGATGCACAGTAAGGTCTCCATGGCATGGATCCTCGGGCTCGGGCCGAGCCTGGGACTGGTTCGAGTGCCAGGGATTGGGCTCGTGTATACCGAGCTCGCTAGCGGCGTCCCACACATATTTTCCCATTTCATCACCAACCTCCCTGCTATCCATTCCGTGGTGGTGTTTGTCTGCGTGAAATATCTTCCCGTGTACACGGTCCCTGAAGAAGAGAGGTTCCTCGTGAAAAGAATCGGCCCAAAGAGTTTTCATATGTTCCGGTGTGTCGCAAGATATGGGTATAAAGACCTACACAAAAAGGACGACGATTTCGAGAAGAAGCTGTTCGATAACCTCTTCTTGTTCGTCCGGCTCGAGTCGATGATGGAAGGGTGTTCAGACTCTGATGAGTATAGTGTGTACGGGCAGCAAACTGAGAGATCAAGGGAAGGCCTTATGATGAAAAGCTTGGGCACCTCCAACTCTGTTGACACCGCTGTTTCATCGGGTGACTCGATCGTGCCAGTCAAGTCCCCGGCGCATGCCAACAACATGACGGCATCCTCAGGTCAGGCGAGCAGCCAAACGGACGAGTTGGAGTTCCTGAACACCTGCAGAGATGCTGGCGTGGTGCACATAATGGGCAACACGGTGGTGAGGGCGAGGCGGGACTCGAGGTTCTACAAGAAGATAGCGGTCGACTATATATACGCATTTCTTAGGAAGATATGCAGGGAGAACAGTGTGATCTTCCATGTTCCCCATGAGAGCCTTTTGAATGTTGGACAGATATTCTATGTGTAGTAACTTTCCTTTCTGTTCTGTTTTATGACCAAATAAAGGGAAGAGAGCAAATGAGCAAAGCTTGTCCGAATCTCTTATGAAGTTTTGGGACACAAAAACGTTGCTTGAACGCAATGTGACAGATGGGCTTAAACTGATGATGATATTGAAAACCTTTTATGGACATGCATTGTCTCTTGCTGCATCAGCCTTGTCTCTTGGTGGTTAAACTTGCAGCCGAAATGGCCATTACTCATTTTGATTATCCACTAAAGAAATGAAAGTATTCCCCCCGGTTCCCCTCTCGATCAACTCTCTCTACGCGATATTTTGAAGAAGAAAAAAAAAAGCTTAGCCGTCTCCAACAATCCAAAGGCCCAGTCCCGCGGGGATCACAATCGGTCCTACACTTGACTTTTAAACGCAGTGAATTTTTTTGGGGCCTATTAAAATGTGATTATAAACAAAGGTGAGAAAAACGGGCTTTAATTTCAATATATAAATTAAAATTAGGTTTATATCGGCTGCATCAGCCTTGAACCGGACGGAAAATTATCGGGTTTCAATTTTATGGAATTGGGAACCGGACTAGCGCCTCCAGGAACTGAATCGGCCGGTTCAGTTTGGTCCGGATGGTTTTTGGTTTGGTCATTCTCTCTTACTCATCCTTAGCCATTAGCCTCCAAAGATCAGATCCAATCTGATAGCAGGAGGTCGTTTTTTTCTTCTTCCTTTTTTTTTTTTTTTTTCTAAACAACTTGGCGATCCAAACCTAAAGAATTCTTTACTTTATGTGGTGATTGATTTGATTATATTACGAAGTGTATGCATGTGATGCTCGTGGATACACACCAAATGTGTCCCCACCAGCAACAGATGCAACAAACTTGGATCAGTTCCTGCTCTTTTCAATTCGTTCACATCAAATTATAAGCTCGAAAAATGGTCAGATAGAAAAAAACTCCATCCCCCACCAAACGCGAGACTATTTTCCTAAAAATTTATCGTGTCGAATCGTAACAATTATATATTAAGATTTTATTTGTTTTGCAAAAAATAAATGATTTGAAATGAATAATTTATGCGGGATCAAGTCAAGTATCGACCCAAAAGGCTGTCGGAGCGATGTGATAAGGGATACTTTGGAACTTTTACCGACGAATTTTTCGGAAACTCGCTCTAATGGTACAATTCCTCCTATTTTCGAGAAGGTTTGGGGTTTCCTACGTTGTTGTTCGCAAAAAATTATGCAGAATCAAGTCAAATATCGATCCAAAAAGTTGCTGGATCGATGTGATAGGAGGTGCTTTGGAACTTTTACCTTCTCGAACTCATTGCTATAGGACAAATTTTCGGAAACCCACTCCAATGATACCATTCCTTCTATTTTCGAGAAGGTTCGAGATTTCCTATGTTGTTGTTCTTGAAAAATAATGCAGAATCAAGTCAAATATCAGCCCAAAAAGTTGTTGGATCGATGTGATGGGTAGTTCGAAACTTTGACCGCACTCGAACTTATTGCCACAGGATAAATACTCGAAAACTCGCTCCAATTTTTTTAAACTTTATTACTTGTATCGCTTACGAAAGTCAATAAACGTAAATTATTTCTATCACTCACGAAAATATATACATATAAATTGTTATCAAATTAAATTTTATTGACTAATTATTTCAAAATAATCGTTTATTTTTCTAAATTCGTAAAATAAAAAGGCACTAAAATGGACCGAACTTTGGCGTCCTTCCTTTGAAAAGCTCGTGCGAACGGGGGGAATATTGGGTTCACGTTCATACGTCGTGTCCTGTCTCTGGGCGTAGGGAGGTTGGACGGTCACGATCGCCTCTGAAGGCTGAGATCGGACGGTCTCCGTCCATCTCCCCGAGCGGCAAGGGGATGAATGATATTATGGAAGAGCCACCCCCATCATTTTTCACCCCCCGCACAACGAAGGCAATTTGCATTGCACTTGGGGGTTACTTCCCAGCACCGACAGCGACCTTCTCTCGACCGTGCGCCACTGCTTTCCTCTCGAATCTGATAAGGAAGGTACGAAACGAATGATGCGAGAGAGTGTTTCAGTCATGTTCTTCTCTTCTGGATTGATCACTGTTGCTCACACACCCACGTTCGGTTCGTTCTTGCATTTGAGCTGAATCTGTTCAAGTTCCGATTTTTGAAGCACGCTCGGTTTGCTGCATTGCTTCTTTCTAGTTCTTTGGTCTGTTTGGACGTTTTACCTTGGTGGGGTCTTGGTTATATTTAGCCGGGACATGTTGAGACAGTTGCGATCGGGAAACACGAGTTCATTGGTCTGAACACGAGCAAGTTGTTCGAACCCGAGTTTCGACGAATGCTATATTTGGCAAGCGACTCAGGCACCCATTTTGGTTCTCTGGACAGAAGACGGTGATTCTCTCTCTCTCTTCTCTCTTTCTTTGAGCAGCGCAAAGATGGAGATGTAAGCTGTTGCTGATTCGAGAATCTGATATTTGTCCTTTTTTTTTTCCTGCTTTTTTCTTTTTGAAATTTTGGGTTTTCGGGTTCGAGGCGGTTGAGTTTTTCCCTTCTTGAATCTCGTAACCCAAATTGCCTGAAAGCCTTTTCAAAATTCGGATGCATCGGAATTGATGTTCACGTAATCTTCGAATCAATGTTTGCATACATTTTGCCTTGACATATTGCAGATTCTCTTCTTCTCTCGTCTCTTTATCAACTTTGTCCTCGTCCTGTTAGAAGCTGGAGGAGCATCTCCCTTGATCTGCCTGCAATCTCAGGTATCAAATCCTTGGCACCCTGCGTTTGAGTATTGAAAGTGTCGCTGTCTGATGTGAACATCTTTCCAGTGGGTGGTTCTAACATGGTAGATGAGGTCAATCTTCTTCAGGAAGTTGATCACACTACTTTGAAAATTTGAAATGGTGCTCTGCGAGTAAGCACTGACAATCTGCTTAATTTCTGCTGTACCATGTTCATGAACCGTATTATATAAAACGTGCATGGCTTGCCGAAACTTGATTTAGTTGCCGCAGATGAGGTTCTTAGAAGTACAATGGTATGGCAGATAAGTGCTAGATTGTAGCAGATAAGTGCTAGATTGTAGCATAGTACTTTTTGGTATATCGTTCAGTAAAAAAGGCCAAGTCTGCTTAGCCCTTGCGTCTTTCAGTATTTGTCTTGTGCCCAATAAGACAAGACAATTGTCTGTCACATCTTCTTGTTATACCTCCATTTTCTCTAAGACGTCTCGATGTGTTTTGATTACAAACATCCCTTGTTACTCTCCAATCATTTGTTCTCTTTCCAGATCTTGGACATGGATGCTCACATTCACTTATGAGGTGTCTGTTTTACGACGGAGAATGAGGTAGGAGATTCCTTATACAGCGGAAGGGGACGCAAGAGAAGATACTTAGTGAAGAGGGGGTTCTTGCAAATGGTTTCAAGAGAAGAAATTAGCGATGTCACAGACAAGAAAAATAGTGTATGGTTTTTGGATCAAAAGATTGATAATCCAATGGATCTGGAGGCTGCGAAGCTGCGGACCACAGAGAGAGAGAAGGTTGGATCGTTTTATCCCTATGAACTACTGCATGTAGGTAAATGAATCAGTTCTTTTTACTAATTTGATTTTGTCTTCCTCAGAAAATTTCCACATTACTGCTGCTACGGCTTGCCTTCCAGAGCCTCGGTGTGGTCTTCGGAGATTTGGGCACTTCTCCCTTGTACGTTTTCTACAATACCTTTCCTCGTGGCGTTAGCGATCCAGAGGACGTTATCGGAGCTTTATCAGTGATAATATATTCCCTAACACTCATACCGCTCATTAAGTACATTTTCATCGTTTCAAGAGCCAATGACTGTGGCCAAGGTAAATACACTAAACCCATAAACTTCTTGTGATTACCACATGATATAAATTGAATTACTTGGAGAAAAGGAGGGTTGCAGAGTGATCAGTGATTTTTTCTTAGTTCCTCTCAGCAGATGCATGTAGATTAGGATATGAGTAATCCTAAGTTTATTACCATGCTAGAAAATGATTGTTTATGAACCTCTTTTGCGTTTATTTCCTCTATCACTTTGATATTATGTGTCATCGCCGTCTTTGTGTGAGGGCTATCATTAAAGCAGCCTCGAGTCCTTCAAGACCTTTGCCATATTTGCAGGTGGAACATTTGCTCTTTATTCCTTACTTTGCCGTCATGCGAATATCAAAACTATTCCCAACCAAGATCGGACCGACGAGGAGCTAACCACTTACAGTCGCTCTGTATTCGATGAACATTCATTTGCTGCAAAGACAAAGAGATGGTTAGAGGGGCGACGGTGTCGAAAGAACATCCTCCTCATTCTAGTCATTGTTGGTTCTTGCATGGTAATCGGAGATGGGATTCTCACTCCAGCTATATCAGGTAACTTCCCATACAAATTGAGTCCTTTTGATCTAATTATTTATGTGCATCTGTTCCTGGATGTGGCATTAGCCTGTGTTTAATTATCATTAATGTGAAAAGCTCATCTGGATATCAACTAAATGCTATGTTTCTACAAGGCAATGCAACCATAAGTAACAACTATTAAAGTCGTATATATGACCATATAAAAGCATCGTTCATTGAATTTCATATAGCAAAGCCAAAGAGTGGACTTCTGCTAGTCAGGAACTAGGACGTGCCTGAAGGCTTCAGACCCTGGTTTTGAGTTGATCGAAAGTTGCAATTTCCATGGGATAGTATTAATAGTTGGAATTGTTTGCCTTTTCAAGTTCTGTCTGATAACATATTTCTGGTTAATCTCTGTGATTGATCGCATCCTCGGAACTGTCTGAACAGTATACTAATTTAACCTTACATTAGTTTGAGGTTGAACTTCTCTTTTCCCTGTGTCTTTACATTTTTTTTTTTTGTAGCTGGCTAACCTTCTTATGTTTCTAAATTCCCTTACTTGGCAGTTCTCTCAGCTACCGGTGGGATTAAGTTAGATCATCCCAAGATGAGTGATGGTATTATTCAAGTTCTTGGAAGTGAACTCTTCCAGACGGTTGATTATCCGTCTACACAGCTTACGTTTTCCCCTCTGGCCTCAAGTTGCTAACACTTTGTTTGTTCTATGCAGAGGTTGTTGTGCTTGTTTCTGTCATAATTTTGGTAGGTTTATTCAGCATACAACACCATGGTACAGACAGAATCTCGTGGCTTTGTGCTCCAATCGTGTTTCTTTGGTTTCTTCTGATTGGTGGCATCGGCATCATTAACATTTGCAAGTACGACACCCATGTTCTAAAAGCCTTCTCACCTATTTACATCTTTCGCTATTTCAAGAAAGGAGGGATCGATGGCTGGACATCTCTTGGAGGTATAATGCTCAGCATAACAGGTAATGTCTTATTCCATTGATTTTATATCAATTGTTATGTTGTAACGTATGGACATTGAGATGCATCATTAATGCATGCAAAACTGGTGATTTCAGGCTCCAATAGTTGCTCACCGCAGAACTTTTACAGGAACTGAGGCGGTTTTTGCCGATCTGTCTCACTTTCCAGTGTCGGCCATACAGATCGCTTTTACTGTGGTCGTGTTTCCCTCCCTTCTTTTAGCTTATTCTGGACAAGCGGCCTATCTCATTAAAAACCCTGATCACGTGCTCGATGTATTCTACCGCTCAATTCCAGGTTTACTTTATTCTTTAGCTCAGTAATATGGCGCATTCTCTAGGAGAGCTGGCAATTAACTGGTCACACAAAGAACACAATTCATAATGAATGGATGAGAATAAAATGCTGTCGACTATTCAGGTGCATTAAAAGGAAAGTTCCCTTTCTTGGCTAGTTGATTTGACCCTCAATACTGTCACCCTTGACCCATCAGTATATATACATTCGAACATCTTCAAGATTCTTACAACAAACTTTTCAACGCTTATCGAGCTTTCGTGGAAATAATACCTACACAATATTCAACATGAATATTTTCACTTGTTTAAATTTGAGCATCCTATTATATAGTTGCCTGTTTGTGCAGAGAGCATATACTGGCCGGTCTTCCTCATTGCAACAGCAGCCGCCATCGTTGCAAGTCAGGCAACAATATCTGCCACATTTTCATTAATCAAGCAGGCCCTCGCACTCAGCTGTTTCCCAAGAGTCAAAGTCGTTCATACATCCAGGAAGTTCCTTCAGCAGATATATATCCCAGAAATCAATTGGGTCCTAATGATTCTCTGCGTGGCTGTCACGGCGGGATTTAAAAATCAAACCCAAATTGGAAATGCTTCTGGTAATTTGAGACATTCTTTGTCGTTTGTTACTTCTGTTTTTTCAGGTCTAATTGAAGTATAAGCATCTACTACTAAAATTGTCTGACCTGGATTCTCTGTCCAATAACTTCGAAAAAGGTGAACACTAGTACGACGAACATGAAGCAGGGGACGATAGAACATATTCTTCCACCGAAACTGCTTTCTCAAGTTTTCCCAAAGATGACTCACTTTCGTTCTCTTCATCAACAGGTACAGCTGTGGCGGTAGTCATGCTTGTGACGACATTCCTCATGATACTAATCATGATACTCGTGTGGCGGTGCCACTGGACTCTGGTGGTCATCTTCACCGTGCCGTCATTGATTGTTGAAGGCACATACTTTTCTGCCGTGCTGTTCAAAGTGAATCAAGGAGGGTGGGTCCCGCTTGCGATTGCGGCAGCCTTCTTTGTCATCATGTACGTCTGGCATTACGGTTCGGTCAAGCGCTATGAGTTTGAAATGCACAGTAAAGTCTCGATGGCATATATTCTTGGATTAGGCCCCAGTTTGGGTCTCGTCCGTGTCCCAGGCATAGGGCTTGTGTACACTGAGCTAGCTAGGGGGGTGCCTCCTATCTTCTCTCATTTCATCACCAATTTGCCAGCAATTCATTCAGTCGTCATTTTCGTCTGTGTGAAGTACCTTCCTGTATATACAGTCCCCGAAGAAGAAAGATTCCTTGTACGGCGAATCGGGCCGAAGAACTTCCACATGTTTCGATGCGTGGCGAGATACGGCTATAAAGACCTTCACAAGAAGGACGACGACTTTGAGGAGAAGCTCTTCGAAAGCCTCCACCTGTTTGTCCGGCTTGAGTATTTAATGGAAGAGTGTTCGGAATCTGAGATCAGCTTGTCTGGTCAGCAAACTCAACAGTCAAACTCCAATGAGTGCCCCACAAATGATGACGACAACAAGAATAGCCTCACACTCTCCTCCATCGTGGATCTAACAATCTCTTCGGTGGGGTCAATCGTGCCCGTCGAATCTCCGGTGCATATCAGTGCGCGGGGCTCTGCAACTTCTAGTCGGGGGAATCATTGCCAGAATGAGTTGAACGAGGTAGAATTTTTGAAAAGCTGTAGGGCAGCCGGCATCGTGCACATCCTGGGGAACACGGTAGTCAAGGCTCGGCGGGGTTCGAACTTTTTGAAGGTGATCATCATAGATTACGTGTACCAATTGCTTAGGAAGATGTGCCGAGAGAACAGTGTGATATTCAATGTCCCTCATGAGAGTCTTTTGAATGTTGGCCAGGTTTTCTATGTATGATCTGTTCCTTATCGTTCTTCTTTGTGCTGAGTGAATCATCCCGGTTGAAATGCGTCAAGTCTGCATGATTAGCGATACTGTTACTGATCTTCTTAATGACAGTTAGTTCCTCGCTAATCAAGATGTCGAGGATTCGATTATTCTCGATCCCGCCGACTCTTCTCCTTCTTCTTTGGCGTCGTCTGTCCTAACGGATATACCTTTTTGACAGAGTCTATCTGTTTTAGCTGCCAAAGATTAGATGAGTTTGAGGTAATCATCTGTGATTCCAACATTATCTACCTGTCTTTACCAACTTTCCAATGCAATCCTCTGCTTACAGGTCGTCTGCTCATACAAGCTTTTTATTCTGGGTATCAGAAGTCAACGCCTTATGCAGCCAGCAAAATGATGAGATTCAAGCATTTGCAGAAATTTTACTCCTCTGCCACGCTGGTTTTAATCTGAGGAGTTTCAAGCATTTGAAAGAAAAATAGGAAAAAGCCCCTTTGAAAATCAAAGAATCTAACTCTGTAACTCCTTTAAATATTTCCAAGATTTCGATATCGGTCACCACATGTAGAAAAAATATACTCATGTTGAGTTGACAATATGTTGAGTTGACATTTGAATTTTTACTCGGAGCTATTGGAAATTATCAATTTTATAGTTACGAAATTAACTGAAATATTCGACGAAGTTAGTAATTACATCGAAACTCACTAGCATCTAATGCCGATCGGTAATCAAAAAGTTCATTTTGAAGTAAATATGTATAAATCCTCCGGTGAGCAGTAATTGCTGAATATTGTCATCATCGCAATACCCCCCAAATGTTTGTCAGTTTAAAAGATGTGCAACAAGAGAAAGAAATCTCTAGATTCGTTTCGAGTTATAACGGTACCATAGCGTGCCGATTATTTTCTCCCGTGCGTTTCACAAATAGAATGTCCGAATTCAAATTACCGGTATAATAGTATTTCATTTATAGAATACTGTTGACACGTGAGGTGCTCGTTTCACAAATAGGATGTCCGAATTCAAATTACCGGTATAATAGTTTTACATTTTGTAGAATGTTGTTGACAAGTAAGGCGGTCGATAATTTCCATAGTCAATTAAAGAAATGAAATTTCAATAATTTACCGTATATAAAATGTTTGCGTCTCAAGAGTTCTTGGCGTGCTTTAGAAACGTTATAAACGGTAGGATGTCGCCTCACGTTTTTTACCGGCTCATTTCCATTAATAGAACGTCAAGATTCAGATTACAGGTACCGACGTGTATTTTTAGAATATCGTTGAGGGTGCGCGGGAATTTATACGGGGAAAAGACAATATAGAAGATTATGATAATCAGCGAGAAGAATCTAATGAGTGGTGATTCAACATTCCCATGGAACCACTTTGAGATTTGATCCATATAAATCAAACTCTACTTCAAAGGAGAGAGAGAGAGAGAGAGAGAGAGATAAAGAAAAAGGAAAAAAGAAAAAAGGCTGTGGAATGCAAAAAGACTGAGACAAGAAGCGCAATGGAGAGCACGCAAAGGGCCAACAAGAACCTGCGGGCACTCGACATCTACGAACATCATGAACACCCCCCACCTTCTCTCTCTATCCCTATCTCTCTCTCTCTCTCTCTCTCTCTCTCTCTCTCTATCTCTATGTCTTCCGCATTGTCTCTCTCTAGAGAGGAGGGAGGAGGGGGATGGAGGAGAGGGGAAAAGACGGAGGGGTGTGCAGGGGAAGCGGAGGCCGTGGAGGGGTGAGCGCGAGTCCTCGCGCCGCCACGTGGCGCGTTCCGACTGGTTAGGTGCATTGGACGAAGAGAGAGAGAGAGGGTAGAGAGAGAGAGCGCAAAGGAGGTCCCTTTCGAGCGAGAGGACTCGAGGAACTACAAATTGGGGGTGCGTTGAGGGTGCGCGCGCGTGTGCGGGGTTCGATGCTTGTCAGAGCGTAACCCCGTCCTATGACCCCGGCGAATCCGTATTTGTATGCGCCTTTATTTTCTCTCTCTAGAAGCACCGCCCTCTCTCCCTCTCTCCCTCTCTCTCGCTCTATTTATTCGTTGTTTGTGCCCACACAAGTCATTTCTCTCTCTTTCTCGTATCCCAGCCTCCCTCTTTTGCTTCCATGCCCTAAATCTCGCACACCCCATCTTCTCAATCCCACCACCTCTCTGTCTGTGTCCATCTGGACATGCATCTCTCAATCTGGGCTGTTGTTGTCTGTGTCTTTTGATCCGCTGGTGAGGTTCTCGAGCTCAGATATCTGTCTTGCCACTGCCCATTTTGAGGTTGTGATCTTTTGTTAGTGAAAGTCCTTGTTTTTGTCTAGATTGCTTGTTTGTTTCTGCTGTTTTATGGGTTCTTGTGTTTGATTGCTGGTGGATTGTGTTTTCTGTGTGCTGTTCTGTTGGGAGTTCGTGTCATTTCTGGTGGTTGTGCGATTGGGGTTTTTGGAGTCTGTTGGTGAGAAGTTGGTGGGGAGTGATGCATTTAGTTTTGAGTGTGAATGGGCTTGGTTGCTTGTGCTCGTTCAATCTGGTGGGTGGATTTGTGCGTTCCATGTGATGTTTATTCTTCGTTTATTCTTAATGACTGCTGGTACTTGTGATTAGGTCTAGCTTGTGGGTAGGTTTGCTGTGTAATCTTATTGATCACGGTGTTGCGAGAGCGTGTTACTCTTCCACTCCCTTTAGTCATAACTTGGAATTAACTAGAAACAGATTGCATTGTATCGCTACCAAACTGGACCTGATGCAATCTAACTTTTTGATGATTCTGTCAAAGATATGATGCTGTTGCCCACCCTGAAGTGCTTTGTTGGTGATTATCTAACTTTAACTTTTGTATATGGATATTTGAGAGTAAGTGGGACGACGAAAATCTTCTATGGGCAGACTTGGGTTGAAATGGTTGGTTTTGAAATGAATGGATCTTCTTGTAGTCTTCATCTGAATAACTTGTCCTTGGGTGGACACCCATCTTATGACAGTATTTGTATCTTTTGTGCGGGGAACTCTATTTTGCTCGTCCTTTTGTTATCAGTAGATTGATTATAACTTTTCGTTCTCTTGGTGAAGCAATTTTATCATGCATTTCTATGTTTTAGTCCTGTTCGTAAATTTGATGCTACTTCTCATCTCATCTCATCTCAAAGAGTACTCTTTTTCCTGTTTTTGTAAAACGTTTTGAACACTATGTTTCTGGTTTTAAATTGAATGCCTCCATTCTTTCAATCCAATCTGTGAATTCTCTTGATTTCCTTTATCCTTTTTCTCCTCCCCGAATACATTGCTGTCAGTTTGGCTGTGTCTTTTGATGTTTCTTACACTAGAGTAATGCATGATCATGGTTTAGGATCCATTATCTCTAATTACTACCTGCATTGTTACAGCATACCTTGCTTTTCTTTCTGATGTACTTCAGCTGCATTTACAAGATTTTGGCCACATTGAAGTATCACATATCTTTTCAACTGATTCCTGACATGCTTAGGCCACATGGTAGCTGCAAATGTGAGGGAGAATTTTGAAGATGAAGGACGACTGTTCATTGACGAATGAAATAAGTAACAGCAACTGGGTCTTGAAACGCAAGCGAAGAAAGCTGCCATGTGGACTGGATTTGGTTAATGGTAAAGAACAAAATTCTGTAGCTTTGGAGGAGACTACGACTTCTGCCAGGAACAAGCTAAAATCTGAAATTTCTCCGGATTTGTCTTCATCGAAGAAGAAAGGAAATGATGGGGTAATGTATTGTTAATTGCTTTGGCATCACATGCCACTTCCGTTTATTCGTAACTATGCTGTTTTAGTTGTGATGCACCTGCTAGTTTTTTCTTTATATTTAGACTGAACCCTAGTTCAATCATAACAGTGACCAAATTTTGTCTGCAGGATAACATTTTATCCTCTTTTGTGTCAGCTAGATGTTTTGAGGAATCATATCATTTCGATGTTAAGGGCTTGTTGAGGACCATCTACTGTTCTCTAACTGGTGGTTTTTGTAACATTTTGTCTTGCAGTATTACTATGAATGCGTTATTTGTGATGTTGGAGGCGACTTGTTATGTTGTGATAGCTGTCCCCGGACCTATCATCTCGAGTGCCTTGATCCTCCTCTCAAGGTAGTTCAATAGCTATTTGAGGGGTCTTGCCTTGAGTTAGATGAGTTAGTTGCTGTCATTTGTCTTGTCGTGCTTGAATTGAGATAATTTAGTTGTCTTCATTTTGTGGTTTCCATTTCCAGCGGATTCCACTGGGGAAATGGCAATGTCCTAAGTGCTGCTCAAAAAATGATTCAGTTGAGCCAATAAGCCATCTCAATTCCAGTTTGAGGCGAGCTCGGACAAAAATTAGTGGGTCAAGATCCAAGACATTGTCTAGCACGGAAAAAGTATCTCGAATACTTGGTAGCTCCCATTTTCCAAGCAAGAGGTCTCTGAGTGGAGGGAAGTCTGTTGTAACCCCAGAAGTTCAGCCGTTGGAAGGTAAACCAGATCTGTCCCCAGGAGAGGACCCATGCACCATCAAGCCTGGTTGCCCATCCCTGGTTTCTACAGAAGGAATCTCTTCCTCTCAGAAAAATGATGATGAACAGAAGGTAGATGTACCTCCAGCAAAAGCACATTCAACCAGAAGGTTAACTTCTCCCTCTGCGCCCGCTTCATCTCATTCTCAGCTGGTGAATTCAGAACAAGATGATGAAGCTTCAGAGAAGAATTCTCAATGTTCTGATGGATTCAACAGTCCAGATAGTCAAGTTGGTATTGGAATTGGTGCTAGTAAAAAGAGAGTTAAGAAAAGAAAGCACGTGCAGAAAAATGATATTCACAAGAAACGCAGGACTGACAATGGAAAGCAAACTATTGCTACTTCTAAGAGCAAGAATAATGATTGCAAGCAAACTATTGCTACTTTTAAGAGACATGGATCGAAGAAGAATGCTGCAAAACCTGGAATAGGTAATTCACAATCAAGAAAGAGAACAATTGTAAACAGGGGTTCTCGGTCTGCTATAGAAGAGAACGGAGGAAAAGAAGGTTCACATGGTCCAACCAAACAGAAGGTAGATCCTTTCACATTGGCCTTGTCATTGCTGACATATTACAAACAAACTTATATAAGATATTTCCTGGCATTCAATTACATTTAGCAAATCAATAAGACTTACAATCTTGGTGCTTTGCATCCTAAGATATGAACCCTTACCATATATTGAGTGAACGCAGTTTGGTGTTTGGTCCTTTTGCATGGCATGTTTGTTTCTTAAAGACATCTGGAAGCCCCTGGATATCTTTTGGTTGCTAGTTTCATGTTGATGGTTTTCACATGCAATGGTGCTGGGAAAGTGCTTTTATCGTGGCTCTACTGTCTTCGTCTACTGTTCTGATGTGATTTCATGTTGAGGGAATATGAAGATTGAGGCTTGATGATTTATTCCAAATTGATTTTTTGTCGCAGAAGCTTTCTGGGGAATTGAAAAGCCCACCAGTTAAGCCAAAGAAAAGGGACCGTCATGTGAATGATACACCGGTGTGCATAAGCGGCACCATCGGTGAATTTCAGCAGGTAAATCTACTTTTGACCAATTTTGTTGTTTGATTGTGGTGATCGATCTTATAATCCATCTGTAATGCATTTTAACACCATCTGCTTTTCAGGTCGATCGGGTTTTGGGTTGTCGTGTTAGAGGTAATTGTGCAAGTTCAATGTTTCGTGTTTCTGTATGTATTGTAGACATCCTTAATTCTGTTAGTTTGCTTGTTCCAGAGAAGCAGGACAGACATCGAGACAGTACTTCCGGCGAAATCCACTTAGATGCAGGAGACAGCGCTGACCTTGTTGATGACAAACAGGCTGATATTAGCATTGACAGTGATATCAAACTGCACAATCTGAATGTACACGAGAGTTCGTTGACCAAGGACTGTAAAAATTGCACCTGCATGGATTCATCGAAGAGTGATACAAAGCATTTAGCTTCTGAAACCAATGTGTTTGAAGATTGTGATGAATCTTCCAAGGCAACAAATGATCAGAAAGGACCAAACGATGGAGTATTGGCAGACTCGGTTAATTTTATAAAGCTGAACAGTAATGACAAAGATGACGTTACTACGACAGGAGAAATACGAGTCTCTGTTGAAGAAAACAACAACGGGGTGCAGGATGAAGCAGGGACGGGATTCAGTCCGGAGAGCATAAATCAGGAGCCTGAACCGGCTGAATGTGCATCTGTCGACCAAGAGGCTCCATCATATGAGTTTTTGGTTAAGTGGGTTGGGAAATCTAATATTCATAATAGTTGGTTACCTGAATCCCAGCTGAAAATTCTGGCTAGGAGAAAGCTAGAAAACTATAAGGCAAAATATGGTACGTCAGTGATTAACATTTGCGAGGAGAGATGGAAACAACCTCAGCGTATTATTGCTCTTCGTTCTTCCAAAGATGGTATTCGTGAAGCTTTTGTGAAGTGGACTGGGCTTTCTTATGATGAATGCACATGGGAGAAGCTCGATGAACCCATTCTGAAAGAATCTTCAATTCTTATTGATGTATTCAATCAGCTGGAACAGCAGGCATTGGAGAAAGATTCTTCTAGGCATGACTCAACTAAGGAGAGGACTGGCCATCCAAGTGAGATCATTACTCTGACAGAGCAACCCAATGAACTTAAGGGCGGTTCACTATTCCCCCACCAGCTTGAAGCACTTAATTGGTTGCGGAAATGCTGGTGTAAGTCTAAGAATGTTATACTTGCAGATGAGATGGGTCTCGGAAAAACAGTATCAGCATGCGCTTTCATTTCATCGCTATATTGTGAATTTAAAGCATCTCTGCCGTGTTTGGTTTTGGTCCCACTATCGACCATGCCCAATTGGCTTTCAGAGTTTTCGTTGTGGGCTCCCGGTTTGAATGTTGTGGAGTATCATGGATCTGCAAAAGCAAGAACAGTTATTCGTCAACATGAATGGCATGCCAGTGATCCAATTGATGGCAATAGGAAAACGGTTTCCCACAAATTCAATGTACTGTTGACCACTTATGAAATGGTTATTGCCGATTCTTCTCATTTGCGTGGTGTTCCATGGGAAGTACTTGTGGTTGACGAGGGCCATCGTCTGAAAAATTCAAGTAGTAAGCTGTTTACTTTGCTGAATACATTTTCATTCCAACATCGTGTACTATTGACTGGTACACCACTTCAAAATAATCTAGGTGAAATGTACAACCTGCTGAGTTTCTTGCAGCCAACTTCATTTCCTTCCGTTTCCTTATTTGAGGAGAAATTTAATGACCTCACAACTGCAGAAAAAGTTGAGGAACTTAAGAAACTTGTTGCTCCGCACATGTTGAGAAGGCTTAAGAAGGATGCCATGCAGAACATTCCCCCCAAAACTGAACGGGTGGTCCCTGTTGAGTTATCATCAATTCAAGCCGAATACTATCGTGCAATTTTAACAAAGAACTACCAGATATTGAGGAATATTGGGAAAGGGGTAGCACAGCAGTCAATGTTAAACATTGTGATGCAGTTAAGAAAAGTATGTAATCATCCCTATCTAATACCTGGTACAGAGCCTGATTCTGGTTCTGTAGAGTTCCTCCATGAAATGAGGATTAAAGCTTCAGCCAAACTGACTCTTCTGCATTCGATGCTCAAGGCTTTTTTCAAAGAAGGTCATCGAGTCCTGATTTTCTCACAGATGACTAAGCTTCTGGATATCCTTGAGGATTATTTAACTATTGAGTTTGGTCCCAAGACATATGAGAGAGTAGATGGTTCTGTTTCCGTCACAGATCGTCAGGCAGCAATTGCTCGCTTTAACCAAGATAAAAGTCGGTTTGTGTTTTTATTATCAACACGCTCTTGTGGGTTGGGAATCAATTTGGCCACCGCTGACACAGTAATTATCTATGATTCTGATTTTAATCCTCATGCTGACATCCAAGCCATGAATCGCGCACATCGGATTGGACAGTCAAATCGGCTCTTGGTATACAGGCTTGTTGTTCAAGCTAGTGTAGAAGAACGTATATTGCAGCTTGCCAAGAAGAAATTGATGCTCGATCAGCTTTTTGTAAACAAATCTGGATCTCAGAAGGAAGTGGAAGATATACTGCGGTGGGGTACGGAAGAACTTTTTGGTGATTCTTCCAATGGTGGCAAGGAGTCTTCAGACAATGATAACAGCAAAACTGAGCCAATGTTAGATGCGGAACATAAGCATAGGAAGAGAGCTGGTAGTTTAGGAGATGTTTACAAGGACAAATGTGCAGATGGTAGCAGCAAGATTGTATGGGATGATAACGCAATTTTTAAATTGCTTGACCGTTCAAATCTTCAGGATGGATCCACTGAGTGCGCTGAAGGAGATGCAGTGAATGATATGCTTGGTTCAGTGAAGGTGGGGTATTTTGCTAATTGCTTGAGTTTTGATTACTTTTCTGTGGATGTCCTTGCTGTTTGCCACTTTTTATGAACTCATTATGTACCTTTTTCATTCGAAAGTCATGACTGGTAAATTAAAATTCTCCTGTTTGAGAGCTTATGTTGTGACACCTTTTTGGAGAATAGCACAATTCTCTCTTTGGGCAGAACTTGGGTCTTGTGGCTTTTATTTTCTTTGGTTGGTTGGGGAGGGGTTGTGTGGGGAGAGAGGTTATCTCTCAGTGATTTGTCATGAGAATTTTCTAGTAGGTAAGGAGTTGATTTAGAGCATAATTGCATAGTTTGTGATTTGATTTAAAACATAAGTGGGGATGATTAATGATTCCATCAAGAATCTGCAATGACTCCTCACATAGTTTGTCAGATCTATGATTGTCCAAAAAGCAGGCTTGAATTCGAAGGTTGTTCACAGCATTGATGAAGTTTGTCTCGATCAGCATGCTCTTTTGTTGTATTTTCACTTCAATAAATTCAATGGAGTTTTCGCTCAAATACTATTGGGTAATATGCTGAGATAATTTTCTCCATGTTTCCATAGCAGTCCCTTGAATGGAACGATGAGCTAATGGAAGAGCGCGAGGGAGGGGAATCACCTCCTGTTTTGAGCGAGGATGTATGTGTTGCAAACTCCGTGAAGAAAGAGGATAGTGTTGTTAATGTTCCTGAAGAAAATGAATGGGATAGACTTCTTCGAGTGAGGTAATACAGGGTTAATTTTCGATTTTTTTCCTTCCTGCCCCGTTCTTTCTTGCCTCTTCTATTGTCTAATTCTTCGCAGAATGGTGGCATGATTATTGAGTTTTTTTTTTTTTCTTCTCGTTGGGACAGAATATCTTTTTCCTTTTTGATTAGAAAGGAATGTATATATCTGGGAGCCAAAAACGTTTGGACCAGGTAAAGCAACAAATGAAATTGAGGCATCTTTCCCCTTGGCTTGTAGAGGTCTTTGACTTTCTTTGAGCTCCATTTAATCAGCTATTGCTCGTCTCATGGTTTATTTCTTCATCCTTCTGAATTTCTTCAGTTACTGGGAATACTTAATTATTCTCACTCTATGTGAAGTTGTAATCGGTGATTAAGTGATCATTCTTTAGTGCCAGGATGTCATGCATTTGACTAAGTATTGTTGTTGATGTAAAAACTATAATGCTCTTGTGACCTTCTGCACTTTGAATCTTTTTCTTATATTATGTCCTGCACTCCCATTATGTCAATTATAACCTGATCTTTGCACTCTGCAACTGCATTATCTCTGTGATGCCACTAACTTTGTCATGGTGATGTGAATGGCTTGAAACGGGTGGTGATTGCCAAGGTGATAGCCGTTACCCTTTTCGTTGCTCTGAAGAAAATAACTCCCTAGTTATTTGAATGCTAGATTATTAATGCTTATCCTTTTCTTTGGTAGAAGAAATAAATCCCTCATCAAAACGACTGTTCTGTAACTATAAATAAGCAAAAAATATGGGCCTCCATCTTTCAAGATTCTTGCTCCAATTGCTTGATCACTTGTGTTTTGTAGATGGGAGAAATATCAAAGTGAGGAAGAAGCAGCTCTTGGTCGGGGGAAGCGTGTCAGAAAAGCTGTTTCCTACAGAGAAGCGTTTGCCGCACATCCAAGTGAAATCGCCAACGAGGTATTTTATCTGAACTTCCTTCTCCTATGCCGTTAGGGCT
Organism: Rhodamnia argentea; assembly: GCF_020921035.1. NCBI lineage: Eukaryota > Viridiplantae > Streptophyta > Magnoliopsida > Myrtales > Myrtaceae > Rhodamnia > Rhodamnia argentea. The sequence continues at coordinate 2,156,226 of NC_063152.1, read as the reverse complement.
GGAAACTTTAGAATCTTAAATCCAAGAGGATGTGTAGTTAATGTAGGATGATGCCAAGATTCTTCCACATGCGACAAGTTGAGGAATGTCTAGCATATTAAATGTATGTAATAGGTAGATATCTATGGTTATTAGACAAGTTTAGATATTTCAAATAAGATACATAGGGATATTAAGTCGATTCCTATGCTCAAATAGAGACATGCTTGCGTTATTGTGTGAGAAATGAGAATATAAATAGAACCTCCATGTAGTCTTTGCATTCCAAGTTAGTTGCGTAAAGATGTATGCTTTTTATCTGTTCTCTCTCTCTCTCTCTCTCTCTCTCTCCTCTCTCGATCTTGAACTATTATCACAGTACACATCCTTCGGATAGTTAACTGGAAGATAAACTCCAGAGTTTATTGTTCTTTTTTGCCATTAATATTTCTTTTTAAGATGTCTACTTTGTGGGCGTAGACATCTTAAAATATTTGTGGGCAATAAAATCAATTTCTTTTTGAGGCTTTGACTGCGTATATAATAAGCTATTCGATCCATTAGACAATTTGTGGGCAATAAAATCAAATTTGTTCTGATCTCAATGGGGCTGAGATTTTCATGCATCGACTTGCAACTTTTTTTATTTGTCAAAGACTTGCACTTATATAGCATCATAATTTCATTATTTGTCGGTTTACCTTTGAAACATAAAGCAGAGTGGTGACGAAGAGGAACGGGTGCCTGAGCAAGAGCCAGAACGGGAGTATACGCCTGCTGGACGCGCTCTTAAGGAAAAATAGTAAGTGACACAATTCTCTATGTTTTTTCCTCACTGTAAGTTTTCTGCTGCTAAATCAGTTGATAATAGGGATGTCAATGCTGATTACTACTTGGCTTTGTCATTGATGGTTGTGCATGGCAAAATTGAAACTTCTAATTTCTTTTGATGCAGTGCTAAGCTCCGTGCTAGACAAAAAGAACGCCTTGCTAGAAGGAATCAAATTGAAGAATCTCTGCCCTGTGGGCGGCTGTCGGGACCTGAGGCAACAATTCAATGTCCACCTGATGTTCAAAATGGTAATGAAGTAGCTGGTTTTGTTCAAACCAGCAAGGGGACTTTCTCGGCAATTGACTTGGACAATGACAAATCAGATGGTACAAAAGCTGAGTGCCTGAGTCAAAAAACAAATGTTTATTCCGATCTTTCTGTTAGTCCTTTAAGCCGCCCTCCAGACATACTTCCGCTCCCCCAACATGAAGGCACGGTCTATGCAAGTTCTGAGTCTGACAAATTGTTACCAGTTCTAGGACTCTATGCACCAAATGCTAATCGGGTCGAGTTATCACGGAGGAATTCTTCGCGGCCAAATGCTAGACAAAGTAGACCGGTTGGTCTGGAATTCCCGTTCAGCCTAGCTCCATTCTCTGGTAATTTAATGGGTACACATCTGAAGGGTATGGAACCAACACTGGACAAACCACAGGTGCCAGATGGCCCTGGAGAAGTTTCACAACTGCATCCTGTGAGTGAAATTTTGAGCAATGGACTATTTTTACCTTATACAACCTCCCCTCACCCCTCTCCTGTCCTTCCTGCATCCTCTTCTCATTCATGCAAATTAGTTGGTGTCTTTCTTGCCATTTCTGTCCATAGGATATGATTTTAGTGCTTGTTTGCTTGCAGTATCCTCCAGCACCCCTCCATGACTCCAGTCGGCTGGAAAACACTGGGGTCAATTTGTCTGATTTTCGAGATATGATGATGACACCTAAATACGTGGAGGAAAAGCTGATGCCCAGATTCCCAGTTCCAGCTAAAGGTGTACTTCCACAACATGACTTCTTGCCAACCTTATCACTGGGAAGTAGGGTTGAAGCGGGGCGTGAGTCTATCCAAGATTTCCCCCCAATTCCCCCACTGCCAAATTTCAAATTTCCTCCAGAGGATGCGGCTAGATATAGTCATCAGCGAGAGAGAGAAATGGCACCTTCTTTGGGGTTGAATCAAATGCCTACATTTTCATCGATTCCGGAGAACCACAGAAAGGTGCTTGAAAATATAATGTTGAGAACTGGGTCTGGGTCTAGTAACCTGCATAGAAAGAGGTCCAGAGTTGATTGCTGGTCCGAGGATGAACTTGATTTCCTTTGGATTGGTGTCCGGAGACATGGACGTGGGAATTGGGATTCCATGCTCAGAGATCATAGGCTGAGGTTCTCAAAGAACAAAACTCCAGAAGATTTGTCGGCGAGATGGGAAGAGGAGCAAGCCAAGCTTTTTGATGGATCATCTCTACCCATGCCAAAGCCCACTAGACCATTGAAACCTGTAAAATCCTCATCATTTCCAGGATTCACGGATGGGATGATGACGAGGGCCTTACAGGGAAGTAAACTTGCTATGCCTCCAAAGTTTCAGTCGCATTTGACCGACATGAAGTTAGGTTTTGGTGAAGTCGGTCCTCCTTTGCCTCCCTTTGGTGCTTCTGATCAATTGAGCCTTCAAAATGAACACTTTGCACCTCTTCTACCTTATAATAACCCTGATAAACTTCGGGAGACTTTTATGCGCCGTTTTTATGGTGGGCTTCCTGATTTGCCTGTGACTTCACTGAACATGCCTTTTGAGAAGCCATTTGTACCAAACTGCTTCGGCTCTGGCAACATGGGTTCTGTGGGTGTGGGTGTGGTTGGCTCAAGCAGATTCCAGCCAAGGGATGATGAGCAGAGTGCGTATTCCAAGTTGCCTGGTCTCTTGGGTAGACCTCTTAATATGTTGCCTGAATTGCGAAATGATTATGGGGGTGAATCAAGCAGTACAGTGTTGTTGCCTGACCCTGATAAGCTTATAAATCATCATTTCCGCTCTAAGGGGAAAGAAGTAATAGATGATGGTGCTTCGAAGAAAAATTTACCCCATTGGCTCCGAGAAGCTGTGACTGCACCTCCACCACCACCAGATCCTGAGCTGCCGTCCACTGTATCTGCAATAGCTCAATCAGTTAGACTGTTATATGGGGAAGATAAGCCTACTATTCCTCCTTTTGTGATACCGGGGCCACCTCCTTCTCGACCTAAGGATCCAAGACTCATTCTTAAAAAGAAAAAGAAGTCAGATCAATTGAGGCCCATCCAGGCAGAAGTCCAAGGGAGCAGGCAACTCCAGGCAGAAGTCCAGGGGAGCAAGCAACTCCCTCCGCGAAATTTCTTAGGTGATGATGCTGCTTCGAGTTCTATCCCTCAGGTCCCTGAGCTTAATGCATTTCTACCATCGGTGGCCACAATGCCTGGTCTTGCTCGGAAGGAGGCTCCACATAACACCTCATCTTCAGCGATGCATCAACCTTCTCAAGAGAAAATGAGTGCAGAACTGTCCCCATCGTCTGAAGTACTTCAGTTGGTTGCTTCCAGCATTGGTCCTGGTGAACAGCTTCCTCCTTTTCTGCCTGCGAAAAGCTCAGATCTCCTTGGAAGTGATGTGTCCCCAATGAAATGCAGTCTTGACCCTGCAGGCCATTCTGAACCAAATCATGCTGGAGGCGAGCAGCAATCACATCCTGTCGATGGGCTTGGAGATCCCCAGATGTCAGACCAGCCTGAAAATGGGAATTCTTCTGGTAAGACCCGGTTGGATCCTCCTCGCCCTGATCATGTTGATGCAGAGGAAGTCTCGTCTGAGGAGACTGTTTCGGATCATCCCGAGAGTGACAACGATCCATAAGTTCAAGGCAGGAGAGTGACAAACTATGGAAATCACAATTCTTTCATGGGACAGGAAGTGTTAGGGTGCTTTTGCAGATGGTGGCATGAATTCTTTTCTTGTAGACTTCGAGCAGTGACGGTGAGTGATGATCACCACAAAGATAGGGATGATTAGCGAAATTAGGACATCTCTGTGTAAAGCTTTTGTTATAGAAAATGAAGATATAGTTTTTGTCGCCGTACATTCGTCCTTCTCAAATGTTGCAGGTGCTATATTAGCATAAAGATGATACTCAAATGTTGCAGGTGCTATATTAGCATAATGATGAGGCGAATTCTTCATCGGACTGTTACTGGTAAGTTTGTAGTTCTAACGAGACCGGAAGAGCTGGATTAGTGCAGGCGTTTAAGCAAGAGTGTGGTTGCTGAGTGGCTCCGTCCACTACATCACTCCTAGATCGTCAAACTTCCCCAGTTAGTTTGTTCGTAGGTGATTCAACCAAGTATCCCATTTAGTTAGAACATCCAATAGTGATCTTACAACGTATAAAACGGCTTCTGATTAGCAATCCCGATCGATGACCCGTCAGTGCACATTTCACCGTCCGAAGCATGTATAGAAAGGAAAATCAAGGTGAACAGTCTCTTTTCTGACTAGTCATTGACCATTGTACTGTCAAAATACTTAACATAGCCAGAAAACGCAAACGGGAAAACAAAGGAATGAAAATGGGGAAAGGATTAAAGCAAAACTTGGATCTTTGAGAGTCTAGACTAAGCGAGAAGTGGCAACTGGTCTCGGGGTCACGCAGTGATGCTTCTCGAGCCGGCCATTACGAACCTCGATGAAAAAGCGTAGAACCGATAATAGTCCTCGTCCTCCTGATCCAACATGCTCCCCTTGCCACTCCCATCAAAGTTGAGAGAATAGCTCAGCGGATCATACAAGCACTGGAACGAGCTGTGCCTGTTCTTACTGTGGTGACGCAGCAACATCCTGTTCCACTTCTTCAGCTTCACCACAAGCCTGGCGAGGCAACAACAGCTCGACCGCGCCGACGATACAGGGCTAGTACTAGCAGCACAAGGTGAGGATGACAGTGATAAAGACGCAGCATTGGCAGTACTCCTAGAAACTGAAACGTCGCCCACGGTGGTTGTCGTGGTGGCGGCGCTCTTATCTTCACCTCCGGTGCTTTTGGCCGATGACATTGTCTTCAACCTCATCTTGGTCCTTCTCTCTCTCTCTGCTGACAGTTTCTATGAAGCTTAAGCGAGAAAGAGAGAGAGTGTGTATGAATGGGGAGAGAGAAGCAAGGTCTCTGAATGAATGTGTGCAATATATACCAACCACATGGTCAAGGGTCGGTGAAACTTTCGATTCATTCGATAAATATTCAAATCATTTTCGTCATTTTTCTATCCGGGATTTGAACATGGTCAGTTCTTGCTGCATTTTTTTTCTTCTTTCTTTCTGGGGTTTTAACATTGCTTTTGTTTTTACAAGCCAGCCAGAAGGGAGCTATATAGTCAGCAGCTAAAGCCTAAAGCATGAAGTTTTGGACATCGGTTGCAACATCGACATGTGATTTAGGCATTAAACAACGTACGGATCTTGATCTAATCAAGAGTAATTTATCTGATTAACCCCAGGACAGGCCAAAGACCAAGAAATCTATTAAAGAAAGATGAGAGAGGGTTGGACCACGAGGGCAAGTTAATCCTAGTCAAACCAGAGTCATACTTTAGGAACTGGGTTGATTGGTCCTTGTCCAAGAAAGATTGGTTGGCTTGCCAAATGATGATTAATGACATTAATCACTGATTAGCATCTGTTTGGAGGTTGTCCTGTGGTGATGCTTTTAAGGGCCGTGGTAAACCATTTTTCAGTCAAAACGTAGGAGTCAACAACAGTCTCCTTAGTAGCTTCCAGCCTTTTACTTCACTTAACTTGTTGCGTTAGATTAATATATCTTTTATTTTTTATTTTTTTTACGGAGAGTGTACTTTAGGCATATATATTAGTGGAGGTTTTAATATATCTCAGTGAATTCTACATACGGATTAACATCCATCGAAATCTGGGTATGTATTCCGAATAATAAAAATACATCACGGTGGTCTAGTCATTTTCAGCTGTATGTGGCACAATGCCACAACAATGTTTTTTGGCTAAGATTGGCTGCAATAACTATATTGGTATTTCGCGTAAAATTTTAGGACTAAATTAGCAAAATTAAAAAAAATTAGACTGAATTGGTATTAGTATAGTATGTTTATGATTCATTGAACAATTTTCACTTGTAATGCAAGACAATAGTTGTAGCATTTATAATAGTTATGGGTAAGCGGTTTCGGGTTCCAAGTGGGTTCCGGGTTCCGTACGGGTTCCACTTAGAATTTGAAAATCTTTTTCATTTTTTGAAACTTGAAACCTACCTTACATATCCTGAAACTTGAAACCTAACCCTATCACGGGTTCGAGAGTACACCCATGTTCCACCTGTATTATTAATTAAATGATTACGGTGAATCATCAATTTTAATAAATACAACTTATTGCTATAATCTATTGACCATAACCCATATTTAGACACGCTAATAACATGAAACATTAACAAAGTAAAAAGTTCCCGTTATAAATATCGTCGGAAATAAAAGTTCGGACTAGTGATTTCGGATTACACACTCATCATATGACACCATAGATACTACGGGATTGCGTAAACACATATACCAAGAAAAATACAAAAACTTATTATAGGTTTCAAGTTTCACATTATAGGTTCCACCTACCTAGAACTTGAAATCCAAAAACTTATTATAGGTTTCAAGTTTCACGTTCTAGGTTCCACCTACCTAGAACTTGAAATCTATCTGTCGAAGCAGGCTTTCTAATTTTTGAAACCTAGAACCTATTCTGTATACCCTGAAACCCAAAATCGGTCCGATTCTCTAATTTCCGATTCTACTGTGAAACCGTGCTCACACCTAACAATAATGATACTAGCTAGTTTTTTCTTCAAGTTGATGTCTTAGAAAAATGACCTTGACCATGAAGAATGAGTCCGGCGTATGGCTTATCTCGCTCGATGGAAGGGCATAATCTCCCGATACCACTTCGAAATTCGGAATAATTTTCATTTTGTCTAATCACAAACATTTGACAATTTGTAGGTAAAGAAATATTCTTGACTACCAATTATGTGGGCAGAAGATGCCGATGTCATGCATGATTGTTAGGTAACAATTGAAGATGCTCTACACCCTCCTCCAATCAATGTTTGTTCGTCGCAATCTCTTGTATGATTGTACCTATTTAGATAGGGACACATTGTTTCCAGTAGATAAGACAACCTCAACATTTGGACATACAATGTATTGACAAGCACCAAAATCTGACAGAGTTTGGTTGGTCCCTGACGCATCTTGCATTAGGTGCACCATATGTTATTCACAAACTATGACTAGGAATGTAAGACTCCTAAACATGGTTGACATTGCATTAAAGCTGGTGAGATTATATCTCGTGTTTGAGCTCGACTGACCAAGATCTTGCTCGACTTGGTGGTGTGAAATGGCCCGAGGAAGGATAAGGCTTGGAAGACGTCTGCGAGTAGGTTCAAGGGATATCGCGGTCGGCCGGCCACGACAAGTACACGGTGGCAATGGAAGGATAATTTTCTTCCTTAGCTTCGACAAGACCAGAGCAAGTCTAATCAGGTTTCGGAAACGCGTGCGGAACAATGTGTTATCCTATATATCTAAGTGTCTTAGTATGATTTATTGCTTGTGTTTTGATCCGCCCGGTTTCTTAATTATAATGTTGGTGCAGATAAAAGAAACATAATTCGAATGACTGTTTCAACTGCTTGCTTGTAATATAAAATCATGGTTGCTAAATCTTCACACGGTTCTGCAATGTATAGTTAATTCCCCCATTGTAAAGGAATCCAAGGTGAGTGAACTGAAAGTCGTACGCGAAACTCAAAATGGTAGGCATCGGGCGTCGCGCATGATGACAACATAAGTGGCAGGCAATCTTTGCAGCCAAACATAAATTGAATAATAACACAAATGGTCTTTGAATTTTGACTGAACGTGCATTATGCTCCCTCAATTTTTAATTTGCTCAATATAATTCCTGAATTTTAGCTTGATATTCAATGTGATATCTAAACTTTTAGTACGTGTCCAATGTGATCCTTGCGTTCAATACACCCCTTCCGTTAATTTAAAATCGGGGATGATATTGAACATTTTTATATGGCTCGGGGACTAAATTGAACATGCATCAAAAGTTCAAGTATTACACTGAACAAAATTAAAAGTTCACGGACCATACTGCACATTGGATCAAAATTCATGTACCATTTATGTCAAATAGACTCCGACCTAGATCATAAGATATGAAAATTGATGGGAGAAAAATGTTACATGACAGATCCACCCATTCATGGATCATTTGTGTCAATTTTTTCTGTATAAAACAGGCTTTGACCCGAATCATAAGATAAGAAAATGAAGAAGAAAAAAAAAAGGGTATGCGCTCTCAGATTTGCCAGGGCAAGATTCCTGATGGATGAGCAAAGACAAAAGATGAGCGGGGTACGAGATGCTGATCCCATCAACCTCCAGAGGGCCGCGGCTCGAGTTGAGCAAAAATTCACAGAAAACAAGCAGAAACAGACGTATCTTTTTGAAGAGATTATCTTAGGGTTTCTGGTTTTTCTGCAGAAGGTCAAAAGGCCAGCGCTGCCGAAGTCAAATGAAGGGTTGTCAGATTTGGGAATCGAAAGGTGGGGACTGGTGCAAGATTATATATGTAATGCCCACAGCCATACAAGAGAGAGAGAGAGAGAGAGAGAGAGAGAGAGAGAGAGAGAGAGAGAGCTCGTGATGAGTCGGGGTCACTTCTGAAGCTCCTGCATATGAAAATAATGCAGAGAGACATTCGCTTTGGAGATGGGGACCTGAATATGGACGTTAGCTTTGTTGTCTTCCCTCTTTCCTCTCCCACACACAGTCTCTTCGAGATTGGGTCTTCTCCTCTTTCGCATTTTGGAACCAGGGGCCGATCGGATCCGTCCCGTCCGGTCCAGTCCCATCCCATCCCAAAAGTGAAAACTGGATCGGAGGTGCCTGGAGCCGAATTGGACTGGACCGATCCGGTCCGATTTTTGGGTAATCCAGTGGAACCGATTGCCTGTGCTTGAAGCACATATGCACATTTTAAATGATTTAAGAGTTTAAGTGATTTCTTTTAAAAAAAAATTAATGAATAAAATTTTAATTTTTTTAAAAAAAATAATCGATCCGATACACCTAGAATCGAGAACCGAACTTATAATTCCCGGTTCAATTTTATAGAATTGAGAACCAAACCGAAGCGCCTGGTCCAAGCGGTTCCCGATCCTTTCGGTTCTTTTTACTCACCCCTATTTGGAACCACCTGATTTTTTTTTTCTTTTAAAGATGAAAACCACCTTATTATAAATTTTTTTTTTTGGGTCGAAAAAAACCACCTTAGTTGAATATGGTTAATCTTGCACATCCTCCGTTTGTCACTAAGCTTCTCTTGCTTTTGGAGTGGGAAAACTAATACATACTATCACGGGTAGTCGTGCTTATCAATTTTTACGGGACTAACGTGGATTTCACGTGGAACCCACATAGTTTTCAAAGTTAGATTGAATCGGTTCGGTTCACTCGAACCCGAGTTTAGGCTAGTCTCTCCCCCATCCGAAGAGGTGCAAATCTCGGTATTGTCGTATGCGCACACAGGACAACGCAGGTGGCGATCAAAGCCACACGCAAAAGAAGTGTCGCACCTATTAGGATTCGGCGCACCGACCACGTCAAAATAGAGGGTAAAAGCAATAAAGAGAAATCGAGACACAAAATTTATTTCGATTCACCTTTAAATTAGAATTACATTTGACAGGTGATTTCACTATAATCAGCAGCGCATCACATCTCTACGTCACATCATCCAATTAAGGCTCCGTACTATTCTGTTGATTGAGAGTATGAATCACGTTCCCGACAAGAAATGAGGTCGCAGGCATCATTAAACAAAAGAGTTTCACGGGGAGCAGTCGTTCTTCTGCACGAGAGATTGAGGTCCCACGCTTTGACCGGAGTCGCGTCACATGGTCGATGTTCTTGTCTACGACTGCGCGAAGAAGAAGAACATGAACATGAACATGAACATGAACATGTGCATGTGCATGTGCATGTGGGCTCAGCTTCAGATGTTTGTTTTAAAGTAAGAGGAGGAGGAGGAGGAGGAGGAGGAGGAGTTGGGATCTGATCTGACTGATCTCTGCTATAAAAACAAGCTTTCTAGGGTTCATTGCAGGGCGCTCGTGATCAATCAGCCAGTCAAATCTCTCGACATGAGACTACAGTTTAGATTGGGAGTCGAACCCGAGATCCCGTTTTGACTTTCGTTCCTGATACGGACAGAGCTACGTAGTAACGCAGCTCCCGACGCTTGAGTACGATGATGTATCCGACTCTTCTGCGCTTCTTTAGCTTCCCTTTGTTTATTTTTTCGAAAATTTATTTTCGCAATATTTTTTTTAATATTTGGTTGAAATCTGAAAATAAGCTGAAAAATATTTGTTGTTACTTGGTTTGGAGAATCGAATTTGGTTTTGCTCCGTCGCACTCATTTTAACAAATTTTAATAAATTTTCCTTTTTCTAGTTTTAAAAATTTTGAATTTTTAATTAGTTTCTTTTTCTTTCCTTTTTTTTTCCCTCCTTCCTCCACTGACATCGGCCGGCAACAGCCACAAGCGAGCTCGAGGCTCCGTGGGCTGCGTCTGTGGCGGTCAATGGGCTGCTAGCAATCATCGAGGCCGGGCGACCGGCGGATAAAGGGAAAAAAAAAAAAAGGAAAAGAAAGAAAAGAAGAAGACGAAGAAAATAAAAAATATAATAGAAATAAATATTAAAATTCGAAACACGTAGATAGAAAGAGGAGAGAGATTGGTCTCCAACCGAATGTGCTTTTTCCATTTACTAGAAAATATTTTTCTCGACTCAGTTTATTTTTCGCAAAACCGAATGCTAAGAAGTTCGGAATTTTTTTTTTCTGAAAATTATTTTTCGCGAAACGAAAAGATCGAGAATTTAGTCGTGTGAACCTATTTCACGAGTTTGCACCAAGCATCAAACACGATGCAGGTCACAGATCACAGTGCGTCGCGACTCGGGCGAAGATGCCTTCCATCAAGTGGGCAGTTCTTTTATTATGATGGATTTATCTGAACAAATTCTTTTCAAGTCATCTTTGATCTTCCTCTTGCTCTTGGCAAACATGTGTGGCGCTGTTCATTTGAAACTGAGGTTTCAGGATCTCCCCGGTGATTGATGGGAGCGGTCGGACGGTCCGCCTGGAAATATTACAGACGTTGGGTTCAAACCACAGCATCTTCTGGAAGGGACTTCAACGAGATCATGAGAGAAACGAATCTTATCTAATGCACCCGATACGAAAGGAACAGCGTGTACCGAAGTTACTCAGGTCCCCTCTGTACGAGGAATAGATCGCTATTGCCTAACGAATTAGAAATTTGAGAAATTAATAGTGTAATAATATAATAGTATAATTTCAATCGCAAGTGTTATAAATGATAAAAAATATATAGTAATCATAACGGGACTCATCTCTCATCTTATATTTGAAAGTCCATTGTTATTTTGTCACACTGTCATGCTAGCGAGATCCATAGAAGTGATGACAAAAAGGGTTTCTAGTGAGATAATTGTCCAAAAAAGTCCTAAACCTTTTGATAAATTTTCAATGTAATTCTTCTGGCCAATTTGATGTAAAATGTAGATGTCGATGACTGGTGCTGACATATATATATATTTTTCTTTTCTTTCATTTTCTTTTTCCGTTATTTTCTTTCCCTCTACGGTTGTCGGACCCTCGGCGATGGCCGGTGGAGGTCACTAGCTACAAGAAATTGCGGAGATGCCATCGCCGGCCACTACTGCTAGGCAAGGGCTGTGACGCCCTCTCTTGTGGTTAGCAACCCCCGTCGGCCATGGTGACCGGGAGAAGGAAATAAGAAGAAAAGAAAAGAAAATCAATATATTTTAAAAATTTTCAAAAATCGTATATGTCAACGTCGATCGTGTTACGTAGCAGCGATTTTTTCACCCAAAATTGGCCGAAATGACTACATCGAAAAAACGTCAAAAGGTTTAGGAATAAATTGACCAAATCAAAAAGCTTAGAACTGAATTGACCGCTTTACACTAAATTTATGATTTTTTAGAATATTTTCCCCGTCTTGCGGTGTTACTCCATTCCTGGCCTTAGTAAACAGCAGAAACATTAGTTCGCTTCCCGGAAGTGTTGGCTTGCCACAATCCCACCAAATGTCAGTGGGCAATCAATGATTAACTGGAAACCCTAACTTAATTTCGATGTGCTTCTCTCGCCAAACCATCTCGAAGACAGTCTTAATACCCTAATTCTTACTTCTTCAGTTGGTTTATGTTCAAAGAGACGTCGACATTAAGCCATGCCTTGGAGCCCAACTCCGATCCCACACGGTGGTGGGCCACGGCGCGAGGGTCCGACAACCCTCACCTGGAGGTCGTGCTTGACCCACATGCAATGGTGGCCAGCCACCACCACGCGAGATGCCCGGCAAGGGTCGGCGATTTTCAGAATAATTTAGAAATTCGGGGCCATCTAATGGTCTCTCCAAGGTTCATCCCGGGTCAAGGATTTTTACCAAGATTTACGGGCAATTTCATGCTTACGGCTATTTGGTAAGTCAAGTTCAAGCAACTAGAAACAATATAGCAACAGGCGGCGCCGCCATATCGCATTTCCGACCAGGTGGTGGTTTATGGCTTGTCGGTCACGAGAACGGCCTAAAGAAAAGTTAGAATTTAAAGTTCAGGAGCATTGGCCCGTCGAAAGTTTTTCAACAACCATACGCAATCCGACTTACAAGTCATAAGATCATTAAAATCGACCTTGTCCGAAAGGGGAGAACTTTATTTTTGGTGAAGTGGGCTAACATAAGCGGAAAGTACCTGGTAATGTTCTCTAACGTAGAGGTTTGTGCGAAGCTTCAACAGTCGCTTATCAGGCGCGCTGGATCAAAGGACCATAGATCACGACGATCGCATAGAGATCCGTCACCAGCGCGAAGGCCATGATGAGCAAGTGGCTATGGAAGCAGAACGACGAGGCAGGGATCAACAGGTGACTCGCCGTGGATACGATGGCCAGCACGCTGGATAGGATTACCGCCCTGAAGGTCCACTCATGCGAATCGAGGCTCTTCGGTTGAATCAGGAAGATACAGATCGCGGAGACAATCTGCATCACCAGCAGCACCCTCTCCAGGCCATGGTCTCCGGGGATACCCTCCATCACCAAGTGCTTCCCGTCAGCGGCCCAACCCTAGAAGATGCCGGGTCAACGGCACGTTATACTCTGTTTCGAAGAACACGGGGAAATAAAAGGCGACCAGAGAGGGCCAGAGAGAGTGCACCGGCGTCTTATCAGGACCGAGTTATGGTACGCGTCCTAGGAATCAGAACGTACGCAATAGTACTTCCAGGTTTATACACGGTAGAGTTCGAATCCGAGAGAGGACAATCTTTACAAATCGTCCATCTTTTAGATCAAAACCAACCAAAACTTTATCGATTTGGGGTGATAAACGCCGTGCAACTTCTCAACCCAATGTAACTCAATACTAATTTGATAAGTGCACCCAAATCAAAATAAACGATTTTGTTCGATTTCGAATCCACTAACGCTAATCTCGTGGGGAAACAAGAGGTTCTTTTCAACATTCTTGCTAGTTTTCAATTAAGTTCAACATCCAAATCCTTTATGATAAAAAAACATCCAAATCCTTATCCATATGATGACAATATCCACTTACTCAGTACTAATGTACCCGTTACCTTATCTTCCAATTAAGTATTTAACTCGCGATTCGATCATATTGCATCACATTGCGGCAAGAAAAGCACGAGGAATTACATAATTGAGAAGACGTTAATTTCATAGTCAGGCATAAGGTACAACACCTACGTGATAGGAAGGGACTTTGAAGTGGTAGACTGAGTTTAATTAGACTAAGCACAAATGGTTAATAGTGCACGGATGGGATTACATCCCGAGCAAAAAATCTAAGATTTATCTCTCATCTTGATGAAAGCAGTCCAACAAGAGAGAAACAAGAGTTTGCTTACTCGCAGTGCACCACAAGCCACTCAATATTGGATAAGGTTCAGTGTAGAATATGAGCCGGTGGAGCAGGTCAATGCAACCAAACAATATATATGTGCACCCGGGTCAACACGGGTTTGACCAATTCTTGACTACTCCCTCCAGTTCTTTCACAAAAACTGGACCAGGCCTTGCTCCGATTTCCGGTTCAACCGGTTGAACCGACCGGTCCGATCCAGGTCTTGAAACATTCATCACATCACTTTCCATTTCACTGCACATACATTAGAAAGTCTCTCTATGCATGAAATGAAGGGAAGATTTGCAGTTAGCAGACCCATTTTTCCATCAAAACTCCTGGACAAGACCCACATCAGGTTGCCCTGTCAACTCCAGGACCAAGACTTCCACACCGTGCTTGAGTGAGAAATGACTTTCTTCCCCAGCATAAGTATAATCAATGTGTATGGAAATCGTTAAACTAGTAGTGAATGAAATCCTTTCAGTTGTGGCGGCCCTTTGCTTGAATTATCTGATGCAATTCTTCTCTTAAGTATGATGCTCATGCCTAGGAACCTTGTTAGTGACGCACAGAGGCATTAACTAGTTTTGAGTAACCGTTTGCTGTGATTTCTATTCAAGTTCTCTATCAAGTTGTGCTCACTCCTACGGATTCATGGCTTTCTGTCAATAAGTTGAGAAATTTCTCAAATGGAAGCAACGGCGGCTAGCTAATTTGGCCGATCAAGTTCGAACTTCCAAATGTTAAGAGACCAAACAACGTGTGACTTCTTTCCTTTCCAAAAGCAAAACCAGCTAACCCAGAAGCAAATAAGTTCACAAGGTATATAGCATCAGGGGAAAAGAGAAGAAAGAAACTGATCCAATGAAGAGCTCGCCAACATCGATATAGCACATGAACCTCCTCTCTAGTTCAAGAACACTAAACTCATGAACTAATCTTCTAGGCCTATATAATGCAAGTTGAATTGGAAGTGCAACAAGTTACCTGCTGATTCCTTTTGACTCTTCATTCCAAAACAGCCTTGGCTCCTAAAGCTTTCAGCTTCTCGATTATCTTTTCGCCGTCTTCTTTCGAAACACCTGCTTTCAACACCGCCGGCGTCTTCTCCACTAAATCCTTGGCTTCCTTCAGACCCAAATCCGTGAAGCTCCTCACCTCCTTGATGATCTTGATCTTCGCGGATGCCTCGTAGGATTCCAGTTTCAGCTCGAATACGGTCTTCTCCGGCTTCTTCTCCTCCTTGGCCGCTGCTGTCGTCTTCGCAGCCATCCCGGCCAGCCCGGCGGCAGCTCCTCCTTTCATGACCGCAATCCCCGGCTGCTCCATCATCCTCAATTTTTTCATCAGAATCGATGAAAGCTCCGCCACCTCGACCAATGTGAGCCCAGACACTTCATCCACGAGCCTAAAGACCCTATCCGTCGGAGGGCTCCGATGCTCCGTGGGATCGAATGTGGCTGGATCATAGTCGGCCGGAAGCCTCCTCGGGTCTATCTCCACTTCCTCTTCTTCATCGTCATCCTCTTTCCTCGCTGGTTGAGAGAGATTCCGGGACACCCAATTCGATCGTGAAGTCGCCATGACCCCAGGAGCCGAATTGTGAAACGCACGGAACCCATTTGATAAAAGGTGTCTTACTCTCAAGATTAGGCTCATTGCTAACGATAGCCGGAACACTACCTTCACCTTCTTCTCGGCAGCAAACGAGTTACAACCGATGCATCCTCAGAGCCACCGAAAGAGAAAAAGACGACAGCTTGAAAGACGAATCTTTTTAAGGAAACGCGGGTCGAAGCAAGGGGCGTGGGATTGCTGCGGAAGCAGATGAAGAGAGCCACCTCAAAATGTCGGGAGAAGCGCGACGAGAGCACACGATGAAAGAGCTCGGCCGCCGAATTGAGCTTAGGGTCGCCCAGAATCGCTCGTCGGCACGCGGTCGCCGGCGATCTGGATCGCTGGAAGCGGGCGTTATCCTCCACCGGTGCTGGCGTCGAAGAGAGGGAAGAACCTGACTTGAAACCCTAGCCCGAAGGAAGAGGAAGACCGCCTGAAGTGTTTGGGCTTCCTGTTGTGGGCTTGATTCTAAATGCAAATTTTATTTGTTTTGGAAAAAGATGGGCCTCTTTTTTTTAATTTTTTTCCTAAGAAAATCAAGAAAATTTCCTCTTTATTGGTAAATTTAAATTACTCATTCAATTTCATTTTAGTGATAAAAATATGGTAAGAAAAGATTACATGCATGAAAATTTTGTACGTAAAATGTTCCATATAAATAAATAAAAAGCAGCAAAAACTCAATTGTAATGCCGGACATCGCATTACCACAAAGCATATAAATATAACAAGTTTAATTTGAATGTGCCAGCTATATAACGAATTTTATTATAAATAGCTAAAATTTATAGAAGTGATTTTCCACTATATAATGAGGTACTCGATTTTTAAGTAGTATAGATAAGATCATCATTATGCTAGGTTAAAATCTATGTAATCCTTCTTCTTTTTTCGACTTTTTTTCTTTTGCACTAATTAATGATGGCATGTGGTAGATTTTGGCCACTTCTCAAGTCTCAAATCTAGTGTAAAATCAATACATTGAAAATTGAAACCATGTATATGGTGTACAATGATCCCAGACTTAAGTATACTTCAATGGGTACGACATGTTAGAGTTGCTCATAAGAATTAGGGAAAAAATTCTAAATAAGAGCCTAAAATGCTCTTATTTTCTCAAATAAAGACCTAACGTGAATCTTATTTCAAATAAGAGCCTGAATTATTTTCATTTTCTCAAATAAGAATATTATTTCAAATAAAAACCTAAAATAACTGTTAATCTCAAAGAATGCTTGACATTCAAGCTAGTAAAGGGCATTTTTGTCTTTTACTTTTTAAAAAAATTTCCTTTTTTTGTCTTTTCTTTTCGCCGGCTACCCTCACCAACGTAGGCGAGCACCGGAGAGGGTCGCCTCACACGCAGCTGGCGACGTTTGGAGCAATGCCTACCCTCGCCACTAGCCGAAAAGGGCTTGCAAGCAAATAAGAAAAAAGAAATGAGAAAAAAGAATTAGAATCAGAATTATCTATGGACGAAAATGCCCTTGATCGGTTGGAATATTTAGCCATTTGGCATCAGGCCCTCATTTGAAGCTATCATTGCCACTTCAAGCTCTTAGAGACTGATATGACTACTACATATCCTTATTTGAAACAAGATTTACTTCAAGCCCTTATTTGATAACATGACGACACTTCGGACCCTTTCTTAGAATTTTCCCCAAGAACTATGCAGAAAACATAAAGCTCTCCATGTTACCTAAAATTAACAATCAGAGAAGCCTTGACCAAAAGGGCGATGCTTCAAGCAAATTTGCAGAAATACGTCCCTGGGCCATACATTACAAGTTTTGGGCAAGTACTACACGACAACACTGTTTACACGGTGCAGGAATGTGCTATTAACAAGCTGAAAATTTTTACAACATCGGGTATTGAAGTCCATACTTAGCAGAAAGTGTGGTTAAAGTTCCAACAGATAAATCAGCCGTGACCGGATGATTGCCGAATGTGTGGATCATCTGGCTCCAATACTAGGAACAAATCAGCCAAAGACTGGAAAAGGCAGTGAAGGAATGTCTCTGGTCATCTTGTTACGGGGAGTTTCTTCATCTACTCCACTCGGACAAGATTTATCTGGTCCTTCTCGAAGCCCTGGTGAACATTTCTTTGATATTTTGAGAATCCGTCTCTACTTTTGCTTTTTTAACTTGCCTTCCAACCTTTGAAGCCCTTTTTTCCGTCCCACTCTTTCCCTAATAGATCATAGAAGAAACCTTCAGCAACAAATTAATATCCCTGAGCCGAAAGAGTGACTGCGACCAGGTTTACTCAACAGGTTCTGATAGTAGAAACAGAGACTACCCAAATAAGCAAAAGATCATTCCTCTGATCAAGTTTACCGGGAGGACAAATTAAGATCTCTGTTGAAATTTGTGAGTTCATGACTTAATAGTCTGGACTAAGCAGTCAAAATACCTTTTCAAACTTCATCTGAAACACTAACATAGGTCATGTTAAAGAAATCCAGGAGATATCCAAAGTACAGCCACCCTGATACTATTTGTTTGCGGAATGCGTTATTAACTTCCTCCGGCTAGGAAAGTGATATTGCAGTTACCTGTAAGGCTACAGGAGATCCAAAGTCATTTGTCTCTGCTCCATCTTGAAGGTTTTGTTTATGAGCTGCCTCTCCAACATCCCCTAAATTCAATCTGCAGGGAAATTAAGAATCCTGGGCTCAGTCACCACTGGCTACATATCAATCCAAGCCGGGATGAAACTGGAATTTTTCTTCGTATAGTGAAACTTTTTTTTTTTTACGTTTTCTCAGTAATTAGGGCAACTTGCAAAAGTGAGAAACACTTTAGTGGTAGAAAATTTAAAGGGCATCTTCCTCAAATATCTTAAAACTCTAAATTAAAATAACATTTTTCACCAGTCAGTGGGAGATAATCATCCTGCATCCTAATACTTTAGCATATGCTGTATACTATTGTGCAACAAATGTATAGCCATTACTGTTCAGGGAAAATCAAGCAATAGTATATATGCAAGAAAGAGTAAAGAGCTTTACTTCAGACTATCACAGAGATTTTTCAACCAAGGTTCATCCAGCAAGTACTCCCCCATTATTGAGACAGCATCAGCTACTGCACAAACAATAAAGGAGAATTAACAAAGAGCAAAAAGCTAATCTTTATTTAACTCAAGCTGGACATTCCAATCCTTCTCATCTTTCTTTATAATGATGCTGAGTGATCTCTCAAATTAATTGTCTTAACCCAGCAAGCATGAGTGACTCTTTCGAAAAGGGCCTGAGAGGAGCAGATTGTCTGAGCTAAAGCAGTTATGTGGGCCCTCCCCCCTCGATCTCTCAAGCAATTAGGGACAGAAAGTTATTCAGCAATGCTCCTGTAAATATGTTATACACATTCCAAAACATGTACTAACATCCAACCTCAACAGATTTTTATACCACTATATGGTGATCAGTAGAGAAACGACAAGTTTGATGCACCTAGGTAGGTTACATAGATATTGAGATCCATTCCTTTCTCAAATCAGTCAAATATGAAGACATAAAGATTGATCAACCTGAATATCTGGCTTAGCAAAGAGTTATTTTTAGTTCATAAATGGACTGAAATGCATTGTGCACTATTAACCTGGGAAAAAAAAAGCAAAAAAGGCATTCATATGACTCAGTTTAGAGATCGAATCCAATCACGAGTACCATTATAAATGTTAATGCCCTACTTTCGCAACATCTATTAACACTCTCTGTGGTAAGAGTTCCGTTTCTTCTTTTTGATTGTCCCCTTTGTAGTAAGAGTTAGATGTAACTACCCACCACTCTCATTCAGATGTTCTAACCCAAAAGATCCTGCTCATGACTCCTTCAGTAAACTCATAACACAAATTCATCAAATCACATAGTCAAAAGTTTGTCCGCTAAGACATACACATCTCTTTCTCAGATCGGGCAGCATAGTTTTTGTCCAGAGTACTCAGAGTCTGCTTCACTCGGTGTACCTGCAATTAGAAAACATCCCTTGGTACACTTGCACCATCATTGACAAATTGCATTTCTTGAAAATTACAGACCTTGTTTGACAACCAAGCAAGAACCTTAGTGTCATCAAGCCTAAAAAACCTTGTTGATCCAATTTCTGTCGATACAGGCAGACAGAGAGAGATATGTCACTCTTGTCCTTGCAAAGAAAAAGACAGACAATAACATTCTTAATGCTCTTGCTTTAACAATAAACTTTAAATACAATCATAATTCACTGAAACTCTTGTTCACAGTTTCTATAGGTAACAACTAGAGTAAGGTTCACTAGTCGCTTATTAAGTAACATTTCATATAGATTGAATTATATGCAACTTACAGTATCAGTATATTGTTACGCCAAATTACACCGTAAACATGAAGATAATCATATAATCTAAAAGACAACAACAAAAAATGCAGATTATAGAGCCTGGACTTAGAGTTGAGATTGGCATATTTGAGATGTGCTTCATACATTAAGTATCTCCAGATAAAGCCCGCTCCAATGCAAATTTTCAAAAAAGTTCATTTTGGTTGTGTGAAACTTCAATTGCAGCATCTTGTGTGACATATCACAGGACAAGAACATTATGCAATAATAATGACCCTGATTCTTAAAGTTCTAACTCATTTCTTCCCCAATTTAAGCTACCACTTAGATGCCAGGGCTATGGCTTCCTTTAGTTTCTTTCCTCCCCTTAAGCATCAAAGCCTTTTTTCAATGAGCAAAATAGTGATGCTTCGTATTCTTCTCAAATCCTAGTATCAATTACTGAATAAAGGTGGCACAGAAAATAATACATAAAGAGAAAGAGTCTTTATTGGCCACATTACTTAGAACGTAAGAGTCTTTATTGGCCACATTACTTAGCACGTAAGTTTTATTGAAGATTGATCTTGGATTGGATGCTATTTTTGCCAAAGAATGTAGTTACTTCAGTGTAAATAACATCTATAATACAGATGTATATGACTTGTCACCTTTAACTTCGCAAACCACTTGCATGGACTTCTCCGCAATGGCCAATAAATGCTGATATCCAGGGTAACCATTTATAAACAAAATCTCATCCAATTGCCTAAACTTCCCAGGATCATCTGCTTTCTGCATATGTTGGGGAATGCATTATGACATCAAATATACTGGAGTAATACATAAAGGATGACAGGTCCAACTTCAGGAGAGATAAAAACTTTGTGCATTCCACAATGTTATCTTGTTTACATGCTTAGGCAGATGGCAGTGTGTTAACTTGATAAATTCACAGATGCATAATCAAGGTAAACCATATGCTGGAATTTCAATGGAAAAGAATTCATCTCTTAGAGAAAACAAATATTCAAACTCGTGATCAAATAAATTAGTAGGAAAATATGATACATTTCATTTCTTGTGAAACATGAAAAACTAGAATAAGATATACGGTACCTTCATCTTAGCTTCCTCAAAAAGGGGCAACATGATGAAAACTGGATCAACTGGTGTGGCAGTATACAGGCAACCATCTTGACCAAATAGCAGAAAAGAAAATTATGATCCTAACTGTGATGAACACACTTGAGTCTTAACTGTAAAAATGAATGTTGAAGATCACACCTTTATGGACGTAATCTCCCAGAAACCAAGATCCATAAGGTAACTTAAACCATTGAAGTTCTAAAAGCTTCTCATCGACAACAAGGTAGCATGTTGCTTTTCCTGTAAGTAGTTAGAGGCAGCATCGGCAAGATAAGATTTTCGGACATGTTCACGCACGAGGTTCCGTGCCGAGCGAACAGTTGCATCCAAGATTCACTCGATGATGGGATCGAACCGTGAAATAGTAGGACAGTCACAAGGATGGCGAATAAAGGGAAAGCAAACAGCTTTCAGATTACCTGATTTGGGATGCCGAAGTGATAAGAAATGGCCAACCCTTTCGCGGAATCTACAGTACAGGGACCAAAAAACCTCAATGCCTTCGAATTTTCCGGTCCAAAATTCACAGAAATTGGAATTTCAAAAATGTGGGAAAATGTCAATTGACTGCTACATTTCCATCTTTCAATTCACAAATGTCAGGACGACATAGAACATGCACACTACAATTCTCAAAACAAAACAAAAAAACACTATCCACCCAGCAGACTTTTTACTAAAAAATCCGAAAAAGAAAAATATCAAATCATCCAATTCGTGCAGAACCAGCATGGAATCCCACACAATTCATCGATCAGGAAGGACGGAACACTGTATGAACAGAGACCAATCGATCGACGGGGATAGCGTTTCCAGCGACAATGCAAACTGCAATGCGGAAGGGGGTTTTGCGGAGAAACAAAGATCGAAGAAGAGGGGGGTTTACCCGGTGCAATTAGAAGGCGAGTTTCGCTGCTTCCTTCCCACCAATTCATTCTCAAAAGACTTTTGCCCTTCTCCTGCAAAAGACGTAAAAATCGAAACTTTCCGCAGCCACTACAGCTCGGTTGCTGGAAAAGAATCAAGAAGACTACAGAGTTGAGCGCCAGGCTCTCTTGCGACGCGCCAAAATTTGGCTCGAAGCCCGGGCTACTTATCAAACATCATCGAGCTGTTTCGCGGTCTTTGGCTGCTTCATTCTTACGGAAATACTCTTTAAGTTGTTGACATGCATCGCCATGTTAAAAAAGAAAAAAAAACATGAATCCGCGCTAAAAGGATGGTCTACAACAGTATTATGGTTCGCGCGTTTGCGTGCAACATATTTGCTCTTTCCAGAGCAAAGTTGTTTAGACGGTTAATATTACGAAAAACTTCAAATTAGTACACCTTTGATAATTTATCACAAATTAGTTATATATCTACTCTCCATTAGTTTCTCTTATTTTTTATTGTCAAATTACTGAGTTAGATGATACGTGACGGTTAACGGGTATACCGGCTTGGGGTTTTTACCCTCCATTTGTCATAGATGTACCATTTTGAGATTTTTCATGGTATTAACACAAATTAACGAAAATTAACAGAAGAAAAATTTAATATAGGTGACCCAATTTGGATTTTTGATAGTCAAAAAATTAATTTGTGATAAATTTATTACGGATGCACCATTTTGGGGTTTTTACCCTCCATTTATCATATGTGTCATTTCAAATATTTCGTGGTATTAGTCTAATTTAACGAAAATCAACAAAAAAAAGTAAATTTGACATAGATGAACTAGATTGAAATTTTTGGTAATAAAAATGTTAGCTTGTGATAAATTTATCACATGTGCACTAGTTTGAGGGGATTTTTATAGTCAAAAAATTAGTTTGGGATAAATTTGTTATAAGTATATCGGTTTAGGATTTTTCGTGGTATTAACCCTTCTTTAAATTGCTTGACTCCAAAGAATTATGACCCATCAATCAAAAAAATGAAAAAAACGCGTCTAAATCGCTTAATTAGTGTCCAACATTGGGCTAAACTATTTTTAATAGCTTTTCCGGAATAGCTTGGCGTCCTAGGTAATTGGGGTAATTGGAATGCTGAAAACAGGCTGCAATGACCAATTGACCACCCCTAGAGAGCTTGCTACCTAGCTTGCTTAGCATATATTTTTCTTTCAGTCCAACATGAGAGAGAGCTAACTTTGCAGCTGTTCAATCTTTCTTGCGGTAAGTGCACCAAAAGTTTTAAAATTTATCACGAAGATGCAATTGAGTTTAAAAATTTTCAAAAAGTGCAATAAAGTTCTAAAATTCATTGTCAAAGTGAAATTGAGTCCAAAAACTTTTTAAAAAGTGTAGTCTTTAGGACTTCCAAAGCACTTATCCCATTTTTTTCTTCCCCAAAACCCTAAGCTCCTCAAGGCTACAAAATTCCACTGCTGTCACTTAAATGCTTGCTAATAAATTGAGGATTGTCATTTGACCCAAAAAGGGAAAAAAATGAGGATTGTCTTGCTTAATCTTATTAAGTTTGATTCAATTTGGATTCATTGTGGGCATGATGAAGGATCATTCGATTATGTTTTGCTGGCTCATGCAAACGCTGTAATAGGAAAAAGCAGCACTCCAAGAAGTGCTATGAAGGCGGATGTCTTCGTTTTATTGTCCATGGAGGCTCTTGGGTCTTCCTTTTGTTGTTTCGATAATTGGGCCAATTGCTGGGGTCACCACACCACATGCTATTTCACCATGTATCTTCGTTGAGGCTATCGAAGTGTCCTCTCGAATGTTTAAATCGGGCAAAAAAAAAAAAAAACAAAAGGTAGACCTGCCAAAATGGGCTGAGTTGTGATGAATGATCGCAATTGGGTAATAAATTAGTTTACTGTTTACTTAGACCCATGTATAAACGCATTTCTTAATCCATATATATGATGGACTGAGTTGTTATATGAGTTAGTTATATTTAATAAGTGAGGCACAAATTGGTTTAAAACATAATATGAGTGCTAAGTGAGTCATAGATGATGGTGATTGAGTAATAAATAGGTTTACAGCTTACTTAGACGCAACCCACTTCTATGGCTCTCTCTTCATTCTCTCTCGCGCTCACTTGATCTCGCATTCGCTCACTCTGCACTCTTACCTAAATTTGAATATGGGGTTTTTCTAAATTGGATTAAATACGGAATTTTTTTTAGAGAATAAGAGTCGAGTCGTGTCACTAGATTTTCATCGCAATGAATGAGTCATAAACGGGGTTAAATGAGTCTATTTAGGTCGGACTATTTATGATTCAATTTGACTCACCCGTTTGATGGGTGTAGGAACAGAGGAGACTGAGATATCACCCCATCGCGCTCCATGATCGTGCTAGCCCACCTATGTGTTTTGCTGCCGATGTCTTGATTTCGACTGATCGCGGTACGAGCACAGATGCTTGGATAAACACATCCCCAGAAATCGAAGGGAATTCAGGAGTTGGAAGGGCAAAGGCCGACACCATACTCATTCTCAAGATTGCATGGCGTGCCGCCATTGCGCTCCGCATTTGGATCTCCAGGAACAGGAAGCTGCCTGGTGACGCCTTTGCTGGCTACGGTAGTGTTACTTTTCGTCAAAAGTTTACATACAGGCTTCCTCCTTTGAACTTTAGAGAGATTGCTTGCCCCAAGGCATTTGGAGATGCGCAGGAGGTGGAGATGATTGTTGTAATGTGGGACTTTCCGGTAGTAGTCTTGATGGACTGCCTCTGTTTATGTTGAGTAAGATGCTTTGCTTGCTCAGCACAAGAACAAAGGGAAAAAGAGCATGTTTAGGAGACTGATCTTCATAAGCAAACACTTGAACAGTAACACCAAATACTGCATGAACAGATGGGGTGCGACTGTGAGATAAGGGCTCTGAATTTGTTAAAATTGCAGCAATTTCACAACACCATCAATTTACACGCCGACATTCACGAATTATTCTCGTTTCATTTTTCACAAAGCTTCTCTCTTTTTTTGGCATTTTCTTGTTGGTGATGTACTAGGACAGTCTTTTGCCAACACGAAAAAATTACGACAGACACTAATCTATCTTGCCGGTGTCAAATTACACAACCTCGCCCATCACAATCTCAAATAAAATGCAAGCCGCCCATGTTAACATCTCAAGAACTTATCATTGCTAAACTGAGATCTCACCCCTTTTTTCTTCCATAGGGAAAGGACGAGCACAGCTAAAATGCAATCTCACAAGGCGCGTGGAAGGTCCTTCCTCGACATATAGCCTCGAGATTTTCTCCGGCGTATGAACACAACGGGGATACCTCCACACCTGAGACAAACACAAAAAAGAGAAGCATTAGATTTACTTCCTGACCAATAAATCATCACGACCTACATGATTCCTTGAAACCTGACTGATTGTTCTCGAACACATTATGTACTGCTGACAGACTGCTCCCAACTGACACAAGTAAGATATAAGCCTATGGGACCAAGGACATAAGAGAAGCAATTCCCCCTTACATGCTATCACACATATGTTATAGGTTAACTCCTTTGCACCTAGCAAAAGAACGGATTAGATATTCTGCAACAATCCTCGAGAAACGTATGAGGCTCCCAGCAAATTCGATATTCTTTATCTGCTTTTGAGTTGATTTCCTCTTCTTCCCTTTTAATTAACACAGATTTCTGTGTGTGTGTGTGTGTGTGTGTGTGTGTGTGTTTTTCCCCAGTGCAAGGTGCACGGACGGAAAAAAACTCCACAACATGCAAGCGCAAATGGAAGATTTCTTCGTACAATTCAAATTCACAAAAACCACGAGAACAGCAAACTCTGTACAGCATGTAAAAATTTGCAACACAATGCGTGGTAAGCCGCCACCAATTACCAGTAGCATATAGGGGCACTGAATGCGTTACAAAGCCTCCAGCAGCTACCACCCATCGAGTATGAAGCCGGAGAACCAGTAGCCTTGCACTGTCTGGCGTGTCGAAATTTGATCCATTAGCATTTTTCACCGGTGCAAACTCTTCATCACGCAATACCTGAACTTTCAAACAAATTGTTTAGATTCACATTGTTTAAAGAGCTGAACTCAAAAAATTGGTATTAGAAGGATAAAGAGGACCTCAAAAAGTGCAGTTGAAGGAGCATATGGAAATGCATCAAATATGAACTGCTCCAGCTTCAATCCTGCTGTTTGTCCATGGATTGAGGCAATTTTCTTCTCGGCAAGATGATAGCTGCAATGCAAATAATGTGTTTGATTTACAAACACATTCTCATGCAATGAATTGTCGAGAAACAGTCTATACTTCTTGATATTACTGAAGTTTACTCTTTGTAGAGAGACCATATTTTTGGCAAATCCAGTACTTAATGAGTCTCATGCTTATGTACCCTAACAATCAAAAACTTGCTGACCACAAAATTAATTATCTATCGAATGACCTTTCAAGTTTGACAAAGATCTACTATGAAACTCTTTTTTTGAAAGCTTTTATAAAGCAACATGCAAATGTATTTAAATTAAATATGGTGCAGTAGTAGCAGCTATTGGGATGCACGTGTGAGGAATAACTGGAACGTAACCCGCAAGGAGGATAATTAAAGTTAGAATGAGTAATTCACACAACAAGTTGGCTCATTACTCAAATAGTAGAACTACCAAGACAATTCTGTATCTATACAAAATAAAGGGCAAATGCCTCGTTCACAAATTGCTTAATATAAAATTATGGTTCAGAAGGTGAAAGGAATTAAGGTGATAAAAACTGACACAGTACTTTTCAAGGGGAAAAGATACAGCAGAAGATGGCTCAAGTGACAATAATTTTCTCCCTGCCAACATTTCCAACTAAAAAGCACGTGAGCAGTGAAAAACAAAGACCACTTACATACTGTCTTTCTCAAGGCCATTTGCAACTTGATTGAGAAAATCAAGGGTGAACATATGTAAACAAACCTGAAAGCCAGAAAGTAATAAGTAGTCAAGAAAACTAGGGGCAAAAACAAATGCCAACAGATTCAAATGACGATATATCATGCACCTAAGCGCAGGGCAATCTAACACACAAGGTTGTCCAGTTTAACAGGATACAATATCCTGAGAAATAACACATAAAGACTAAAGCTACAACATCAGGCCCTGAAGTAGTATCTTTTAAAGCCAGCGAGAAGTGGAATTACCATGCAATTGATATTGGCAATCAGCAAGCTTTTAGAGTAATAAAGCAAAATATAAATCAATAATAGTGCAAAAAGTTGGAAACAAATCACGTAAGTAGTAAGCACAAGGAATAGGGTGTACATTACTCCAGCAAAAACGAAGCCGTCCAGTTTCCTGATTGATTGCAGAAGCAAGTGTTGGATCTAGCTCATTATATTCAACCACTGTAAGAGGTCCACCTTTACCACGCCTTACAAAAACACCTACCTTCTCTTGTGGGTACGCCTAAAAAAAATCATTGAAGAATATAGGAAGTGAATATTCAGATCACATCCATTAGCAAAAGGTCCATAATGTGGACCTGCTACAAATGCAATAATAATCTAACAGCCAGAAGGAAGAAATTTTGATTTTCATGTGAAGAAAAACCAGCAAACAAAATTCATGCAAATCATATGATATGTATCAACTCATAATCCAAGTGGGCAAAACACCTCAAAAGGAGTACTGAAGGTGGCATCCTTTGGATGAGTCTCCCCTTATATATCAAGCCACAAGTTACCTCCCACTCACCATGAAACTTGATGTGTTTATAAACTCTTCTGCTTTATCACTATCATAATTGTCAATGTGGCTCATGTAGCTCAAAACTACACCAGGTAAGTAAAATTCTTAGATTTGACCCTCACAGGTTAAAGAGTTAGCTCCCAAACTGAAGCAGTTTGTCTCAAATAGCCAAAAAGGCAATTCTTGTAATATAGCACTTTGTCTTGTGTGGCACTCATACACCAGTACAATGTTCTGAAACCATTTATAACGAGCCAAATCCACATAGCCAAGCCCCCCCAAAAAGAGTACTCAAGTTTGTGCCCTTTGAGAGGTGACATCCACAAGTTCTTTGCCACTTGATGTAGATTCACAAGCTCTTCATATGCCAGGCTTTACGCTTTGATACCATAAATATGAACCATTTCAAGCCAGATTAACTTGTGTAGAAAATGCAAGAGCTTTATCTAGAGATCACCAAAGGATAGGTGCAAACCATGCAAATCATCTTCAATGTGACATTCTTTCAAAAGGACAACCACAACAAGTCAAAATAAAAAAAATGAAGTATGATATGCGCCAAGACATATAATCACCTTACGGACAACTTTAGCTGCAGCATCTACACCTTTGTCCATGAAATAACCCAAGAAAGTAGGATCAGCCACACGTACCTGTTTTAGAGACAAATCTGTCTGATAAATATTGGAATTCAACCCACAAAAAGGGAAAACATGCCATGGGGGATTCCATAGCTTAATAAAATCAAAACTCACCAACGCATTGTCAACTCCATAACAATCCAAATATTTAATCCCTCTCGAGGCCATATCTTCAAGAAGCTTTGAAGTTTTCAGAGCTGATCAACGAGAGCCAAATATTATTGAATGCTTTTAGGCTATATGAGGTTGAGATAGACTGCGGAAGCGAAATACTAACTAATATTTGGCACAGGATTTAGAAAAATAAAAGCACCTGTATATACGCCACCATTACCATCAGGAGCTTTAGCTACCTGGATATGAAAATCATATTAAAACAAGTTTCATTCAGTAGATCAGATATTGTGACTTAGATCAGAAATAATTCCATGGCACTTCATACATCGACAGTTTCATCTCCCCCTTCCAAAACAATCCACATTTTCGAATCATTATACGGTAGTCTAGCGGGAGAAATAAGTGCACCACTGTGTGACGAGTGAGAAATCTTATTGTACCATTTTACTCACTCAAGATGGTTCGGGCAAAAAAGCTTTTAGTTACTTGGTTCTCTCACTCATCCAGACATTAGTAGAGCATTGCAATACGATGTTCAGATGCTCATACAAATAGGAAAATTATACAGAGCCCAACAGTTAGAAGATAATAATTTATTTCGCCCAAGATCTCAGCTCCCTTCACCTTTGGTGTTTTAAAGCTTACCATTATTCTTTAAAATACACTTCTTAAACTGTTTGTTCTTTATGAGTTCCATTCTCAAAATTCAACTGCAACAATGGCTAGGTGAAGTTGAACAAGTTTAAAGACTAAGGTTGAAAGAGTTGGTTACCAAGATCTTGGAAACCATAATTCTGTTCCTTCTACAATTAAATCAATCAAACAAACAAATAGAATAGCAAACATACTCTGTAAGGAGTCTCCATGATAAATCTTCCATCTTTCGAGACACATGGCATGGTACCTTGCTGAAAGAAAGTGATCTACACAAATTTTCCATCAATAGTGAGGCAATATTAACTACAACCAGCTAGGCAAATTTACTGTCTATTAGATAACTAGGAAAAGCTACACATGTTTTACTTGCTCAGCTTCAAGACCAAAGTATTTATGGCTCTCAAAATATTTGCGTGTGGGCTCATCAGTAAATGGACTGGTCATTATGTACCAATGTATCTGTGGAGAACCAACAGAACCTGCATAAAACAAGAGAATGAGCACATTTTATGTGTAGTTAAAAAGAAATGAACAAGAGAGGAATTTTACCCTCTCTGAGAGCTTGAACAGCCAACTTCTGAACACACAAGATTCGTTCTGCTTGAATTTGGAAAAGTGACTTGCCAGATGGAAGTCCAATGTCTACAATGAAATACTTCAACAAATTACATAGTGGAAATCCTGAAGAAGTATGATAGGAAGAAAGTATTGCGGTGCATTACATACTAATGGCAGCGGTTGAAAGAAAAAGAAATAAGTTTACTAGTTCAACAATCTGTGGGTCGAAAAAAAATATTCACCAACAAAAGCAGTGTCCAAATGCTCATGGTGTATTAGAAATGACATAGGCTTTGGTCAATGAAAGAGTAAAAAGCTGTGCAACTATTTTCATTTCCTAAGCTTTTGTAAACGTTGAATTTTATCCTTTTCTGAAGAGGTAAACCTTTAGAGAAGTCATGCACCGAGAGAAACCTAAAACCGTGGTAATTCACAATCAAGTCAACATGGGAAATACTTACTGAAGCATCCTTTGGGATCTGAACTTCCAAGTCTTGTTCCCTGCGTGGCATAAAAAGGATATTGTGTGAGAAAATGAGTGGACCACACACGTTAAGAAGATGGACAATAAGGCACGCAATTCTTGTGTATAAATCACAAAGCTACACATTATTCAAAGGCATATTACCAGCTTTTGAAAAAAATGCCTCTCCTTTATTGAAATTTTGCATGCTCAAGTAAGCAAAATCAATAAACAACAATTACAAACCAAGATATTGATGATCTGGAGACTAAGGGACAAAAATACAATACATATGCAAGCATATAAGATAACAGAAGCTTTTTCATGTATTTGATTTATCCCGTTGCATTGATAGAAGCATGAGTATATAAATGTTGAGTTTATTCTCAACTACTTGCTTATCTGGAGAATTTATCATAAAACATGTACGGAAAGAGAGGGAAGGACAAACATTCAAGTCTTTCACTCTGTAAGATATCCTACACTGAACGTTAGCGGAGCCTATTGTAATATTCCAGCCACTTTAAGGGAACTCCACATATTTCAAAAGGGGAAAAAAACATTTAACCTCTCTTACTCCAGTTAATCCTAAGGTATAATTGAGTGGGACTAGAACATGCTAATAGCTGTCGAACTTATTTTCCAGGAAAAGTATCTCAATACTCCTATGTGCAAAAAAAAAAAAAAAAATCAGTAAATTCTCAAATTACCAAGTAAAGAGAAACATAAGTTACAATTTGATGATTCCTTTGCAGATTTGAAATCCATACCGAAGGAGATAAAAGCATTTTAGATCCTCAGACCCTTGATTATAGAACCTATGGTCAAATCCCCAGAATTCTTTTAACCTGCTTCTATCCTCTTTTGTCTTTTTCTTTTTCGTATCACAATGAATATCACTCGTAATCTCGTATCATCAAATTTTCTTAAAATGATTTTCCAAAAGCATCATACCGCCTCTGAAATGATTTGCCAATGAGAGTCCAGATCTAAATTATTTTGCCAACAAACAGCTCGTTTAAAAAGTAAGAACAATCATTATCTTTTCCTTTCAGCTCTCATTGAGTAAACAATAATGATCCCTTTCGGTTACTTTATTCATGATGTAAAGCATATGGCCCACATGTATCTAAATTCAGCTCAAGAGGGAAAACAAACAGAGCTAAACCAGTAAAGCACGATTCACTATTCACTAGGCACGTGCAAACGCAAAATGGCAGTGTTCTACACCAACAGCAATGGTAGAGTACAGTACCTGACCACCGGAGAGAAGCAACACCGCCAATTTTCCATCCGAGATCGCCTTCAGTCCCATCTTCCACCACCTCTCTCTTTCTTCCATGGTCCTCCCTTCAGCAGCGGATACGTCACTTTCGGGAACAGGCTCCACTGCCGCCACCGGCAAACCTGAAAGTCCGATCAAATCCATCAGCAACTAGGCGTAACATCACTCTAGACTCGAGAGAAAGAGAGATGACCTTGAGATCTGAGTGAACATCGAATGATCCGATCCACTCTCGGAAGATCTAAACTCTGAAAAAAAGAAAAGGCGTAGGTCAATGCAAATATCAATAATCGCTCGCGGATAAGCAAAGCTCGCCCGGCAAATTCGGAGGGCGAACAGTCAAATCGTCGATCAATTCCATCAGAAAACAGCAACTTCGTCCCACTCATGAAGTCTTCGATCACTGGACTCGCCGCCAGGATCACAGACATCGGCATGAAAAGAGCAGCGGGGAACTGGGAAAAAAAAGAGACCTCGATGTCGTCGACGAGGAGCTGGCGTTCCCGAGGGGAGAGCTCGTCCCAGAGGGCGAAGGCGTCTTCCTGACCGTAGTCCTTGAGCCGCTCCATCAACGCCTGCGGCGGCGACTCGGCGTTGGCTTCGACGA
Source organism: Rhodamnia argentea (assembly GCF_020921035.1). Classification (NCBI taxonomy): domain Eukaryota; kingdom Viridiplantae; phylum Streptophyta; class Magnoliopsida; order Myrtales; family Myrtaceae; genus Rhodamnia; species Rhodamnia argentea. The sequence continues at coordinate 2,124,235 of NC_063152.1, read as the reverse complement.
CCATCGGAGCGAGCCGAGCTCGATTCACTCTGAGGAGCTACGACGCTCGAGCCGGGGGTCTTCGCAGCAGCTGGGCGTGGGACTGTCAATCCGGTGACAGAAATTATAGAGGGAGGTGTCTGTTGTTGGTTGAGGCTAGAGAGAGAGAGAGAGAGAGGAGAGAGGGAACAGTGGCGAGGAAGACAAGAATCGAATCAGCTGCGATTAACCACCTTGCTTGGATACGAAATTACGAATTTGACCTCCCAGCTGAGAATGTTTGGAATACTAGACCCGTGAAAGGGGTGGTTTGGATCGGGTCGAAAATGACTTTGACTCAAATTAATTTATTTAATTCGTTTTGATTTATTTTTATATAATATAAATTTATTAACCCATATTCGAGACATACCCAACTCATATATGAGTCGATTAATATTCTTGGAACACTTTCATGTTTAATCTAATTTATGACAACTCGTATACAAACTACGCTATAAGAGCGCGAAGCGACCGAGCGAGCATAAGATCGAGTGAGGGTAAAAGAGAGCATAGAGGTAGGTTGAATCTATATAAATTGTGAACCCATTTCACACCCATATAGGTTTTTGTTCTACTGTTGTGAGTGCATGGGATGCCGACACCAATATTCCTTTAAACTTTGGCCGAATGTATAATGTCGTCCTTGAATTTTTAATTTATTTAATGTGGTCATTGCACTTTTAATACATGTTCAATATGGATCTTGAACTATATGAAATTGTTTAATGTAATCCTTCCATTAATTTAAGATCGATGACAATATTGAATATTTTTATATAGTCTATAGGCTAAATTGAACATATTCTAAAAGTTCGGGGACTTCGTTAAATAAATAAAGTTCATGGGCCACATTGCACATTGAGAGTTCGTTATCAAACTTTATATTCCATATGCCTTGAAACCAAAGCGAGCATTTCACAACCCATTTACCGAAGAATTTTTCTACTAGGTAATCTTATGGCCTTATGCATGAAAAAAAAAAAAAAACACACAAAGAATTATTCATCCTCTTTCTCTAAGGACAGGTTGGATCTTTCTTTGCATTTTTTAAATTGTGGAGTGGAGCCACAAGTGGTGGGGAGTATGACCCAATGAATGAACCAGATATTGAGGAATTGTTCATATGTAAAATCATAATTATTGATATGGGCCCCTAAACCAGTTCATATACTGAATTCGACTTCTAGCAAAGCTTTTGTATGCAAATACTGCATCATTGATTCCATCCATAGATAAGCCATAAAAAATTATATATATATTAGTCCTTCAATTAATTTAAGACCTGGGACTCCCTTTTGATAGAAGAGGGGCTCTAAGTGATCACGAACAAAGGCGTGTCGAAGTGAAAGTCGTTGGCATGTAATCTAGGAGACTAAATTAAATATGTTTCAAAAATTTAGGGATTTTATTAAACAAATAAAATTCAGGGATCACATTGCATATTGATAGTTCGGGGACCACATTGCATATTGGGAGTTCATGGTTCACATTGAACAAATTAAAAGCTCAAAGATCATTTTGTATATTGAGCCAAAATTTAGAGACCATACGTGTCATTTTTCCTAAATCCATATACCATTCATTTTCCCTAAATCTATATAACAACTCAACCCATCAAATATGAATTAAGAAATAAGTCTTATAATCCATTTTGACATGATCTACAGGTCATCTAATTCACCAGCTCCACATGTCATCAAAGTACGGAGCTCTCGTATTATAAGTACATATGCCACATTGACATAGTGACACTCCGTTTGAGCACGCGGATATTTTCATCCTTCTCACTTACAATCTTACATTACTCGTACGATTGTTGGTTAATACAATCAGAATGAATGTTACCTGGAACTCGTTTTCCACCCTGCTTGCAAAAGATCCCGTGTGCCCTCCTTAGCGGTTGGTATTAGGGGTTCCACGCTTGAGTTGGCCGGCGCACTACTTGCGGCCCAAGACGATACGTGCCTCACGACCATCGAGCTCGGGCCATCGGCCCCGGCCGTGACATCGAAACACTGTCAAGGCGCCGGTCGTAGCAGATCGCAAGATATTAAACCAGTCGCTGGGGACAAGTTTGATGATGACATATCATGTGTAAACTAGTCTCCTAAAGCCTTGGACAAGACCTGATGATGGGTCAATATTTTTGTGCTATATATGTGATATTAGAACATTACAGGATTTTCCTTAAGTCTCTTATTTTGATCGACACCGAGATTTGGTCATTTGCACTACTATGTCGCACGATTGGACTTTGGTGGATTCTGTATGATCTCCATAAAGTACAGCGCATGCTAGACTCCATTAAAGATATGCCTTTCATCCCCCTTTTGCCCATCTTGTATGGATTTCAGATATTCACATCGATGAGTCGAAGGTCCGAGCTTTCTAAGAAATCCCATCAATTACCCAACAAACTTTTATGACAGTCGATGCACTCAATCTGACTCCAATTAATTGTTGCGCGAAATGCTGCAGACCGTATGGCAACAACATGGTTTTCGAAAAAAAAATAATAATAATCAAGTCACGGGGCTTGCCACGTGATGTCACGTTAGCTAAAAGTAAATTTCTGACGTATATGTGTTGGAGCGAGTAAAATCGAGATTCGACGATCATAAGATCCAGAAATCTACCAAACTCGAGCTAGGATGGATAGAAGCTACACCGTACTTTCCATCACGCTAACTAATAATAAAGCCTCCCTGTCATGGACACCAACCAAGTACCAAACTAACAAAAATCAACTCCACACTTATTACATGTCCTCAGAATATGCTCGCACATTACACTGTCACGTCGTCCTGGGTTCCACTTTCATCTGCTTGCCGATGCTGATGCTTTGACAAGGACAGACAGTGTTAGGATCGGAATTCAACATCAAGGAAATGCCGTGCGTGCTCCTAAAGCAGCTTGCCCCCTAAGGGAAAGAGACAGCACACTAACCAGTAGCAAACCGAACGTCACGAGATCGACCGGTCCGATGTCGGTATAGTGAGCGCGGGCCGGTTCCTCTCTGGGGGGCCTTCTGTGGCACGGGGTGAAGATCGCGACATCTAGGTACTTAACCGTGTTTTGAATCCGATAGCTTAAATGTCTCGAACACGCGCTCGGTTTACGGTTCGATTGAGGCCTTCGTCATGCTCATGTGCTCCAAATCTTGCCCGTGATCCACGGCGTGTCTTGCTCAAGGTGATCTTAGAGCCATGCCCACCATCTTAGTGAGCGGAGCCTTGCGTGATTAATTTCTCGGAAGGGGCGAAGATCCATTTCATGATGAATACGAAGTGCAAGGGCACGTCGTGCAAATGCCGAGCTTAGTTGTGAGCCTGACATGAGTAAAAGGCGGTGCAATGTAATTGTAAAAGTTATCGCCTACGCTCTATTGTCGTAAGAACTCGGAGAACGTGGACTTCACGTGAAACCCACATGATCTAGTGGCGTACATGCTCCGAGCCAATTTGCATCGGAAAGCCTCCAATGACTTTTGATCAATCGGGCCAACTACGGCCCGCAAGTGTGGCTCCTGTGGTTCATTAATTGAGCCGTCTACGGCCCGAAACTCCAGCTCAGATGGACTGAGAGGGCCCTGCAGAAAAAACAACACTCGCACGTAAGGACGAGGATTGGGATTAAGATCAAGAGGGAAACATTCGTGACCCTTTTGAATCCTCACCTCCTGCTGATGCCTGAGAACTTGGGATGGTGGAATTCTACTTTGCACACAAATCATGCACGTGCAAGATTATTTCATAGGAACCGTGTTAGGTGCATGACACGTGTCCAATAGGGGCATCAACGGGCCGGGTCTCGGCCTGTCCGAAACTAAACAATACCTAGCTTGGCCCGGCCCAAGCCCGAATTACATATGCCCCAACTTTTCGGGCCAGGTCGGATTTTTTTTACCTTTTTTTTTTCGTTTTTTAGAATCAAAAGCCCATGACAAGCTCATCAAATATAAAAAAGGAAAAACAAAAAGAAAATAAATTAAAAAGAAAACATGGGTGTCAAAAAAGCCGGAGCCGGCCCGGCCCAAAAAGATCGAAAATTTGGCAAATTTTTGGGCCGGGTCGGGCGGTCGGGCTTTTTTTTGACACCCTTAGTGTCCAATCGAGCGCTACCCACGAAACGAAAAAAATAACTTTTTCGAAATCTTAGAATTTACCCGTAAGAGAAATATAAAAAAAACGAGATCATATGGCGGAGTCGCATAATCTTAGAACTTCCTTTTCCTTCGGATCGTATTGCCATACGAGCTTGTATGTTCTCTCATCCGAGGATGCTCAGATTAGTTTTCCAGCAGCGGTTTCAAGTCCGAAAAAATGGCGCCGCAACTTGCCAAACACCTTACCGACTACAAATACTTTCATAGTCAACAACAGCTCACACCGACTTTCGAAAAGTTGCCTCGCTCGATTTTGGCGTGCCGCGCCATTCTAATCGGAAAATAAACGAACATGTAACTGACTGCACCGGAATAAGTATATCCCGAGTGTCATAACTTGTGTACGGAGTTCACTTGAATGCCATAATTTTCAAAAATCATTTACTTAAGTGTTACGTCAACTTTTTCGACATCCACATCAGATTTTTCGGCGTGCCATGTTAGCTTTCGACATGCCACGCCAACTTTTTGACTTGACGTCAGCTTTTCCAGCGTCCACGTTAGTTTTTCGGCGTCCACGTTAACGATAGTACTCAAGTAAACGATTTTTTAAAGTTATGACATTTAAGTGAACGTTTTGAAAGTTATGACACTCAAGTGAACGCCGTACAAAAGTTATGGCACTAATAATGTACTTATCCCCACCGCACTTAACATAATGGCATGGTTACAGTTCAGCCACGACTATATCGAACGTGACTCGACATATTGGCTAGAAGACTAAAACTTTGTCAGGTTAAGCCTTGGGAAGAATATTTGGGGAAGCTGATTTACACGTTGGATGTCACATGCGCAAAGTCCTAACGTTTCTCCTCCTCGTCGCCCAGCCATTGGATTTTGCACTAAATTTTTGCAGAGAGAGTCGGCGCAATTGCACTCATTCGCACGACAATTACATTTAAGATTTGTCCAAATTGTCCGAGCGTCTCGAGTTTCATAATCTGAAATGAGCGCCGTACATCAATATTGGCATTCCTAATGTACTTTTGTCATTTTGTTTTTCCTTAAAAAAAAATGGGTTTGATTTGATGTGAAAATCGGTTCGAATCGACGGTGGAGATCTCTACACGATGCATGCCATAATTGGGGTTTGATCGGGGATGAATATCGTGATTAAAGAAAGAAGACACGCCTCCCCAAGTGAGTAGACAACAAAGCATACAATTTGGTGGTTTCGAGTTCCCCAACGCGAATAATGTCAAATTTTCAGATTTCGATGAATTTAGTAAGACCATATTCTCCCGACAGGCAAAAGTATGGCGTAGCCTTTGCACACTTCTAGGAATCTTTGTTCAATTTTGGTTGAAGTTATATGTAATGACATTACTAATTTTGGTCACCCTTTTCTTTATTTATTTATTTTTTCCGAATTTTTAGAGCGTGGTTTTTATACGGCGAAAATGAAAATCTCGACGAATTCTATACTCGATGCTTCTTGAAAAAGAAGAAATTGAATTGGGTTTTCAAATATAATGCTACTCGAGCGTTCTTGCACTCGAAATGTATAGTGCAATTGATGCTTACAATGTGGAAGCAACGACCATCGGGTAGTGGAGTCGACGTGATTGGAAATAGTAAATAAGTAGCGATAAATCGCGTAACCCCGTGTATGGCTTGGGTAGTTTTTCTTTTCGTAACCGCTGTAAACTATTAATAGTAGGTATAAGTAACATATAGAGAGGACCGTCAATCAACAAAGAGCCTATTCGCAACCTTTGTCGAGTTACTCATCGATTCATATTTCAAACTATATTTCGCTCACGTTTTTTCGGGAGAAACACAATGAAATATACAAAATCGTGGAAGCCGTGTATAGGTCGGGTAATTTTCTTAGTAATTGCTATGAACTGTTAGTACTAGGTATAGGTAATATGTAGAGAGGACCGCCAATAAAGAACTCCCTTTTACGACCTTTGTCGATTCAAATCAATCACCATTAAACGATGTAGCATGGTTGCACGATCGCCATTGTACTTGTAGGGCAAGTCGCTAAGAGTTACAACGGCAATTATAGCAAATTGCAGGTAAAGGACCCTAGTCGCCGCTAAAAGTCCGAAGTAATAGCAAATTAGCAACAATTATTGCGATAGTTGCAATTGCCATCAAACGGAAGATAAAGAGATATTTCGAAAAGGTTGATATCGCGAAAACCGCAAAGGTTAATATCCTCAATGCGACACACTAATATATATCACAAATTTTTTGTTAGAGATTCCAAAACCCATCAACCTTCAACGTTATGTCAATCGTACCTTGCCGTCGCAATTCATCAAAGCACTATCTTTTCATCATCCTTTGCCCCTGTGCAGCCTTAAATCTTAGAGAATACAACCTATCCACCGGTCAATGTACAATAGCCATAAACAAACAATTGTCCAATGCATGTATAGGTTCTACAAACCGCAAATAGATGTAAACCATACATGCAAGAAAAGAGAAAGCTCTTAATTTAGGACACAGGTTATCTAATCAAGACCGTGGGAAGAACAATCTCAATAACAAGAAAAAAAGGACAAAGCTTTTGAATTACTTTCAGAAAAGCAACGCGGAATGATCCCAAAAAGAGAGAATTCGATTATGTCGATATAGGATTAGCCTAAATTATAAGAATTTTTTTTTTTGTGGACTATATTAAGTGAGGTTGAAATTTATCATTTTACGAGGTTGGTTAAGGTAAGATATAAAAATTTTTCATTAGTTTAATATGAGGCTGGCTTTTGTGGACCGAGTAAAGCTCGACTCGTGATAAGAGAGTTTGTGGCTGAAAACTTTATAAATAGTACCAAAGTTTATCCTCTAATCCTATGCACAAATAACTCACATGAGGAGTAGTTATAAAAAGTGAATCCCGAAAGGCAGACTTGCCAATGATATAGATGACAATAGAGGAGAAACACGTAGCTATTCCGTATCAAGAATGAGGGGTTCCGAATCAGCTATGCAAATCCATCTTTCCTCTATTATTGTGTTCTAGATTTTAGCTATAGACATCTTGGGGTGTCGTTTTCACGGCTTACATAAATTGCTTCAAAACCTCTTTAACAAGGATTGGCTCAAACATTGCTAGCATCATATATGCTTTTTTGAAAAAGTATACATATGGACTTTACCATATTGTTATATCCCTAATGACAGTCCATCACCATATCACTTATCTATGTTTTGGGGTGCGGTTTACACTTCTTATTGACAGGAAAGCACCGGAATCGCACTCTCCGGCAAGCGGATAGAGAGATCTCAAGGGGACAGCGCCATCTAAACACCATATCACTTTTATAGTTTGAACCCATATTTTATTGGTAGTTTGGGCTTAAATAATGAATAACTATAGTTATATATATTCATTTTCACTTGTAATTGAGTGATGTAACATAGAAATGTGATGTGCTAATTATAGTAAAACCACCTACTAGTGTAGCCCCTAATTTGTTAGTAGATCAGAATAAATTTGAATTTTTCTTTTTGGATTTTACTCTCTATTTTGTCGTGGCTACGCGCCGAATTCTTTCCAGGTAAAACTTTCGGTTGACAAACTCTCTCCACATGGATGCAGTAGCCAGATACGGTATGATGCGCAAGAAGACCAAGGGGGTGTGGGGGGAAGCCAGCTAGAAATACGGAGAAATGAGGCTAGGGTTTCTCCAAAAAAAAGAAGGGCATATGATGCAAAAGTTGCCAAGCAAAAGCCATACATATACCGCATCCCTCCTCAATAATATTGTACTCACGCACGCACGCACGCACGACGCACACGCACACGTTCCTGTACACTCCCAAGTAAAAGTAGTCAAAGCAGAAGGAGAAGGAGAGGAGGAGGAGCACATCAGCATTCATTGAGCAGCGTCTTCTTCATCTGACCCTCTCTGGTTCCACTTCATCCTTTGCTCATAGCGAGAGAGAGAGAGAGAGAGAGAGAGAGAGAGAGATGAAGAAGGAGGAGGAGGAGGAGGAGGAGGCGGGACCGGGCGGGAGAGGGTGGCTGGAGGGGCTGATGGGGGAGAGGTTCTTCGGGGTGTGCGGGTTCCACGAGGATCGGCGGAAGAGCGAGAAGAACATCTTCTGCCTGCGCTGCTGCCTCAGCATCTGCCCTCACTGCCTCCCTTCTCACCCCTCTCACCCCCTCCTTCAGGTATCTACGAAAGCCCTTCGCTTTACTTGAGAAATCTCTTGTGCTGTCTGCGCGGGATTTCACTAGTTCTCTCCCAAATTTTGCTTTTCGGGTTTTGACAGATACTGTTTCCTGCAGCACTTTGGTTATCTTTCTTCTTCTTCTTCTTCTTGCTGATGAAATTTTCCTTGCCTGCTACTCACAAAGTTAATGTAGGATAATTGTCAGCTTAGACCTAGCTAGCGCTGCTAGGGATTCAAAATGATTATGAATTTGCATGGTCGGTCCAAACTTGCTGAGTTTCACATCATTTGGCTAGTGGATCTTCCACTTTGCCCGTGCATTGTCTCATCAACCGCTAGTTTGTTTTTTTGTTCTCCTTTCAAGAAACAGACTGAACATGATGATGGTTTTGAATTCTTCACTTCTATCTAAGTTTTTAAGTGGTTAGTAATCGTTTTGGACCAAAAAAAAAAAAAAAGTGGTTAGTAATCGTTTTGTCCCAGATTAATCGTGAAGATTATGCGTGGTATCATATGTTGGGGCCATCCATAAATTGGTCTTTTTTTTGTTTTTTTTTGTTTTTGTGCCACTCTTTATTCATATCCATGTATTTTGCCCTGCAAAGCATTCCTGAGCTGTAGCTTTCTTACTGCAAGTGCAAGTTTGACCGGAAATTTTTTATTTTTCCCAAATTCAGTTCCTCCAAAAGTACTATAGCATTAAATTAAGGAAATTTGGTCTCATTATGTGGTGGAAGGATGCCTACATTTGTTTCCTAGCATGGAAGGTTTGTTGCCTCGTTTCACCAATAATTGAAGTTGGCAGTGATGCCATCCCATCACTTTTCACTTCCTCCATACCTTTTTTTTTTCTCTCTCTCTCTCTTGCCCTTTTCTTGCTTTTTTGCTTGGTGCACATTGCCTGCATATACTAGAAAGGACTACTGTGACAACCAAACCTAGCAAAAAAAAAAAAAAATTGTGGAGATGCATCATTCTCATAGTCCAAAATTATCATTAGTTGATGTTTTGATCCATGCCATCACTGCACAAGGAAGAAGGTTGAGATTGATTACAGATAGGTAGAATACTCTATAAACCTCTTTTTTTCAGGAGAATTTTGTTAACGGATGCCCTAAAAGCACCAGTTCCAAAATTAATTAAGGAAGTTTGTGATTTCTTATGAGCCGACCTTTCTCATCCTCGTTCTCATTTTTGTAGGCGATTTCGATAGGGGCAATAATTTCTTTGACTTTTCGAATATTGCAGTAGTCGGGCGCGTTTATGTTCATTTGGGGTGTCGAAAATTCTCGACTAGTGATCGATTTACCTTCCATTGGATTAGCGATGGGTTTTCAACTAGGTTTTCAAATGGCACTTTGCCGACAAGATCCCCAGGTTACTGACTAGCTATTACTAAGAACAGGAGCTTGTGTTTTCAAGATAGTGAAGAAGAGTAAACAATATGAAATCGAGCGAACTCTTATAAAGAAACCTAATCATGTTGCTTCTCTTCAGACTTCATAGAATCTCTCCTCTTGTAATTAGGTCACTCAACGCTGGTCAATGCATATACTCAAAAATAGATCTGTAATTTCTAAATCACATACCATTTGAATAAGTTAGTGACGGTTTCGACATACGATAGTGCCATTCACTATACTGAAATAAGACTTTTGTGACAGGTGAGGCGATACGTCTATCATGATGTAATTCGCTTGGGAGATCTGGAAAAGCTGATCGACTGCTCCTACATTCAGGTATGCAATCCATTACTGGTGAACCGATTTGACTCGGCAAATGAAAGTGAGTCGGATGGCTATGATGATAGGTGTTAAATTAACATCCTAATTCTTAGAAAATGCATAAAATATAGATTCACGAACTCATTTAGTATATTGTCTGTGCAAAGTTTAGTTAATTTTGTCTGTCGTCTCCATAGTTAATTTTGTTCTCTATAAAAACAGTCTATTGGAATACATGAGTGTCCTTGAGGCGCCTGTTGATTACTACAAAAAAAAAAAAAAAATACAACACTACGAACGTAATAACTTTTTTTACGCGAATTTTGCCATGGATGTTTTGAAAATTGAAAGTGATTGCATAGAAAAAAAAGAGACATTTTGATGATGTGTGATTATCATGGTAGCCCTATACAATCAACGGTGCCAAGGTGATATTCCTAAGCCAAAGAGCACAATCAAGAGCTTGCAAAGGATCCACCAACTTCTGCGTCAATTGCGACCGCATTCTCCAAGAGCCTTTCCGCTTCTGTTCACTTTCCTGCAAGGTATAAGTGCTCAAGAAAAAGTCAAAAAATTTTACAAGTTCGAAGATCATTCAATATCCCTAGCCCTTAACCTTAAATTTCTGTCCTGTGAACGATATCCAGGTTGATTACTTGGTGTGCCAAGCCGGGGAGGACGTGTCGAGCATCTTATACAAGTTCGACGAGTCTGATTTCGCCATCTCGCAGTTCGAGGGGCTGAGGATGGAGAGCTCCTCGTCGGAGATCGCTGATGAAGATGGCCAGATCACTCCAAACTCCATACTGGAGAACCCATTGCAGTACAAAGCAGGTTCTTCGTCGTCGGAGGATCCACACTCGATCCGGAAGAAGAAGAAGAAGGGCAGCGGGTTCCTCCCTGGGATGGTTCTCTCCCTCAGCAACAGAAGAAAGAGTGCTCCACAGAGAGCTCCCTTTTCCTAGAGAACGTTGAAGCTTTTAACTAGGAGTGACTCAATATAAGGTGTGATGGGGTGCTTAATTTGCGATTTCCGGGGTTTCTTTTATATTGTATTCGAGCGGAGAACGCGCTTGCAATTCCAATTACTGAACCGAGGTGGGGGGAAAAACAGAGGAAGAACTTCGGCCGATTTGATCATTCCGCCAATTTTGTATACCATGTAATGGGGTTTGCGCGCGGATAAATGTAATATTATTTGTCAAACATTCAACAATGTATTCTGATATAAACTACGCTCCTGCGCATTTTCTTTTCAAATTTACCATAGTTTCCATGGGAAGTTAAGGGGAATCGGTATGGTAAAAGTACGAATCTCGCAAAACGTCCACCCCATTTTAAAACAATGTGTCGCGGTCCGGATGATGGTGGATGCGTAGGGTTATCAATTATGTATGCGCTTTAAGAGGTACAAATCTTAGATTTCGTGGAAAGCTTCAAATTCGATCGAGACACTTCTTTTGGTGCAGACATTGATCAAGATTGTGGCATAGAGGGCGTTTTCTTGCTATAAGAGAATGAGCGCCGCTGCGATGCGTCGAAGATAGATGTGTTCAAACCGATAATGTTTTGGCCGAAAACCCATTTAATCAACATGAATTAACATGATTGAGGGGGAAGGTGGTGCTTGCGATTGAGAATGGCAGCACCACATGCGATAACAAAATTCTCTTGCAAATCTAGGGAACAGTGCATTGATGAAACGAGTTCACGGGGGAGAGAAAAGCAATGAGTGAGTGAGAGAGTGAGAGTACGAGCCTATTTGGTTTAACATTTACAAAGGATTTTGGGGCTTTAAAGTTCTTTGGCCAAATACAAATAGCGTTTGGTTCGTTTTTTGCTCAACTTTGAGAAAATGCAATTGTATTTCCAAATGCCCCTAAAGGCCTTTAATCCAAAGTATCTTTAAAGGTACTTTGGAAAGTTGCATTTCCGGAATGCAACTAATTTTTTTTTCCTTTTAACTTTGTCACTCCACTTACCACCACCGTTGCTACCGCCGCCCGCCACCACCCACCGATCGCCCCCGCCACCCGCCGACCGCCGAGGACCATGGTCGCCGACCACCGCCACCGTCGTTGATCGCCGCCGATGCAGCCGACCACCGTGACCACCGTCGAAGATCGTCGTCGCCGACCATTGCCGTTGCCGCGGTCACCGCATACCGCCAATTGTCACCGCCACTTGCCACCAGCCGTCGACCGCTGCCGCCACCGCCATCACCGCCGACCGCCATCGCCACCGCAGATGCCGACCACTACCGCCGACTAGTGCCACCATCGCCGACCATCGCGACCGCGACTCATGTTCAATCGATACGATAAGAACATGATAAGTGCATTAAAAGTCTTATAACTTGTAATAGAAGTGCAATTGAATTTTGAAACTTTCAAACAAATGTAATTATATCCTAAAACTTGATAGAAAATGCGATTGAGTCCTCAAACTCTCAAAAAGTACAATCAAGTCTTAAAACTTGTCAAATTTGTGGAATCAAGACCTTCCGTTGATTGCATTTTTTAAAAGTTTTAGGGTTTAGTTGCACTTTCGTGACAAGTTTTAAGACTTGATTGTACCTTTTGAAAGTTTTAGGATGTGATTGCACTTTCGTGGCAAGTTTAGGACTTGATTGCTCCTTTTGAAAATTGTAAGACTAAATTACACTTTCGTGACAAGTTTTACGGACTCCTAATGCACTCATCCCCTACAAGAACAGTAATAAATTCTGATGGGCTAAGTTTTTTTTTTAATAAAGCAAAACCAAAACCCTAATGCCCTGAACAGGAGAGTTAGTTACGTACAAAGAACAGCTAATCTGCTCGTCTCTTTTCAAACTTGCCATCATCATTCATCGCTTTGGAGGCAGATTAGCTGGCCGCTCACCGCCTCGACCCGGTGGCTCTGGTACGGTCACCCTCACCCTCTCCCTCACCCTCTCTCTCTCTCTCTCTCTCTCTCTCTCTCTCCTGTGTTCCATGCTTTGCATAAAACAAAAGCTAAATTAGTAGAGAAGAGGATAGAAAATGGTGTCCGTACAGATGATGTTTACAAGGCAAACCCCATGAATAACAGGGAAAGCAGATCAAGTTTCAAGGGGGTTGGCCTCGAGAAGAGAAACCCCCATTTGGTTGCTAAATACATATTTCTTGGTTAGAGTGAATGGATTGGTGAGGGGGGTTGGATGGCAAAATGAAGTGGAGATGAAGATGATGCATCTTTCTGTTTTTTTTTTTTTCGAAAAAGATTTTTCTGGTTATTTTAAACTCTTTGATGGTACTGCATTGTTCTTATCTGTTGCTCCATTGCAGCAAAGCTAGCTAGGGTTTTACTGCTTACCATTTCGTTGTCAAGAATCTTTCTGACTAGGTTCTTTGTATGTAACTAACTACTTAGCATCTAAACAAATGCAGATCATATATGTTCATGTGTATGCGTGATCTTTCTGCGGTGGACATGGGTTTGGTTAGATTTATCATCGAGTAAGGATGTAAATTGGATTTTAATTTTGACCTACAGATTCTTGACTTCTATTGAGTCTAAGGAAGCACAACACACTTAATTATTGTAGGATCAGGTTGCAGTAACTTTGCGATCGGGACGCTGCATATCTCGTTGCATTCGATCAGCAACGGTTGCTAATCGAAAGGCAAATCAAACCCGAAATCATGTCCGGTGTGGAGGGCAGATTTGTATATCGGTGCAAGGGAGATGTGAATCTTGTTGTCTTTGCTCACTAGCTTTCTCCATGTGAAGGGACTGAACCTCATCTGTGTCTATGAAGTCAAAGGACATGGCCAGAGAATAAGGTTCCATGATGGTACCTCAGAAGTCCAACTTTGCAGAAGAGATTATTTGCATGTGAATGGACTGGACGGACGAAATTTGGCGATGACAATTTGATTCCTATGATTCTATGTTCATACTGAAGCAGATAGGTGTCGAGATTTATTTCCGGCTACGGAGCAAATGCATGCTTAGTTTTCATACTACCGCTCTCAAACACTAATTTTCGAGAAACTCTTTAGGTCAAAAAATATAAGGTTGAGTGTTTGATTTTACGCGTGACACCGGGAGTTGATCCCGGTAAATCTCCGACACTGAGACATGGATAGCCCGACTTTAATAAGTAACCGAGTGAGCTTACAGTTGAACTAATTAATTCATTGGTATAGTACAGGAAATAATCAAGATTTGCAACAATTCTTTCATTAGAGAAGGGACGTGAACATTTATTTGCTGTTGCAGGAGGGCCAACGAACATTCTTGATTGTGCTTCTGTATGTGTTAAGACCCTGGTCAACTCCTTAGCTTACATCTTTCCTCTCTACTATTTCTTTCTCTAATAAAGTTCTTAACTCATACACCGGCACATCTGTTGAGCCCTTCAATCATCGTAACATCTAAAAAATGCAAAAAAAAAAAAAAAAAAGTCTAAAGCTGAATACAAATTCAATCAAGCAACCATATCGGACCGTATATTGTAACAACTTGGATAACTAATATGGGGAATTCGATCTTTCTGTTTATCTATGCATACCATTTTCACCCACATTCACCGTGATTAAAAGACTCATAAGTTTAAACTATTAGGTGAAGGAAGATCACGGGAATATAAAAAGCATATATGACCCGTTGTCAAGCGATTCAAGACAATATTTCAACACATGGGATAATTTTTTTACTCCTAGCGTGGCGAGCATGGCCTCCAAAGTTATTCTGAGTGAGAGACGCTATAGTTCGAATATGAAAGTTGCCGTATCTCAATAGAAAAGGCTTTCACCTATTTGCTAATCCACTTATATTTTGCAGAAACTAAATTAATTATGCAAATGATGAAGATTTTTCTTCACAAATATAATTTAGCAATGCCTTAAATGTTGAAACTTTCGAACAAATTTACCATCCTTTTTGAGCTTAAATCAACTTGATAAAATGCCCCAACTGCAGTTCAGTTTAATTAATGCAATGGCCTTAACTAGTAAAATCTCCTTTGTGTATCTACTTCTAAATCCACAATTAAGTACTCCTTAGGCTCAAACATGTCTAGTTAAAGTCCTAACGTATTGAAACCTTACTGGTCTATTTTCCAATCAAAATTTAGAATATCATTCAAATCTTAGAAAATCAAGGAAATTATATCCGAACAAGATAATATATATAAATAGATATCTATATCTGAGTGTGCTGAATTAAATTAAAGAAGAGAAATATGAAAGTCAATTCAGTCACCAAGGGAAGCACCAATACAGATCAGAACAGTTGTTTTAACTTCTTCAAAAAAGAAATGAAAACCCTAGAGATTACTGTCACCCATCTCTTTTCATGACACACAGACCACCCATCTCTTTCACCTTTCCACCATTGTCAGCTTTTGCAAGTTGCAGACTCTGAAAGCATCTCTCTCTCTCTCTCTCTCTCTCTCTCTCTCTCTCTCTTGGCTTCTCGTGTCAAAGTGCTTCGATGGTGGTTTGACTTTGAAAAGCTTCTCCTTGGGTTCGACGAAGCCATGAAGTTTGGTTCGTTCCTCAGTCGTGATTACTGCCAACGTTAACTGGTTTTGATAGGACCGTTGCATTCGAGGGAGAAGTGAGTGGAAAAGGAAAGAAAGAATGAGTGGGATCAATTGAAATTGACTCAATTTCGAAAAAAGGAAACCCTTACTAATACCTATTAATTATGGAGTGGAGCCTACATGAATCATTTTATTACTTTTGATATCACCAAATTCTTGTGACTAATAAATTTAACCCTAAACCAACTAAACGAGTCAAAATCACGACAACAAAAAAATACATATTAAAGACCCACTCCCTGTTGTTTGCTAACACTATTATTTAGAGAGGATGAATATGTGATTATGATCAAACTTGATAACGTTATGCGGAAATAAAATATTCAAGTTTGATAAAAGCGGATGTAGTTAACAGAACCATATAGTACTTCTACTAGATAGTAAATAGAGGTGAGCAAAGAATAGAAGACAATGCATAACAGATTATAGTGATTCGGCTTTTGGTGAAGCCTACGTTCACTCTCCCACACTAACAGTGGGATTACATAAAAATGTAATTGCCACAAGCACTTTCACAGAAGCGAGTGTTGTCTCTATCAAGACTATCTTACTCTACACACCTATACTCTACATTACAGCTCTCACAAGATCTCACTTAAGCTCAAGTATATAATTGAAACAGATGAAACTCTCTTGAAATAAGGATGTTGATCTCTTGTTCTCCCTTGCTTCTCTTCGAACTTGTGCTCCTTATAAACTCCTCGTCTCCAAGCTTCCCCCTAGACAGAACCAATCCAAGGATCAATCTCCAAAACTAGTTGTTGGTTGATTGATGTAAAAGGATCAAGTAGCCGTTGAAGTAGAAAGGAATTAGGGATTTAGGAGGATCTATTCATGAATACAATCAAATTCTATAATCCTTAAATCAAGATTCTAATAAGGAAATTATATACAAAGTGATTGTCAATCAATCAAGAGTTCTCATATAGAAAGTTATAAGGATATCTTTGTGATTGTTGGACAATCAATATAACTTTGAAACAAAATCCTAACTAGATAATTGACCGTTAGTGAGGGATAATTTCCTAGTAATCAAATAAGAATAAGATTATAACAACAGGATGATTATATGAAAATTTAAATATATCATGCTATGAGTATCTCATATGGGTTTGCCTTTGTCCACGAATTCTTGCTTTTATTCGAATATATGCGTTAAGCATTTTAAGCATAAGAGGTGCAGAGATATATTTGTATAACATCCTTAAAATATTTCACAAAGTCTTTTCAACAAAGTATAATATTTTTGTTTCCTTCTAAATCAAATATAATTTTCTCAACACTCCCCACTCCACTTTTCAAATGCTTAAACAAAAAAGAAAATAAGTAATAGAAGAGGCTTTTTTGTCCATAGCTTTTTTGTCCATTTTATGTGCATGCATAATATTATTGCAAGTGTCGGGATTCGGCACACAATCACAACGAAATAGAGCATAAAAGTAAGAAAAAGAAATCGAGACACAAAGTTTTATCTTGGTTCACCCTTAAACTAGGACTAAATTCAGCAAAGAATTTCACTATAATTAGCATTCACACATCTTGTTATATCACTCAATTACAAACGAAAAAAAGTATATATATTAATGAAAAAAAGTATGGGCTCAAATTATAGAAGCCTCAAGTGAGACCCCCGTGCTTTTATGTCTATGAGGGGTATGAACCATACCTCAACAGCAAATTACCTATATCCAATGATATGTAAGGGTTATGTTTTGATTATTTGGGTCAATCATGTAATCGCACTATGCTGCAATTTAGTTGCGCACAGGAATTGTCGCCTAAGTTATTCGTAATTTTGGATCTCGTATCTTTAAAATGTGTATTGGTGGAAAAATCGACCTAAGGTGAATTTGACGAATAGGCAATTTAGAAAACAAACAAAAGCTTGTTCTCTGATTCTAATTCGCCAAAAAAAAAAAAATGATATCAAACTCGTCTAAAAATAAGTTTTTCAAAGATGGATTAAATTAGTCGAAAGATAAAGTGCAAGGTATGGAAATTAAAATAACAATTCTGGATTTAAATAGAAATTAAAATGAAGGATGCTAAGTTAAAGAAAATCAAATCCAGAATTGAAACAAAAATATTGGAAATTAAACACTTTTTGAGTTTTAGACTCCATTTGTTTCGCAAAAAATAAATGATTTGAAAGAAAATTCCTAAAAATGATCTTTTATATCACTTAAAAATCGAATAATGAAAAAAATATTTTCATCATCCAGGAAAATGTTTAGATATAAATTGTTATTGATAGTGAAAATATTTTTTATTGATTAATTATTTCAAGAGATATAAACTATCATTTTTAAAAAAATATTTTCAAATCATTCATTTTTTACAAAACAAAAAAGTTACAAACACATTGACCCTCGAAATGGAAATTGAATACAGTGACTTTCAGAATTTGCTTTACAAATTACAAATTTGACAGCAAAATTAAAATCAAAATGGAAAGACATTGTTTCGAGAGGAAAAGCTTCGGCAGAAAATTTTGCAAATTTTGACACAATTTAAGCGTGTTTTCTTCCAATATGTTCTTTCTATTTGCAATTTTAATTGGGTCTTCTTCAACAAAATAGTGAAATTCATGTGCAATCCCTCCTCTAATTGTACCATGTTTCCATGATCTCCCTCCTTTCCATGATCTCAGTAACTTCATGTCCAATGTTCATCATTCCACATGAACCACTCTCTCAAACCCGAACCGCTTTCACACCATAACTGTTCTTATTTTTGCGAGTCTGTTTCACTGGAAAATCAAAGATAAAAATATTGATGAAAAGACAGATGAAAATATATTTTGTCAAATCATTCCTATAAATAATAGACACAATCAATTTCGAGAAAAATGTTCTTCAAATAGTTGATTTTCTGCAAAATGAACTTGCCCTTCAAATAGGTGAAAGTCTTTGTTTGAAATAAGCTTGAAGTCGAGGTCAAATGTACTGCTTTATTATCTTTAATCCGATTGCTTCTTCAGCTCATACTTGCATCCTTGGCCAATTAATAAACATACGAGCGGTAATTTTACACCACCAACAATAGGTTACGAAATCATCTCGTCATCGACTTCAGTCACATTGCCATAAGAGAAAAAAAAAAGAGTAAGCGATGCAAGCACAATGCAATTGAAGGTCATGGACCAAATACACATGCTAGATTCAATCTTTTGTTTTTTTTTTTTTTTTGTGTGTTGAAAGCTAAATTAAAAGAATCATCCAAATTTAGGATCATGAATGCAATTCCTCACGAGCAAATTGTCATTGGCAAAAATCGCATTCTGATTGGCCTCTTTCATTTGAACGTATTGAAGAGTGAAGCCATGAACATGCGAAGGGAAATGCAGTCAAATCATGGATAAAGTAATGCATGAGTTGGCCACAACTTTCTTCCTTACTTTCATGTTCATGCCTCTTTAGAATGACTTGACCTTTTCACTTTCAAAATCAACACTCATCTTATACAAAGGACTCGAAATTCTTAAAACTTTTCGTGAAAGTTCAATTAAGTGTTAAAATTCTTAAAAAATACTTTGAAGTTCTAGAACTTGTTGTGAGACCATTTTTTAAAAATATTTTTAATTTTTTTTTTTTTGCGAAATAAATAGAGCTTAAAAGGGGAGGTGCCTATTGATAATCTTCGGTGGTTTCTAATTAGGGGTTTCAAAAATCTTGAGGAAATCCTATATCTGTAAGTAAATTTCACGTTTCTTTTCTTTGAACGTCCCAATTTCAATCCGAAGTGGGTTTGAATTTGTAATGCGCCTGCTCCAACAAATGAGGTTTCAAATCATGGCGAAAGGTTGGACGAATCTTCCAAAGGAACTACTTGAAGTCATCGCACTGAAGATTAGCCGTGGAGAGCACGATCCATTTCAGCGTGTTGTGCCGCGCATGGCTTCTTCTAGTTCCATCATGAAACTGATAGGAGTCTCTTGGGGTTCGGCTGTGCCAACACTGATAGCTTCTTCAACTGACATTGTTGTATCAGTATACACACACAATGGTGAATTCGCCTAGTTTGCGCGTCAATAAAAGAAAGCAGAAGACGAACGGCTTAAGTTTTTCTTTTTTTTTGAACCCGCATCGATGTCACATATTTTAGTAAAAAAAAAAAATCAATGTAACATTTTCCGATTAACCAAATTCAGTGAAGTGAGTAAGGTGATTCAGAATTGTGAGGATTGATTGTAGTTGTTTTTTTTTTTTTTTTTGGGCCGGGGGGTGGGGGGTGGTGGTAGTGACCTTCTTTATAAGTTGGGAGGAATAATTTGTGTGATTTTTTTTTTTATATTTGGGACAGAGAGTTAGATCACCACATCCATTCTAATTGTGCTGTGAGCTAGATCAGAATAGCTGGTCCACCAAATAACATAACACATATAGATATAGAGAAGGTGAATGGATTTCGAGCGCGCATGGCAACATTTCTACTCTCGAAATCAATTTTTAGAGAAAAGTAAATTTTTTTTACTTTTTCAAGTGATTCCACAACTACATCCGGAGCATTTGTTTCAAAAGTAGAAAATGAATTTGTATAATCAAACAGATTTCTACTTTAAAAGCACTTTTGAAATAGAAATTACTCTAAAATTGTTGGTATGCGCGCTCGAACTTGTCAATAAACAAAAGAATATATATATTTATATCTGTATTTATTTATTTTTGAATGAGTAACATGAAGGTGAGCAGAGAGAGAGAGAGAAACAGAGACCCACCTGTTGGTTGACTGTTGGTCCTCCACCTTTGACCCTACAAATTCTCTGACACCCTCTCTACTCAGCCTAGGCCTGCCTCAGTGTCTCTGCCCCACCATCTCCTCTTTAATTTCAACCACTGCCTGCCTGGAAAAAGAATATCCCTGTTCAACCCACGCCCTTTGGATCCCCACCCACAAAAATAAAAATGAAGTAAAATAGATAATTTTCTCAATTCTTACTCCACATGATCTTCCAAAATGACCATACCATATCTCCTTCATCCTAACTTCTTGTGGGCACATAGATGATCTGTCCCTATAGTCAAATTGAGAATATTAATATGGCTGGACGAACCAAAAAAAAAAAAAAAGGTAGTCGAGAATCGGCATGCAAAATGCTTTTAGATGGCGCGATTAGGAAGTCGTGGGGTATTTAAAAGTGTATTATTTCTTGTTTGTTCGAGTTGTACGCAAATTTGCTTGCGTATCGCGAATGAAGAATGCACAAATGGATGTTTTGGATGAAGAAGGAGCATAATTGGTTGGAGTGATTGTTAAGAGCAAAAAGTTTTCAGATCGATCCGTATATATTGGATGGTTCAATTAGAAGTTTTAAGGTAAATGACCATGCCATCCCAATTTACAATGTTAGATGTTCAAACCTTATGCATTTCCACTTTTAGTTTCAGTGAAGTAGGCATGGGCACACATGTCTGCTCGATAAAAAAAAAAAAAAGCACAAACAAGAGAGAGAGAGAGAAGCGAACAAAGCAGGTTTTTGCAAATACCTACTAAGTTGAGTAAGTAAGAAAACCATTAAAGAGTGTTTAATTACAAATTGTAAAAATCAAACACATTTTGTTGGTAAATTAAAGAACATTCTTGTATTTTCAAAATGTTTTGGAGGAATAATTTGAGATGGAAGTAATAATTAGTTTGATATGGTAAAAGCAAATGCATCGGTATACTATGTAAACCGGAGTTAGGTGTTAGAACCCAACAAGACAGGTTGAAACTTGTGGGACTTTTGTTTGGGCTTGGTCCTTTCTGGCCCGATTCCAAGGCCCATTTCAATCGTACAGGCCCAGATTTGTCTCGATCTATATTCGCCACAGACTTTCTTATGAAGTTCTTCGGTTGATAATTTTCCTTATTCGCAACAGCCCTCGGCTGCTTGTGAACGAGGATCCGACCCATCACCCATTGGATGGCGAGGCTCGCCCAGTGGCCGGCGGGGGTCTCCAGGCCTCATCCGGTGGCTGGCAGTCCCTTGCTGGCCCTTAACAATAGAAAAAAGAAAAAAACAGGAAAAAAAAATAAATTAATAGAAAGTTCAATTTTTTTTTAAAAAACTAAAATTTTCAAATATTTTCCTCGTTTTTGTCTATTGTGCCATGTAAGATAGTCGGCGTTTACATCATCAAGTTTCGATCAAAATTGGATGGATGGATTATATTGACAAATTGTTAAAAGGTTTAGTAATAATTTGATCAAATTGAAAGGTTTAGCACTAAATTAATACTAGTGCGATATGTTTAGTGCTTTTTTTTTTATAGTAATTTTCCCATTGAAAATCACATGGGCTCAAAAAAATAAATGACAAACCCACATGGCACTATTGGCCCATTTGAAACTGATGTAATTAATTGAAGGACTCAAAGTGCATCGAAGCTACAAGTTTAGGATGCACGAAGTGAAAGTTTAAAAATTCAAGTGCATTAAGGCGACAAATTTTAAGACTTGCCATGTAATTGTCCCAAAACAGTTCTATTGAATACTTATCATAGGATGGATTGACATATGAGAGATCATACTTAATAATACAAAGAGAAATAATTCCCGGATAATATTATCGGAGACCGTACAATTTCAATTGTAGATCCATACACCATCACCGTATGTTTTGTATAAAACACTCATTGATTAGGAGAACATGTGATCAAGAATAACCGACAGTACTATTAAGCTAGCAGCTTCTTAATCCCAATTAAGAGACACATCTTAACAAATTAAATAGCTAACCACAACTCACGAGGCTATATCTAGAGTGGTTGGCGACATATAGGGCAAGTAGACTGAGAAAGCAGCCACTTATCAATGCAACAAACATGGAATCTGTGGCTGCATTTGGGGAGCACCCTTGTATCCTCTCCCGGCAAGAAATCCATTAGGCAAATGGCGCAGGCTAAGGGTGGCGAGCACAACGGCGACAAGCCCGAGTTTGCGAAAGTCGAGGTCGATAGAGCCACCGCATCTTTCTTCTTAAGACCCGAGACCGGTTGGTGGGATGCCTCCGCCTGTCGGACCGGCTCGTGGACCAAATGCTGGCTATAGTGGATGGCGCATTGCAGTATAGAGCTAAGGCCGAGGGCGCACACGAGGGCGCATAGCATGGCGGCAACTATCATCACGATGTTGAAATCGATCGCCACCTCGTTGAACCGGCCATTTGGGGACGGGGTCCGGCTAGGGCTAAGGCTAGGGGAGGGGGATGAAGAGTCATCCATGTGGGGTGAGCACAATTTGGAGACTGAACCAAAGGGTGGGAGAAGAAAAGGGGAAAAACGAGTGGGGAGGGGACAGATGGTACATGCAAATAAAGGAGGAGGAAATGAGGTTCAATCGAGCATTGTTGTAATCTTCCAAAGTTGGCATGGGGATATGCTTATCGGATCATCCACTTAACTCCCTTTGGTTTTTCATTGGGTGTGCTTGAAAGGGAGATGGACATGGGCATATTCTCTCTCAATGTATATCTCTCGTTTGATGCCGACTATGATCATATAGAATGGCGTGGATTTTCATAGAGGTCAATTTTCTCCGCAAGTTGTCGGAACATCAAATAATTGGCAAAGAGAATGGTTTATGATGGTGGTATAGAAAACGCAAGTTTTTGGATCGAGTTTACATGCATCGGGTTTTGTCGTCCTGTTACTTATGACCTCGAGAATATAGGTGTAGATTGAAATGGTATATAGTAGGAAAAAGTATAAAAAGGTCATAAACCTATTGTGATTGGTATCAATTCAATCTTTCTTTTCTTTTTTTTTGGCTGAGGGCTGGGACGCCTTTGCTTGATCCGAAAGTCGTAGCCTCGGCTAGGGATCGGCAAGGGCCATAGTGCCCTTGCCTAGCCCAAATTTGCGATACCCTTGCCTAGTGGCCGATGAGGGTCGGCCGGCAACCACTGTTGGCTCTTAGCGAAAAAAGGGAGAGTAAAGAACATAAAAGAAAAGAAAAAAAGAAAAAGAAACAAAACCAAAATAACTCTATAAAGGTATAAAAAAGTATTAAGATACTCAACGTCGGTGCCGGTTATATCACATAAGACGGTTGGTATCTACGTCAGCGATTTTCGATTAAAATTGGCCGGTGGACTTAATTGGTACAAATTCAAAAAATTTTAAGACTAAATTAGTCAAATTAAAGGGTTTAGAACTGAATTGAGATTAATTTAATAAATTTTTTACTTTTTTGGTAAGCGTCCCTATAAAGTAAGGGCTTTGCTAGCATAATAGTTTTTTAGCTACTGTGAGAGTAACAACATATTATGAGCCATGAAATCTTGAAGGAATGGGCCCACAATAATTTATAACTATTTGTTAGTTAACTTTGTGTGGTCTAAAATAAATTGTTATTTTCACAGTTGATTAACGACAATCACTTAATAATTTCTTATAAAGTAACTTAGTACCCCATTCAATTGGAATACCTTGTGATTTGATGCAAATGCACTTTGAAAATCAAGCTAGTCCGACCTCTCTCTTAGAGAGAGAGAGAGAGAGAGAGAGAGAGAGAGAGAGAGAGAGAGAGAGAGAGAGAGAGAGAGAGAGAGAGAGAGAGAGAGAGAGAGAGAGAGAGAGAAACTGATATGTGAAATTTTGTTTGATCAAATGAGAAATAGAAAGTTTAGTCGTTCGGTTAGATGTACTGCTTGTTGAGCTTCGGCTCACCCTTGTTGGATAAACTTTCTTTTTATATGAGCTAGTCAATGAGGTGAAGCAATCGTGGAAAATGGAAGCTATGGACGGACAATGGTGAGGATTATAGCCCGAGCGGAATCACTTTTTATGTGATCCCAATTGTTTGTCTTGTTCACTTGAAATGGATAATGTAGTGAATCGGTTTATGAATACACACACACATATATATATATATGATATTATTTATTTTTCACAAATTGTTGAATAATCTTGATACATGTGTGCTCCAAGTTAGGAAAACCTATGATTAAAGCCATACTTTATTAGGCGTCGTGCCTACCATATGTTTTCCCATGTAGCTGTGTTTTTATTTAGTTTTTTGTATGCGCCCTATTATATGTAATAAAATATTAAAACAGAATGCGATCGGAGGAAGAATTAAGGTCGTGGCCCCGATAAAGTTGGTCTCAAAGGACGGATTAAGGTCGAGCCTTGACAATGTTGGTATCAGAGCAATAGGATTAAGGACAGTTCCTTACATCGGTGCTCTAGACACATTAGCAATATGCGAATCCAACATCCCGACACGCCATCACTCACGGAGTCATTTTTAAGCTTTTTTAATAAATTAAGGGTCAAAATGTGAATCTATAAAAAAATATAAAAAATTAAGTCATATACCCAGCCATCCCAAAATTATTATACCTAGCCATCCTAAAAAAATCTAATCGTGAATCCTAACAAAAGAAGAAGAAAAAAAAAAACTCACCGCTAATATTTTTATATAAACCCGATAATTTATTATGTATATATATTTAATATATAATGTATCGAAATTTTTTATTTTTTGAGAAATAACGTGTCGACATGCCGTATCACGTGTCGATATCGGTACTACTTAGTTTTTCGGTCTCTTCATAGAGTAACTTTTCAACATAAATTTGGAGGATCTCAATTGCACGTGAGAATACTTTTTGCGGAACTTATTTTTTTCCCTTGGCATAGTATCCAAGCAGCTGAGGGGATCTTGGGCCTCATAAGTTCGAAGCGATTTTGGTATACCATATGAACCGTGCATCTAAATCCATATACATAGCATATTTTCAGAAATAATTATAAAAAAAAATTATAAACCTATTGCACGTGCACTAATCATAAACTTTTCAATAATGCCAATTTTTTTTGTCAAAAATTATGCAATTTTTTTTTCGAAATTTTTATGTTGGTTCACTACTAAATCTTTTGACTATTTGGAAATGTAGTAATTTTAGCCAAATTTGACCGAAAAATGCTGACATTGCAGTCTAGTCAATGTCGGCCATTCTATGTGGCTTGATTGAAGCTTGCATAAACAATATTTTTTTTTAGATTTTCTTTCTTTCATCTTTTTATTCTTTCTTTTCGGTAGGTGGCTGGAGAGTGTTGGACGAGTGTTGCTCTCGCCCAAATCTAGCGAGGGACCGACAAGGGCCTAGGGAGAGGGTCGCAACCCTTGTAGCGACAAGCGAGGGCTTGTAGGCCCTTATCCGATTGCCGATGAGGTTCGCTAGGACCTCGCCGGCCTTAATAAAGGAAAAATAAGAAAAAAATAAATTAACAATTTAAAATTAAAAAAAACACCTAAACAAGTTGAAAAAATATTCACATCAACGCCTCCGGTGCCACATAAGACGGCCAACGTCCACCTTAGTGATTTCGAGTCAAAATTGGCTGGATAGACTATATTAGTAAATTGTCAAAAGGTGTAAGATTAAATTGGCGAAATTTAAAAAATTCAGGACTAAATTGACACGAATGCAATAAATTTTGATTTTGATTTTTTTTTTGGGAATTTTCCCTCCCCTCGCACGATACCTATATGAAAACCTAATGAAAATGAGATGATTAAGCTTTACCTTCATGGGCAGGCATGGCTCTCCCTTCCATTCAATCCGACGATGCAAGAGGAGAGATATTCTAACCCCAAATTATCGTTCAACGACATTTGCAAACGAAAGGACACGATCGGGCGTGACCTTATTTTTGGATCGACTTGGGATTCCACTCCTCGACCAACCCCCTCCTACGACATTGCGCACGTTTCTCCGTCGATGAATCGCGACATGTCATCACATTTCTGCGGTTCGATCGCTTCGCATCAGCATTTTAGATCCGCGCCATTCCGAACACGGCTTTTTCGGAGACACGAAATTTGGCTAGCCATCGGAATTGACATTCACCTTTTCAAAGGCTTCTCTTTACGAATATTGAAATTAGATTTTGATTACTGAGCTAAAAGTTGATGAGTCGTCGTAATTCGGTTTCAGTAATTTGGTACGAATTAGTGAATTCGAAAAGTAAATAAATCGATAAGTTAGTTAAAAAAAATGGCTGATCTGCAAGATATAAAAAGCTTCGTTTGGATGGCCGACCTTGACCCCTATCTTTCGGAGGTTGTATTTAGTATTCATAGTTTGTATAGATTTGGTACCGCTCTCGAGACCTGCCTGCACCTGAAATAGCGCTTTACCCCTATACGTCCTTTCAATCGTTGCGCCTCAAGCCAGCTCTTAGTTCCAATGGCACTTCACCCCTAACCGAAATCAATTTGTCGACCCTTCGACATCGGCTGATTCGGACACCTGATTTCATAAAATAGTTCACCTTAAAAATAGTCACCTGTTATCGTTCTACTGGTGGTTCTTCAACATTTATCAATAGTTGGATTTTGATCGGTTTCAGGATGAGTCGGTTCTCACTTTGGAATTGGAAAGTGGATTGGACGGGGTTGGTTTCCAGTCCGGAGAATCGGGAACCGACCACGTCCACTATGAAAGCGGATCGACCGATCTCATGCAGTTTCTTGGGACCGACGACGTTATTCTTTTCTCTAATAATTTTTGCTATAACTACTTTGTCTTCAACTTTTTTTTTTCATAATTTCTACTAAATAAAAATAAAAACATTTATACTCTGGGGTGGTTCCCAGGTTTGGTGCGGTCGATTTTGTTCCACCCCAATAACCATGAACCGAATCCGTTGAAATCAAGAACCGGACCGATTCTCGCGGGAACCATCCAAAATTGGCTGGTTTCAGTGCGGTTTTCGAGTTTGACGAGAGCGGATGCCCACCCCCAACCAATAGTTATTGAAGTTTACTAGCACACTAAAAAGTCCATACTTTTGGGGGTATGGAAAGTACCAAAATTTAGCCTAAATTCAAATTGGTGGCTTGTTTCAAATATTTTTAATAAAGCG
Organism: Rhodamnia argentea; assembly: GCF_020921035.1. Lineage (NCBI taxonomy): Eukaryota > Viridiplantae > Streptophyta > Magnoliopsida > Myrtales > Myrtaceae > Rhodamnia > Rhodamnia argentea. Next base: position 2,096,764 of record NC_063152.1, on the reverse strand, counting down.
ATTTGCAAGTATACAAACACTTCGTCTGGTTAAAAAAAAAAACCAAGATAGAAAAGTTTACATTGTCCTAGTCCAGCGTAGGAATTAGCGGAGTTCCAATTGGACCGCCATCACATCAATTTGGTCAATCTCTACGTACGGCAACTCTAACCTCAGGAGTGACGACTCGAAGCGCTCGAGCCCTGCCAAGAAGTTTTGCTGACCTGAAACCAACATGCTTCGAAGAAGACGACTGGTAACAGTTATGGCGGTCGCTGTCATGTCTAGAAGACGACTCTTCTAGAGACGTGGGGAGCGTGAACGAACGTTCCAACCACGCAGTCGATCCCCTCCCACCGAGGTTCTTGGGTTCCCGTTTGTCCTCTTCATGTCCCCTGTTTTTCTGCTCCACATTTCAGGGAATTCGAGGCAGTTCGTCCCCGAATTCGCTTGTGTTTGGGGAATGTAGGCTGTATGTGATCCGACATATGCAGGCCCGGAACCGGGAACCGGTCGGTGCGGAATCCGACCAGCTGAATCGCAGATGGCCCGTGAACTGGACAGGGGAACGAGGTAGATGCCGGTGCAGAGTGTTCGGTTATCCGGGTTTATTTCGATATTAAGAACACTTGCGTTACGATGATCATCGGCATTAAACAAGGTGAGTCCCAATTCAGACTTCACCTTCGCTTGTTTTTTGCTTGGTAGGACACTTTACTCGACCGTCGCCCTAATGCTGGGCTCGACAACGTTTACGTCGTGGCGAGTTCGGAGCTAGCTTTGCTTAAGCCGAGCTTAGCTTACTGCCCGAACGTCAAGATTCATGATGATTTGGAAGGGCTCCTGGGGTCGATTTTTTCGACTTTAACCGAGCGAACTCTGTAAGCTTAAGTCTCGAATTTGGTATGGACTTGAAAGTTCCTTTTCCATTGCAGGACTTTAGAGAACAGAGACTACATTCATGACTAATCTGAACTGCATTTGACAGTGTTCCAAATCAATTGGATTGTATATATTGACATTTCTGTCGGCAGGTCAAATTTGTTCTCTCGCTACAAGAGTCACAACATAGAAATTTTCTAGTTTTGCCATTTTGGCCATTCAACACCAAAGAATTTTCAATCGGCTCAGCTTGGTAGCTTTTTGCCCTGTTCCACCATGACAAAAACACTGGCAGCAACAGCAACATCGGACTCGACCACCACGCAATTCCTCGACACGTTCCTCAGGGAATGGTTCGGGAAAGAGCCGCCGCTCGTGCTCAGCGAATACTGGACGTGATTTATCAGATCCGGAAACAAAAGAGCCGAGCTGAAATCGACCATCCATGAGGTCCCGTTCCCTTTCGCAGAACCCCTAGCGACCGTAGATCTCATGGTCATCCCGTCCACATTGTTCGCGTCGACCACAACTTGGTCTATTTCCTTAAAAGGACCATTCGATTGATCAAGCTGGACAATGTCAGTCCCCTTACCCGATCCGCTAAACATGTTGTTCCTGATATTCACTCCGTTCGCAACACCGTTGATCGACTTCAACGCTATGTGGGCATCGCCGAGGAAGAAACAGTTGGAAATATCGAGCTGTACTGGGTCTTCGGCGACTATACCAGTGAAGTCCATGTAACAATTCAGTATCCGGGTTTGCGTCTTACCGGGCAATTTCAAATAGATCCCGGTTCCACCAAAGCCCGTCGCTTTATTATAGCAATGTACCCCTGTTATCACATTAGCCTGACCAGACACCATTATGCCGACGGCAGCTGAGAAAATAACCACGTCGGTCACGGCATTATCGTTGCCCATCAAGTTAATGGCTGTGCCGGAGAAGTTACGCTCTCCAGGGTCCGCACCCGTAGTTATGTGCTGGCCTAAAAAGGAGTTTCTGATGTAGGTCTCGTGGCCGCCCTGAACTAATATGCCGTTGCTGGTAAAGCGGGCGATATAGCAGTTATCGATGCTCGTTCTAAGAGAATTCGGAACCAAAATGCCGCCTCCCCTGTAGTTAGAGTCCAGCATGAGGTCTCTGAAAGTTACGTACTCGAAGTTATACGATGACGATGATTTGCTTGATGAAGGCGCCGATAGATCGATCAAATACCCATCAATCGGAAAATCATCCGATGCTCGCAGTGTTCCTCCGTGAATCTGTGAAGTAAATTGAGCAGAGCAGAGTTAATCAAAGAAACCAAATATTAGCCTCACTAGTTCAATAACCTGATTGAGAAACTAGTTGCATTTGGGGTGTCAAATACTAATATCTCGGAATTTTCTTGCGAAGCCATACCATGATGTTTCCGACACCGGCCGCTGGGAAGCGCAGGGGACGGCTAATCAAGTAATCACCTCCTTCGAGGCTAATCCGAGCACCTCCGAGATTAGTAATCCCCTCCATCAAGACACCGTCTCCTGGAGCCCGAACCGCATCTGCAATTGCCGATGTCAAGGCGTCTATGCTATCTGTATTGCCTGTTGGATCCGCGCCATAGGACGTGACCAAGTATACTCTTGGACTTGGGGACCCCTGCATCATTGTCGTCTTCATCATTCTCAGAATTACGTTGCACTACAAACATGTGATGAAGTTAATGAACGCACAGAAAGATTTTAGTACCGGCTGTGGCGATGTAGCGACTGAGGACGCCGCAAGAGAAACCGAACCGCGCCAAAGTACCGACCCCTTGAGGTCTTGCATTTTCTGCATTTGCTCGCCGTAGCGGCCTCTGAAAATCTGGCCCAAATGGGGATAATCTCCGCACACGCTCGACACCATCAAACAAGACACCAGCCATACGAAACCGGAAGCGGATGCACTTCTTCTCCTCGCCATGTTCGCCGCCATCGCGATCCTTGGTGTTTCTTTCTCCTACGTTAGAGAGGGTTTAGCTGTTGAAAGAGGCATCAAACCATAGATCATGTTTACTTATGCTAGAGAGAGAGAGAGAGAGAATAGAAAGAGAGAGGGGGTGCATTTATAGAGAAGGGACCTAACTGAGATCCTAGCCTTCTTCTCTCATTCAAGAAATGGTCACCCACCCATGGGTGTTGTTTCTCTTCTTTTCAACATTGGCCTGTTTTCTCTCATTACAAAGACAGTTTGGTCCTTACAGAGAAGAGAATAGAAAGGGGTCGATGTCACAAAAAACTCTAAACTGATAATTTTTACTTCAAATTAAGTTTTTAATCACCAAAAACTCCAAATTAATAAGCTTAGAATAAATTTATCTCAAACTAATTTTTTTATTACGAAAAACCCCCAAACTGGTGTGCCTTTGATAAATTTACCCTCCGTTTCCGTTAAATTGAGTTATTGCCATGAAAAATCCCGAACCGATGACGCCCGTGACAAATTAAGGGTAAAAATCCCAAGCTGGTATACCCATCAGCCGCCACGTGTCAACCAACTTAGCAGCTTTGACGATTTAACGGAGCGTATATTTATTGCATGCATACCGATTTGGGATTTTCCTTGATATTAACTCAAAGAGAATACGTGCCGATTGAAAGTTTCCCTTGGTCTTAACTCAACGGAAAGCGAGCAATTGCCCAAACCCAATTAAGAAGTCTTCACAGTACGTGAGCAGAGAGCCATCTTCTAGGGGGCGAGCAGGGCATCCAAGGTGGGTTGCGTCAGAGGAAATCCAACTCCAGAATTTCTGAAAATCATCACCTCGTCAAGCCATTGGCCGGGTCGGTTAGCCTTGTCTCTCGTGATGTGGTATAACTTGGGAACGAAGAATTCGGTTGTCACTACCCAAGAAAACATAATTAAAGCAGAGGGGGTTGTTGTGAAGACGGTTGGGTTAGGTCCTCCTTTTTACTCATCACGCGCAGGAACACTGCGCGTCTCTTTTGTAGATCCGTCAAATGGGTGGGTCGGGGCCATAAATGGTCCAATCAAAACAGACCCATCTGACGATCCATGCCTGACCCCGACTTGTATTCCTAGAGCATTTTCATATTTAATCCAATTTAGGAAAATTCATATCTAAACTAAGATGAAAATGCGGAGCAAGTGGGCGCGAGATCGAAATCGAATGAAAATAGAGCCATAAAGGCGAGTTTGGTCTAAGTAAGTGGTAAACCGATTCAAGACTCCATTTATGACCCTTTCATGACTCATTTAATCTATATATTATGTTTAAATCTGTTTATGCAACCCATTTATTGAACATAATTAACTTACCTAACAACTTAGCTCATCACATAAGGGTTAAAAAATTTGTTTACTACCCCGTATTGATGGGTCTGGCCATTAGTAAACGCTGGCAAAGTAAAGTAGGACAGATAAGTTGAAAAGAGTTGCTCAACCACAACAGTGTACTGCTTCTCGATGGTTACTGGTGGTTTTACGTCAGCTTTGACGAAGTATTGCAGCGTTAATCACGACGTTAAACAAAGGTAAAAGAGAGGCTCTTTCGCAGGAAAATAGCAAAGGGAAAAAGGAGAAAGACGAGGTGGTCGGCCACACTGCAGAGGTTAAAAAGAAAAAGGGTATGGGGCGATTCGATTCCAACCTCTTTGCTCTGTTCAGACTTAAGGAAAAGTCGCATCTGAGGACTCGCGGTTTGAGAAAGATCAGGCCTGGAAAGAGTAACCAAAGAAGCAGAGGGTCGTCCCCCTGCTTTTGAAGATAGAGATTCCCACTAATCTTTCTGCCCCTGAACCATATTGCAAGTACGAACCTTTGATTCAATAATCAAAACATAAAGAGATGACCCCCCCTACTAAGAAAATGAAAGATTAAAGATTCAAGACCGTTAGGATTCGTTGCACAATCACAACAAAGTAAAACGTAAAATAATGAGAAAGAGAAATCGAGATACGATATTTTATTTTGATTCACCCTTAAATTAATGCTATATTCAGTAAAGGATTCTACTATAATTAGCACACTACACCTTTTGTTACATCACTCAATTACAATTGAAAAAGAAAAATATATAATAGTAACTATTGATGGGCCTAAACCCAAACTACTAATGAAAAAATATGAACTTAAATCGTAAAAGTCCTCTAGTGTCCATGGGGCCTCCACTGCGTCGGCGAGGCCCACATGCTTTTTTTTTTAAAAAAAAAGGGGGGGGGCCACTAGACCCTCGTCTGCTCGGTGTGAAGCGGGGCCCACATGCTTTCTTATCGAGAGTATAAACAACACCCAAATAGGGATTAGACCTATTGCATTTTTGTTAATTCAGTCATTGATGTTGAGATCACCAGGAGGAATAGGGAAACGGATTTTAAGATTTTATTGCGGAATTCAAATCACCAAGTAAAAAAACCAAGCCAAGCAATTCAATTGATCAGAAAGTAATAGGATAGATGCGTATGACCGTGAGTTTAGATATCACCAAATATTTAGAGGATCGAGTAAGAAAAGGAAAATTGGTTAAGCTACGCCACTTCTTGCGACAATGGCGATTCCACTATTAATGTGCTTGGAGGTTACAAATCGTGATCTCCTGACACGCAGACTCACACCTAGCGTTCAACACTCTTGTGTACACCTCCTCACAATTACAATGGATGAATCAAGAAGTGTGTTTAAAATGGAGTACACTCTATCTAGGAATTATGAACACTTTTCCCTTTTTACGCCGATCTCTCTTCCCTTCGTCTTCGAGATGTCTTTTATACTCTTCCGCCTCCAATCTAGCCGTTGCAAGGCATCCAGAAGAGATTTCTCCAAATCTACCCTTTTGGACGAGATGTTTGCAAAAAGAAGATCTTTTAGTCGTTGGGGATCGCCAAAGGAAAGTCTTCCCCGTTTGGATCAAATCGCCCATACAATTATGATCTCGGGTTTCCATAAATGGTTTCTTCCATTTAGAAAGTCTTGAATTGTCTTCTTGGTTCAGCATTCTTGATTGATCTCAATCAATGAGAATCTATCAAGGATGATCCAGCTCAATAACGTCCGTTGATATGCATCAATTAAGCTCAATTTGTATTCCTCTTGAAATTCGGATTACCGCTAGTGAAGTACTTCTCTCAGAGCTTGAGAGTCATTCCAACGTCCGAGCTATCCCCACTCAACGTCCGAGCTCGAACCAGCATCTGAGACTCTCAGAAACAACATCCGAGCCAAATCCTTTTGTTAGATTCAATCCTGTGCATCCCCGCACCAAAGGATAATCTGCAAAACAAGTAAATCACAACATTATCTCAAAATACAAGAGTACTAGGATTGTTTTGTCAATTTCAAAACCGTCTAGGGATTTTTTCTCAACAATTGACCTTTTAATTTGTATCAATTGAGTCTTAAATATTGTCATGTTTTTTCAATTGAGTCGATGCGGCTCATTTTAGTCAAAAATCCTTGACATAGACATCAACCGTCCAACATAGCAAGGCCGACGCTAACGTGAATAATTTTTAAAAATATTTTCTCTAATTTATTATTATTTTCTAATTTTTTCTTCTTTTCTTTTTTTTTCCTTCGTTTTTCTTTTGGTAAGGGCGTCCAATAAGTTAAAAAAAAAAAAGAAAAGAAAAAAGGAATAATAAAATAAAAAAGTTCAAAAAATATTATTAAAATTTATCCACGTCAGTACCGATCATGCCACATAGGATGGCCGGAATCCACATCGGCTATTTTCGGCCAAAATTGGTTGGGTGAACTCAATTGGCAAAACATGAAAATGTGTATGACTCAATTGATACAAGTAAAATGTTTAGAACTTAATTGACAAAAGTGCAATAGATTTATGAGTTTTTGGACAATTTTCCTTAAGTGGTGTTCCACATTACAAAGACAGAGCATATATAGTCTACATGTTCTAATATATTTTAGAGATAGCTTAAAGTCAAAATGACTTCAAAAGACATCCATAATAACGAAGGAAAATACCAAATCAGTCTCATATTTGTTGCACATGTGCCGATTTAGTCTTAAGCTTTTCAAATTTTGTCAATTCAGTCCTAAATCTTTACACAAATTTTCAATATAGTCATTCCGGCTAATTTTTAGTGGAAATCGCTAACTTGGCGACATACCACTTTAGAGAGGAAAACTCATCATTACAATTTTATTTCTACTGATGACACCACCTTTGGTTTTAGTTCTACACCTCCACCTCCCCTTTCGAAATTTCATCAAGTTTAATTACTAATAAAGGCATCTGATTTTGCTTTGACATCCCATTAGGTCAAATGTCATAATTTTGGCTTTCTACTAATCTACTCCATTTAGCAACCGTCTTTCCGATTGACGCGTTAAAAGGGGATGCCGAGTTCATTAAACGTCGCATTTATAACGCGGAATTACTCGTTCCCAAATAGACGGTCCTATGAAAATTTTTGCCAAGGGGAATTTCAACGAGGGATTTGAAGGGTGAAGAGCAAGAGCTTCTCCTTTGCTAACCTATTGGCTAATAATTTTCATGGGTCGGTCCCCATCGATTTAGCCTTTTCTAGATTTGCTTGTGCCTGGTCCAATTCTGTTTAACATTATGTGCATTAGGTGGTTCATTATGCCTATGCTATTTTCAATTCTTTATTATCCCTACGCACTAAAAGCGGGGCGCGGAGCCTGCGATAGACTTCACTTGGATTTGATAATAAGGAAAATGGGGTTAATTGCATGTTAGATCATTAGAGAAATGGAAACTATTGAAGTTGGTAAGTGTTCAATACGGTACAAATTAGGCCGCATAGTAGAAAATAGAGTGAGTCCGCTTGAATGTTCCGAAAGTAGTTAGGGATATCAACCCTAAACCTATTGTACGGATTGTCTATGTAGTCCTAAATTTTCCAATCTTGCCAATGTAGCCCTAAGTCTTTGCCCGAGACTTCAATGTAATCCCCAAGGTCAATTACTGCTGAAAATTGTTGAAGTGGCGGTGTGCCACGTAGGACGGTTGGTAATGACTGGATGCCTTGTTGGCAACTTTTGATGTTTATGTACCGGAAGGACTTCATTAGAATTTCTCGCAAATGTTTAGGACAATACGTGTAATATTGAAAAGTTCATAATTGAATTGGCGTTCATGCAAAAGATTTAGGATCAAATTGGCAATATTTCCATAGTAGTTAGTTTCTGATATAGGAACTCGCTAGTCACTTTTTTTATGTAGGGAGTCACAAACTAAGTGGAGAACACAAAGGCGAATCGCTCAACTGGTTAAGTTTAGCATAATCATTAAAAGATGATTTAACTTGGTTAACAAGATGAGATTATGTAGCCCAGCAAGATAACGGGCCATGCCTAATGTGGACATGTGGATCATACTATGAGATTGGAACCTCACTTGCCGTGAGATATTCCGCAACTTCCACGTTGACTTGCAAGACTCTTCTCATAACTTCTGTCGCCTGCTTGCATGTTTGACTTGAATTCCTCCAAGCTTAGACCAAAGCAACCTCGTGCACGAGGTTGAACCCCTCTTCGTGATTGAACTTTCCCCTTTCGTCTTGCCAAATTTATGCAAGATTCGACCTAGCTTTAGCACCCTCACTTGACTACGACCGCGATTATTAGTATGCTTTTGTTTGGCTCCTCCATTAAAGTTAAATATTTTTTTTTTTACCCTTCGCGCAATAAAAAAACAATGCATGATCAAATTGTGCGTTGTCTTCACATTAAGACTCCATTTGTTTCTAAAAAAAAAAAAATATATGACGTTGTAAAAAACTATTTTTTAAGAAAGTCATTTTTCAGAAAAATGACTATATTCCGGTGTTTGATAAGAAAATTTTGTCTTTTATTTTATTTTTATTTTCCAAAATGGAAGTGCGCATTATTCTGGCTTCAGTGACTTAGGTATGGGCTCCGGGGAAATGGGTACAGGGCTGCATTTCTTTCACGTTAAAAAAAAAATTCTGAAAAATATTCTTTTTCAATTTTTGGCGTTTAGGAGAGGAAAATATGTGATAAAATAAAATATTTCGGTCAAATGCAGGGAAAATACCATCATTTTCAGAAAAATAACTTTCTGAAATATATTTTACGAAAATGTCAAATTTTTTGCGAAACAGGCGGAGCTTAGGCGAAGGGATTTGTAAAAAATTGTGGTCTGATCTCTTCTAGATCGAGGTCGGTGTTGGCTCTAACTCATTGCAAAATGTTCACGTGGATGGGATCATCTTCTGAGTTTTCGCTATGTTTTTTCTTAATTTTTTGTTGTCGGGTAATGATTGGAGCACTTTTACAATTGCTTCTAATTAAATTATCCAGCAAACAGTAACAAGCATTGGCAGTGCAAAAACCAATCAAGCTTATATATTTAGTTACTCCCAGAAGGCTCAAGCAACCTAAAAACTAACCCGAAAAATCAGCACATTTAGAGACCCAGCATCTTATATAAGTGCAAAGACTAACGATTGGATTATGGCATCAACAAAGAACCCAACTATCAAATTCTCTCCACGAGCATTGAAAAGTGACCATACAAAACAAGACAAGAAATGAAGCATTAACAAAGGAAAACGAATAAAATCCAGAGAAGTGAGAACATTTTAGATAGAGAATGAGCTCCCTTTCACCTTATCTTTGTCTATTTACTAATTCAAAGAAGTCTACTTATCTGAATGCCTATTATGTTGGCCCCCAATGCGAAAATCGTATGTGCCACGTCTCAAAACTTTCCTCGATTTAGTCACAATTCACTTAATACAAATATAAACAATTCCAACCCAAATCTCGAAACCTCGTCAAAGAAGCCTAGAACACTATAGTCTCTCATCCAGTAAGCACAAATAATCGTGCTTGGACATATATCTTTCAAGGCGAAATTGAGCAAAGAAGTGAACATCTTACTCCTACTTTGGCCATTACTCATAGGATTCCCTAGTCTAATAAAACACACGACTCACAAGCAATAAACTCAGAAAAGATAAAGATGATATACATATATACATGTCTTTTAAAATAGGTAATTTACAAAAGTTCACAATTTTCTGATTCTGTTAAAGCCGATGAGATGGCAGCTGAACCAATAACCGTAGTGTCTTGTAGCTAATACAAAGTGATAATTTTTAGCCCTTTCATCAACAAAAGTAAACCTCTTATAATTTTTATAACTCCACCTTCAGCAGTGCATCTATACCTATTAGCATCAAGTGTCTTCAAATCAAGAACATGTCCGAGATTACCTAAGGTTCTGATCATGTTGCAATGCATCTTAATATTAACAGTTCCAATCCAATCTGCTTTGCATGCAGCATTATTGCCCATTAGAATAACTCCACCATTATATTCTTTATACGTAGAAAACCAATCACGATTAGGATACATGTGATACAAATAACCTTAATCAAGAATCCAACTATTACAAAATTTGTATGTATCATCTGCAATCAATAACCAAAGTTTGTTTTTTTCTTTAGCAACACCAGTGGGAGTGAGACTTTTGTTGACCAGATTCCGTCTATTCTAGTGGTTGTGATTATTGTGACGATTGGCATTCCTTTGATTTTATTGATTCAAATTATTTTCTCTTTATTGCTTTGCTTTTAGTTTCAAACATTTTATCTGTATATGCCCTTTAAGCTTACGGTAGTTGCAAGTCATATCCCTATGCTTCGATTTTGACCTGCTTTTGTCACTATTACTTCTCTCAACAGACCTTTCTTGGGCAACTAAACCAGCCTCATGATTATTATTGCCTTCAAAAGTCAATTCTGTGTCAAATTTTTGCTTATTTAGCATACTAGTCTTGACATCTTCAATATCAATAGTTTCTCTACTAACAACCATGGTCTTTCTAAAATTCTTATAAGAGGGAGGTAGTGAAACTAACATTAAAAGAGTTTGATCCTCATCTTCAATCTTAACATCAATATTTCTTAATTTAGAGACAATAGCATTGGACTTATAAATTTGAGATTTAAGAAAAACACCTTCAGCCATAAGAAAAGTGAAGAGTCGTTGCTTGAGCCTTAATAGATTGGTGAGAGACTTTGTTAGAAAAATACTCTCCCGTTTCATCCATAGACCTACAAGCTGTTTTTTTTTTTATCTAGTACCTCTTGCAAAACTTCATTCGTAAGGCACAACTGAATCTTGGACAATGTTTTTTCATCCAATTCTTCCCACATTTCATTTGACATGGTTGCTGGTTTTTTCCATTTACTAAACAGAGTTTTCTTCAAATCCTATTGCGTAAGAACAACTAACACATGAATCTACCAAAGGTTGAAACCGCCGCTCCCATCAAACTTCTCAATATCAAATTTCGTTGTTGAACTTGAAGCCATAACCAAAAGATCGAAAAATCCTAAGGCTTTGATATCAATTTTTGATGATCTTAGGTTTCTCTCATCCTAAAAGCTAACTCAAAGGATGAGACTTTTCATCATACTTATAAACCGACCACTAGTTCCTTCCACAATCGATATGGGATAACTTCAATAATCTCTCTCTCACACATCGGGTGTTAGGTCGGAGGCAGTGGCAACCCATATCTTTCCCCTATGTCTATTGGGTCTAGACTTATTGGTAACTTAGGCTATGATACCATATTATTATGGCAATGAGGAAACTAAAACGAAATTAAAACCGTGAAAAGGAAAAAGAACACAAAGATTTACATGAAAACCCTTGCGCAAAAAACCATGTGAGAGGAAAAGAGAAATCCACTATAAAATCGAGAATTACAAATGGTAGCTCAAAAAACTAAAGTTGCTTATTAAGATAATAGCTTGAGAGAGAGAGAGAGAGAGAGAGAGAGAGCAATATATATACTACTTCCCTGAAACCCTAACTTTGGCGGAAGGCCAAAAAAATTCGAAGACATACTCAACATAATGTACTCAAACCGAACAAGTGACGGGTCCAACAAGTGACGGGTCCATCATATAAATAGGGCTAAGATATAAATAGTTTCTCAATTTTGGTCCAACATGTAATGAGCTCTTGAACTTTAATTTTTTCTTTGTAATATCATTAAATTTTTCTTGTTATCGCTAAACTTGAAAGTCATACTAAGCATCCTAAGCATCTTAGGTTTAGGTTTGCATTTAGGATTTCTTTTGAAAAACTATTATTTGAGCTGATTTGGTAGGTCTTGATTCCCCTTAGAACCGAGAACCGAACCAAACCAACCTGTTCGAATCCGTATGTCCGATATTGATGGTTTTAGATATCATATTGAAAGGCCTTGAATGATATGAGATGTGATGTTTGCAAGGAAGTAAACGAGGAATATGAAGTTTAGGCTTGGATTCATGATCGTGTTTTGAGATTTAATGATTGACTTACGGACGAAGGGCCTGTTTGATTATATAATTTTGATTTTGGATGGACAACAACTAGACTTGCAATTTATAGAGTGATCTAGGCTATGATCTTTACTGATGAATTGGCTGTTTGATGGTTTTGAATGTTAAACCTAAGATAGGGCTTGATGTGAAATGAGGAATACATGAAGAGTAGTGAGGACGTTCATGCATTGCACGGACTTATTGCATTAAAACTGTTGAGTTTTGAAATGTGCATGCATTACTCATGTCATTAATTTATCGAACTTGATAAATCGTCGATTCGATATGGGACGAGTTAAACGAGATACCTACCAACCATGAGACATGGTATGGGACGTACTAAGCGGCACTTAATTTCGTAGATGTGTGGCTTGGGGATGAACCATACGAAAGTTGGTGGGCCCGTAACGACCCGGTCCGACGAGGGCGGGGAGAGATGCGGGGGTAGAGAGACTTGGACAAGGTGCGGTTCATGGTAAACGTCTAAGATGGCGATAGGGGCGGGAATGGAACCAAGCCATACATCGAAAAAGATGAGTCTAGGTATCGGGCTGAGTCTTAACATGTTTTGAAAACTCGCATCTCTTCATAGTGGAAAGTGTTTTCGAAAGTGCATAGCATTGCATCACGAATGATGAGCGGATGAAAGGACGAATGGATGGTACGAGGAACATGGTAATGCCTTGAATGCTTGGTGGGGAGTTGGTCAGTTATATTTGTGCCTCTGAAAGTGAGTCGAAGAGGGTCCCTATTGTGTAGTCGGGGTAGCCTTGAATGAAATAGAACCCACACGGACTAGTTGGCCAGCGATCCAATAGTGTCATGGTGGGGTATGAAATGTTTAAGGACCGTAACCAATGAAACCACGGACATACGTATGGAACGAGGAGCTGTGGAACGAACTTGAGTTGTTCGTAGTAGAGTTCGTGAGCTAATGGCATCATGGAATTACAAGAGAATAGTGAGATAGTGAGGTTAGTGACGACCTTGAGAAAAGGTTAAGATTGTGAAATGTGTTTAGAAAGGATAAGGAGAGATAGTGAGGTTGACGACCCTAAGAAAAGGTTAAGATTGTGAGATGTGGTGAGAAAGGATAAGGAGAGATAGTGAGGTTGACGACCCTAAGAAAAGGTTAAGATTGTGAGATGTGGTGAGAAAGGATAAGGATTGAGATTTCGAAGATGAACTTCTTATAAGGAGGGGACAAGGATGGAGGTTTCGAGGACGAAACTACTTAAGGAAGGGAGAGTTGTGACAACCTGAATTTTTTACCGGATTTGACTTAACAAGTGAACTAGTGAGTTGTTGAGCTTGAAGGGATAAGCGCTTTAGAGCTGCAGGACAACGTTTCATACTGAACGGGTTCGCGAATTGGACCACGACACCCCCTTCTTATTTTTTACCAACCCATTTAGCCCCTATATAAAAGGCCCCCTTCTCTCTCTCTCTCTCTCTCTCTCTCTCTCATTTTTCCCCTCCCTCTTGTGCGAATCCCTTCCCCTCTCCTCGTTGGTTTCGCCCATCCTCTCCCTCCCTATAGACTTACCTCTTCCTCGCCCACGCCCTACGCCTCCTTCTCTGTCGCTCGAACCCTAACCACCCGAAGCCACTCCACTTTCAATGGCAACCTTGGCAACCAGCTCCCTAGCTTTCTCTCAATACCTTTTTTCCCTCAATCGGAGGCCGCGGCACCAATACGGGAATGAGGAGTTCAAGCTCGTCTCGTGGTCGATTTGAGCTCTATTTTCTTCGTACTATTGAGAGTGAAGATATTCTACATAACGTGATTATTCCACCAAAAAGTTTTCTTTTGGTTAGGACAACTCGAGACAAGTAGATTATTAACCTTTACTACTAGTTTACTTATTGTTGTCGATTTGTATGGGATGGCATAGTACAAGTGAAGTTGATGCTGAAATGGAATTGTTCTCGCGCGGCCAAGCGAGCGAACAACATTGCATGTTCGGTTTGTTTGATGAATTGGAGCCTTGTGATCATGGGGTGTTAGGATTCGAAAATTGATTGTTGTGGGTATCATCTAAGTGAGGTAAATCAAGCCTAGCATCTTTTGAAGGGTGGGCGGCCGAGAGCCTTAAGGGCATAAGGGAGTGGGTTTTATGCCCCGATTGTTGAATTCCCCGCTAGAATGTGTGTCTATGAGGCATGGACGATTAGAATTGTGGACTGTTACTCGAAAGGTGGGGAAGCCGAGATGGCTTGAGGTTAGTACTATATATGTACTGAACCGTAAGGTATTAGGAGCTATTTGTGATCTTGTAGTTTTATTTTGTCTGATTGAATGGTAAGGCTTGTTAGTCCCGTGTGTTTAATCCCATATTGTGATCGAATTGCGTTTTGATCGTGTGAAATAGACGAATTAGTTGTTTAGATAAGTACTCTATTTGTGGGGCCTTGGTTCACCCTTGTTGTTTCCAATCTTTCCTAGAATAGCTAGCATGAGTTGAGCACGAATCAAGAAATAACCCATGGATGAAGGTGAAGACAATGGAGCACGCTAATAGTAGGAGAAATTTTTGAACTTTTGTAAAGAACCTATTTAAAAGATATGTATATATGTATATATATGTATATGATCTTAATCTTTTACGAGTCTATTGCTTATGAGTCGTGTGTTTTATCAAATTAGGCCAAACCATTAGGTGTCGTGCCTGCCCTTTTGTTTTACATGCATTTATATTTTGTTTTAATCTTTCGCCATGCACCCTATAATATTTATTATCAGATTAAATCAGAACGTGACTAGATAATGGGATTATGAATGGTCCCTTACATATTGGTATTAAAGCAACAAAATCAAGGGTTGTTCCTTATATACTTAGTATTAGAGCAGTTGGATTGAGGTCGGGCTACTACAACACCATATTACAATGAATACACCACGACAGAATGGTATTGCATAATGCATGAATAGAACCTTATTATAAAGAATTGAGTGTATGTTGTCTAACGCAGGTTTGGGTAAGGAATTTTGGGCTGTAGTAGTCAACACAGCTTGCTCGTTGATAAATCATTCTCCTTGCACATCTATTGAATGCAAGATACTTGAGGAGGTATGGTCATGTAAACGTGTTGATTATTCACCTCTTCGAGTATTTAGTTAAGGAAAACTAGAGCTTACAACAAAAAAAATGTATCTTTGTTGGTATGCTTTGGTATAAAAGAGTATAGACTTTGGTATTTTGATTCATCTAAGATTGTAATTAGCAAAGATGTTACTTTTAATGAATTTGCTATGCTTCGTCTTGTCAAGAAATCACGTGACGGCTTGAATATTATCGAATTATTTAATAAGTAGATTTGGTGATTTCAAACTTAAGTGTTACAAATTATAACTTGGGATTTAACTAATACGCAATGGGACATTGACGTTAGTTACTTGGATTACAAATGAATTATTCACACCGAGTTTTATACATAGCTTGGGCGTGAACCCTTCAAACGACCCCCCTCTCTCTCCATTCAAACCTCTTCCTCACCTATTGTTTTCCTTTCTTTTTCTCCCTCCCTCTTTTTCCTACAAGTTCCTTCTCTCTCTCTCTCTCTCTCTCTCTCTCGAGTCACTCTCTTTCTCAATTCCTCTTTGCCTGTGCCCTCCACGTCCATCCGATGATCACAAGCGGTGTCCCTCGGCGATCCTCGAGTCGTCAAGACCCCGAAGACCTCAGCCACTCCACTTGCTTGTTTGCTCTCTCTCTCTTCCCTTCCACGGCCACGCGACTCCAAGCAAGAAGGGACGAATTCAAGCTTGTTTCATTGGCGATTCAAGCTTTTTTTTCTCGGAGAATCAATCCCAAGCAAGTACTACTTCTATCCTAACCAGTAGCCTGCCCAATGGTCGTTTATTTTGGCAATTTGTGCTATTTTCAAAACGGGAATGACGAGTGGGAGTTTGACATGCATGGAAAGGAAATTGTTGTTGGTTGAACAATCGCTTACTCAAGCTAACGTCCCGTAGTCATGGGTAAGCTGCATATGGGAGTGGATCATCGGATTTGTCATTAATGGTGAGAAAATCGAAATGGGTCTCGGATCGGCGAGTTGGGGGTGAATCATGGAGGGTGAAGTGGCGTGTGTGCTTTGTCGCTTAAATTGGCATCTCAGAGCCTTGGGTAAGTGGAATACTCTAGTTAATCGCCTTGATTTGGAGTCGGTCATTGATGAATGAAGTTGGCCGTACAAGATAGTTTGGCCATGTATATTGGGGGTGAATTCTCGTGATTTATGAATTGCATATCGACCCCGTAAGCTAAAGCGTTGCTTTACGGTATTGAGTAGACAGAAATCTATATAGTTGAACCGCTTAGTAAGTCGCCAATTTAACGTGGATTGGAAGTGAGATTATATGATTCGGCCATAAGATTTGAGGAGAGATTCAATGAGCTATCTGTGACCTTTCGTGTATGTATTTTGTGATAATTTTTCCTTGGTATCTATTGACGTGTTGTTTGTTTGTTTCTGCTTAAATGAATGATAATTAGATTGTTTAGTTGTTTGGTTAGAAGTTTTACTTGCTGAATTTCGGCTCACTCCATAGTTGTTATCATCTTTTTAAATATCCAGGTTTCGGCTACCACGGATGATCGTGCCATAGTTTGAGCGGGAAGATGGTGTTAGCTTAATACTCGGAATAGACGTCACCTTTTTAATCCTCCCAGCATATTCCCTTTATTTTGATTCTAAAGATGATGTATTTAAAACTTTTATGAATATATAAAAGCAACTATTTTCATAATTTGCAAGTGGATTTTCAAAAGAAAGGAAGGTATTGATGGAGTTGAAGGTATTATATTTAAAGCGCGTTTAGTTGCTAAAAGCTATGGTTAGATTGAAGGAGTTAATTTTAATGATGTGTTTTCACCCATTGTTAAACACAGCTCTATTCGATTTTTTTTTTTTTTGTTAATTGTTATGCATGATTTAGAGTTGGAACAATTCGATGTGAAAATAACTTTCTATCATGGTGAACTTGAAGAGAAAATCCATATGGGTCAACCATAAGGTTTTCAATTTGACGGCAAGCAAGATCATTTTCGTTTATTGAAAAAGTCTATTTGTGGCTTGAAACAATCACCTAGAGAATGGTATAAAGGTTTGATTTGTTTATGTTACAACTAGGCTATTATAGAAGCAAATATGACAGCTGTATTTATCCGAGAAAACTTCCAAATGACTTTTATATTTATCTGTTGTTATACGTTGATGATATGTTGATTACAACAAAAGATAAATCTGATGGATATAATTTGAAGGCACAATTGAGCCCTTAAATTGATATAAAGGATTTAGGTATAGCGAAGAAAATCCTAGGCACGGAAATTCGGCGAGATTGAAATAGGGAAAAATCGTGTATTTCCTAGAAAAGCTACTTTGAGAAGGTATTAGATCGTTTTGGCTTGAAAGATGCCAAACCCGTAAGTAATCCCCTTACTGCTCACTTTAGATTATTAGCTAGTTTATATTCACACACGGATGAGGAAATAAAATATGTCACATATTCCATACTCTAGTATAGTTGGTAGCCTTATGTATTCAATGGTTTGCACTCAACCCGATATTTCACATGTTGTTAGCGTGGTAAGTACATATTTATCATGCCCGGGAAAAGTTCATTGGCAAACCGTGAAGTGGATTTTGAGATATTTGAAGGGTACTTCATATTATGATTTAGAGTTTGAGAAAACTGGTGATACTTTTATAGGATATGTTGATTCTAATTATGCTGGTGACCTTGATAAAAGGATGTCTTTGACTGAGTACAAATTTATTATTGGAGGTTGTACAGTTAGTTAGAAAGCTTCTTTATTGCATACATTTGCTTTATCTACTACAGCTATTACAGATGCGGTTTAAGAGGCTATATGGTTAATAAGCTTATTTAGAAAGCTTAGTGTGGATTATGGTGTGACTATTGTCCATTGCAATAGTCGGAATGCTATACATCTAACTAAAGATAATATGTATCATGAGAGGACAAAATATATTGATGTGCAATATCACTATATATGAAACATTCTTACTAATGGCTATATTAAGGTCTTGAAGATTGGTAAGAAAAATAATCTAGCTAATATGTTCATGAAGTTTTTGCCTATTGCTAAATTCAAGCATTGCTTGGTTTGCTGAAACTAAGTCTTACTATAATGTGAGGAAAGATTGTTTATTATTTATGTCTATCCGAGGAATTCAAACCAAGGCGGAGATTCGTTGAGTATGTCTTTAATTCTTTTATGGGCTTGAGCTAAAGTTAGGGTTTTCGGGCAGCTCTATATAGAGCCATGGGAGAGGAGTAATTAGTATGTTTTTGAGTGAAGTTTTATATAAATTTTGTGGAAAAAACACTTGAAAGGGATACCTTTGGTGCCACTATGGTCCCGGCGGAAGAGCGTAAGACCGTTGGTCAGTAGGGCTTTGAGGAACTAATCAAGTGTTTGGAAAGCATTATTTATATAAGATGAATCTTTTAAGACGTACTAATTCTTCCTCTTCGGGTTCGATATCCGAGGTTTCTCAGACTGAAGGACCTTTGCATAGAGAACAAATTACTATTGAAAACTTTAACAAATCAATAAAAAATTGGAAAATACCTAAAGTCCGTTATGACCAGATTTATGAACAGTCTTCATTTCGTAAGATTTTTAAATCTTCTGACTACGTTATAACAACGAAGGAACGCGACATTCCTCTTAATTCCGCTTATTCTTTGATTCCCCTTTTGAATAAAGACTCTGTTAAAAAACATGCCCAAAAATATAATTACTTACATTTTGGAATGGTTCGGGTTGGCATTAAGCCACTTTTGAAAGAAGGTTTAAACACTTCTATTTTGCTTGTTTTACGTGATCCCGGACTTTGCGTTATGAAGATTCAATTTTGGCAACAATTGAGACTTCTTTGTGTAACGGACCAATTCATTTTGATTGTTTTCCTAACTTTTTGTTTCTTTAAGAGATAAGAACATTTTAAAATCACTTGTTTTACAAATTAAGACTCATAATTATGCGATAGATGACGGTTCGATTCCACTTTCCCTCATCTACAAGGTTCATTACAAAGCAATGAGTTTTGCTTTTGGCGTTCACTCTTTAAACTCAGCCCCTAAAGGTGAAACCCTTCTTTTGACAACCGATATAAAAAAATCAAATTGTATAATTCCGAAATCCATTTCTTGGAATGACGTTGTTTTGCCGGAACAATGGGAAATTGAAAATCCTATACCACGTCCCATTATCCGAAACGAAAATCCTACGAACATTGTTCAACATCCTGAAGGAAAAGTGACTATCCAATTTCCAAGACGGTCTTTTGACTTTTCATCTCATATCCCTTCAAGACCTTCTTTTTCTAGTTCTTCTTCTCGCAGATCTGTTGAATTAAGACCAAATCTACCTCCCGTTATCACCATCCCAGTTAGCGGTCAAGGTGATTCCATTTCTCAAGCACAAGGACATGCAACTCCAAGTGCTCCTCCTTTAAATTCTGATTTAAACATTAGCGGTCTTGACACAAGCGCGGGTATTGCAAGACCCGTTTATCAACAACGGGATCCAAGATCTCCAGAACCCACTCCTTCTCAAATGGAGCAAGACGGAGACTCCGAAGTTTTCATTTTAGAAAAAGATTTTGAACCAAATCGAATTCTTTTAAACAAAGAGTTTAATTCCGATTATAATACTAAAATCAGAAATTGGTTTTTAGACAAGTTTAAGAAACAAGCCAAACAAATCAAAGACCAATACTATGAATTCCTAGGACAATTAGGAGAGCATATGTTTTTCTTTGATTGGTTTGAAAATCATTTTCTTGAACAAAGAGAGGTTTTTAACATTAACAAAATTTTTAAGTGGAGATTAGATGATGGTCATGAAATTGAATCAAATCATCCTCCTTTGAGAAAAATTAATATTGATTTTAGGACTCAAGTAATTCCTGCAGCACCTTTCAAAAAACCTTGTGATGATGACAAAGATTTCAAACAAGAAAAGGAATTCAAAAAAATTATTGAACAAAATAACTTTGCTAACCAACACATATACACGATAGGTGAACAGTTGAATAGGATTGAAACGACTCTCGATTCTGCGACTCCTTCTCGTTCATTTTCCAATCCTATCCAAACTATTTCCACTCCTTCATCTTCTTCTTTCAATTTAAAACAACCCCTTTTTAAGAATTTTGAAATGCCAAAGAAATTCAGTAAAGAATTTTATGAAGCCCTTCAAGAAAAAAGAAATTTCTTCTTAAGAGAACATGAAAGAAAGCAAAAGGCTGCAGACTTTCCTGTTCTTCAACCAGTTTTGAACACACCAAAGGTTGAAAAACCTTTAACAATTTCCACTCCCAAAGAAGTTGTCGTTTTAGATTATGATCAAGTTTCTAAAATTTCTAATACTCCAAAGATTTCTACGTTAGACTCCAAAGATACTCCTAAGATCAACAGGATATCTTGGAAAGAACCTCATAAACTTTACTATTCTTGTGCCACTCCTCTAGATCTCGTCAAGGAAGAATCTCTGACTAGATTCCAAAATAAATATTCTGCCGATGCAATTTATGAATGGAACATTGACGGTGTTTCTGAAGCAAACATAATCCAAATTTTGAATCAAATGGTTATGCTTGCAACAACTTACAAAACCATTCCAGACACAACAGACCAAGAAATTGCTTTTATGATTATAGTCGGTTTTTCAAGTACCTTAAAAGGATGGTGGGATAATTATCTCACTGAAGACCAACGAAACCAAATTTTAAATGCAGTCAAAACTAAAGAAAACGGTCAAACTATTTTTGATGACCAAGGACAAATGGTCCAAGATGCCGTTTCAACTTTGATCTATTCTATTTCTCAACATTTCATTGGTGACCCTTCCGTCGTTCGTGATCACTACCAGGATCTTCTTTCAAATTTAAAATGTAGATCCTTAGGTGAATTCCGACAATACAAAGACAAATTTTTCCAACGTGTTTTGCTCCGACCAGATTGCAATCAACCATTATGGAAAGAGAAATTTCTTGCCGATCTCCCTATCCTTATCGGAAACCAAGTTCAAAAACGTATACGTGAGCAATTCGGCGAAGAAATACCTTTTAACATCCTTTCTTATGGCGAACTTGTTTCTTATGTTTTCAAAACCGGTTTTGAAATGTGTAACAATATCAAATTGCAAAAACAACTTAAAAAAGAGAAATCTCTCGGTAACAAAGGACTAGGAGATTTTTGCGGATAGTATGACCCTTCTTATGACTTTGCTTCAAGAAAGACCTCAAAGTGCAAAGGAAATTGCCCTCCCGAGGGAACCGAACAAAAGAAAAAGAAAAATTTTATTAGAAAACCTAATAAGTTTTCTAAAAATAAAAATTTTGACTCCAAAAAACAAGTTGTGAAAAAGGATTTCTCGAATTTTACTTGCTTTAATTGCGGGAGAAAGGGACATACCCGCAAATTTTGCAAAGTTTTCAAAAAGATTAATGAGTTGGAATTAGATGAGGAAACCCTTAACCAATTAAGCCAACTCATGATTGATTCAGAAAGTGAGACCTCTGATTTCTCCGAACCCGAGGATAATGACGATGGTCTATAATTTGATGAACTTGCAAATCTTTTTCATACCGAGATTGATTAACCTAAGGACCCCGAGAAGGATTCAAAGGATATTTGCGTTTTGACTAAAGATGAAGAAGAAATTTTAGATAAAATTGAAAACCTTTCTGATTCTAAGATAGCCATGAATCGTTTTAAAAAAAACAAGAATTTCTACTTCAAAACCTTTTGAGAATCCTTACAATTTGACTAATATTTTGAATAGAAGAAAAAAAAGTTCTCTAGACCAACAAATGCTAATGACCTGCAGTATGAGATAAATGAATTAAAAAAGGAAATTCGTTTTCTCAAAATAAATCAAATTGAGCAACATCAAGAGTTTTTGAAATTCAAAAGACAGATTTTAAAAAGAAAAGAGACTCGAAACGAGGATACCGAGGAAGTAGATCCTTCATCTTTTCTTCACTTACTTTCAAAAGTTACCTCTAAAAAATGGA
Organism: Rhodamnia argentea; assembly: GCF_020921035.1. NCBI lineage: Eukaryota > Viridiplantae > Streptophyta > Magnoliopsida > Myrtales > Myrtaceae > Rhodamnia > Rhodamnia argentea. The sequence goes on along the minus strand of NC_063152.1, from coordinate 2,074,526 downwards.
TAATTAATATTTCCATTAAGATCCATGATTTTGAGTTACATACTACTGCCCTTTTTGACACCGGTGTAGACTTAAATTGCATTCGTGAAGGACTAATTCCGACTAAATATTTTAATAAAACCACTGAAGCTCTGAAAACCGCTTTAGGTGGACATTTAAACATTCGCTATAAACTCCCAGAAGTTTTGATTATCAAAGACAATATTTCCTTAAAGACTTCATTTTTATTGGCTAAAGACTTAAAACAAAATGTTATTCTTGGAACCCCTTTTATTAATCTAATTCAACCTTTCATGGTGACTCGGGAAGGAATTGGGACATTTTGGGAAATAAAATTACTTTTCATTTTATTTCTAAACCTCATACGAGGAATTTAAATATTTTGCGAGAACAGTCTATCAAAGAGATTAATTATCTCATTAGAGATAAGGAATCTCACCTTTTATTTTTAAAAGAAGAACTGGATTATAAAAGGATTGAACAAAGGATAATTCATCCTAATATGAAACAAAAAATCCTTCTTTTAGAAAATAAGTTGAAAAGAGAAGTTTGTTCCACTCTTCCAAATGCTTTCTGGAATAGGAAGCAACATATTGTTGATTTACCTTATAAACTTGATTTTTCTTAAAAGAATATCCCAACGAAGGCAAGACCTTCACAGATGAATTCTGAACTTTTGACTTTATGCAAAAAAGAAATTGAAGATCTTTTGCAAAAAGGTTTAATCCGGAAAAGCAAGTCTCCATGGAGTTGTTACGCTTTTTACGTCAATAAAAATGCAGAATTAGAACGTGAAGTCCCTAGACTTGTTGTGAATTACAAACCTTTAAATTATGCTTTAAAATGGATTCGATATCCAATCCCCAACAAAAAGGATCTTTTGAACAGATTACGTCATTCTAAGATATTTTCTATATTTGACATGAAATCTGGATTTTGGCAAATTCAAATTTCCGAAAAGGATCGTTATAAAACGGCCTTCACCATTCCTTTTGACCAATTTGAATGGAATGTTATGCCCTTCGGTTTAAAGAATGCTCCTTCCGAATTTCAAAAGATTATGAATGACATCTTTAATCCTTATTCTGATTATATCATTGTTTACATTGATGATGTTTTGATATTCTCTTCTGACATTGATTCCCATTTTAAACATGTTAATCAATTTTTGAAAATTACCAAACAAAGTGGATTAGCTTTGTCTCCAACAAAGATTTTATTATTTCAGACAAAAATTAGATTTCTTGGTCATTATATTGAACATGGTACCATCATACCCATTGAACGTTCTATTCAATTTTCCGACAAATTCCCAGGCGACATTAAAGACAAGACTCGATTGCAAAGATTTCTTGGATCTTTGAATTATGTTATTGACTTTATTCCAAATATTAATATTATTTGCAAACCTTTACATCTAAAGGTTAAAGAAAAATCCAGTCCCTTGGACTAATTTGCATTCCGACACTGTTCGCAAGATTAAAACTTTGGTCAAAGAAATACCTTGTTTACATCTTGCTGACCCCTCTGCCTTTAAAATTGTGGAAACCGATGCCTCCGATATAGGATACGGAGGTGTTTTGAAACAAAAGAATGACCTTGGTAAAGAACAAATTGTGCAATTTATTTCTAAACATTGGAATGCTACTCAAAAGAATTATTCCACCATTAAAAAAGAAATTCTTGCTATTGTTCTTTCCATCTCTAAATTTCAAGGTGATCTTTTAAACCAAAAGTTTCTTTTAAGAATTGACAGTAAATATGCAAAAGACATTTTGCAGAAAGACATTTTAAATATTGCCTCTAAACAGATTTTTGCATGATGGCAAGCCATCCTCTCCGTTTTTTACTTTGATATCGAATTCATACACGGGGATTCAAATTCTCTTCCCGATTTTCTCACATGCGAATTTTTACAAGGAAAGAATCCTCAACCATGCCCCCCAGAAAAGATAAAGGCAAGAGCAAAGCTCCCGCCCCGCCGAAAAACCAAATAATTCCCCCAAAAATGACCCCCATCCGGAGTCGGCTTGAAGCCACCTAGTCTTCGGAAAAGCTTGTGACCCAGCCACAACCAAAGATACCTTCAGGACCAGGACAATCATCCTCGACCAAATTTCTAAAACCAACAGGCTCAGGAGATTCACCCTCATCCCTTATCCCTTTTGACAAACTTGTTATGATTCCCCCAGAATTTTTGAAGCAATTGGGATACGAAGTAGTAATCCCAGAAGAGGTACAGTCTCTTTCACCCTTGAAACCAAAAAATATTCTGAGTGAGGTGGTTCTTTCGGCTTCGCCAACCCCTCAAAAGACTGCTAAAACTAAATCCAAGTAGTTCCCCAAATACTTGGAAAAAATTTTGACGGTTGAAAAGGGTTTTTTCCATAAAGATCCTTGCATTTTTGCAAAAAACATGTTCGGGGAAAACCAATTTTATACCCCTTATGACAATTTGAAAACAATTGATTTTTATGAAAGAATTTTGACACAAACAGAATCAATAAAATTTAGACATTTTGCAGATAATCGGAAACCAAACATTATAAATTACTCTACTGCAAAAATTATGAGGGTCATTCACCATTCTAACTGGGACATTTCCCTTCGAACACCCATCAAATTCAATACCAAGTTGACTCAAATCCTTTCTCACAAACCTCGCTTTTACATATTTTGACTATCAACATGCATGGTGGAATACCTTCTTCAGACAAAACCCCAATAGAACACACACCTGGTTGTTCTATTTTGAAGAAAGTTTTGACATTTCAAACATACCCTACTAGTTTATATGGTGGTGGGATCATTTTGGACCACTCATTAACATACTTCCCCATACCATTTCTGAATCCTACCATATTTTCAAATCTTCCTACACACCGACTCCCATTGAAAAGACGTACCCGGCCTTTCTATTTTTCTCGATCACGTTCCGTATCTCCCGGGTTTTAGCCTGGGATTTTGAATATCAAGTAGGTGCACCAGGATCTACTTTTGTGATTTTGTCCGGAAGATTTAAAGTAAAATGGTGGGACGGCTTTAACTTCCGGGACAAATGCTCAATAGCCAATGTACAAAATTGGGTTCGATCAAGACAGGTTAAATTCAAGACACCAACTCCAAATACGACTTTTTTGCATGATCGATCAATTGCTGTCTCAAAATTAGCAGGAGCCTCCACAGAGGCGGACTTACGGCAAATGATGAGACAAGCCGTTGAAGATTATGAAGGCTCCGGAAATTCCCAAGCAGAGTCTCACCATAATGGAAACACAAATGAAGACGATTGCTATGGAATACTACCCGGCATCAACTGGGCGTATGTTGCAAACGATGAGGAAGAAGAAGATGAAGACCTATCATCAGATTCCTAGACAAATTTCTATGTATTTTAATTTTTGATGTATTTTGATTCACCGTACACCGTGCACTGTAGACTTTCACCGTATACCCTGTAGTAACTTTTACCGTAGCAACAGTAATTTTGTCTTTAAATATTTCCATTCCGAACGTTACAAGACAGAACGTTCGTAACACGAAAGAGAGCAACAGAGCGACTTCCCTTGCTTCTCGGTGAACCTTCTCCGGATCTTCTCTCCCATTTCGATCCCTCCTCACGAGCAAAACCCAAAAGGAGAGAACCGCTTCTATCCTTTCTTTCTTCCGACGATCACCTTCTTGCACTTCCCGGAGTTCATCTAGTAAGTACCCAAATCTATCCCCGATCTATTTTGATTTTCTTCCTTTCTTATCGGATCTACTCCGGATCTTTCTATTTTTGGAGTTTTTATGCACGGATCTACGGATCTTTTCTTGTAATCTTTTGATTTTGTGAAATAAATTGTGAAGTTTTCTCATTTCCCGCTTCATACCCACATACTGCGGTAGGTTTTGCCTCCCATTTGTGGTGTTTTAAGCTTTGCCTTTTATTTTCTGCAATCTACTTTTTGCATTTCATTTCCTGCACTTTAAATTTCTACAATTTTTATACTGTTCTTATACCCCGGAGCGGAAGGCCGAGCCTCCTAATTGATGGTTTTCTTTTATGATTATCCAACTCACTTTAATATTATTGACAAGTGTTGACATTTTGATAACCATAATCTATAATCTTTGTGAACTTTTAAACATTTATAATGAATATAGTCCTTCGTTTAGACGAATTCCATAAACGACGACGTTTGTAAGCCCCGGAATTGGTAGTGCCGTGCCTCCCGCTGGTGGCCTAAAATTCTGATTTTGACTGATCCGAATATAAAGTAAATAGAGTGCGGAGTCCGCTCGAGGCCCTCCTCTCGCTTTGATTAACTTCAGCGAGATTTGTTCTTAATATTCCGACCACTCATTTCAGACTTTATATTTTCCATATCTTGTTTTCTTCTACATACTTTCAGCATTCTCCTCTTCAATCTTCATTTGTGTTTTATGCACCGGTCTATCGATCCAAGTACAGACCTCTCATAATTCTTGGTTCTATAGTGGATTTCGCTTCTCCTCTTCCCGTGATTTTTGCTGCAAGGATTTTCACGTAAATCTTTGGGTTCTTTTTCTTCTTCTCAATTTTAATTTCATTTTAATTTCTGCATTGCCATAACACATTCATTATTTGAGTTTCGATACTTTGCACTTTACTGCTAGTAATAACAAAAAAATTTGAAAAGGTTTATTTAGCGGGAGAGATGCAATATAATTTGACGCATCCGAGTGAGACTCGGACTCCCAGTCGTCTGCCACATCATCTAGTAGGGCCCAGCGCACACACGTGGCTACCTCCTATTGGCTCCTTCAAACAAAGCACTTGACGTCATTCTTAGAATCTATAGGCCTGTACGGTAATCAATCTAATCGCAAAAAGTTGTTCTGATTAAAATAAATTTTTTATTCCGTTCTCTAAATGAGTTTTTAGAGAATTGGAATGAATTTGGTAACTACCCAAAATTTCTGTTCTTGGAGCAGAAACACTTTTGATAGCGGCATAAAATTTCTGTTTTTGGAACAATTGCTCTTCTCAATTTTTGTCGTTTAAGTCAAATAATTACGTAGTTACTTTATGAAATTTCATCATACATTTCAAAATTAATCGAAGATTAATTCATATTGATTCTCTTATGTAATATATTACATATTGAAATATAAAAATAAATATCAAGAATCATCACGAGTCATTTTTGCCATTTATTGTGGGGTTTCCTCAAACTTTTTTTGAGCGAGCGGTCAACCAACATGAGCGACACTATCGTTTTTGCCAGGAAAATGCACTACCCTTCCCCGCATTGGTGTGCATTTTTGGTTTTATGAAATCAAATTTCAATCTTAATTCATCAAAAACTTAAGAACGAGAGCTTGTTAAATGTTTACGATGGTTATTTTCGGCTTTTTCCAAAATTTTCTAAACTTGACTAAATATAAAGTACATAAACCTAGGCAAATCACATTCAGTGCAATCAAGTGCACATCAAAGAATAGGCCCTAAGGGCTTAGAAAAATGTGATTCGAGTTTAATTATAAATAAGTTTATGATTTTTCTAAAAAAGGAACAAAATCTATGAAATCTAAGGAATCTATACTCAAATTTATAAAAATGAGGTCAAACTAACCTAATCTAAGCTTCTTCTATTTTAGGGATTCTTTGAAATTTTTCCAAAATTTTTTAATTTTTTTATATTTTATATTTTATTATCTTTTATATATTTTTTTTTGAAAATGAGATCCCGTTCTGTTTTAGATTGATAGAAAATTGATGAGAGAACTGAAAAAAAAAAGTGAGACATGTGAGAATTTATTATGTTTTGTGATTTTCAAAAGTGATTCTTTTTTCCAAAATTAATTTTTTTTTATTCTTATTTTTCTTTAAAAATGTTTTCGAAAATAGAATCAAAATTATTTACGTTACTAAATAAAATTATCATTTTTTATTTATTTATTGCGGGAACAGAATCGGAGAACCGGTTAACATAGGCCCAATATGTCCTCTCGAAAGACCCAATTGCGAGACGGCCGCCTCCAACCTCATGCCCAGTTCTCACGGAGAGCGCGAAAGAGGGGCGACGCATAAACCCTAGCTCCTCCTCCTCCTCCTCCTCCTCTCCTCCTCCCTCTCCGTTGAGCCTTGACGGAGATCGAGAGAGATCCCGATACAGAGCCGGACTGACGTTCCATGGGGAAGAAGAAGAAGAGAGCGTCCTCCAAAGTGTGGTGCTATTACTGCGACAGGGAGTTCGACGACGAGAAGATCCTGGTGCAGCACCAGAAGGCCAAGCACTTCAAGTGCCACGCCTGCCACAAGAAGCTCTCCACCGCTTCCGGCATGGCCATCCATGTCCTCCAGGTCCACAAGGAGGCCATCATCAAGTATCTCCTCTCCCTCTCCCTCTCCCTCTCCCTCTCCCTCCATCGTTGCTTGATTGTTGGGTGCTTTGGATTGATGCTGTCGGGTGGAATTCGTCTTCTCTTTGGGCTTGTCATTCCGTTTTTCCACGTGTTGCCGAAGAAATTTAGTGATCCTTTCCTACTTTGTGATCCGGGCGACAATTTTGGGATTGGGATGTTCGCTAGGTTTGGCTTGATTGGGCATTATCTTTGCTGGGATGATCTTTAGCTCACCGAATGATGATTGTTTCGTATCTTTTTCTTTTGTTTTTTCCATTATGTATGAGAAGTAGGCATTTTGGTTTAGAGACGACCATCCACCTGGTTTGAGCACGGAAAGTGAAACACCGACCTTAAAATGCTTAAAGTAGAAGAGTTGACATGCTGCTGTTGGGTTCTAGGCATAAACTGGTGCCAATTTGGAAGTATTTTACATATGTTTTCCCAATTATGAATATTCGGTTTGGTTAGATGGTTTTTGTCCCTCCTTTCTTTATTACAGTTTCTGATTGGATAATGTTTACCATGAGATTTGGCCGGTGTCTTGGTTTTTTATTTTCCAATACTGCTAAGGGGACCCAAGGGGGTGCAAACCATATAGAAAAAGAGCTTAGCATAAAAGAGCTCATTTAAAATACAAATCATCTACAGTGTCGATTAAATCATTTACATCCACACAAAACTGTCCACTATACCAAAATGTGAGATTTTCAGCCACCTTTCAATAATTATGAAAATAAGCATCTCCGTCTCTTCTGTCTTTCCAAATCAGCCAAAAAAATAGCAAGAAGGATTGGAGAAATCCTCCTTTTCTTAGCGAGAGGCAAAAGAAGACCTTGCCATGCCCATAATATGTCTTCAACAGATACTCCTATAACCCAAAATAGCCCATTGCACGCATAAGTGGCCACCCACTTCATCTTGTCCATGGATAGTGAAGGAGGAGGTGTCTCACCGTCTCTGCCTCTCTCTTGCAATCAAAATCATCTATTGACCAGCACAATCCCTCTTTTGAACAAATTGTCTATGCTTCCCCAACTAAAATGGAAACTCCAGTTGGTACTCTCACTTTCCAAATAGCTCTCCAAGGTCCATCTCTAACACTAGTCAAAGGCAAAGTGTCACGATAGTGAGGTAGATCTTAGAGTTACATAACAAATAAAAAAAGCTGACAAAAGACTCAAGACAAAGTTTCCATACAAGCATCCTCGTTTTCTTTTCCAACTCTAGTTTCCTTGCTCTAAAGCTTTGTTTTTTTGACAGTTTCTTCTGTGGTGCTTTTGTTATGCAGAGTTCCTAATGCTAAGCCTGGTAGAGAATCTACTGAAATTGAAATATACGGAATGCAAGGAATCCCGCCTGATGTCTTGGCTGCTCATTATGGAGAGGAAGGTGAGGATCCTCATATGTGCATATGATTGTGCGATGTATTTATGTGGTGATTGATAAGTGTATTCAAATTAATTAGGCACTTGGAGTGCTTCTATCTAGCTGTTTTATTTTTGTCTTATTCAATTTTTTAAGGTAAATTAAGATAATACCTGGTTTTTATTCATCATATGCCCATGACTTTTCATCTTTTAGACTCTTTTCAAGATGCTTGATCTTCTGGGGTAATGGTATCATTGATAGAGCAATCTTAGAGGTCTAGCTTTGGGATAACAATTAGGGTAACCCCTTGTGAGTAGAAGTTCGTGGGTTCAAGTCATGCAAATGACCTTTCTTGGCCCTTGCATAGCTGGGAGCCCTGTACAATTTGGGATCATTGTTGGAGCCATACAGTTTTGTTGCGTCTATTGATCGGCTAAGGATCCAGTTACACCTTTGTGCTAGTAGATGCACTTTACGGGGGTGGATTATTTTTTGTTTTTCATGCTGACCAGTGGACCGTGAATAATCTCTTATGATTGTTTATTGATGCACTTCTCTAGAAATCTTTATGTTTTTAAGTTGTGGTAGAGGTAGTGTGTTTTTGTCAAGAGAGCGTGTGGAATTATACGATGGAACTTTGCATTTAAAAAGGAAGTGATTCAATAAGTATGAATTGTGTGTCTGTGTTTTGAGCAATTTGCTTGACTCTATGTGATGCTGGGTTATATAGGAGAAAAAGAAGAGGTATCAGTCCTCATGTTCCTTATGGAGTAATTTTGAGCAATTTTCTTGATTCTATGTGGTACCGGGTTATATACGAGAAAAGTAAGAGGTATCAGTCCTCATGGAATACTGAAGGGCTTTGATGAGGGGCGATATAGTCGGAGTTCGCATTTTTTGTAAGCCTCCTAATGACATGTATATTTAAGAGAGACATTTGTGAATTTAAGTTGAGTTTTATTTTAAAGGAAAACAACATCTGCATACACAAGTATCTGATGTTTCTAACATGTCAATTCAGTCTTCATTCTGACCTGGAAGCCGATTCAATTATTTGGGGAAAATATTTGGACCTGGTTGGGTACCTACTATGATTAAATTATGTCAATTTTGATGGTTTCTTTGACAAGTTGCACTAACTTTGCTTCTATTATGCATGGGAAACCTTCATTAGAAGAAACAGGTGGCAAATGATGGTTATTCGCTGTCTTAATATTTAGAACTTTTTGCAGATGAGGAAGCTCCTCCTAAAGTATCCAAGGTCGAGCCTCGATCTACCCAGCTTGCTGCTAACATGGTTCCTGGAGCATTGGGGGTTCGATATCCACCTCAGCCGACCTTAGGCACAGTGCCGCCAGTGTAAATTTTTTTAGGATTATTATCCATTTTTGAGCTGCTTAATTTCTCCTCATTTTGTAATTTATTGTCAGTGGTTATTTAGCTGTGAAAGGAACTTCTGTTTTTCTTGTCTTTATGCTCTGATGGTAATGCAGTCCGTCCTTTGGCTTTGCTGGTATAGTATGGGTATCAGGACATCATTTGATAGCAAATTTGTTCTTATACAATTTAATTTGTTCACAATAAAATGTGGAATCATGAACGGATGATGAATGAGTTGTATGCTGGTGAATGTAATATCTTGAGGATGAGCATTTTTGGCGATCTGATGCTTTTAGCGCATCAGATTTTTAAAAAGTTATTTCCATTCTTGTTTTGTGTTTTGAAGTCGGGCAGAGCTGACTATATGTTCTCATTGATCAACTGGTTTTGCAGTTATAATGCTTCATTATCAATGCCTCCTGGTGGTTGGTCAATCCCTCCACGTGCACAACCTTGGTTTCCGCCATATCCAGCAGTTTCAGTTCCTCCTCCTATGCCTGTGCCTTTACCTCCGATGCAGCAACCGTTGTTTCCTGTGCAAACTGCAGTTCCACCAACATCATCTGCTACATTTCCATCTTCGTTGCAGATAACTCCCCCTGGACTGCCTTCTGCCAGTACTTCTCTTCCTGTATCTCAGCCCTTGTTTCCAGTTGGTAGTAGCAGTATACCTATGCAAAGTACACCATATGCCCAACTAGGCATCTCTCAAAATTCCCCTGCAGATCTCAAGAGCTTGGTTGCCCATGCTAGCATTGGTCCAACAATAGCAGGTAGTATTCTGCTTCACTAATCAAAGGTTTTAATTTTCTTCAGTACTCTTCGATCCCAGCTATCACTATTAGTTTGCTGTGTTGGAACTTGTAGGTCTCCTTTATTTTGGTCTTGCACTATGATTGCCATGAGATGTAGTGTGTCAGGACATTTGATTTTGGTATGCCAACTTTTGTTAATCCTGGTCTTTGTCAAGTGTATATTCAAAATAAAAAGACCAAATGTTGTTATTAGGCCACAATTATGTGAAATGTCAGTTGAATTGAATTAAATTGCGAGATTCCTAAAAGTAGTTGAAATGAATTAGAAAAGATGGCGATACATGTAAAAGCACTATTTGAAACTGAGGTGAAGCACTTAACAATGAAAAACTAATGTGGACATATATTTTTGAACGAGTGATTCATCGATATCCAAATATTGAAATGTGAGGAACATTGTGTCTGACTCTTGAAGTCTGAGAACCTATCTTGTCAATCTGATTATGATACAATGTTGTTTTGCATTGCGGGGTTAACAGTGTCCATAGGAAGATAAAATATCTAAAACCTCGGAATCAGAAGCAAGTTTTCATAGTTATTATTTTGCAAGCATTTTTGTTGGTTTGACATTATCAGGTTTGTTTATAGTGCGGCTTCTCTGAAATTAGAAAGATTAAAAGTAAAAAAAGACAGTACAAAAAGTGAGTCAAATTGGTTGAGTGAAAATGGTGATCATCAAGAGAGTCATTTATTCTGTTGCTTTTCATGTGGTCTTGCTATACTGGCAATGTGGTTTGGCCTTCAACAATTTTTTGCTATTTGGAAATCTTTCAAATGTAGCTCCCATATGGTCAAAAGTATTGCTGTATCCTGACCTCTGTAAGGTGCAGTAGATGTTAGCTTCCTGTTGCTTCATGCTTAATCATTGTACATAAACTTACATACGAGGCATCTGAGCAACTACTCAAACTTGAGCTAAGCTGGCTCTTAGAGATGCATTAACCCTTAAGTGACAGCCCTGTATCTTTCAGTAAAAAACTGCGACCAAAACAATATTCTGTGCCTTTTTTTTTTCCCCTTCTGCCAGAAAATTGCTATTCATCGAATGATTTACTCTAAGAAGGTTTGCATCTAAGACGTGTATTATGCCCATGACTGTATATTGTTGATTCTACTCCAAATGTGAACTAAGAAAAACGTCATTTTGCACTCAATACCGATCTCTAATGTATTATGGATTTTAATTCGACTTTTTATGGCATTATTTCTATAATAGATGGGTCCGTCGTGAATTCACATTCGTATGCCTCTGGTCCAAACACTGGTGGTCCTTCAATCGGACCTCCTCCAGTGATTTCTAATAAAGCTCCAGCAACCCAGCCTGCCACTAATGAAGTCTATCTAGTTTGGGATGATGAGGCGATGTCCATGGTAACTTCTTCCTATTTTGTATGATTGCTTCGTTTACCTTCTTCTGTCCTTTCTTTAGGCAATGGTTTTTATGGTTGTTACTGGAAACATGCACAGGAGGAAAGAAGAATGTCCCTACCAAAGTATCAGGTGCATGACGAAACCAGCCAGGTAAGTCTTCAGTACCTTTTTAACATTCGACGTTGCTATGCACTTCTGACCAAGTAAGTAGGCTGAGTGCTTCCTGATTTTGGATATGATTGTACACGACATCTATAAGAGGTACTTCCAAAGGAAGTTTCCTTTGTTTCATATTTAGAGTTGACGTACTTGAGAATAGATGTAGAGTCAAATAATTCACTGCATGAATGCCATTGTCAATGTCGAGCAATATTTTTCTTTAATGGCCTTCTTCCAGTCTGCAAGCAATTCACCAACTTGTGGGCATCAAAATCAAGTAGGTATTCGTTTTTCCTTGTATCAATCCCAAGCTTGTTGCGGTAGGAACAATGATACGAAGATCTAGCATCAATTCTCCTGAGGAGGGTTATTTACTCTTACAATAACGCATTTCTGATTCTGCTCATTTGTCTTATTCCCGATTCCTAAATGTGGGTTTCGGCTGGGCTGAGGATGTACCAACGGATATAATTTATTGTTAGCATCATTACAATTTACTTTATTGATCGATCAGCCCATTCAGGCTTGGCTCAGGTCAGATTCTTTTGCAATATTTGGTATCTTCGAGGATGAAAAGCTTGATGTATGAGTTGTCCATGAATGGTGTGACTGCTGTCTTCTAATATATATGTTGCATTATTTTGCAGATGAATTCAATTGATGCTGCCATAGACAGAAGGATATCAGAAAGCAGGCTTGCTGGTCGGATGACATTTTAGTTCATCCTGGCATTCTCCGAGAGATTCTTGGATAAACCTGAGGGCTTTGCATGTTACAGTAAGTTTATTCATTTAAAGCCGGCAGTATCGGCAGTTTCTGTCGGGCTTCAACATTTTCTAACCGCTGGGCAATACAGTCAGAACTGTATCATATGCAACCTGGTTGGAAGGATAATTCTTCCTTAGTCGAGTTTTCCCTTGACGAGTTAAGGAAATTTCCTTCTATTTCTTTTTTCCTGAGGGATGTAAGAGTGCAATTTAACCCATTTATTTTCAATTATTTTAGGTGACTGTTTCTGCATAACTATTTGGTGTTGTAGGCTGGGATACATGTATCATTCCTTTTTGTCGATTCTTCCCTGTGATATCAAAATTATACAGTATAAAAGCTACTTTGGTTTCTTGGATATAAAATTCATGTTGACTGCGCTTTTGCCATAAATATTGCTTGTGGAAACATGCTATATGCGAGTCAACTCGGCCTGTGTGAGATGACTGAATCAGGGTGGTTGCAATTGTGTTGTCGATCCTCTAACAGGCTCGCTGATTAGAATTTACACCTGTGTCAAGCATCGTCTCTTTTGTTTGCAGAGAGATCTCTTGTATGCGGCAGCTGAAAACTTCCGAAGAGTGTAAGCATGTTTTGTCCCTACTAGCTTGTGCTTTTACTTGAAAGTTATGCAAACAGGCAAGTTGAAATTAGTGAGCCACTTTCTTGATTTGTTCTTTGTCTAGAGTAATGTCATCTTTGTCCATGCCTTGCTATTTAACTTTTATCCCCAGTGTGATGCCTTATCGCATGAATTGCATCCTTCAGAAAGCAGTTATTTGGGTGCGTTTATGCATTACCCTGGTAAGTATCATGCGCCAAAGCTGCTGTTATCTTGCTCATCGGGTGCACGGGGAGCTTCTGTTAATGCTTCTGTCACTTCATCGATCGTTGTACATCAAATCTCTTCATTTCACGGGTGATCTGAATGGTACAAAAAGCGAATTAAATGATTCAGTTCAGTGTTATAGAAACTCGATCTGCAGAGAAGATTTCCACGACGTGAAAGGACAAGCGTGTGATCCAGACACATGTTACGAGATGAATGAATGCACTCTGGAAATTTTTATTCGATTAATGTGCAGAACGAAGGGCGCCAAGTAGTTTTTGTCCAAAGCTCGAACGTCTAAATCTCATTTCTCAGTGTCCTTGGATTGCGCCCCAGCCTGACGTGATCTACAAAGAGGCTTAAGAAACTGTGTTGAGTTAAAATGATAAGAGGAGCTCACTTCTATAGTCGTTCCAGCGTAAAAACTCCTATAAGGACTTGTTCGAATGTTGTTTTTCCTGTCAACATAAGAAAAATTATTGTTCTTTTAATGTTTGATGACTCTGGAATAGTTTAAATGATTTGAAGATGTTTTTGCTTGAGGTACTCAATGTGAAAAGAAATAGGGGCTAATTCCCAAAAAAAAAAAAAAAAACCGGACTTTAGGCCAATTCTGCTCTGAATATTTCTCTGTCTTGATAAAAAATTTGACTTTCACTCTACACCTGAATCTGTTCACTCATCCAAAATTCACTCTTGGTTTCTTCATGATTATATATATCATACGAATGTGAGGGTGCCGATGAAGACACATGTTCTCATAATGAACCTCTCTCTCGTTTGATGATTTTGAAGAAATTAGTGTCAATATTTGGACTCATGGGCCGATTTGGAATTGAAGTAAAAATTGAGATTTTTTTCTTAGGCAAAAAGAATGTTCGGGTAGGGTTTGGGTTGGCCCTAAAATTGGGAACTTTTTGGGGAATTAGATCAAGGGAAAAGATGAAATTTTCAAATGCTAAAGGTAAAACCTAAAATGAAAAACCGAGTGCTCTCTCTCTCTCTCTCTCTCTCTCTCTCTCATATATATATATATATGGTGAGAGTCTCCTTGAGTCATGATGTGCTGTTTAAGTGACTGAGCTTTGGGTTTTTGTTTGGTGTTGTTAAGGGGAAGTAGAATCTAAGTCAGACGTTGATTGTCTTGTTTGTGTCAGTCCCCTCCTTTTTCACTATCAATTGTCTCCGAGCCTGTTTTCTCCAAAAAGGGTAAAAGTGAAAGGCCATCCGATTTGGCAAAATTTAGTCTTTCTTGTAAGGAACCTCCCTTTTAAGGGAAAAAGGAAGTGATCCCACTTTCGGATTTTGCGTCTCTCCTCGGGTAACCTTTTCCCTTCCCCCTCTCCTATTGTACGTACATCGATTTCATCTCATGGGGTGGCTGATATTGATCCCCCATTACCTTGAAATACTGTTTCCCCTGCCCTCCTAGGGCACGCCTAGTAACAGTTCTCTAGGATT